>NW_023601322.1:29655980-30289266 GCF_014898055.3 Talpa occidentalis
GAAAGAGGAGGTCCAGGTTCCCTGCCCCACTCTTGACTGAATGGCCAAGAGAAGTTGGAGAAGATCTGGGAGAAAGAAAGGAAAGGGATGGAGATTAAAAGGAAGACCTGGAGGAGGCACATGGAGCAGAGACATATGAAGGAGCTGTACTTGCTTCTTTTTTTTTTTAAAGATTTTATTTATTCATTTATTTATACAAGCACTGGGTACAGTCAGAAGCGCGGGAGGGTGAGAGAATTCACCAGAGCCAGAGCGGGGAGCAGAGCAGGCAGAAGGACCGAAGTACACTGCTGAGGGGAGCAGCAGGCGGCAGGAGAGGTCTGCGCGCCATGTGGGACCCTCCTCCGGTGGCCGGGGAGCAGCCTGGGATCGAACCGGTGCTGCAGAGGCCGCAGGCAGCTTCGCAACCCAGCGCTCAACCGCTGTGCCACCGGGGAGACCCGCTGCACTTGCTTCTTGACTTTAGACTGGTACCAAGGAGTTGGGGGAAATGCAAGGAGACACTGAAACAGACATGGGTGAGAGATTCCACAGGGGAGGCTTGATTTTGGTCTTGCTCTTTTCCATACAGACTTACCTGGCCCCTGTTGCCACTTTCTTATGGGTCCCAACAAGAAGGTTCTTCAGATTTGTGGCAAGCTTTTGGGCCTCAGTGGTCCTGCTTTGGGCCAACCCTGTTTAGCTGGGCATTTACCCATGAGGAGATGGGTAACTTAGAGTGTTTTGTGTGGAAACTATTTTATCCTTTATCTTCTTATCTTTATTTGCATACTAATTATATTAAAGTTCCTTCCCATTAAAGGTCTTATACACTAGAGTATGCTTTGTCTTGATGTGGCGGGTGGCAGAAACTACTTAGAACAGGCAGGTTTGGTAGTGCTGGGGTACCCCTCAACCTGCCTGATAACCAACAGAGTGGAATGGAGCTGTTTATGCTCATAAAATGACACAATACTTCCTCCTGCCTTTCACAGAGCAGGAGGGGAGAAGTTTAGGGCTGTCCATGATTTCAAAGTTCAGGTGTGATTTAAAACGCGTTTTAGCTGTTATAAAAGAAACAACCAATCCAAAATGGAATCATTCATGCCAGGCCCATCAAGACTTCATACCTAAGCTAATTTCAGTTTCAGCCTCTCCCTGGAACAGAATTTTAAACCCACTAGTGCTGATTTCCTGGTCAGCACTAGTGAGATAATCTGCATAAGACACTCACTTCCCTGGTGGCGTGGCCTGAAATAATCCTCCTGGTGGTGTGGCCTGAAATAATATTTCTTTTCTTCTGCCAATGACCTTGTCACACCCTCTTTTCAACTAGAAAACTCTCCATTTTGTACAACTCCTGGTGTTACAGGGCAACCCTGGATGGGATTTGTAGTTTCCGATGTCTTGATAGCTTTGGTCTAGAGTGGGGGTGGAGTCCATAAAAACTATTTGTGGAATTTATTCAGGACATCCTTTTCCCCTAACAATTGCAATGCTTTTCTACCTGCTAGTTGGAGGCTTTCTGATTCACAAGTCATTTAATAAAGCCAATAAGAGCTCTAAAATTAATTCAGTTGGATTTTTATTACAGTAAATACATACACTAAATATATAAAGCATGTTTCAAAACAATTTTAAAATATTTATTCCTTCCCAAGTAGACTTGCAATCTTAAGACTTTCATCAATCCCAGCATGGGCCTTGCAGTGTTAAAAAACAAAAATCTTCTGAATAAATTTAGAGATCTAATTGACTTTATGAAATGATTCATGAGTGGGGCAGCATCCCATCCAGCTAATAGGAGGGTGTGCTGAGTTGTTCAAATGGAAGGTTTTTATAGTCTGAAAGAGGGTAAGACAAGGTTATTAGCAAAAGAAAGGAAAGTTTCTGAATGTCTTTGTCCTTTATGACTTCTGATTGTCAAAACCCAGTGTGACCTCGCTGAGTCAGCCCAAGTTCTGACAAAAAAAGAAAGGAGTAGGAAAACAACAGAGAAAGGCAGGAAAAGGGAAGAGAAATCAAATACTAGCCTGGAGGTTTGGGCCAATGCAGGGCCATGAGCAAATACAAAGAGACACTCAAGATTATATACACAGAGAAACAAGGAACTGGAAAACAGGGAAATGATTTTGAGAGACTTCTTGGGTTTGGGTGGTAAATGTGTTCATTTTGACAACTGCTAATAATTTGGGTTTGGGCCATTAGAATAAATGCTTACTGCCCTTTGAACTATTGACCAACTCTCTATTGATGGAAATGACTTTCAACCCCACTATTTTTGAAATGAAGCAGATTTTATAAATGACCTTTATGTGACTAAGAAAATAAAAGTGTGGTTTTATTTATAAACACAAAATTAATTCTGCCTAGGGGGAGGGGTGAGTAGCATTCACTTAAAGATATATGTGATTGGAACCTGGTGGATTTCCAGGCCTTGGGAACAACAGGAGGACTGGGACAGGGAACAGCATGTGCTGCTCAGTGTAGAGTGTAAGGTGAAATCAAGCACAGGCCAGAGGTAGCACAACAGTACCAGGGATAGCAAGATGGGCTCTGTAAAGTATAAACATGAGCCTATCTCTACCTCATAATGTTACAGGACAGGGAGAGGGACACTCCAGAACCCCCAAACCTGCCTGCTCTAAATAGGTTCTGCCATCTACTGCATCAAGACAAAACATATAGGCCTTTAATGGAAAAGAATTTTAATACAATTAGTGTACAATACAAAAAGGACAAAAAATATAGTTTCTAAATCAAACATCCAAGGTTACCCATCCCCTTGTGGGTAAATGTCCAGCCAAACAGAGTTGGCTCAAAGCAAGGCCTGAAAGCCTGCCCCAAGTCTAAAGCACCTTCCGGCAGGGACTCACAAAAAAGGGTCAGAAGCAGTCAAACAAGTCTGGTAGAAAAAGAGTAAAATCAAAACCAAGATAAAAGCTGCCATTGTTAACCTCCCCACAGGTCTCTTACCCACATCTGTTTCACCTAGTTCAGGACCAAGAAGCAAACAGATTCCTCACTTCTCTCTGCTCCACATTCCTCCTCCAGGTCTCTTTCTAGCTCCCATCCTGCTTCTTTCCTTCTCAATCTCCTCTGTAACTTCCTCCCCTCCCTGCTCAGCTCCATCCTCCTTTGGGTGGGACAGAGAAACTGAAAACTCCCCTTTTCCTGGGCACCCTGTTACAATGGTAGTGTATAATGAAATGTAGACCAAAATGTTTCATGCATTGGGCAATACTAACTTTTGTCACAGATATCTTTAGAGTTTTCACTTAAAAATCAGGTCAGTCCTTTTGCCAACTGGAAAACCACATACTGTTTAGGACACACATAGATCTTAAATATACACTCATTTAAGAGAGAAAATTTTCTGTAAAAGATGAAAAGAGTTGAAAAGATATCCTCCCTGATATTTGTTTTCTGTTGGAGATGTTGCTGAACAGGCTTTGTGAAATTAGGAAATCTTATGTCACATGTTATGCCACAGCTATATAAACCAACCATAAATCAGTCAATCTCACCTCAGGTATTTGGAAGCAATATAAGATAGTTTATAATTCAATTAGAGAGAAACATATACAGGAACCAATGAGAAAATAACAGAAAGCAGAATTTAACAAAGGGCTTAATTGTGTAGTGCTGTTGGTGACAGGAATTCAGAGACAAGCAGGTGTGGTGTTGACAGGTTCTCAGGGAAACTGGGGACATACACCAGCTGGGCCTGGATGGCAGGAGAGTGCAGGAGAGAGAATACACTGTGTGAGGAGTGGGGGTAGCAAGACCATGGTGCAGAGGAAGGAGTGTGAAACAAGTGGCCTGAGGGCACAGGCCTGGCTGAGGGTCCTGAGTGAGGTGGTGGTGGGGCCAGGCAAGTAGGATCTGAAAACATAATTAAACCACTGGGAAGAATTCACACTAATTCCTGCCACTAGCTTCTAGTACTGGGCCAAATGAGAAAGAAACTCTTTGTGAATTCAGCCCCACAAGGTACCACTAGAGTCTAACTGATGGTCCAGCTTTATTCTTCCTGAGGACAATTGTGACACTATCTATTGCTGCTGAGGATGTTAATGCTAACGATAGCAACTTCAATGATAAGCTGTTGACATTTCCTGGGCTTTCAAAAAAAATCACAACCAAGGAATCACAAAAGAGCCCCAGATGGCTTCACTGGTAAATTCAATCAAATATTTATGGAATAAATAACCCACAAAGTCTTCTAGAAAACTGAAGAGAAGGAAATAATTCCAAATCCAGTCTATGAGGCACCACTACCCTAACACCAAATCCAAAGACATAAGAATAGAAACTACAGACTAATATCCCTCATGAGCGCTGCTGTAAAAACTTTTAACAAAATTTAGCAAATCGAATCCAAGAATATATTAAAAGGATATTACATCTTAACCATGGGGGATTTAACTCAGAAATTCAGGCTGGGCTTAACATTCAAAGTCACTTGATCTAATATTTGCCATTATAACAGGGTTAAATGAAAAACTATTTGATGAACGTGCAGAACAAGCATTTGTCACAATCCTACCTCCATTCTTTTTTTTTTTTAAGATTTATTTTTATTTATTTATACAAGCACTGGGTACAGTCAGAAGCGCGGGAGGGTGAGAGAATTCACCAGAGCCAGAGCGGGGAGCAGAGCAGGCAGAAGGACCCAAGTACACTGCTGAGGGGAGCAGCAGGCGGCAGGAGAGGTCTGCGCGCCATGTGGGACCCTCCTCTGGTGGTCAGGGAGCAGCTGGGGATTGAACTGGCGCTGCAGAGGCTGTGGGCAGCTTCGCAACCCAGCGCTCAACCACTGCACCACCGGGGAGGCCCCCTACCTCCATTCTTGATTAAAAATTCACAGTAGGGGGCCTCCCTGGTGGCCTAGGATTTAAGTCTCAGCACTATTACCTCTATGACCTAATTTCCATCCCCAATGAGGGAGCTAACCCACACAGCACAGCATATTTCTCCTGTCTCACCCGCTGCTAACCTCAGAAGTGTATTTCAGTAGATCCACCTATTCTGCTCCCCACTCTGTCTCTGGTGAATCCTCTCACCCTTCCTTCCCCAAAGCTCTGGCCTACACCCCAGTTCTTGTATGCATAAATAAATAAAAATAAATCTTTAAAAAAAATTCACAGTAAACTAGGAATAGAAGGGAACTTTCTAACTTGATAAATGGCATCTACAAAAAGTCCACAACTAACACCTGGGCAGAGATGAATGTTTTCCCTTATGCATTTCTTACTCAGTATTATACTGGAGATTCTGGCCAGTGCAATAAGCAAAAAAGAAGGACCAAAGCTTTGAGAAGCTCAGACCTGACCTGAGAAGAAGGGTTGGACCCTCCAGGGTAGACTCTGATGTGCAGCTACCAAACCAACATCAGGCAAGTTGCTGACAAAATCAGCACAGCCACTGTGTGGCTGTGTGGACTTAAGGCATCCTTTTTTTTTTTTTTTTTTTTTTTTGTTGGAGGGAAACATTATTTCATTTCCTTCCATTTCATAGAACTTCAGTTTCCTAGGTGATAGGATGAAAGTCACCCATTGGTAGTTTTGTTGAGAAGATTGACTGGAATCAGTATCTGTGTGAAAGTGCTTGGAAATGGCAAAAGGTCCTTCCAGTATCTGTTTTTGCTATTTTCATGTTGAATGCTGAGGGGACCAATGTGATCTGCTGAGTCAGTGGGCAGGTAGGCTGAAGACTTGGCGTTTGAAGAGGAAGAGGTACACTGGGAAGGACTTGGGATAGAGCTTGAGATGTAGACCAGAACCTGCTAAGTTGTAGTGGGACCAAGTCCAGACCAGACACACTGGCTAAGTGGTGCCTCTCCTCCTGCAGGGGCAAGGTGGGGCACATCAGCTGGTGGGAGGAATGGACTGGAACTCAGGAGCCCTGGATCAGATCTGTTAGCAGGTCTGCTCCATTGCTGACCTTTAGAAGCTCTCCCAATTCCTGAAGACTCTTAGTTTGGAGAAAAGTGATCTGAGAGAAGTTACCAGGGGTTGATGACTCAATACTTGACCTCTTCTGAGAGTATATGCCTTCTATTTATTTAATACTCTTTTTTAATTATTTTTTTCCCTTTGCAGTTCTATTTGTGTGTTCTCTGCCACTGTGCATTCAAACTCACTGATTCCTTTCTTGCATTTGGCCTTGATTATAATTTTTAATTCAGTTATAGTATTTTTTAGATCCATTAGTTCCACGAGTAGCAGCCTCATATTTTCTTGATCTTTATTGTGCTCCTGTTTTTGATGATCTATTGTTTTTCTTAATTTGGCCAAGCATGGTTATAACTGTTACCTTAAACTCCTCATCAGTCATATACTACAAATATACTGGATTGAAACTTCTCTATAGGTTACTTTGTTCCAGTATTGGTGGTATGTTCTTGTGTTTCATCATTTTTACTTTCTCATGGGTTGTAATAGGAACTTCTTTTTCTTGTCTTAATAAATTGACCTTTCTCAGCCACTTCAGATTCCAACTGGTCTAGTTTGGGAGCCCCAGGCTCAAGCTGGTAATAACCATTTGCACCCTTACTCCTATAGTTCTCCACTGGTACACCCTCTATCCTGCACACAGACTCTGTGCACCCCCTTCTCCAGTGTAGTCCTCAGTGTTTGCAATCCTTGATGGGGGCATATGTCCTTGAGTCAACAACAGTGCCCATTCTCTCATATCTTCCTGGGTAACCTCCTGAATACAGTTAAACTCACATTTTATACCCATTTCTGCTGTATCGTTGCTCTTAAATTATGTAATAGTCATCTCTTTATCTTTCAGAGGTTGTCTTAAAGCAATTTGACTATGAATATGTAGAGTAGGTGAATCTAGTGTCTTCACTCTGTTGTTATCTTGCCAGACTTTTTAAATATTTTTTATTGAGGTAATATTGTATTAAGTTTATGCCTTTTAAGAGTCACAGGGCAAAGGAAGTGTTCACAGTGTCTCACCAGGAATTTGGTAGGCACAGGGGTTTCTACCCATGAGATATTTTAGCTCATATTCATATGCATCGAGTCCCTCCTCTCACCGAGAGGACTGATTGCTTGCTCTGTAGCAGGGATTGGGGAAAGAAACCTCCTGAAGGAATCAGGTGACTTTTCTGGGGAAAACACCACAAGGGGAAAAGATGAGGATGGGGAGAAAAAAGGCAGGTATAGCTGATTCACCATTGGCCCAGAACTGGCCCAGCAAAGAGGACTCAGTGATACAGATGCCAACTGGTATGGACAGTCACTGGGGAGGCCAGGAGGTCTGGGGGCTACAGAAGATGACAACAGGAGTGTTTGTGCCATATGTGCACTTGTTAGTGTGCAACTGTGCATCTGAGCAGGTGGGAGGAAGCAAATTTCCATTGCTTTCAAAATGAATTCCTGCTAGATCTTTGAAGGAGAGAATGAACTCATTCACATCTTCAATGGAGGAATCATGGACCATTATGTTCCAGGTCTGGAACATGTGACAGCTGTGATAAGGAATAAAAGCATTTTGATGCTCTGCAGTTATTTTTTAAAAATCCAGGGAAAATGAACAACTGGTAATTGCCTTCACTTTGTTAATATCAGTCACCATACTTCAGTGGTCCTATAACTGATCTCCTGGGTTTGGGGCTCTCTTACCTCTACAGAAGTTAAAAATGCCAGATCTGCATTCTCCAAGGTCTTCTTGTTAGGGCCAGAGCACAAGACACAGGCTCCTCCACCCCATGACCCCACCTAGACTTTGATAAAAAAGAGTATTGTTGGCAGGAGGTAGGCAGAAGTAGTGGTTGCCACCTGCCTTGCCCACATGGAGGAAGTAGGTGTGTATTGCTGACCAGAGATATGACTCACCTTCAGTGGTCCAAGCACTGCCTGGCCCTTGGCTTCTTCTGAGTTCCTACAGCTTTGCCAGCTCAGACTTGTTGCTTGGAACATAATAACACCATTCTCCAGCCAAGAACTCTTCTTGCAGATTGCTCTTGCTCATTCCTCCTGCCCTTCCTTATGTCCTCCAGCTGATCAGTGTCCTTGCTCCAATTCAATCTCTACACTTGAAGCAGCGCCTGTGTGGCATGCTTGGATACATCTGTTGATGAGCGTCCATTCAAGCTGCACCTGGTACAGAAAGACACGTGATGAAAAAAGCACTTCTCATGAAAAACACAAAATGAGTCAAGACTTTTATATATGTATATGATCTTAGAGATCAGCACTGCTTTAGAAATGAGGGCTTCATGGTGCAGAACGTGCATGCTTTACTTTAGTGTGATTTTCTACCATATCCCACTGCCTCTTACCTTGCTTAAGGTATTTATTTCCAAACATGGTTATTCATTACAAAGTTCAGTGAAAAATTCCTTGGTCATTTGTAATAACTGGAATTCTCATTTGCTGTTGGTGGAGAAGTATATTGGTATAATCACTTATCAAACTGTTAGGCAATATATGCTAAGTTATAGCCTATGACCCAGCAATTCCATTCTTAGTACAACCCAGCAGAATTGTGTACATATGTGCACCAAGAGATAGGTACAATATTCATAGCAGCTTAATTCCACAAAGACTTTGGAAACAAACTATCCAGCAGAAGAATAGATACATGGTGGTGTTTTCTCATGGGAAAACTATACAGCAATGACAATGAAGCCCTGCAGCCTGAACCAAAGATGAATTTCACTAACAAAGGGATATACAAAAGAAAAAACAGGGCCTCCCCTGGTGGTGCAGCTGTTGACTGCTGGGCTGCGGGGCTGCCCGCAGCCTCTGCAGCACTGGTTCATTCCCAGGCCCGCCAACGAGGGTCCCACCAAAAACAAACAAACAAACAAACAAACAAACAAACAAAAAACAGCGTGTATAATTGCATTTTTAAAAACTTCAGGAAAAATATCTCTGGCATTGGAAACTACAACAGTGGTAAACTCTGGGGAGAAAAGGGAATTAACAATGGGCTTTTCAGGTCCTGATAATGTGCTATTTTCTGACCTGGATTATCAAGTGTGTTCACTTTGTGAAAATTCATCTGATTATACACTATGAATTGTGGACTTTTTGTATGTGACTTATATTTTAATAAAAATGTTTAAACAAGGTAGACAAGATTGGTAAACAAAATTGGTCAACTCATTTTAGAGAGAGGGAAATTGAGGCCAAAAATAATTACATGACTTTCCAAAAAAAAGTTTTTGATCAGCCATATTAAACCTCCCCAAGTCCATGTACTGAAGCACATGGAAATACATGGAAACTGGATGCTACGTGTCTATCAGGGTCTCATTCAGGGGCATCTGTGATAATATTAGATATGTTTCTAATATCTTTGGGGATCTGTCACTTTAGTTCACATCATATTAAAAAGAGAATCTGCTCAGTATATGGATATGCTGGGAGAGGTGTCTACAGTCAACCCTTTAATGGAAGAGACAAAAATCAAAGGCAAGAACTCAAAAGTGCAGGGCCATTTAGTATAGGGACAAATACCTTAAACATCAGCTTTGACTCACTAGAACTTTCTTGAATGAGAGCAGAGTACAAATGCTCATTCAATTCACACTGATAATTCCCCTACCCTTACAAAAAGTTCATATCCTTAGCACGAGTTGGTAGGAGCCAAACAGAACATTTCAGAAAGATCTCTGCAAAAGAAAGGGTCAGAGTTGTTAAAATTCAGCTACTCTGCAAACAGGTCTGGGGATTGAGCTGATGGAGTCTCAGCAGGAGCGAAGTCAGGCTGGGTTGGGTTGTGGCCTTTGGAGAGCCCTGAAAGAAGTGAGGTGGAGGGCAGGGCATTTGGACCTTGTCGGAGGGTATCATAAGTAGTTTAAGATTTTATAGAATGAGGGGTATTTTGGAAAAATGGGGAGTACAAGGGGCCTTTCGATGTCTTCCTCTTCCAAACAATGGCAAGCAGAAGCCTCCTTAGAAAGCCAGATTTCCTTGGACAAGCGTGTGTGTTTATGGGTTGGGGCGTGGGGGGCTTCTGTGTCCCAGGTGCTGCTAGTCCTCTCTGGTGTCCTATTGGAGAAGAAGGTGGCTGACACTGTCCCTTGCTCTGAATGAGTCTCCTGCCTCTCTGGCCGTGCTTCCTGGCCCCAGGCTGGGCCCAGCTATGGGAACTGGACTGGTTGGTTCACCTGCATGGCCTTAGGGCTGCCACATCCTAGGAGACATGCAGCAAAGGGCACTGTGGAGGATGCCTCAACTTCTCAGTCTTTGAGGGTTTCTTTGTGAGCTTAGAAAATGATTATTTCTCAGTCTCCATGTCATGTTTTATCCTATAACCAACTGTCCCCAACACTTTTAGATGAATTTTTTTCAAGAACTATTTCAAAGCAGAAGTATTGCTGATGGAAACCAAGTTACATGAGAATAAAAACAAAACACAGCAACATAGCAGCAGGGTTAGGAAGAGTGATATGGGGGAAAATTGAAGCAGGCTGATGATTTAAGAAGGCAGGTGTTGTCACAGCTTGGGGATTAGCAAATTGAGGTTTGGGAAGAGCAAAATAGAGAAGGAATCTCAGAGACAGGAGAATTATAGTAATTACAATTGTTTTCTTGCTCTATGCTATGCACAAAGAATAAGTGTTAAAATAATAATTCATGTTAAGTATTGGGTGGGGCCTCTGGTAAGACAGGAGGGAAGGGCCAGTGTTCAGAGGGAGGGTCATCAGTGTGGGTAACAAGGATGAGGAAAATACCACCCTGGGAGGATGATCTTGGCTCTCAGAATTAAAGGTATGTAACCCACCATTTGGGGAGAGCTTCATCAGCCTTTTTGAGTCACATTTGTAATGTAAAATTACTGTTTATATAACAGGTGTGGATTTAAGAAGTAATTCTAGTAAGCAAATGGGCCCTTAAAACTATTTTCTCTCATTCAGAATTTGCAAAGCATTATTTACCACTGAGACCAGAATTCAGAGAGGAGATTTGAGCCTGGGTTACCCAAAGGTGCAATGCCCCACTCAAGGGGTTGGCATTCAGTGAAGTCAGTGTAAGAGGTGCATGCTGGAGGGGTTGTCCCCAACCCATGCCACTGTCCATGGGCAGCCCTGCCTGGCTTTTGGCACTTCCAGTGAGTTTCTTGTACTTTCTTCCTTAGCCCTCTCATGATACTGTTAAAGGCTGACTTTTTCAAACTTTCCTATTGACTGTTCTCAATCCTCTTCCCTCCACCTAGCAGGTGAAGATATCACCTTCGCTGGAAAAACCTGGATTAAGATGTGGAAGTCACATGAATTTCCAGTTACCTCAGCCCCAGATGGGTCTCCAATTGGACCTGCCTTTATCTGGCCCACTGCCCAAGGGCAGCAGTACTTCAAGTGAAGCTCCAGTGTCCTGTTCTTCATTCACACTCCTCATCTGATGCCTTCTTAGAACTCAGAACCCAGTAACCTGTGAATCCTGGCATGCACAAGAGGGTCCTCTTCTGGTCATTCTTTCTGCACCGAGCAAGGAGTGTGTAGACAGGAATGTGTATCCATCTGGATCCACACCTCCTTGCTTCTATAACATGCTCTGTATATTGGGGACCCCAGAATCTCCTGCCCAAACGCTTTTGTGTGGGCTTTCAGGACCTCCACAGGCTGTGCCTGCGGGTTTGATGCATAACCCCCCAGGCCTTGGGTGAAAAGAGTATGCTACTTAGGAGAGAGGGGAAAAGGTGGACAAGTTAGATGTTTGGGTTGGGTTTCCATACATGTACATATGTCACCTCATGAGACCAAGTGGAGTAAGAGGTGAAAGGAAAGGCTTAGGGGCTGGAACAATGCTCCCTATGCTACCTCATCTAGAGCAAACATCCAGGGCCTCCCTGATGGCTCAGAGGGCAAAGACAGCACTATCAAGCTATTGCCAGCCACTGCAACACGAGTTTGATCTCTGCCAGCCAGGAAGCAACCCACATAGCATAGCAGACCTCCCTTGACTTGCCAGCTGCTCCCCTCAGCAGTGTATTTCAGTAGATCCACCTGTCCTGCTCCCCACTCTCTCTGGTGAATCTACTCACCCCACCACCTCTGGTCTACACCCCAGTTCTTGTATGCACAAATAAATAAATCTTTTAAAGAATAAATAAAAATAAATAAAACTCCAAGAAATTGGAATATTCTAACTCTAATTCTGGTATTCTGAATTATGAAGCTATGTTTACCAAGATAGAAAGGCAGAACATATTTTATTGTATAACTTACTGACCTGATTAGTGCATTTGGAGATCAAGACATATGGTAATGTAGACCTCCATAGGTATTCTTGTCCTGGACCCTGAAAATATCTGGGTTAGGCCTATTTTCAATCATTCTCTCCTTCCTGTCTTTCATTATTTCCATGCATCTGTCTGATGAAAAATAAGTAAAAAATATGCAAACAATCCCCCCGCAGCACACACACACAAACCCCACCCTGCCGGCTGCAGCGCTCTCCTTCTAGACAATGGTGGTTTAAATCATGAGACACTCAGCAGAACATCACTGAGGGCCAGCATGCCTGGAGAATGATGACGCAGAAGAAACTGTCTCAGCTCAGATGTGCCCACAACCCACAGTATTTACCACCACATGAGGTGTGATCTGTAGTGGAGGAAACAGCCTGCTGAGAGCACATCTGTGAGGCATGGCCATCTTACAGGGCAGGATCAGGGATCAGAGAAGGTGCCTGAGAGATGGTATCCAAAGAGGGAGAAGAAGTTAGTCCCACATACAAGTGCTGCTCTCACATACCACAGAGTACTCGCCAATTGCTAGGAGCCCCGCCCGCTTCTCCCAGCAGTGTGTTGGTCAAGGGTTGCATATTTCCCTTGGTTCAGAATCCTGGCAGCACACTCTGCTGCCTTCTGTGGTGGCTGTAAGTTGGGCACTTGAGAGTCTTAACTGATGCTTTAAGGTTTCTTCACAGCAAGGAGTCCCATATCAACTGCAGCAGCCATTGCTGATACAGGGAGCAGTGACTGCCAAGCTCACAGTGATGAAGAGAGGATGGTTACATGACTTCCACCCAGTAGAGCCTGACCCCAGAGAGTCACCATGTTTCCTGAGATTTCTGATAGACAGTCAAGCAGATTTTGCAAGTCTCCTTTGACAGGAGACAGCCTTACCAGCACATTATTCATTCTTACTGGAAATGAATCACTATTCATGAAACATAATTAAGTCTTAAGTAGGACCAAACCTCTTCCTGAGGCTGCTTGACTGGTAGATACCAGGGAGGACAGCAACACACCAGTGGCAGGAGGGGCAGCAGCTTTTATCAAAGGACACGTGGCATCGGTGAGGGACAGCAAGTATCACTAAGAAGACTGTAGGGGCAGGAAAGGCACAGAGCAGGTTTTCTATGATTCAAGCAGACCCAACGGGGTAAAGGAGAGTCCCAGAGCCCTCGGTGATTTTCTCAGGCTTTTATTTCACTTTTACATGTAGTGCAACAACCAGGCACACGGCAGACAGGGGTGCCAGGGGGCCAGGAGGCCTGCAGGACTCCAAGCCCCCCTGCAAGTCTTCACTCTGGCCTTCTCTGCCATTTTCTCCCCTTCTCTCTCTCTCTCTTCCATGACTCTTTCCTGCCTCTGCTCCTCTTGGTGATATATCTCAATACTGAGCCATGGCCCATAGAAGTAAACAACACAACTTATAACAAGGTAACAAATGCAGGTGCCCACCTTCAGGCATGCAATCCTAATGGTGGGAGGGCAGAAAAGCCTGAAAACCATTTATCCTACAGATGGATGAAAGCTTTTCGATGGAAACAGTATCTGAACTCAGGCAAAGGAAAGCTTTTCTAGGAGAGAATATAATGGCTGATGAATTATGAGAAAATGCAATCTAGAAAATATAGGTAGTGCCTGGCAGAGCAGAGAATGGAGTGTCGGGAATGAAGTAAAAGAAGGAGGCATAGCCCAGGTATAAAGGACCTTATATGCTAAAGTAAAAGGGCCCTTAAAAACATAGTAAAGTATCGTGGTTATTATCTGGAATTTAGATAGCCCATTTTGACAGCTGTGTGAAGGGTGGCCTGGAATCTAGGAGGACTAGGTAAAATTGGAGGCCCAAATTTGAATGAAAGAAGAGTTAAAGGCAATGCGAGGAAGGGGCAATACAGCAGTGGGGGTGGGGCTGGAGCCAGGAAACCAGTGACAACACCTATTTTCTGGCTTGGGTGGCTGGCTGGTTAGAGGTGTCGGTAATTGAGATAAAAAGTAAGGAAGACTAGACTTAGGTGAGGATAGGGATAGAATTGGGGCATGAGAAAAAACATTTCAAAACTGGTATGCTTTCTCCAGAGGAGAAAAGATTAACAATATTGTTTCTCTATCTGTTCTCTTTCTCTCAGTTCTGAGTTATTCTGTAGCCTATTTCCTTCAACTACTCAGATTGTATTAGAACACAGTAGCTTCAACTAGTTACTAGAGGGATTTTGCGCATTAAAAAAACCCCCAGCTAATCATGTGCCAATGACTTGCAAGTTACTGTGACGTGGGAAAGAAAAGTGAACAAAATACAACTAAGCTTCCCCT
Organism: Talpa occidentalis; assembly: GCF_014898055.3. Taxonomy (NCBI): domain Eukaryota; kingdom Metazoa; phylum Chordata; class Mammalia; order Eulipotyphla; family Talpidae; genus Talpa; species Talpa occidentalis. Next base: position 29,670,474 of record NW_023601322.1, read on the forward strand.
TATAGAATTCTAGCAAAAGCCAAAAAAAAGGGGCATTAACTAATCAATTATAAACCATGTAGTCTATATCATAAAGGTTCTAATGTATAGTGTAGTATGTGGCAAGTAACAAGGGGGAAGAGGTGTTCCACCAAGGTTCATATAGCTTTCAGCGTATTTGTGAACTCTCCGAAATCTGTATGTAAAAATTTATCCAAGCCTAGTTAAACCAAAGTCATCTGAATAAGCTGAAGATCTAATTGGCTTTAATAAAAGATTCATGAATCAGGAAAAACTGCATGTAGCTAATAGAAGGGTGTGCTCGGGAGTTGTGTACTAATAGGTTTTCATAGTCAGAAGAGGGTGAGACAAAGTTATTAGCAAAAAAATTATTTCAGGAAAAGTCACCTTGGGGGTGGGGGAGTACCTCTTTTTTTTGTTTTTTGTTTTTTTGCAGACTACATCACTACTGCTGGCCATGAAATTCCAGATTTATTGGTTTAAAATTCTACTTTTGGGAAAGGCTGAAACTACAATTAGTTTAGGTGTTAAATTTTAGTGCGGCTTGCCATAAATTATTTCATTTAAGCCTATTTCTTTTTTTTTTTTTTTAACAGGCTAGGCATTTAGTGATGGGGAGGAGAGATCACAGGCTCAAAGGGGTCAGTGATTCCCCTGAAAGGTTAAGAACCATTTTACACTTACAGTTCATTTAGGCACTGCTGAGACAGACTTATTCCACAGGAGACTGCACAGACCATGAAAGCTAGAAGGTTGGCAGTCTGTCTAGTACATCCGGAATGATGCTATCTTTACTGTTTCAGACATCAAAAGTGATCTGAGTTTTTAAGTCCTAGTTATTAAAAAAAGATGGCAAGAAGTTCTATTCTCCCAGTGTTATAGGACAGGGAGAGTCAGCTCCACCCTCCCTTGGGTGGGGCAGGGAACCTCCCCCTTTCCTGGGGACCACCCTGTTGCACCAGGAGGGGATTCTTGCCAAGTTTGAGCCCCCAGAGTATAGGAACCACTTGCTGACACCTTTCCTGTCCCATCAGAATAGACTGTTCCGGGCTCCGCGTTTTATATGCGGCCGAGAGATTCAGGCACTACTTTGAGACCCGGTTTTCGAGCTGAAGTCCAGGCCGGGTTTTCGCGCATCAAGACGGAAGTAACGGCGCGCCGGAAGTTCAAGGCCAGCACCGGGAAAGAAGTGGGGCCGGGGGGAGGGGAAAACGACTGAGGGTAGGAATGGCGGCCCAAATTCCAATTGTGGCCACCGCTTCCACTCCGGGGATAGCTCGGAACAGTAAGAAGAGGCCGGCCAGCCCGTCCCACAACGGCAGCAGTTCCGGAGGCTACAGCGCCGCTAAGAAGAAAAAAGTGTCCGCCTCTGGCTTTGCACAGGTACGGGGCACTCGCCGAGCCTGCGCATGCGCAGGAGCTTCCTGGGTGGGACGGGTGCGCGTGCGCGAGGCCGTGCTGCTGGGAGCGAGAGCGCATGCGCGCCCCCCCCCCGCCCCGCCCCGCCCCGGGCTGCTGGCTTAGGATGCCACTGAGTTTTCACCTGTAATTTGGACACGTGGGATTTGGTTGAAGAAACACCTGCGTTGGGCCTCCCCGGTGGCGCAGCGGTTGAGCGCTGGGTTGAGAAGCTGCCCGCGGCCTCTGCGGCGCCGGTTCAATCCCCGGCTGCTCCCCGGCCACCGGAGGAGGGTCCCACATGGCGCGCAGACCTCTCCTGCCGCCCGCTGCTCCCTTCAGCAGTGTACTTCGGTCCTTCTGCCTGCTCTGCTCCCCGCTCTGGCTCTGGTGGATTCTCTCACCCTCCCGCGCTTCTGACTGTACCCAGTGCATGTATGGACAAAACAAACAAACAAACAAATAAATAAAAAAAAAACATGCCTCTATTAAAAAAAAAAAAAAATCTTAAAAAAAAAAAAAAAAAAAAGAAACACCTGCGTTGCGTTGTCCTGGAGAGGAGCGGAGAGATGGACGGTTATTACTGACTTAGTGGAAGGATTGCCCCTTCCCTTCCAAGTTGCGTTTAGAGCAAGCTCAAGACGCCTGTGAGTTTCAGTTAAGTAGAAGTTAGCATATTACACCTTCGACCTTCCTCCAGAGTTTAGAGTGCCTTAGGTGCGGAGCACCCTAATAAATACACGGAGGAGGGCCTCCCTGGTGGCGCAAGGGGTTAAGCACCGCACTATGAAGCAAGCCGCAGCCTCTGCAGCAGGAGTTCGATCCCCGGGGCCGGCTGGCCAGAGAGAAACCCACATGGCGCCGCAGACCTCTCCTGTCTCGCCAGCTGCTCCCCTCAGCAGTGTATTTAGGTCAATCTGCTGCTCAGCTCCGCACTCTGTTTCTGGTGAATGCTCTCACCCCCTGCATCTCAGGCCTGTATCACAGCTCTTGTATGCATAAAAAAATCTTAAAAAAAAAAAAGTACACGGAGGGAATACAAAGATATATTGATACGGATGGGTTCCCTCTTCCCCCAGAAAAGTGCTTTTTTGACCCTCAGTGGGTTTGGTCTTACTTGGTGGCGTTACAGGAAATACATGAGCTCCATGGTCGGACAGCCCTGAGCACAGCACCTTGTGCAGACTTCACAGCATCTGGACAATCCAGGCCCGGCGATTCCAGCAGAGTATTAAAACAGTTAAGTTAAAAACCGTTGGAGGCTACTTCCCAAATTAGTTGCACTATTATGTAGTTTCATCAGCAAAGTATGGGAATTGCAGTTACTGTTTGTAGCGGCAGGAAGGGCACGGAGCAGGTTCTCTATGACCGGAGCAGCCAGGGGTAAAGGAGGAGAGAGTCCTGGAGCCCGCGGTGGCTTTTTCAGGCTTTTATTCAGATAACCAGGTACATTGCAGGCAGGGGTGCTAGGGGCCTGAGATGCTGGCAGGCCTCCCAGCCCCGGCCAGTTTCACTCTATCTGGGTTCTCCAGCGTTCTCTCGGGGCCTCTGCTTCTCTGCTTTTTCTCCTTCCCGTGTCTTTCGCTCTGCTGGTGTCCCCCTGATGCTGCCTTTATAAGCCCAGTCTCTTAGCCCAGGTGTGCCGGCCTACACATGGCCACACACCACTCCAGGTGCCCGCCATCTGGCATGCATTCAGGACCACAGGGTTCCATCATCAGTCCTAATGGTGGGAGGGTAGAAAGACTGATACTTTACTAACCCTACACTGTTCATCTTCAGCGACACTTGGCACTGCCAGTCTTCAATTTTAGCCATTCCAATGGGCGTGTAGTGATATCTCATTGTTTTAATTTTGTTTTTCTGATTACTAATGGTATCAGTCACATTTTCACATGGAGATGAACTATTCCACTATCTTTGGTGAAGAACCTGACTTTTTCTAATTAGGTTATCATTATTTTTAACAATCTGTGTAGGAGTTCTTTAAATACTCTTGATTGGAATTCTTTCTTTAACGCTTATTTGCATTGTGATTGCTTTCTTCCACACTGTGCTTAGTATCCAACTGTTTGTAGATAACATTTTGGTATCCAGCTGTGCCAAGTGCCAGGAATATAGTCAGTACATATTGGGACAAATGATTGTTTTGACCTTAAAGATAGCTTAATCACCTCCCACCACAGCAAACTTCAAAGGGTGACCAAGTGCCTCCAGGATGCAGGTAATTCCCAGTAACTCAGTGTGTTGGAAATCACATCTCTGTTGGCTTTAGAGGTCTAAGGACAAGAGCTGCCTAAGTACCCCCTGCAGCAGCCTCAGCAAACCCTTAGGCTGGAAAGAGTAGGTCATTCTTGGAATAGTGAATTCTTTTCTTTGCTCTCCTTCCCAACTGGGATTTAAGTAATAAGATATATAACCAGTTACCCTACTCACACCCTCAGCGTCCTGTGAGTAATGAAAAAACTGCTTCTCACTCCAGAGAGGAGTCTTGCATTGCTTTGCTGCTCTGACATAGCCTTCCGTTCTGGCTCCCTGGTCCACAGCATATGCAGGCATTAATGCAGTGCTGCCTGGAATCTTCATGGATCTTCCTTTATCTGTGTCTCCTTCTCAGCCTTTCTGTTCTGTTTCATTTGAGTTTAGTCAGCAAGAATTTGTTGTACTGTGTTGCTTTTATGGCTCTAGCCTTATGCTTAAGACATTTCAAAGATTATAGCTTGTTCCTGTCATCCTAAAACCTCCCAGGAAGATTGACATACATTTATTGTAAGCGTTTTCTATTGCTGTTGTAACAAATTACCACAGATTTAGTGACTTAAATAACAGCTTTTTACTAGTTCATGTTTCTGTAGGTCAGAAGCCCTGGCTTGACGTCACTGGTTTGGTTTTCTGCCTAAAGTATCACAAAGCTGAATCAGTGTTGGCTGTGTGATGTCTTCTTGTTTGGAGACTGGCGAAACTCTCTTCTCAGACGTAGTCAAGGTTTTTGGCAGACTTCAGTTATTTGCACTGTAGGACTGAGGTCCCTGTGTCTTTGCTATCAGTTAGCCACTACTCGCATTCCTTGCCACGTGGCCTCTTCCATCTTTGAAGCCAGCTATGGAGAAGCTCTCAGGCTTCAAATCTTTCTGAGGACTCTCATGTCGAGTGTGAACCCAGATCTAAAAGGCTTATGTGATTAGTGTAGACCCACCTAAATAATCTCATTTGTTTAAAGTCAGCTAATTTGAGCTGATTTGGGGATTTAATTACATCTCCAAAACCCCTTCACAGCAGTACCTGGATTAGTGCTTGCTTGAATAACAGAGGCCCAGAATTTTAAGGGTCATGTTAGAATTCTACGTATCTTGTATATGAAAGAATTAGGAAGATACGGTAATTTCTAACCATGTATCTGAACTGATTATAGGTATTCTCTTGTGTTGGTGTGCTAGTGTAATGTAGCGACACAGAGGATGATGAGAACTCTCATAGGCAGAGGGGAGGTGGGAGGCAGAGGGCCTTGTGACTTTGAAAGGTGTTGGGTTTGGATGGAACAGCTTTGTAGGGTTAGAGCTGTGTGCATGTTTCAAATTGTTCAGTTTCATCATTGGGGAATGAGTTGTTTGGTTTATGTCACAATCTGGAAATTATCATCACTCATTTGCTGTTTATGATACTTTGAAAATGATTATTGTTAACAATGATTATTGTTAAAAATGATTATTGTTAACTTGGAGAACAGATATTCTGATGAAGTAAAATAAATCATGATTAATAATAATAAATAGTTTTTGAACATTTGCTGTATGCCAAGCACTGTTCCAAGCACTTTCTGAGTGTTACCTAATTCTTAAAACAACAATGTGAATCGTTATTCTCATTTTACAGATAAAAAGGCAGGGGCATAGAGAGGTTAAGTAAGTCTCCCCAAGTCACACAGCTAGCAAGTGGTAGAGTCAGTATTCAAACTATAGACTTCCCAGAGTCCATATTCATTTTTGTTTACTGCAAAGAAGTGCTTTTGGGGGAAGTTTTATTGCATCAATTATAGGGCATTTTAGACATTCCAAGTGCCTATTCAAATTGATAAAAACTACAGAGAAACCTAATTCACTATAGACTGAAATTTATGTAGTAGACTGATTTCTGATGGTAAATAAGCAGTTAACAAAACATTAATTAAGTGGAATACCAGCAGTTGTTTCTCCAGAATGTCAATGCAGAGTGCAGATAGGATGGAGTCACCTGTAATTAGAGGCAGGCAAAGAATGCTGGGCTGATTTTATTTGTTCATTTAAAAAAAAATCAACTTAAAAATTATGATAATTAAAGTTTTATAAGTTTTTTTTAATGTTTTATTTTTTATATTTATTATTTTTTTTATTTATGCATACAAGAACTGAGGTGTAGGCCAGAGGTACATGGGGGTGAGATGATTCACCAGAGACAGAATGGGGAGCAGAACAGGTGGAGCTATTGAAATACTCTGCTGAGGGGAGCAGTGGGTGAGACAGGACAGGTCTGCTCTGTCATGTGGGTCAGCTCTCTGGCTGGGAATCGAACTCAGGCAATGGCTGGCAATAGCTTGACAGTGCTGAGACTTTAACCCCTGAGCCACCAGGGAGACCCTATTTAAAAAAATGTTTTAAATGGACATGAAAATTATGCAGTTTCCTTCCCCAGTAATTAAAGTCATGTTTCCTACATGTAGATATAGTTTTTCATAATTGTATTTCATGTATAACATTTTTATTCTGCTTTCCACTTAGCGTTATTTCATGATGCTCCAAATGTTCTCTTATGTCTCTTTGGGGCCTGGGAACAAATAGCCCACATCAAAAGATTGCCCTGTATTCTTTCTCAGGAATTCACTGTGCACACATCACCTTTGAGCCTGCTCACTAGGGATCAGGGAAGAAGCATGAACAGAAAGGGAGAGATGCAGTCTTTTCACACTTCTGACATGGAAAAAAAGATCAGCGCCACTGTTGAGGATGGTCCTGTGAGCTGGGCATGTCCTGTGGATGGTTCTGTCATCACCACGGAGGCCCTGGGGTGGGTTTTCCTTCTCCTTTAGTATCCCCTTTCGCTTCCTTAGCAGTTCTGTGGGTTTGTTTTCTCCCAGATGGAAACATCATTATATAAGTAGTCATTTTCTTTATGAAAAACTCAAAACAACAAAGTTGAAACTTAGAGCGTATCTGACCCCAGGAAACTTCTTTTGCGTTCTGCCTCTTTCCCCTAAGCTGTCCCTAGTTGTCTTGTTTTGTTTTGTTTGTGGTTTTTTTTTTTTTTTTTTTTTTTTTACCGTGATGCTCACTGGGTTGTTCTTAAGGTTGTTTTTCTCTCACTTAATCTACACCACCCTGTAGACCCTGCCTCCCGGCAGCCTACACCCTTTGGCCTTTTTCACACTGAACAGGCCTGTGGTGCACCCTTTTGGATTGTTTTTAGATTCCTTAAGAGAGTGGCACCTTGCTTCCAACACTGGCAGTTTCCTCAGACCTGCACATCTCGTGTGCCTTCCCGCCAGTGGGCCTGGCTTTCTCCTGGTTTCTGAACCACCACCTCTTTGGAAAAGGAGGTGACTGTCACTTTTCTCTATGTGCTTGATGGCTCCAGCTTCCTCCTAAGTGCGGGGGAGCCCCTGGCACGTTCACTGGGTGTGATCCCTCTATCCCTCTATCTTGTTTGAGCCACCCAGTTGGTGCCATTCTATTGTGGCAACCCTGGAAGACTGATGCAAGTGTTTCTTACTTTCGGGCACCACAGTGCTCATCTTGTACTTTCTTGCCCCAACCCTGGAATCATCCGTTTCTTCAAGTCGTAATAGTTCTTTTTTTTTTTTTTTTTAAAGATTTTTTTAATTTATTTATACAAGCACTGGGTACAGTCAGAAGCGCGGGAGGGTGAGAGAATTCACCAGAGCCAGAGCGGGGAGCAGAGCAGGCAGAAGGACCGAAGTGCACTGCTGAGGGGAGCAGCGGGCGGCAGGAGAGGTCTGCGCTCCATGTGGGACCCTCCTCTGGTGGCCGGGGAGCAGCCGGGGATCGAACCGGCGCTGCAGAGGCTGCGGGCAGCTTCGCAACCCAGCGCTCAACCGCTGCACCACCGGGGAGGCCCTCAAGTCGTAATAGTTCTTAGAAAATAATATTTAGAAACCAGGATCTGAACATGGGTGTGCCCATTGTTCACTATTTCTAGTCCTGTCAATGGAGACAGGTGGGAAATACAGGTGTGTAAATATATACCCCCTTCTCACCTCTGCATCTACTACTGTGTTTATCTGTGTGTGTGTCAAAAACCACAAGGTCATATTGATAACCTGATTTCCATGTACTACCAGAGCCTACCTCTTTTCTTATTTTTCCTTCTTAGGATACATATGTAACAGTTTCAGAAATGTTAACCTGTGCCCTTGTGAAAAACAAACCTGCCAATTTCTTATGGTTCTTTTTGCCTTTAACCATAGGTTATATTGTTAAAATACCATGTTCAAAGTCACTCAAGTTATTTCTATTTTACTGTCCTTCAATATGGTTATATTTCATTCAAAATACAGTTAGGCTGATCTGTTTTTGTTTGTATTTCATTTTCTCCATCTGCTCCCCATCCTTGTTGATACTGTTGTTGTTACTATTAATTTATTATTATTATTATTATTATTATTATTATTATTTTAGTATATGAAACTTTAACATGGTTAGTCAAAATTCTGCAAAAACATATATTCAGAGAAGTCTTACTCCTCAGTTTTCCTGTCCCATTTTCCCATCCTATCTACCCTATTCCTGTAGGTAAGCAAGCCCATTCATTCTTATTGATATATTACTTTCTCTGTGCCAGGCACTGGGTTGGATGCAGGGAGACTGTGCCACGCAGTAGAGCTGGGTGTGGTGACCCTTCTGCATGCTCACTCTCTGACTCTCTCCTTCCCTTATCCACTTTCCTCTCTCCTTCTGGTCTCTTGCTCCTTGCCTGCTTCACAAAGCTGCTGTTTTATCATTGACTGAGACGTAAATACAAATTATCAGTCATATATCCAATTTATAATAGGTATTACTCTTATAAATAGTCAACACAAAATAATGATGACACCTGGCTTAAACTGCAGCAGGTGACACTGGTTATTGATTAACTGTGATGGAAGAATCAAATCCTCCTCATCAGAGTGGGTCTCCCAGGACACATGTGCCTGGCAGAAATACTGTGACCGTGAAGGAGAAATCACAAGGCCAATAAAAGTTATTTACAAAATGCTAAATCTAATCTTTGTTGTAAAATTGAAATTGACATGAACTAAGCCAATAAAGATAATTTTAGTAAAGCATAAGTGAAAATGGAGAAATTGGAATCTACCTGTGCTATACAGAAAAAGACTCAGTGGAATTTGCACCAAAAGCACAAAATAAGGGAAGGCCTGGAGAACAAAAGGTGAGGCTGGAGAGGAGGCCAGGACCTGGTCCTGATCCCCAGGGCAGTGGGAACCACTGACCAGTTGTAAGGAGGGGGTGATGACAAGCTTGTACTTAAAATTATGTTACTGAGTGCTGTGAAGAAGGAAGCGGGCGAGGTTTACTCTACAGTGTCCCTGTTCTGAAGCCTTAAGCTGATGAGGGAAAAGGCAGAAGGGAGGGCTAGTTCACCTGTGGGTACAGGAAAAGAAAGAGAAATTGGAGGCTTCTTAGTTCTTAGAGTTGATATTTGAACTTAGCCTTGGAGATCAGAAAAGTTAGGACAGACTGAGCAGGGGAGGCTGAAGTGGGGGAGGAGCAATCTAGACAGAAGAGTCTCAGACCCATGAGGAGAGACTCTAGAGGCGAGTCAGTGAAGGTGTTTGGGAAGAGACCTCAAACTTAAAGAACTATTACTGCAGAATGAATAGGCCCCGTCTTCCCTACTTTCCTCCTTTGCCATCATGAACACCATGTCAGGGCATGGGGTAGTGAGGGTGATGTGTATACATATGCTCATCCAGAACTCTGCAGTACTTACTGCTGGGAGTGTAAAAACAGAGCCATTTAGAAAAATGATTCAGGAGTTTCTTATAAAATCAAACATAACACTTACTCTAAAGGCCAACCATTCCACTCTTAGGTATTTACCCAAGAGAAGTGAAAACACTTGTTCACGCAAAGGCTTGTACAGAATGTTCATAACCGCTTTATCTGTAGTCGCTCAAGACTGAAAATGACTGAAATGTTCAGCAGGAAAATGAAAAACAAATTGCAGTTAATACAGTGGAACACTACTCTGCTGACAGTATGCAAATACAGCAAAACACACTACTGATGCAAGCAACAACATGCAGCTCAGAACTTTATGCTGAGCCAAAGAAGCCAAACGCAACAGTACCTGCTATCAGATTGCACTGCTGAAGTTCTAGAATAGGCAAAAGTAATGTAGCTATCAGAACAGAGGTCCCCCTGTGGGTGGAAGATACTGACTAGGAAGGAGTGTGAGGAAACTTTCTGGAGTGATGGAGATGCTCACTGTCTCAGTAAGAATAACAGCAACACAAGTGTAAAAATTTGGCAAAACTCATGAAACCCACACTTCAGGTCTGTGCATTTCACTGTATGTAAATTGTATGTTAATTTAAAAGTTTATTGTTGCCTGGGAAGACTGGAAATTGCATTACAAATCAGAAGTGATGTCTTCTTTTGGCATGCTTTTACTTTATGATTATTGCCTTGAAAGACTTTTTGCTTTAAAACCTATTGGCCTGCTTGGCAGCCAGGTGACCCGTGGCTCTTTAGTTTCTTTCCTTAGAGTGGTTTTAAGAACTACATGAGCCAGCTTGGCTAGGAAATCCATGGCTGTGCTTGGCACACCGGGGAGCTGAGAAGCATGTGTCGGGGGGCTGGCATGTGACTTGTAGCTTCTGCACAGCAGATGCTGCTTCCAATCTGGCATGCCCTCTGGCGCAGGCCACCTGCTGAACTCCTCTGCGCAGTGTCCCCTTTCAAGTATCTTGTAGTTATTTCCTCATGTCTTTTTGAGAGCTGAGCTATGGAATTCAGCTAAACGAAACTGACCTTGAACTATCTTATGTTTTAAGGGTATCAGCATGGAAGGCATGAGTGAGAATAAAGTGGCACCCTCTGACTTTAGCACTGGGCCTATGGAAAAAGCTGCTAAACCTTTGCCATTTAAGGACCCCAACTTTGTGGTGAGTATCTAAGGTATTTTATTGACACAAATAAAAAAGCAAACAACCATGCCTCTGACCTTGCTGGCCTGCCATCGAGGTGGCACTGGTGATCCTTCTCCATCAATACAAGTTGCCACCTTCTCTGCCATGTGCTGTTGTGGGAGGAGGGGCACAGGAGAAGAATCCTTGCTGTTCATCTCTTAGTGTGCCAGTTCCCAAGGATTTCAGCGCCCTTGTGGAATTTGTTAAAAGATAGCATTTTAAGGGCCTCCCTGGTGGTGCAGGTGGTTGAACGCAGCACTGTGAAGCTGTCCGCAGCCTCTGCAGTGCTGGTTTGATCCACGCCGGCCTCGGAGCAACCCACATGGCGCAGTAGACCTCTCCTGTCTTGCCTGCTGCTCCCCTCAGCAGTGTATTTCGTCAGTCTGCCTGTTCTGTTTCCCTCTCTGTCTCTGGTGAAGCCTCTCACCCTCCCGCGCATCCGGCTTGTACCCGGCTTTTGTATAAATAAAATAAATCTTTAAAAAAAAAACAGCATTTTAAGAATGGATCATTTTCATGATTGTTCCCCTTCCCTTTTTGTTGACCCACATAAGTTTTAGATGAGAACTGAAGGAACTAAAAGAAGAGTGCTTCTTTTTAGTTTCTTTAAGTAAATCTAAGCTATTGTGCCTTAAAGTAGAAATAGGCTGCTCTTCCTTTTGTTTTTAAAGGAGAGAATAAGTTACAGTGATTGAGATTACACCATTAAAAAGTTATTTTTCATTAGTTTTGAAAATGCAGCATTACCATTGCCTGCAACGGATATTGCTATTGTCTTCCATTTTATTGCTTCCTTATCACACAACAAAAAAAATAAAAACACAAGATTTCCAGAAGGCATGTCACTGCCACAACTTTGCAAGCAAAGTCATGCCTTCAAAGAAGAAGGCAAATAACTAAAATATAACTTTGTAGTAAATGTATTTGAAAGTAATGGGATGTTCATGAGTGAACTCCACAAAGGTAGACACAATAAAGGGATGTGATGTTAAAGAAATAGCCTTTAATTTCTACTCCATCACCAAGTAACTAATGGGTTTGGACAATCCAAAAGCTTTGTGTTTTTCTAAGTAAAATGAAAGTATATGGAGTAATAGATTTTTTAAAAGTCTTAGGAGTACAAAATGATTGTTGACAGAATGAGGGGGATATTACAGTTATGAGTAAGCATAAATGTCAGATTCTGGACAGCAGTCTCCAGTGATTCTTGTTTCTTCTGATCCATGCTTTTAATTCCAGCACTCTGGCCACGGTGGAGCAGTAGCTGGCAAGAAGAATAGAACCTGGAAGAACCTGAAACAAATTCTCGCTGCTGAAAGGGCATTGCCATGGCAACTGAACGATCCTAACTGTGAGCTGTTTGTGTGTTTATAATGTTCAGACTAGGAACTTCCTTATAACTAAATCTACGTTATTGTGTTTCCATTATAATAGGAGGCTATTTTTTTAGCTTGGCAATTTTATTGTGGCATCAATATAAGAGTTTTATGCGAATATTCCTCACAGTGTATCTGTGTTTAATCTGTTAGTGTGTGTTACAGGTGTGTGATTTTCAGTGTCACTGTTAACAGTTCAATCTGGAGAAATAAGTCCTGCCATGATAATGGTGTTTTTTGTTAGATAAGCTTCTTATTCAAAAGTCTACTCTTAAATTGTGTTTCCAAGAACAAGGTTGCCTAAAATTTAGGAGGGTTGCTAGCAACCAGTTTGAAGGCCAACTCTGTTTTTACCCTTTGAGACAGTATTTTCCAGCGTAAATACTTGATACTGCACTGTTTCCAAACCTGTGTAAAACACTGTTGTATGTTCTGTTCAACTTTACCAGGAAGTGCAGATTCATACTTCTCCTCGTCTCCTGTCCATTGCACATCTTTTATGGGGGTGACTCAGATAGGCGACAGAGCAGCTAGTCAAGTCCCTGGGTGTGGATGTCCCAGTGTCTGGATGCTCAGATCCGAGTAGTGGATTGTTTGGCATCTCATCCCTGTCAGCCCACGTAACCTGAGACAGTGAAAGTGGCTTGTGTTCCAAGATGGTGTTCTTCTTGGAGTAGAGGGTCCTTGGGGACAGGGCAGAGCCAGAGATGGGGCCTGCACTTGGCCTGTGACCTACTGCATTATTTCCCCCAGAGAGTTCTGTGAATACTTAGTCAAAAGTAAAAATTTGGGAGTTTTAGCAAACAGTATTTTAAGACAAAAGGGAAGGAATCTGAATGTTTTAGTTACCTTTTTTCTTTTTCTCTCCAGATTTTAGTATCGATGCTCCTCCATCCTTTAAACCAGCTAAGAAGTATTCAGATGTTTCAGGTCTTCTTGTGAGTAATTACATTTCTGTGTCTTATAACATTGACTTGAAAAGAAGACTTCACAGCCGTGTCCTTTTAGACAGTGTTGCATATCTACCATGCTGGCCCTCTCTGAAGCCCATAAGCTGTGACTAAGTGATGGGTTTGAGCCGAAACTTTCCCATAGTCATTTTATTTTATTTTTTTTTGCATAGAATAACTGGGGTGTAAGCCAGAGGTGTGTGTGGGGGGGGGGGGGAGGGGAGGTTTGAGAGGGTTCACCAGAGACACAGTTGGGAGCGGAACAGGCAGATTTACTGAAACACACTGCTGAGGGGAGCAGCGGGCGAGACAGGAGAGGTCTGCTGCGCCATGTGTGTCACCTCCCTGGCCAGGATCGAACTCATAACTCAAGCTGTGGGTGTGGTAGCACTGGGACTTAACCCCTAGGCCATCAGGGAGGCCCCGACCACTGTGTATAGTGTGGCTGCAACCTGGGGCACCCATGAGGTCTCCTTGCAGGGAGGGCTGCTCCAGAAAGCAGGAGCGCAGGGTTGCACTCCTCTTCCTTTGCTTGCTAACTGCAGGAGATAACATCAACTCTTTACTGATGAAGTTAAAAAATTTTCCTGCATTTTAGAGATGATTATATTTTTTAAAAAGTGAACATCTCTAAAGAGGTGTTATGTTAAACAGTGATTTTCCAATTTATTTTTAAATTTTTTTAATTTTATACATTTTTTACATCATTTTTCATTGTTGCACAATGTATGCATTTTCATCTTGGTTATAGTCCCCGTACAATTCCCACCCCCCCTTGTTTTGACCCTAATCCACCCCCCAACCCTCCCCTCCCCAGTGTGTCTCTGGTTTATAGTTGCTTGTTGGTTTTGGTTTTGTTTGTTTGTTTTGTTTTTGTTTTTTTAAATATTTATTTTATTTATGCATACAAGAATTGGGGTACAGGCCAGAGGCGTAGGGGGTGGGAGGATCCACCAGAGACAGAGTAGGGAACAGAACAGGCAGACGGACCAAAGACACTGCTGAGGGGAGCAGCAGGCGTGACAGGAGAGGGCTGCTGCGCCATGTGGGAATCTCCCTGGCTGGCTGGGATTGAATCCGCACTGCAGAGTCTGTTGACAGCTTCATAGCGCTGTGCTCAACCCTCTGCGCCACCGGGGAAGCCCCAGATTTTGATTTTTACTTTATTATAATTAGTCTTTTTCCTGGTCCCTTATTTAGGTTTTCTAAATTCCTGCCCTGAGTGAGACCATCCGGTATTTTCTTTTTCTTTCTGGCTTATTTTGCTGAGCAGGATCCCTTCCAGCGCCATCGAGCTTCCTCCCCACTGTGATCCCCTTTGGACCCGGCCCCCTCTCTTCCCCATTGCCTACCACAGTGACCCCTAAAATGCTCCTGGGGAATAGTTTGAAGAGTGCTGGCATATTTGGTCGAGTGGGGCTTGAACAAGTACTGACCTTAAGGGACCTCAGAGCCCCTCATGTCCTTTTCAGAATGACAACAAGCGCGGGCCCTGTAAAGACACTCTCGGCTCATCTTCATCCTTTTTCATCGCTAAGAAATTTGGAAATGGGCTTTTTCTCCGAACTATGTAAATGAGCACTTCTCTTTTTAAAGCTCATCTGTGTCCAACATTGGGAAAGATTTGAGTTTTTGTTTTTGAAAATAATGTTAGTTATGCTCGCTGAGCTGGTCATGTTTTAACTTTTCCTCCAAAGATCAATAGAAAGAATAGAAGCCCTATAAAATGGAGTGTGTGTGTGTGTGTGTGTGTGTGTGTGTGTGTGTGTGTGTGTGCGCGCGCGTGTGTTGGGTTCTTTTGCATCCATGTATCTCCTCCTAAATCTCCCCAGAGGAGATTTCAGGAAAGAAATGTTAGCTTGCCCAGAAGACTTTCTCTTACTCATGACTTTAAGTCACCTCTTCACCTGGGCTGCTGCCTCCCATTTGCTGCCTCCCTAACTCTCTCTCTTGAGTAATATGATGAGATCTCACTAGCAGTGAATGCTTCCTAGAATGTGTTTTGGGTGGGAAATGTGTGAGTGTACTTTTATAATATAATTCTGGCTAGTCCCAAGCTGAGCTCTCTGTTTTGGACCATTGATTCATATCATTTTCCTTTTGCCAGTACTACATTCTCTTGATTATTGTAGCTTAATAGTAAGCCTTGAAATCAGGTAACTCTATATTTTCCAAAAGTGTTTTAACTATTTGAGTGTTTTTTTGTCTTTCTCAATAGATTTTAGAACCAGGTTATTAGTATGCTTGCTGGGATAGTGATTGCATTTGCATTGCATATGTGATTATATGGAAGAAATTGAGACTCTCAACATTATTGAGTGTTCTAACCATGAACATAATACTTCTCAACTCTTATAACTGGTATTGCTTTATTAAATTTCACTTTCCAGTTACTCATTGTTAATATGTAAAAATGTGATTGATTTTAGTATGTGCATTGTGAACTTGCTAGGTCACTTTTTAATTCTAGAAGATGTTTTGTAGTTTTCTTGGGATTTTCTACGTAGACAATCATAATGACTAGTTTTATTTCTTCCTTTCCAATCTATGTGCCTTTTATTGCTGAAGAGAATGGATATTTTTGCCTTGTTGTAGGTCTTGGGAAGTAAAGACTCATACTTTCATCATTAAATATACTTGCTGGGTGCAAAGATGCTCTTTGCCAGGTTAAGAAACATTCCCTCTCTTCATAGTTGGATGTTGATTCTTGCCAAATGCTTTTTCTGTATTTATTGAGATGATCATATGATTTGTCTTATTTAGTATTTAAGATAGTGTACTATATTCAGTGATTTATTTTTTATTTTTTATTTTTTTTGCATAGTTAGCCATTGCATTCCTGGCATGAACCCTACTTGGTCATGTTAAATTGTCCTTTTTAAAAAATGTTGTTGGGTTTGATTTACTAACATTTTATTGAAGATTTTGCAACTATATTCATGAAGGTTATTGTAATATCTTTGGTTTTGGCATTTAGGTAATGCTGACCTTTTAGGATGGGTTGGTAAGTAGTCCCGTCCCCCTCTTATGTAAGAGATTGTATAGAAGTGGGTAATATTTCCTCCTTAAAATATTTGATGGATTTCTCCAGTGATACTGTCTTTGCCTGGTGTTTTCTTTTTTGGAAAGTTTAAAAGTACACAGTTAATTTCTTTAAGAAATATAGAACTAATCAAATTATCTATTTCTTTTTGATTGAGTTTTATTCATTTGTGTGTTTCAAGGAATTGATTTACTTAATTTGAAGTTGTTGAGCTTGTGGGCATGGAGCTATTAGTAGTATTCCTTATTGTTATTGTCCATGGGTCAGTAGTAATATCCTGTCTTTAATTTCTAATATTAGTAATTTATATCTTCTTTCTTTCAAAGAGCAATCAATTTTATTCATTCTTTCAAAGAACCGACTTTCGATTTCATTGATTTTTCTCTTGTTTTCCTGTTTTCCATGTCAATTAAACTTTCAAAATTTATTTTCTGCTCTTTACTGTTTTCTTCATTTGCTTGCTTGTGTTTAACTTACTCATATTTCTCTCATTTTATAAGGTGGAAACTTAGGTTACTTGATTTTATATCTTCTAATGTAAGCATTTGATGCTTCAAATTTCTCTTTAAGTGTTGATTTAGCTGCCTTTCAGAAATTTTGATATGCTTTGCTTTTATTCTTGTTCATTTCCCTAGACACTTCCTCTTAGACCAATGGGTTATTTTCAACTGTACTATTTGCGTATACATATTTAGGATGTTCAAAATACCTTTTTTTATTTTTTTAAAAGATTTATTTATTTTTATACAAGAACCGGGGTATAGGCCAGATGCGTGGGAGAGTGAGAGGATTCACCAGAGACAGAGCGGGGAACAGAACAGGCAGAAGGACCAAAATAGACTGCTGAGGGGAGCAGCGGGAGAGACAGGAGAGGTCTGCTGCGCCATGTGGGACCCTCGCCGGCCAGCCAGGATCGAACCTGCGCTGCAGAGGCTGCGGACAGTTTCACAGTGCGGTGCTCAACGGCCTGCGCCACCAGGGAGGCCCCTCAAATACCCTTTTTATTATTGACTTCTATTTTAATCCTTTATGGTGCAGAACATTATTATATCCATTGTGATCAGCACAGAGAAATGGATATCCTCAAACATTGCTTTTTTAGTGTGGGAATGTACATTGGTTCAGCTTCTTTGGAGGACTTTAGCACTACCCGCTGAGGTTAAAAAAAAACAAAAACAAAAACTTGCCTTCTAGGCAGCGCCCTAGAGAAATGGACAAATAGTATGTACAGGGAGCTTTATGCAGAAATGCCTATGAGAGGTTGAAGTAGCACAATATTGGAAGCAACGTAAAGGTCAAGCAGTGGAGCTTTCTCCCTGTTCTGTGAGCTCAGTGGTACATAACAAAATGGGTAAATGTCCTAGGTGTATTATGACCAAAAGGTACAGCGGCATAAACAACACAGTACCACTCAGGCACTCACATAAAACACAAGGTAAGTTCCTCTGGACTGTTTCTGTATTTGCGTGTAGAAGAGTATATAGAAGCAAGGTCTGAAAGGGTGCCCACCTACTGTGGTTTCCCCGGGGAAGTCAAAGGACCTTGGGATGGTAGAGAGTGTAAAAGTTACATAATTAAAAATGAAGCCAGCTCATGTGTAGACTGACCCACCCGCTCCCAGACAGCCACGTGACTTCTCCCTCATGCTTGGGCAGGGCAGGAAGGCATGCAGGGTCACACCTGTATTTAGCCCTAGCAACAGAGCTGTGGAAAGCATGACAGCTCTGGGTGAAACGGGGAGCCTTGAACTGCCTGTCACCCTGCAGCAGGGAGGCCTTCAAGCTCTTTGCTGCCTGCCTTTGGGAAGGCAGCTTTGTTTCATTCAGCTCCAGGGAGGAATCCAGAGGTTACGCCATGTGAGTGCAGTTGTAGTTGTTCACCTCTTCTGGGTCACTTGCATCCTCTCTTCTGTTCAGAACACTAGGTCGGGTCTGGTCTGTATGAGTTTTTGTTTGTAACCTTTTTGTTGGTGGCACAGTATCTCTGTATTTCACGTTATTTATTCAGCAACCTTCTTGGCAACGAGGGCTGAACTTGGGCGGGCTAGCTCAGCAGTTTGTTGGTGGGAGTGAGGCAGCCACAGACCTGGAGCCAGGCTGGGGCTGGGTCATGTACAGAGGCCAGCTGATCAAAGCCAGATCCACATGCCTGCACCCGAGCTCACGACAGTGCTGACACGCTCCTCTCCCCCCAGTTAGTTCATCTACATGCCTCGCGGCCAGGAGCCCTCAAAAGGGACTTGCTGCTCTTTTCCTATTTAAGCCTTCAGTTTTATTACTGTCATTAAACGAAATGTGGTACAGAAAAGCAATATCAAGATTAGACACAAGGATCAAAGTTTTTAAGAGCTTTAATTAATTTTTTGGGATAATTCCATGTGGAAGTTAAGTTCCTTAGGGAGTCCCCTCTGGCAGAGTTGAAGACGGAGCTATGACTAAGTGCCATCAGCTTGCTGCTGCCTCACTGACGTCCCCTCCCTTATTAAATCATAGCCCTGCCGCGTCCTGGTCCACACAGATCCTCAGCACTGGAGCAGACAACTACACTTCAATAATCGGACATTATCTGTCTAGACCTAAATGGCATCTTTTATAGTTTTTAAAAGGAGCTCAATATGACTCACCCTCAAAATCTGTAGAAGCCATGTGCCTTGAGGGATATAATAAATGGATTGTTTTCTCTACATTGCACAGGGGGAAAACGGACCAAAAGAGAATTTTAATAGGTCAGTGGGAAACACATTCTCTTTTTTGTGATGGTTCAGATCACCCGTTTGTTCATTCATTCGTTCATCATTCCTTGTACGGACACCGGAGGACCCCTGTGCAGTCTGCATTGCACTGGGAACCGGGGCACAGGGATAAACAGGTTTCTGTTTCATGGAGCCTCACAGCCTAGACCTTAGCCAAAGATGCATGCAGATAGCAAACATAAAAGGAACAGAGATAAGCATTCCACACAGACACATGTGGTGATATGAAGGCGAGGGTGGCGAGGGTGGCGAGGGTGGCGTCCTGACCTCCTCTGAAGGGGCAGATAAGGCTGCCCTGACATTCTGACTTTGGGGCTGAACCCTCAAGGATGAACAAGGATTACTGAGAGTCGGGACCCCACCTAAGGAAAGGGCAAATGGGCATGCTGGGAGGGAGGAACCTGGAGTGGGGGTAGCTGGAATCAGAGCATGGAGACATGTGACTAAGAGACTGCTGGGAAAGAAGGTCCGGCCTCCTTGCAGGGGTGAGGAGCCGTGCTGAGGACTTGAGCCTTTGTCCTGAGGACAGAGAAGCGCCATGGAGAGGTTTCATGCTGAGAGATGGCATGTTCAGAATTGCAAGTGGCAAAGATGACTGTGGGTGCAGTTGGGGGATGGTGGGCCCTTCCAGGGGTGCGGGTGTGGATGGCCAGTTCCCACTGCCTAATTGCCCAGGGAGCCATGGAAGCAGCACTGGGAGTGGGTAGAGCACTGGAGAGGAGCGCACTTGGGGCAGGAGGAGTGTACCGGGTGACTGGCATCCTCCAGGTGCTACTCTGCCTTGGGGAACAGATCTGGAACATTGCAGTAGGTGGGAACTTGGGGGGTGGAGGACGGGAAACAGTCATCATGGATTCAGTTCTGGAGCTGTTGCTTTTAGCTCTTGAGGCACCAAGCATAAGAGTCCTGATGTCTGATGTGGTTATTCTTCTTCCTGTCCTTACCCTGAAGTATTTCTCAAGTCTGGGAAGATAAATGAGTCATAGCTCAAGTGAGCAATTTAGTGTTCTTGGTGACAATAAGACATAATGAAGATCCATTTCACCTTCAGTAAAATAGAAAAAGTTTTTAACTTGATCTTAAAAAACGCCACCACCATCAACTCTCCGTCTTCCTCTCTGCCTGTTGCCCGTGCAGGCCAATTACACTGACCCCCAGAGCAAGCTGCGCTTCAGCACCATTGAGGAGTTTTCCTACATTCGGAGGCTGCCATCCGACGTCGTCACTGGCTACCTGGCCCTGAGAAAGGCCACGAGCATCGTTCCCTGAGCTGGGGAAAACGGAGAGCAAGTGGGAAACTGTTTCAAAGACAGACTTTGGACTCATGATTTTGTTTCATGGAAACAAACTCATTCTGTTGTCAATCTGGAAATGTCAGCGCTGTGCCTTGGAAAGAAGGTTTGGCTTTCATTTGAGGGTTTTTTTCCCCTGTGTTTTTCCTCCAAGTGTGATATTTCCTGTTGAATTAAATTATACTTCAGTTGTTGCCTCAAATAAAGATGTTTGACAAGAAAATAGAAAATTGTGCTTTTAGTTTAACCCAAGTAAGTCCCCAAACTTTGACTTCGAAGTTTTGAACTCTTCTAACATGTTTAAAAACTCTTCGGTGAATCCTGACAATGGGACTGGATTATTCCTGAACCCCGTAACTCCCCCTTTAGAGCATGTCGGTCTTTCTCTTTGATCAGAAGGCTTGGAGGAGGCCCAAAGCTGGGGCTGGAGAAGAAAGAGCTGGGTAACCCACCCTATCTCCCTGGCCAGTCCTCACCCTGGGCCACAGCCTCCAAATAAGCCTCCAGAACCTTGGCGCATGCCTGTCATTTAAGCCACCCAGTTTGTGGTCTTCCATCGTAGCCTCCTGAGCTGACCCCATTTCTGGAGGTGCGGACCACAAACATTGACGCTCCTCCCAAGAAGGGCTTTTGTCTTGGTACAGGATGTTGGCGCTTTGACGGAAACCTGCTCCAGGAAGGTCTTGCTTCCTCAGCCTATGAGAAAAGGAAGCACTCCTGTGTCAGGAGGAGGAGGGCCGCTCTGAGCCACATTCCCGTATCTCTGAGGCGGACAGGGGGATCAGACCCTTCTGGGTCAGAGCTGTTCTGAACTGGGTTAGATGCCCAGAAACCTTTTCTTTCTTAGGGAAAGCCCCTCCTGCCTCTTTCCAGGCTTAGAGAAAAGCCAAGCAAAGCTGAGTGTCATCTGGGAGAGCAGCCTGCTGGGCAGGTGGCAGCTGCCCGGAACTTGGCTTCCTTTTCTCCCTGTGTCATTCAGCACCTCCCCAATAACTAGTGGTGAGAGTGAGAGTGATGTAAGGCTTCTCCCTCACCCCCCAAAATGAGACTGAAGCAGTCATCACGAGAGGTGACTTTGGTGCAGGGTTTCTCAAACCAGAACGACTTCCAGAATCTTCTGGAATAAGGCCCCACTGTAAAACCAGAAGGGCCCCCTACCCCCAGAGAGTCTGATCTACTGGATTCGGGGTGGGGCCCGAGAATTTGCATTTCTAACAAATGATACTGATGTTACTGTTCTAGGACCTCACTTTGAAACCCGTTGCTAGCTTCGAAATTCTCAGAAGGACAGTGGCTGCTGTCCTTGGGTTCCATCCTCCCTCCTCCACTTGCTGCTAGCAGCCAACCTAGGAACATCCCCAGTTTCCCTTTTAATGGAAACTGAGTAAGTGAGCCAAGGGCCTTTCCTGCTTCACTTACACCTATACCAAGAAAACTTGGGGCATGTCTACTTTGTTTCATGAAGCCCCCCCTGCATTTAGTAGTGCCCAGAAGCCTGTCCAGCACTGACTGCTGGGTACCCCCTTGTGCCTGGGCCTGGGAGAAGAGCAGGTCTCTGCCCTGCAACCAGCCACCATGCCGTTGCTCCGCTCAGGGTTCCTGGTGTGTGTGTGTGTGTGTGTGTGTGTGTGTGTGTGTGTGTGTCTACTCTGTCAGAATCACCTGGTGCCTGTGAAAATGCAAATTCTAGGGCCTCACTCTAGACCTGACTACACAGGGAATAGGGCCCAGGCATCTGCATTTGACAAACATCAGAGTGTGACCAGCACACACAAGTGTGAGAAGCACCACCTTCTACAGGCAGAAGGGAGGGACGTGTGACAGACCCCTTGTTCTTTCTTTTCTGGTTTCCTTTCAGGGTGTCCTCGCAGCCTCTTTTCCCCAGAGAACTAGGAGTTCTAAAGGTCAGGTCTGTCCTTTCACCCCAAGCAACAGCGATCTGAGCTGAACCAAACTAAGCTTTAACCTGTGAATAGTTCCAATAATGAGTTCTCTTACAGGCTGTGGAATAAGTGGGTAATTTTGTGCTGAAAAAGCCCCACAGTCCTTGCCCGTCCCAGTGGTTCACAGCCCTGGCTACACATTAGCATCACCTGTATTTGGAGGGGCTAAGAGTGAGGGGGGGGGGCTTGATGCAAAACTACCCAGAGATTCTGATTCAACTGGGGCCTGAGCATAGTAGCTTTTAAGCTTCCCAGAGGATTATAATGTGCAGCCAGTGTTGAGAACCCTTTTGCTGTAACTCCAGGGAGACTGTTTCACCCGGGGTATGTTTTCTTCACAAATCAACTGGCTCTTCCACCCAGGGCCATGGGGCGGCTTGGAAGGTTGTGTGTGTGTACTTGAGTGTGAGATTCCTTTTCACAAAGCATTCCAGCACTGGAGTTGGAAACACAAATGTCTCTGTAGATTCCTCCCTCTCCCATCTCTATCCACCTCATTCTATAGTCCGTGGTCCCCTCTTCATCTTTCACGTTATCCTTCCTCTTTCATTTAACTCAGATTTTCCTCGACTTCAGAGCACATTATCTCCTACCTACATGCTTTCAATGTCTCCTAAATGCTCCTTCTGATAGTCTGAAATCTCCCTTCTGAGTTCCACCCTGCCCTAGGAAGGCCTTTCAGCAACTTTGTATGAGAACTAACTTTATCTGTCATACATGTCCTCTGGTGATTCATTTCCAAATCATTGTAATTCTGGTCTGTAAGATCCGGAGGATCTGGGCCTACCTGTTGGCTCAAGGGGTCAAGACACAACCTATGAAGCTACCCGCAGCCACTGCAGCACAAGATCAATACCCGGCCAGGGAGAAACCCACATGGCACAGCAGACCTCTCCTGACTCACCCGCTGCTCCCGTCAGCAGTGTATTTTGGTCAGTTTCCCCTTTCTGTTCCCCGCTCTGTCTCTGGTAAATTCTTTCACTCCCAGCACCTCTGGCCTGTACCCCGGTTCTTGTATGCATAAATAAATAAATCTTAAAAAAATTAAAAATAAAATAATAATTAAAAAAAGATCCAGAGGACCTACTCAGACCCTTAAAAGAAAAAAAAAATTGAGAAATCAGATTGTTTTCATAAGACCAGCTGAAGTCCAATCTGCTCAATCTGGAGTTTGATTCTTTCCTAATATCTGATAAGTGTCTTCCCTTTAAAAGAAGGAGAGCAATCCATGATTGGGCATAGTTTAAAGCTACCTGTAATGTTAGAGAAATGCTTCCCAGAACTGGGGGCATTCTGTGTGCATGAATGGGACACATTGGTGTCCCTCTTCCAAATTAAAGCCTACATCCATCCAGATTTCAAAAGTGTTTAATAATGGAGCCAAATGTGTTTTTAATGGGGAATCTCTCATTTCTAAATCCATGTCCATTGGAAAGAGATATCACACACATGATGTTCTTTCCAGTGACTTATAACTGAGTTGGGAGTGTTTCACTTAGGAAAAAGAAAGGGTAAGGAAAGAAACTGCTGGAACATGGAGTAAAGAAATGTGACTCATGGGACAGATATCTTGGGAAGAGATCAAACTCAATGTCTCCTAATAAATGCATGAAATGATCATTGTTATTTAAAGTAATGTTCTATCTGGTGGGAATGGGTGAACCTAATTTGATTCCTGATTCAAATAAAACAACTTCAAACATTTTGAGACAATTGAAAAATCTGACATTTGATGATATTTAGAAACTTTTATGCATACTTTTAGTTATAATGGCATAATGCTAAAAGTAAAGTTTCATATCTTGTGGAGACATACACTGAAATATTTATGGAAGGAATGATATTATATCTGGGATTTGCTTCAGGAGAATATGGGAGAGAGGAAGTGAATGGGAGTAGTGTTGAAACAAGATTGGCTAGGATTCAGTAATTATTGGACCTGAGTGATAGGGTACATAGAGGTTCATTATATAATTCTACTTTCCCATGTGTTTGATTTCTCCACAGTAAAAAGTAAAGAGAATATGAAGTATTTATTGCAAAAATTTTTGCCTAACATTGGTGGTTTGCCTTAGCTTGGAGTGGGTTGTGATCCTGGAATTTTGAGAAATGCTGCCTGAATGGTGTGAGGGAGTGTCCAGTTCCTGAAGCATTTCACAAAGAACAGGTTGAAAGAAAAGAACAACAGAGCAGGTAAATTTGTCATGTAAATGTTCTTAATCAGGCCTTCATTGTGTGTTTGGAGAGCAGTAAGAGCCAGGGGGTAGGAAAACCAAAGTCATCAGCTTCAAGTTTGTCCTGAGGTATAAATAAATTATGCTAGTATGAGTTTGGGATGAATTTGAATGTCTACGTATGGGTTGATCAATTTCTTGGTAGAATTAGCAATATTTATACATCTATAGAGAAGTAAATGAGATTGTTAACAGTGTGATATCCATAGAAAAGGGGGAGATTCCAGGTTCCCTGCCCCACCCAAGGGAGGGTGTTACTTAGGAGGGAGGAGATCAAGAAGAGGGCCTAGAGGAGGCACATGGAACTGAGAGACATGTGAAGGAGCTGCACTTGCTTCTCAGCTTTGGGCTTGTACCAGAGACTTGGGGTCCATGGAAGGAGACACTTGAAAGAGACAGAGATGTGGGTGAGAGATCCATGGGGAGGCTGACGATGGCAGCCTTTATCTTGACTTGGATTTTGATTTTGCTCTCTTCCTTCTAGATTTGCCTGACTCTTTCTGCCCCTTTCATATGGGTCCCCACCAGTAGGTTCCTTAGACTTGTGGCAAGCTTTTGGGCCTCAGCAGTCCTGCTTTGGGCCAATGCTGTTTGGCTGGACATTTACCCCTGAGGGGATCAGTAATTTTGGGTGTTTAATTAGAAACTGTTTTAACTACATTTTTTCCCTCTTCTTTTTATTACACACTGATTGTATTAAAGTTGTTTTCTATTGAAGGTCTTATCACTAGAATATGTTCATCTTTATGCAGCAGATGGCTGATACTTTTAGAGCAGGCAGGTTTGGGCGTCTTGGGGTGCCCTTCACCCTGCCCTATAACAAGATCTTCAAAGAACGAAGGACCCATGGACAAATTGTTTTGGTTCAAGGAATTGCTTTTTCTGAATTTCACCTGGGTTCCTGCTTTTGTGACTACATTAAGGAATGACAGTGAAAGAGGTGAGGAGATACAACCCTACAAAATTTCCTATTGCATCTGTTGCAGAAATACCACGCTATAGCCCCCCACTCTCCTGCAGGTTGTGCTTCCTGGTTTGGCACTCAGACGTGGAGCCTGATAGCCTTGGTTTGAGTGTCATTTCTACAGTTGACTGACTCACTGATCTTAGACAAAGTACCAGCTTACCCTCAAATTCTGTTTCCTTATCTATAAAATAGTATCATAACAGTATCCACCCTACATGATTTCAGCATCCAATGAGAAAATACCGGAAGAGCATTTAGCACAGTTCTTGGCCCACATGCCCAGCAGGTATGAGCTGTGATTTCTCCATCCTGGTCGGAAAAGCAAGTTTTTTCTTGACTTGCCATGTGCTCCTCTTCCTGATTATTTTTTTCTTTTCTATGGTTCCTAAGACTCTTAGATACAAATTTGCAACCTTCTTATAGTAACTGAACAACATATGAGACATTTCCATATGTTCACTGAAAGGTGGATGCAGGGGCCAGGAATGAGGAAGCCCACATAGATAAAGACAAGATGGCCCTGACACCAGGACCACTGATACCATCCAACCCAAACTGAAGCCATAAACAGGAGAAAACCAACTCGGCTCCACCCAAAACAACTCTGTTCCGCCTAAACCTGTCCCTCCCCAACTCCCCCGCCTAAACCTGTCCCTCCCCAACTCCCCCGCCTAAACCTGTCCCTCCCCAACTCCCCCGCCAACCCAGTTTTCCTGCCTGACCTCTCCTCATCCTGTTAAAGGGACATCTCTCCTCCCAATGGGCGCGGCTTCACGGGCCCCCACCTTGGGTCTGTGAGGTCCGCCCGGGGCGCAATAGATTTTCCCTTCCTTTGAGGAATTTAGCCTGGCTCTCCTTTTCTTCACCGCTCCGAACCTTTCATTCACTTCATTGCTGGCACTAGCAACTATTGTCTTCATTGCTTGTCTTGGTTATTTATTCTGTCCTTTACTCTGTGTATTTTTATAAGCTAGCTCAATTTTTTTTTTAAGGAGCAAGTAAAGGAGTAATAACTGATTAAGGTGAAGCCTGGGCAGGAGCGGCTGGAGGGAGTCATAGAGGGGGGGTAATGGAGGACTCTGATGAACAAGCTCCTTCAGGTAAGAGGGGAGAAGAGATGGAGGGAAACCACCACTGGGTCCTTCAAAACCAGTATTGCTTTGTGCCTTCCTTGGGATTCATCATATAGGCTACCATTGCTTGGTATAATGGGTCATAAAACCTTAAGGACAAAAAGGACAGGTGGCGAGCTTGTTTGGATGACAGGATCAAGTGGGAAACAGAGGCATCTTTCTTCCCACTGGAAAGACAGACCCCTGCTCTTGCATGACTCAGTGGCCTGTGTCCACCACAGACAAAGCCTTTCCTGGGAAGAGGCAGTGTTTTCCTGGCTGACAGGATGCTGACTGCTGACAGACGCTGCTCTCCTCCACTCAGGATCAGGAAGATGAGTCACCTCCACCAGGCCGGGCCACGCGGAGCCTCAGATCTTTTCAGTGTGAATACAGAAGGGCATGGCCTGGGGTTTTGCAGTGTGGATTATTGCAAGGGCTTTTTTCAGGGATCCAACTGAGACCTTGGTGACAGATAGCTGCTGCCCTAATAACAACTGGGGAGGAAACTGCTAACTAGAGATAAAGATGAGAGCTTCTGGCCTTTTCTTTCTTTCTTTCTTTTAAAAAAAGATTTATTTTACCAGATGGTGTCACTCACAGCAGGAATCTAGAAAACTTTAATAAGGGACCAGGAAAAAGAATAAGTATAAGAAAGAAAATATCAAAATCAACAAAAAACTATGAACCAGTGATACTCTATGGGGGATGGGAGGCGGGGAATGGAGGGGTTGGGGTCAAAATAAGGGGGTTGTAATTGTATGGGGAATATAAAAATAAAATTTAAATTAAAAAAAAGAATTGTTAAATAAATAAATAAAGATTTATTTATTTATGCATACAAGAACTGGGGTGTAAGCTGGAGGTGGGTGTGAGGGGTGAGAGGATTCACCAGAGATAAAGTGGGGAGCAGAACAGGCAGGCAGATCTACTGAAATGCACTGCTGATGGGAGCAGCGGGCGAAGCAGGAGAGGTCTGCTGTGCCATGTGTGTTGCTCCCTGGCAAGGCTGGTGATAAAACTCATGTTGCAGTGGCTGGCGATAACTTGATAGTGCTGTCTTTATCCCCTGAGCCACCAGGGAGGCCTGTTTCTGGTCTTTTCAATGAAAAAGTCTTTTCAAAGACAATTCCAGCCCTTGAAAATGAGGTATCCCCAAAGTACACATGTATATGAACTCCTTACTTGTCCAAAATATTTTATAAAGAAAAAATTCCCAAAGTGTTTATGTCCACTCATTGCCATTTTCTCTGAAATTCCATGCTGCCATTTCTTTGCTGATGGAGGGTCGAGGGTCAACAGTTGTTGGCTCAACCTGAGAGCCAAACGTGGCAATAGCAGTGAAGGAGAAAAGCAAAAAAGAATATTGTGGGAACAGAATGTGTAAATGGGGAATTCTGGGTGCACTTTGGCTCTGGGAGAACAAAGCCAAGGCTGTGTGGCAGCACTGCCTGGGTCAGGGCCCCTCCCAGAGGATAAGGGGCTAAACAATGTGTACCCCCATCTCTGGGAAAGTGTACTTCCTAGGCCTACCACACACAGAGTTTGTCTTTTATTTGTGAAAACCTTTTATTTAGTTTCCTTCTTTATGTTTTTTCTGTAATTTAAGTCACTAGGAAAAAACCATTATTCAAAAAGTCAGATTTATATATGACAGAACACATATAATATGTTGCTAAGTGAACAGCAACAAAAAACCTGCAAAACCGTAGGTGAATCATTTTTTTTTTTTGTAGCTAAAAAACCCCCCAAAACAATAAGAAAGAATGTGAAATGATCCATACCAAGGAGCTAAAAATTGTCTTCTTTGAAGAAGGGAATGGATTTGGGGTTGGAGTGGTGAAAAGGGGAACTTATACTTTTTACTCTGAAATTTTGGAATTTTTGGAAAGAGAATGTAGTAATTTTAAAAGAGAGAAAAGCTGACTTTAGGAGCTCTGGGTTGGGAGGCTTTGCTTTCCCATGAAACTCAAACTCATCTTTGAGGTTGGACCCTCCTTCCTGGGCTGCCTCAGTCGCCAAGGAGAGCGCCACCCCCGCCCATCCTTCAGGACCCAGGGACACCCTCTGTCCACTCTTCCAGACAGTACCCTTACTGTGCCTTATGGAATATAAAGCACCCCCACCCACCCCCCTACCCCAGCCAACACACACATACCATTTCCATTTAATGTACGGGACAATGAGCAAAGTGGGTATAGCCGTGTGTCCACTTTACACCTGAAGAATCTGAAGTTCAAGAGGCAGGAAGCATTGAGAGCCAGGTATCCTCTTTCCAGCCTCTGCTTCCTCTGCCAGGAGAAGGTTGGCATGGAGCTAGCTGAAGGCTGAGAAGGAACATGGGGGCTCTGCCTGGCTGTATCATGAGGACACCGAAATCTCCATGCACAGGCCTAGTCCCACATAGTGTATTGTGCTACAGGCACATGTCAAAGACTTCATGGGTTCTGCTCCAGGCAACCTTGAAAGAAGGAATGCTGCAATAAAGTGAGTCATATGATTAGTTTTTGGTTTCCCAATGTGCATAAAAGTTACATACACTATGTACTATATTGTAGTCTATTAAATATGCAATGGCATTGTGTCAAGAAAAAATGTATATACTGTAATTGAAAATACTTTATTGCTAAAAAATGCTAACCATCATCTGAATCTTTAGAGAGCCATAATCTTTTTGCTGGTATAAAGTCTTGCCTCAGTGTTGATTAGGTGCCGAGTGGATGGTGGTTGTTGAGGTTAGGGTGGCTGCGACAATTTATTAAAATAAGACAACAGTGAAGTTCGCTGCATCAACTGACTCTTTCTTTCAGGAAAGATTTCTCTGTAGCCTGCTATGCTATTTGATAGCATATTACTCACTGTAGAATTTCTTTAAATATTGGCATCAATCCTTGCAAGACCTGCCACTGCTTTATCAACTAAATTTATTATTCTAAATCTTTTGCAGTTATTTCAACAATGTGACAGCATCATTACTGGGAGTAGATTCTATCTCCAGAAGACACTTTCTTTGCTGATCTCTAAGAAGCAGCTCCTCCTCTGTTAAGTTTTTATCATGAGATTATAGCAATTAGGCTTCACTTCTAATTCTGCTCTCTTATTATTTCCATTACATCTGCAGTTACTTCCTCCACTGAAAACTTGAACCCTTAAAAGTCATCCATGAGGGTTGGAATCCACTTCGTCTAAACTTGTTAATGATATTTTGACCTCCTCCCTTGAGTCAGGAATGTTCTTAATGACCTCTAGAATGGTGAATTATTTCTAGAAGATTTTCATTTTCTTTCATTTCCATCAGAGCAATCACTGTCTATGGAAGCTGTAGCCTTAGAAAATGCATTTTTTCAATAATAAGACTCGAATATTGAAATTACTGCATCTATGTATGGGTTGCAGAGAGCATATTGTGTTAGCAGGCATGAAAACAACATCTCCTTGTGCATCTCTATCAGAGCTCTTGGTTGAGCAGGTGTAGGATCAATGAGCAGTCATATTTTAGAAGGAATCTTTTTTTTTTCCTGATCAGTAGATCTGAACAATGGGCTTAAAATATTCAGTGAACAACGTTGTAAACAGATGTGCTGTCATCCTGGTTTTGTTCTTCCAGTTACAGAGCACAGGCAGGGTAGACAGTGCAATTCTTAAGGGTCCTAGAATTTTCTTTCTTTTTAAGATTTATTTTATTTATTTATGCATACAAGAGCTAGGTGCAGGCCAGAGGTGGGGGTGGTGAGATGATTCACCAGAGACAGAGTAGGGAGCAGAACAGGTGGATCTACTGAAATACACTGCTGACGGGAGCACCAGGCGAGTCAGGAGAGGTCTGCTGTGCTGGGTGGGTCACCTCCCTGGTTGGGAACTGAACTCATGCTATAGTGGCTGCTGATAACTTGAAAGTGCGGTGCTTAACCCCTTGTGCCACCAGGGAGGCCCCTAGAATTTTCAAATGGTGTATGTGCATTGGCTTGGACATTAAGTCAGCAGCTGCAACAGTCCCTAGAAAGTCTAGATGTCCTTGAAGCTTTGAAGTCAGGGATTAATTTCTTCTAACTATGAAATCTTCTTCCAATATAAGGTCATCTCATCTACACTGAGAACCTGTCATTTAATGTAGCCGCCTTCATCACTTATCTTATTAGCTAGATCTTTTGGAGAACTTGTTGCAGCTTCTACATCAGCACTTTTATGTTATGGAGACTTTCCTTAAGCCCCATAAACAAACCTCTGGTGATTCAAACTTTTCTTTTGCAGCTTTGTCACCTCTTTCAGCCTTCATAAAATTGAAAGATGTTAGGGTGCTGGTTTAGGCTTTGGTATAAGGGAATACTGAGGCTGGTTTGCTCTTCTATCCAGCCCAATAAAGTTTTCTCCATCTCAACATTAAGATTGGTTCACTTTCTTATCATTCATGTGTTCACTGGAGTAGCAGTTTTAATTTCCTTTGAGAACTTTTCCTTTGCATTCACAACTTTACTAATTGCTGTAAGAGGCTTACCTTATGGGCTATCTCAGCTTTTAACATGATTTCTTCAGTAACTTTAATCATTTCTAGCTTTTGTTTTAAAGTAAGAGACATGCTACTTGCATTTGATCACTTAGGGAGCCTTTGTGATGTTCATTGGCCTAATTTCAATATTGTTGTGTCTTAGGGAATAGGGCGGTCTGAAAAGAAGGTTAATGGAGCAGTCAGAACACACACATTGCTCAAGTAAGTTCATCAACCTATATGGGTACAGTTCATGGTGTCCCAAAACAATTAATTACCTTAGTAACATCAAAAATCACTGATCGCAGGGAGGAGGAGGGAGAGGGAACAGAGGGAGGGAGGGAGGAGCACAGGGGACTGTGGTGAAGGTGCACCGGTGCCTTGGGGAAGGAAATTCTACGGGGGCTCAATCTGAAGGGGTGGGGGGAAGCAAATATTGTTTAAAAAAATAAAAATTTAAAAAAAAATCACTGATCATAGATCACCATAACAGATACAGTAATAATGAAAAACATTTGACGCATTGTGATAATTAACAAAATGTGACACAGAGACACAAAATGAGCACTTGCTATTGGAAAAATGGTGCTGATAGATGTGACTGTTCAGGGGTGCCACAAACCTGCCATTTGTATAAAAAAAAAAGTCATGTCTGCAAAAAACATTAAAATGAAGTACAATGAAATAAGTTGCCTGTAGTTAATTTTATATGTCAACTTGGTTAGGCCTTGGTACCCGGATATTTTGTCAAATACCAGTCTAGATGTTGCTGTGAAGGGACTTTTAGATGAAATTAACATTTCAACCAATGAGCTTTTTTTTTTTTTTTTTAAGATTTATTTATTTACACATACGAGAACTGGGGTTCAGGCCAGAGGTGTGGAGGGTGAGAGGATTCACCAGAGACAGAGTGGGGAACAGAACAGGCAAAAGGACAAAAATACACTGCTGAGGGAAGCAGCGGGCCAGACAGGAGAGGTCTGCTGCACCATGTGGGCAGCTCCTGGGCCGGGGATGGAACTCGTGCTGCAGTGGCAGCGGACAGCTTCATAGATTGCATCTTAACCCCTTGTGCCACCAGGGAGGCCCTCAACCAGTAAGCTTTGCAGAAAGCTATTGCTTTCTGCAATATGGGTGGTTGTCTTCTAATCAGTTGAAGGCTTTAAGAGAAAAAGACTAAGGTCCCTTGAAGAGGAGGGAATTCTGCCTCCAGGCTGTCTTTAGATTCAAGATGTAACATCCACTGTTTCTTGGATCTTTGGCCTATCATTTTCAGACTTGCCAGCCCCATAGTAACATGAACCAGTTTCTTAAAATAGATCTCTCTCTCAAACATCCTATTGGTTCCGTGTCTACGGAGAATCCCAGACAATACACTTTCTCTGAAGAAAATTGGGTGAGCACAATTAAAATGCCTTTTGCTGGCATCACCACATTTAGCAATGAGCTTTGCACATTTTCTGTGCTTCATAAATATTTGATTGAAAATCAACAACTTGACTAAAAATGCTGGATGGCTTCGCCAAATGTGATGTTTATTCAAACTATTGTTATATCTCTTATGAGTCATTGAATCTAGTGGAAAGGCACAGAAATTATCTTGATTAAATCAGGGGAGGGAAAGTGGGAGCAATGAGTGGTGAGGTACTTTCCATGTCTGAAGATTCTGTGACCCATAATTATCCTCAAAACAATAGGTTTTGTTTTGTCTCTTAAATCAGAGTAGATGGGGATTGACAGGCAAAGGAGAGCTCTAAGGCGGGCATTACTGCCTCCTGCCATGACCCCAGGTACCCTGGGCCTCTCACTGTACAAGTTCCTTCTCTAAGCGGGGCTCAATCCCATTCTGTCCTGGGAACACTCACCATGGGCATACACTCCCTCGATGCCATATATACGATCTGAGATTGGCATGAACTCGCTTAGTGATATTTTGCCTCCTGTATTTACATTTTACAAGAGGGAAGCAGGGAGAATAACCCAATGAAACAGCTTCTCACAGGAACCTCACATCACAAACACCACTTACTGGCATTTTCCCACGTGTTGCACCACTGGGATGTCCCCTGGCAAGCTTGGGGTAGGCATTATCGCTCCAAGCTGGGCCAAGAAGGAGAGTGAGGTTGAGAGATGTTGGGAAATCTACCCAAGGTCACACAGGAGTCACCATCCAAGTCAATCATGAAGTTGCTGGAAGGAGAATGGTGTCCTGGAGAATATGTCCTGGTTTCTCTGGAATCCCCATTCACCAAGCCTCACCACATCCTGCAGAGCAGATCCTGATGAAGGGATTGAGACTTTGTATTCTGACTTTGTTTCAGACCTATGTCACAGAGATGCAAGAGAGTTTCTTAATTCCCAATTACATTCCTGGCCCAATATCTCCTTTCACATAACTTTTATCGAACATATTTAATTCCTCACAATGTGAGAAGCTCATTCCCTGTCCCCTTTCACTTGGAGAGTTCCCTGATCTCCAGCACTAAGTTTAGCAGCCCTCTTGCAGAAAGCTTCCCTCACTCCCACCCCCAACCCCAGGGGTTCCCGAGCACCCCAAGTGTTCAGGGAACCTGGACATCCACAGGCTCCACATTTACTGCCAGGTATGGTTACTGGGCTATGATATGTAAGAGCAGGGAACCAACCACCAGCAGCATCTGGCACATGGTAATGTTCTGTAAACATCTGTTGACAACCTTGGAGAGTAGTTCACAGCAATGGAATAGTAGAGGTGAGGAAACTAGAGAATATTTCCTTTTATAGGGGAAAATGCCTAGAAATCACTAATCTTGCCTAACTCATACTGGCAAGTCACTCTAGATTTACAGACTAATTCTTAAAAGTGATGGTTATGGTCAGAATAATTCCCCCCAACCTAAGATATGCAGTGGGGATAGTAGACAGTGTCACTGTCACTTCAGGGTAGATTTTGTCAGTAACCACGAAGAGAATGTTTTCAGTTATAAGTTTTCATTCCATAAATGTTCTAAAACTACTGACATTCCTTGTTACTAATTTAAATCTAGTAATCAGCACCAAAGGTAGTCCACAATTATTTATTATGTGTAGATTATACTTGAAATTCCATATAATATGATGCCAGGGGTCTGCCATCTTATTTATCTTAAATAAATTATTTATCTTAAGTAAATTATTTATCTTAAATAAATTATTTATCTTAAATAATCTTGATTGCAAAATTTCTGGTCAATTCAACAAATTCAAAATCATTTGGTTTAGACATTTGGCATCATTATGTTTGTTCATTTTCACTCATTCATCTGTTCGTCGGGGGAATGGAAGCCGCCTGCCAGAGGAGGGTGAGGAAGGTGGTCGAGGGATAAGACATGAACAAACATGAAGGTAAAAGATTAAGGACAAGGACAGAAGGGCCTCGCTTGATGAGTGGAGAGTGCATGATTCAAAACTAAAACCACAGGCTAGATTTTTGGTCAAAATGGTGTTTTAATGATCAACAAAATTAGGTG
The DNA here is from genome assembly GCF_014898055.3 of Talpa occidentalis. NCBI lineage: Eukaryota > Metazoa > Chordata > Mammalia > Eulipotyphla > Talpidae > Talpa > Talpa occidentalis. Next base: position 29,704,696 of record NW_023601322.1, read on the forward strand.
AAAAGAAGCATAAAAAAGTAGTAATTAGGCGCGGGGCCCAGGGATGAGCTAGGCTAGATTTTGAGAATACAGAAAAGGAAAAGGAATTGCTCGTGTGTGGAAAATTTTCCTTGAATAATAGTTGTTCCATAAAGGCAAAAAAAATATCTAGTGTTTTTGGAAAATAAAGGGACAACAACAAGATGGAATGGCCGGTGGCTGGTTCCTAGGCCAAGCTGGAGGAAAGGCAGTGGATGGCCTGCCAGTGACTCAGGCAGGAGGAATGTGGCTCTGCTGCCTGCAGCTGCGATAAGGAGGACAGGATGGGGCACTGTGGAGGACATCCTGGAGCTGCCTGGGGACTTTCCATGCAGGAGCATATGTGAAAACCCAGAACCCAACAGAATCTGGCCTGCATGCCAGGCAGAGTCCTCGAACATGAGCGGAGAGTGGAGGCGCAGTGGAGGTTGGAAGAGGGCAGAGCAGATGTCCAGGACACTGTGCAGACGGCTTCATTACAAGACCAGGAAGCTGACTCCTGCCTTTCTGGGCCCCAAAGCCCATGCTGAATCATTTTCAGGCTAGCCTTTGGCGTCCCCATGTGCTGCAGTTTCTATCCCATGGATTCAAATCTCAGGCAAATTACCCGTCTGTTTTATGTCTTATCTGTGTAATCCTATGCCTAATTTAAGATGCTTCCTTAAATGAGCTCACATTTTAAACCTAATCTCTGCCTGCTAAACAAATACCCATGTTTTTAAATTACTCCACCATCACCACCATCCCACATGGGATATCTGGGCTTCCTATAACATCTTCAAAACCTTCCTGGGCATGTACTTGGCAAGCACTGGGTGGGACTGAGCAGAGGCAACTTCTCCCTCCTTGGAAGCAATATCACCACTTGGCAGTGTAATCCCTGGGGCTTCCCAGGAATGTGTGTTCTGGCTTCGTCAAGTTCCAACCCCTTTCATTATGTGATGAAATCTGGAGCCTAGAACCTCTCTTACACATGCAGGGGAATAGGAGGGCTGTCCTATCCTTCAGGGAGTTCCCTGCTTCCCTGGCAAGTTAAACATCATCCTGTTGGCATTAACAGTGGTAAATCATGTCACTAGCACATACTCTTGGTAGGACATGCTGAGAATGGCACTTCCCCTCTGTGATCTTCCTTCCAAGACCCAATAAGCCCAGTCTAATTCAGGGAAAAACATCAGACAAATCCCAGTTTGAGACATTCTACTAAATAACTCACTGGTCCTCCTCAAAATTATCAAGGTCATCAAAACAAGGAAAGTATGAGAAGTCTTTAGCAGCCTAAAGAGACCAGATAGCTACATGTGTCCTAAATGGGAAACTGACACAGAAAAGGGACTTTAAGCCAAAACTAAGGAAATCTGAATAAAGTATGAACTTCAGTTAATAACTTATCAAAGTTGGTTCATTAATTGTAGTAATGTACCATGCTAATACAAGACGTTAATAATTGGGGAAGCTAGGTGTGGAATATGTAGGAACTCTGTCTGCTGTCTTGTAATTTATTAATATTATTATTTAATTTTTTGCATAGAAGAACGGGGGTGTAGGCCAGAGGTGCAGGGGTTGAGAGGATTCACCAGAGAGATTGGGGAGCAGAACAGGTGGATTTACTGGAATACACTGCTGAGGGGAGCAGCGGGGGAGAGAGGAGAGATCTGCTGTGCCATGTGGGTAGCTCCCTGGCTGGGGTTGGAACTCTGGCCATAGTGGTGATACCTCTGAGACTTAACCTCTAGGCCACCAGGAAGGCCTCTGTTTGCAAATTTTATGTAAATCTAAAATTGATGTGAAATAAAAAGTTTATTTTAAAATTAAAGGCTTTCTAAAAATTTTTATTATTTATTTATTTATTTAAAGATTTATTTAAAGATTTATTTATTTATTTTATATAAGAACCGGGGTACAGGCCAGATGTGTGGGAGGGTGAGAGGATTCACCAGAGACAGAGTGGGGAACAGAACAGGCAGACTGACGAAATACACTGCTGAGGGAAGCAGTGGGCGAGACAGGAGAGGTCTGCCACGCCATGTGGGACCCTCGCTGGCCGGCAGGGATCAAACCAGCGCTGCAGAGGCTGTGGACAGCTTCACAGCACGGCCGCTGAACCGCCTGCGCCACCAGGGGAGGCCCTAAATTAAAGGCTTTTTAAATAAAGGAGTCATCTTACAGGAAAAAGATACACCACACAATATTAGAAATAAGAACCTGGTGGTGTAGACTTCCTGATTCATTGTTGAAAACTACTCCCCAGCGAGATGGCATTTGGAGGTGAGCCCTCCCAGAGATTTATGTCACAAGAGTGGCACCTTCATGAATGGGATTTGCTCTTATAAGAGACACGAGAGCTTTCCTGTCCATTCTGCCATGTGAGGACATAACAGGAAGACAACAGTCTATGAACAGGAAGTGGGCTTTCACTAAACAACAACCTCTCAGTATATCATCTTAGATTTTCTAGCTATTGAAACTATGGGAATAAATTTGTCATTTATAAGTAAAATAAAAAAAGTCATCCTACAACACTCCCCCCCCAACCCATCCTGCCATGAAACAGCAGCTGCTAGATCACATATTAAAGACTTACTCATAGATCCTAACTGCTACTTTTCAAATCATAGGCATGATAAAATATCAACTAATTACCAAATGAAAACTGATCTACTCTAGCCTTCTTTACTGCCATTTTCAATATCAATTGTACAGCTCAAAGAACTATTAATAGTAGGTGCTTTAACAATCTTATTTCAGATTCAAAAAGTTAATTACTCGATACAACTTGAAGAGAAGAAATTGTCAAAATTGTTTCTCCCTTAAGAAAGATTATTATTTACAGAACTTCCTTAAGGGCTTTTTGGGAAATAACTCAGAATGCTCACTGACTCCACCACATTCTACACTGTAGGAATTGTGATAACCAAACAGCATTTTCCAGTAACAGCTAGGTACAACAAATCCAAAACAAGTCAATTCCGCATCTTATTGTGTACATGCAAAGTCTGGCTCTTTCTTTCTTTAAAAAGGTTTTTAGTATACTGGCAAGATTCTGAAACTATCACCACTATCTAATTTTGGAATATTTCACCATCCACTAAAAGAAACCCGTATCCATTAGCAGTCTTTATTTCCCCTGTCCCTGGAAACCACTGATATGCTTTAGTCTCTATGGATTTACCTATTCTGTATATTTTATATATAAGGAATCATGTAATATGTGAGCTTTTTTGGGTTGCATTGGCATCTGACTTCTTTCACTTAGCATGTTTTTGTGGTCCATCCATCTTGCAGCATATATCACTACTTTAACATTTTTGTGACTAAATAGCATTCCATCATAGGGTAAAATTACATTTTGTTAATCCATTCATCAATTGATGGAAACATTTCACTTCTCAGTTGTTGTGAATGTGCTTCTATGAACACTCAAGTATAAATTTTAGTGTGAATACTTTCTTTTTCAATTATTTTGATAGATCTAGGACTTGAATTGCTGAATCATTTGGTAATTCTTGAACTTTTTTTAAGAACCACCAACTATTTTCCATAGTGACAGCACAATTTACATTCCCACCAGCAATGCCCCAATTTCTCCATATCTTTTCCAACACTTATTTATTTTCTGTTTCTTTTGTTAACTATTATAGCCATCCTAGTTGGTGTGAAGTGATAACATGTTGTAGTTTTGACTTGCATTTCTCTAATGAATAATAATGAGCATCTTTTTATATGCTTGTTGGCCATTTATATATCTGTGTTGGAGAAATGTCTGTCAAGTCCTTTGCTCGTTTTTTAAATTGGGTTTTTGACTTTTTGTTGCTGAGTTGTAAAGTTCTTCAGAAATTCTGGATGATAGACCTTTATCAGATATGTGATTTGCAAATATTTTCTCTTATTTTACAGGTTGTCTCTTTTCACTCTCTTGATAGTGTCTTTGGTGCTAAACATTTAAAATTTTGTTTTGAGTCCAATTTATTTTTTCTTTTGTTGTCTGTGCTTTCGATGTCATATCCAGGAAATTATTGTCAAATTTAAAGTCATGAAGCTTTTCCCCAAAGTTTTTTATAGTTTAAATACTTACATTTAGGCCTTTAATCCAGTTTCAATTTTTTTTTTTTTTTTTTGTATATGGTATAAGGTAAGGGCCCAACTTTATTTCTTTGGATATGGATACCCTGTTTTTCCATCACCATTTATTGAAAGTCTGTCTTTTCCACTTTAAGTAATCTCGGTCCTTATTGAAAATCAGTTGACTATGTGAGTGCTTATTTCTGGACTCTCTATTCCATTGGCTTCTATGTCTACCACATGCCTATACCACACAGTTTTGATGACATTAGGTTTTCAGTAAATTTTGAAATCAGGAAGTATGAGTCCGCCAAATTGGTTCCTTTCATGATAATTTTGGCAACTTGGAGTCCCTTCAGATTCCATCTGAATTTTAGTATGGGTTTTCTATTTCTGTAAAAAAAAAAAAAAAAAGCCTTTGGAATTTTGATACGTATTGAATTGAATCTCTATTTTACCTTGGCAGTTTTGTCATCTTCACAATATTTAGTCTTCCAATCCTTGAAAATAGAATGTCTTTCTACTTATTTAGGCATTTGTTAATTTTTTTCAGCAATGTTTTGTCATTTTCAGTGGACAAACTGCCAATCTTTTCACCTCCTTGGTTAAATTTATTCCTAAGCATGTTACTCTCTTTTATGCTTTTGTAATAAAATTGTTTTCTTATTTTCAAATCATGTATTACCACCATTATAAACATAATTCCAATACTCCAAAGGGTTCACCCAGTCTGGTCCTTTTTGTCAAATGGTACTTTTAAAATTTAATGTTTTAGGGGCCTCCCTGGTGGCACAAGGGTTTAAGGACCGCACTATGAAGCAATCCGAAGCCTCTGCAGCACGAGTTCGATCCCCGGCCTGCCAGGGAGCAACCCACATGGCGAAGTAGATCTTTCCTGTCTTGCTCACTGCTCCCCTCAGCAGTGTATTTCAGTTAGTCTGCCTGTTCTGCTCCCCACTCTGTCCTGGTGAATCCTTTCACCCCCCACATCTCTGGCCTGTGCCCCATCTCTTGTAAATAAATATTTAAAAAAAAATAAAAATAAATAAAAATTTAATCTTTTAGCTGTTTGGGCTTAGACTATAGAAATACAATGATTTTTAAAAAAGATTTATTTATTTATGCATACAAGAACTGGGGTACAGGCCAGAGGTGTGGGGGTGGGGAAGGTAAGAGGATTTACCAGAGACAGAGTGGGGAACAGAACAAACAGGTGGATCTACTGAAATACACTGCTGAGGGAGGGGAGAAGCGGGCAAAACAGGAGGGTCTGATGTGCCATGTCAGTCAGCTCCCTGGGTAGGGATTGACTTCATGCTGCAGTGGCTGCTGATAGCTTCCTAGTGCTGAGACTTAACCCCTTGTGCCACCAGGGAGGCCCTACAATTGATACTTGTTTATTGACCATGTATTCTGAGTCCTTGCTAAATTTACTTCTTAGTTCTAGGGAGTTTTGTTTCTTTTCGGTCTTTAAACCTATTAGTTTTTTTTTTTAACCCTAATGTCCCAGTGAATGGTGATCCTCTTCAGTATACTGTTGAACAGAAGTTGTCAACCATGCCTTGTTCTCCATCTTAAGGGGAAACTTCCTGTGTTTCACCACTACGCATGATGTAAGCTGAATTAATATTTTCCGCTATAGATTGAGAAAGTTCCTTTTTATTTCTTGGATGCTGAGAAGTTTTCGTCATGAAGAGATGATGAATTTTATAAAATGCTTTTCCTGTATCTAGTGAGGTGGTTATATAATTTTTCTCTTTTATTTTGATAATGTGATGAATTATATCAATTGACTGATATGAAAAGAAACAATCTGACATTCCTAGGAAAAAAATCCCAGGTTTTTCTCATGTAATATCCTTTTTTTTAAAAAGGAAAAAGCTATGTCCAACTTGCTAATATTTTGTTAAGGATGTTTGTGTCTGTATTCCTGAGGAATATTGGTTTGTGGTTTTCTTTTCTTGTAATGTCTTTGTCTGATTCTGGTGTAAAGGTTGTAGAAGCCAAAAATTTGAAAAATTGGAAAATAGTATGTGTGCAATTGGTATAAATTCTTCCTTAAGTTTGATAGAAGTTAACACTGAAGCCATCTGTGATTGACATTTTCTTTGCAATAAGGTTTTTAACTGCACATTCAATTTTTAAAATCAATAGGGTTACTTTCAGATTTTCTATTTCTTCCTCTGTCAGTTTAATAAGTTATGTATTTTCAAGAAATTTTTCCATTTTTCTAACTTGTCTGTATTTTTAGCATAAAACTATTCAAAAAGCCATTATTAATCTTCCAAAAATCTTTCACTAATCCTTTATTTTGCAGGATTGGTAGTGATGACATTTTTTACTTCTGATGTTTGAACTTGTGTTTTCTCTCTTATTATTTTATTCAATCTTGTATCATTTTATATAATCTTACAGATTTTCATTAGCATTTTCTTAGAATCTGCTAGAGATAACTTTCAGCTTTTATTTATCTGATGTGCTATACCAGTCTGGCACAGCTTGAGGGATCTTTGGAAACCTGGTGCATGGGTGAAATGGGCATTTCCAAAGATTGTCCTCTTGAGAACAGCAAATTCTCAACAGACAAATTCAGGAAACTCAGGGGCACACATACTTCTTTCAAATTAGGACTGTATACACTATATAGGAGAATCCTGATACCTCTTTTATATATATATATATATATATATATATATATATTTATTTATACAAGCACTGGGTACAGTCAGAAGTGCAGGAGGGTGAGAGAATTCACCAGAGCCAGAGTGGGGAGCAGAGCAGGCAGACTGACGAAGTATACTGCTGAGAGGAGCAGCAGGCAGCAGGAGAGGTCTGCGTGCCGTGTGGGACCCTCGCCTGGCAGTCGGGGATCGAACCAGCGCTGCAGAGGCTGCGGGAAGCTTTGCACTCAACCGCTGAGCCACTGGGGAGGCCCTCCTGATACCTCTTTGTGATCTCTAGATAAGTAGTATGTATCTTTTTTTTAAAATACTGTGACCTTTTTTTTAAATACTGTGTTTTGGTGCCCTTCTCCCACCTAGAGCAGGAGCAGAAATCCTCCTCCACAGCTGGGCAGCTGGCCTGAGTGAATGAGGTTCACAGTCTCTATTTAAGCTTTTTTTCAGGTTATTCCTTCTAGGGGGAACAAGGAGAGGGAGAGAGAGAGAGAGGGAGAGAGAGAGAGAGAGAGAGAAAAGGGAGATCAATATTACAGCACCCTTGCCCCCAAACACACAGACTCACACTTACATACACACTTTCACAGAGGGCCAAGACTCTGGAACATGCTATTCAGACATCTGTCACAGTTCATGCCACCTCTATTCAGCTCCCCCAGTCTGTTAGCCTTAGGCCAGGACTACAGGCCTTTGGGACCCAAGATGCTGAATCTTACAGTCAGCTTAGGCCATTTTCCCAGGTCCCTGTGGCTCTGGAAGGACTCAGACCCACGACCTCATTCCCAGTATATCTGCAGACACACACATGCACCCCACACTCTTTCCTGAGCCAGGTAGCTTTCCCTCTGGCCCACTAAGTTGCCCGCACTTCTGTGTCACATGCTGATTTGTTCCTTATTCAGCAGCAAGGATAACAGGCCTCTCTAATTTTGGTCACAGGACATGTGGTGACTCTTTCAGTCTAGATTTAGAGATAGATCCAGATGCCAGGGAGGCATAGTGTCACAGAGAGAGATGGCAGCTGGACTGCCAGTCCAGGGGTCGGTTTCCTGTGCCACTATGAAAAGTAAGCAGACTCATCTCCTGCCGCTAGCTCTCCCTCCACTTTTCAGGGAAATGGAACACCAATTTCTGGGGAGCTCTGTGAACTGAATTGTGTCATTCCCAAATTCATATGTAGAAGCCCTAATCTGCCCCCCACCCTGCCCTACCACATGACTGTTTTGGGAAATGGGGCCTATAAGGAGGTAGCTAGGGATATGTGAGGTCATAAGGGTTGGGTCCTGATCCAACAGGATTAATGTCCTTATAGAAGAGACACCAAAGAGCCCCATCTTTCCCTATGTGGATGCATTGAGGAAAGGCAGCTGTCTGCTACCGAGGAAGAGAGACCCCACCAAAACCAACCCTTCCAGACTCTGGTCCTAGAGTTTAAGCCTGAAGAATTGTAAGAAAATACATTTTTGTTGTGTAACTCGCCCTATCTATGGCTCTCTGTTTGGCAGCCAAAACTAAGACAGGAGCCACAAGATTGGGCCAGGATGACCTGATCCATGAATCCACACTTGGGGGACTTTCATTCTGAGGCTAGTGGTCCCATGGTGGCTTCTTGCCCCAGGGCTGCAGGCCTGTGCTCCTGTCAGTGGCTTGCAGGGCTCACTAACCATTTATCCTTTAGTTTTGGAAGACTCCCTGGAATGGATTCAGCTTTTCTCCAACAAGTTGATAACAATCCCCAGACATCATTGGTGCCTCAGACACCATACTTGTCCCCCAAGACACCATGCCTCCTTCAGTCTTAGTGATGCTTGGGGACACTGAAGAAACCTGGGGCAGCCAGGACAGAACCTGCTTGGTGCTTGTGCAGGGTGGGTTAGGGTTGGGGCAGCTGGTTTTATCTCTGAGGGGAAGAGTGAGGACTTCCCCTGGCCTAGGTCACTCCCTTCGTCTACAAGTCCACCTTCTAGCTGCCCAAGGCTGAGAGCTTTTGGGGTGGTGGTTAACCGATGGTGGTTAACTGAGGCTGCTGCTGTATCTCCACTCTTGTTCACGCTTCTGAGCTGAGACCTATTTGAATTAGTTGGTTGGTTTGGTTAGTTTCACTTAAGGTGGGGCAAGATGGGTGGAGGAGAAAAGGAAAGAAAAAATGAGAGAGAAAAAAGAGGTTGGGAAGAAATGTGGGGAATAGGAGTTACAAAAGGCAAAGGTCAGAGACATCAGGTCTGGCATAGCTGGGCTCAGTGATGGCTGTCATCTCTCTGGTGACGCAGTGGAGGATGGGACATGTGAATTCCTGACATTCGGAGCCACCATGCTCTGACATCTTCACAGGAGGGTATTTATGGAGAAAAAAATCCTTTCAGAACCTTGGCTCATTTTAGATTGTGGTTTTTTTCCAGCTCTGTGAGTTTTTGAAAAAGCAGCACAATAGCCAGGCTGACATCATCTAGTGTTAATGGGAACACTATAAACATTTCACATTGAGTCCAGCCAAATCATTATTTTACAATATTATTTAATCATTTCTTCCAGCATTTGCCTAATCATTACAAATGTCAAACAAATGTTTGAAATGAAAGGAACCTATGTAATAAGAAATAAATGAATTCATGGTAATGATAATAACAACAACCCCCAGTCAAGCTAAGAACACAAGGTCCTGGATTACTTCCAGCACCTTCCACAGAGTGGAGGAATGTTTTTGCTGTTCACTTACACAGCTGAGCTGGCCAGTTGCCATGACAGGCAGCTTTGTTTATTTGGTTTTCACTTTTCAGCATGAAATACAGTCCTGTCTTGATTCTTCTGCCTTGGGGGCTCTCGGAATGTTGCTAACTAGAATCCTTTCTGCTCATTTGCAGAAAGACTCCCTCTCTGGGGACCAGTGGGTGGGTACCTAGAAGCACTGCTGGGGGGCAGGGGATCTGTGTGAACCACAGCTCTGCTTGGTCGGGTCATAAAATCAACAGAATGTCTGAGTTAAAACTTTCCCTGGGCACCACATTTTATTTAGAGATGGCACTCATTTGATCATAGAGCTTAATGCAATTTGCCTGTAAACTTAGCAGACAGCTTTATCTGCGGATTAGTGTGCTAGCTCTGTCCTCATAACTACGTTGTACAGCTTGTGGGCACGTTGGCCTTTTGCCTGCGACCTCAGCTTGTTTTCCCCCATGGAGGATGCCATTCTGAGGTCTGACTTTAGGGCTTGTGCCTGCATCAGTGCTCATAGTGCCTGCCCTGGTCCAAGATGATAGCTGGGGGGATGGGGAAGACAGATCAAACACCTAATAAATTAAGAAGTTCTTCATATAATGTTCTGAAAGATGAAAGTCTGTCGATGCGACAGACCAAAGTAGAGCAGTGTAAAAGGTATTGGATGTTTGTGTGTGGCGGGGGCAGATTATAGTTCAAAATAGAATGGTCAGAATTTCTTTATAATTTAAGCATGCAATATATGATTCTACAGTTGTACTCTTAGGCCTTTATCCTAAAGAAATGTATGTAAATGTGTGTCCACATGAAAACCTATACACGAAATTTCATAATAGTGCTATCTTTGATAAACCAAACTAGAAACAACCCATCTATCCTTCATCAGGTGAATGATCAAACTGGTTCATTCCTTAATGTGGAATACTACTTAGTAATGAAAAGGAGGAAATTGTTGATAAAAACAACATCTTGGAGAAATATCCAGAGAATTATTGTGAGTGAAATACGTCAATCCCAAATGGTTACACACTGTATAATTCTATTTATATGACCTTCTTGAAATGACAAAATTATAGAAATGGAGCAGGAATGAGTTGTTGTCAGGGTGAGGGCAGGAGGGAAATGTGTTTGGCTACACAAGGGCAATATGAGAGATCCTCATAGGGTGAAAATGTTCTATATCTTGATAGTATCAATGCCAACATCCTGCTTGTACTATTATACTACAGGTTTTTTTTAAAAAAGATTTATTTTTATTTATTTATGCATACAAGAACTGGAGTATAGGCTACAGGTGGGAGTGAGAGGATTCACCAGAGGCAGAGTGGGGAGCAGAACAGGTGGATCTACTGAAATACACTGCTGAGGGGAGCAGTGGGTGAGACAGGAGAGCTCTGCTGTGCCATGTGGGTTAGCTCCCTGGAGGGGGATCTAACTCAGGTCACAGTGCTGGTGATAGCTTGATAGCGCTGAGACTTAAACCCTTGTGCCACTATTATACTACAGTTTGGCAAGGTGCTACCTTTCAGCAGCAGAGTGACCTGGATCCATTTTTACTACAACAGGCCCTACTGGCTTCTGAGTGGAGAATAGATCCTAAAGGCCAGAGCACTAGCAGGAAGACAGAGAGGAGGCTGCTGCATGTACACTGGATGACCCCTAAGTGTCTCTCCCACTCTGGCAGGCCCTATCTGCAACTCTCCTGGCTCTGTGTGTTTGTGTGTATGTGTGAGTATGTGTGCACACACATGCCCTTAGATCTTTGGTATTGCATGCAATAGTTTCTGAAAGAAGCATTGGTCCCTGAAGTGAGATATCTACACTGGTGACCCACCTGCAGCAGACAGCACAGTCTAGGATTGGGGCCATGAAGGTGAAGGATCCAAGGACAGGATCTCAGGTCATACTTACTCATTAAGCCTCAGAGCCAGTGGGGTGCAGACCTGAGAGCCTAATGTTTAGTACAATAAAAATGAAAATGCCCTTAATGGAATTCAGGGTGTTCGCATGTGTCACCAGTGCCTTTCAAGTAAGAATGCATTTCACAGGAAGTTTTGAGCATTTGTTTTGTGTTGAGGACTGGTGCCTAGTGTAAGGGGTCTGGGCGAGATAAACCATGGCATTAAACAAATGAGCAAACAAACAAAGAAAATAGTGTCAAGTCATTATGAAACATGATAAGAATGGGTTAGGGAGGGGAATGATAGTGCTCCCTTCATCCCTAGGGATGAAGGTGACATTTAGGTTGAGAATATAGAGGAACAGTCAAATTAGAGAATCCCACACAGAGGGAGCAGCCTAGGCAAAGGCCCTGGACTAGGGAGGAGGTGGAATGGGGGCCCAGAGACGTGGTCACATGCCACCATCCCACCATTTAGCCCACTTCCTGCTTGGCCTCTCCTAAGGAAGCACTTTGTACCCAGGGTGCTGGCCTCTGGGTACAGCCATTGTGGAGTCGCAGTCAAGGCTGGCTAATTCTTCGATAGTGCCCCAAAACCATCTGTGATTTCACAGTGTGAAAGATCCTTTCCTCTGTAATAGAACAGATGCTGATAAGTCTGAAAAATTGTGGGAAACATAAAAAAGCTATCTTTTTGAAGTCCAAGTCTAAAAAATGTATCTGCTTTCCAAAGCCACTGGCCCACAGGACAGAACCAGACGAGGACACAGCAGCAAGCTGTGGATGGAGCGAAGCAACAAAACAAGAAACCATGGTTATCAGTTTCCTGGGGTGCCCATTGCAAAATACACAAACTGGTTGGCTTAAAAAAATAGAATGTATTCTCTCACCATTCTGGACATCAGAATCCACATCAAGATGTCAGCAGGGGTATATTCTTCTGAAGCCTCTAGAGGTGGCTCCTTCCTTGCAGCTTCCAGGCTGTCATTCCTTGTGAGTATCACTCTAATCTCTACCTCCATCTTCCCCCAGCCGTCTTCCTTCTGTGTCAGTGTCTCTGTGTCTTCACATGCTGGTCTCCTCTACGAAGGTAGTGTGTTACATTGTCTTCCTCCTTCTTGTAGGACACTAATCATCTTGGATTAGAGTCCATTCTAATGAGTTGATTTATTTATATCCACAACAGCCTTATTTACAAATAGTGAGGCATTGGGAGTTAGGGTTTCAACATATCTTTTGAAGAACACAACCCACGGTGCAATGTCATACCAGAAAAGAAATAATGGTTAGAAAGGTTAAGGCAGCTGTGGGATGGAACCACAGATCTTGCACCAGAGAGGTCATTCTGAGCTCATGTCTACACCCTTGATCTGCTGACTCTGAATCACTCCCACCTTTAAAAACTTGCTTTGCTTTTAGTGCCTCTGGTATTGATTTTATGTAAAAAGCATTTTTATAATTCTGTAGTTAGGGCATTTTTGTTAGTGGTGTGATAACTTATGGTCCTGGAGGCCTGAATGATTGGTCTCCCTACCCCTCATCCTGTGGCTATCATATTTTCTAGATGGGAAGTAACTGGGGCAGGCAAGACAATGCCAGATCATGGAAGACCCAGGAAGTCATCATGACCAGGACTGGCTTGAGTAGGCAGTATGAGCCATCCAGCCCTGACCAAGGGAGTGATGTGGAAAACAGTGTCTCCAAGGGCTGGGCAGGGCAGGATGAAGGAGACAAATCAGGAATCTAGAATTGAAGTGGAAGAAAAAGGGCCAGGATTTAAGATTCTTTAAAATGAAGGTAAAAGTTTTTTGATGCTTTCAGCTTTGGGGAGATGAAGATTAGCCGTGGAGTTCCTCTTTAGGAGATTTAAGGAAATGCAAATTGGTCAGCGATAAAAACAAGAACTTGCAGGATAAATCAGGAAGGAAAGCTTTAAGTAGAAAGGAAAAGTCAATGGCTTCAGATTTCACCAAGACATGTTGGTGATGGTTCCATTAGAAAGGCCTTCTTCTCCAGATGTCTCCTCATCCTCCTTGGAGATGGCTCTTGCAGCGTCCTGGATGCCTCCATCTCCCCTGGTGACCATGTGGCACTGAGGCCAGGACTGAATGTCCACCAGTCCTGGTCTGCAGCCCCTCCTTCCACTTCATCAGAGCCAGGGGCAAAAGAAATGGACTGAAAAAGAAAAGGCCCAGGGGAGGTGGTCTGGCTGCAGTTCAGAACTGTGGGCCGATTTCTACATTCTGCTGGTGCCATGGACATCATGGCTGAATCCATTTAAAGAGAGTAGCAAATATATAAATCATGACCCCCTAATTCCCTTAACCTCTCACAAGACACCAGGGAAATATTTATATTATACTTCAATAACACCCAAAGGTCAGGAACAAATTTGGCATCCTTTAATTTTGACTCCAATTCATTCACATGATTGTCGCTCAATTAAAAGCTTGAAACAATTTCCTGCTATAAAAATATGAAACCCTTGCTATTCAGATAAATAGATTTTTCAAATCAAAGACTTGAAATCTTAGGAATTATTTCAAAGTGCTTTTTGAAAAGGTTCTCTATTTCTGATCACAAAATGTCGAAGCCGTGTTATTGTGAACTACAGTTTTTCTACACTTAGCCAAAAGGTCAAGAAGCAATTTAGTTTTGCTAAATTTAACTTTACTTATTAGTGCTCATTTATATCTAAAATGATAAAATGTCATGCTTGAAAATAATAAATATATTTCCTTAGAAATATATTATGTGTAGGTGGGACTTCCAGCTTTGATGGAAGAAAGAGGTCAACAAATCCTTTCCTTTAAAAATAGCTATTAAACTGGAAATAATTATAAAAAACCAATCACTTCAGAGCTCTGGAAATTGACCACAGGCAAAGAACAAATTGAGAAGCACATCATCACAAAAACACTGTAGAGTTTCAAATAAAAACAGTGAGGATACTGGTACTCTTGCTTGGGACTGTCTCTACTCTCCATCAGCTCATTCAACCTGGTTGTTCTATAAGGACAGGACTGGTCTTCATTTGATTTGGAGTCAAGCCTATAAACCTAGAGCCAGCAGCAAGTGGGAAAAACCTACAGTTCTCCTAGCTGAAATTGTACCTGGTAGATGGGCAGTATAAGACTAACCAGAAATTTAATTTGGGAGATCCTGGACATAAAATAGCTACTGAGGTCTTAGCAAATGTTTCACAAACCCCTGCTTTTCTGGTAGCCTGGTTGCATGCACAGTGGAGACCCAAGAGGACCTGCTATTAAGGTAACAGCTGGGGCAGAGTGAAAAATTGCCAAATTTTCTATATCAAAAACACTACAGGGCCTCCCACAGCCTCTGCAGCGCCGGTTTGATCCCCAGCTGTTCCCCGGCCGCTGGGGGAGGGTCCCACATGGCGTGGCAGACCTCTCCTGCCGCCCGCTGCTCCCCTCAGCAGTGTATTTCGTCAGTCTGCCTGTTCTGTTCCCCGCTTTGGCTCTGGTGAATTCTCTCACCCTCCTGCGCTTCTACTGTACCCAGTGCTTCTATAAATAAATAAGTAAATAAATCTTTAAAAAAAAAAAAGAAAGAAACTGTTCTGTTCTCAATGCTTTCATTTAAAAAAAAAAAACACTACAGAAAGCAAATGTTGGCAATGGCATGGAGAAAAAGGAATGCTTGCACACTGTTGGGTAGAAGGTAAAATTGGTAAATCCTCTATGGGAAATAGAATGGAGAATCCTCAGAAAGTTAAGAATAGAACAACCAGAAATTTCACTACTAGGCATTTATCAGAAGAAAGTGAAAACAGTAATTCAAAAAGATAGTAAGCATCCCTATGTTCATTGCAGCACTATTCACAATAGCCAAGACAAATAGCCATTGATAGATGACTGGGTAAAGAGATGTGGTATATGTATTCAATGAAATACTACTCAGCTATTCAAAAAGATGAAATCTTGCCTTTTTTAGTAACGTGAATGAAACTTTAAGTGATTATGTTAAGCAAAATAAGTCAGAAGGAGAAATACAATTCCTGGATGATTTCTTCCATATGTGGAATTTAAAGAAGCAAAGCAAATGAACGAATAAAAATAACTCTTAGACTGTCAACAAAATAGTGACACCAGAGGGGGTTGGGAGGGGTTTGGGAAGCACAGGTAGAGAAGGTCAATTTGATAGTGGTGACTGGTGCTAGAATTGGGGTGATGGAGGTGGTGTGGTATATACATTTATGAAGGTGTGAGCTATGCTACCGAAACTTACATTGTTTTTTAAACTAAATGTAAATCAATTAAAAAAGAATGAAAATCACCAAATTTGAATACATCCCCTGATTCAAACACAGATCCACCAGCAGAGGGTAATTAAGCACCACCTCTGACCAATCACTGACTGACTATTAAGCTATGCAAACACAGAGGTGACTCAGAAGAAACCCACATCTCCCCCCAAATACAGAACAAGCTAAATTCTTACTTGTAAAAAACTGAGCAAAGACATCAACAGATGGACACTGTGGGGGTAACATATTCTATAGATAAAATTCCAGGCAAGTTATAAACAAACAAGAAGCAGTAACAACCAAGACTCTCTAAAGATAAAAAAAAAATCCAGTTTTTTTTTTTTTTAATATACTATCTAAAATATTCAATTTCAAGAAAAAATGATGAGTCATGGGAAAAACACCATAGACCATTTGGCCTCCTTTTTCTTTTGTTCCTTCCCATAGCCACTCTTGTGAGCCTTCTCAGCTCAATTCTGGGCTGTGTCATTTTAAGGGAACAGTGATGGTCATCATGTTATCTGTATGTCTCCTTTGGAGAAGTGTCTATTTAACTCTTCCACCTATTTTTTCATTGGGCTGTTTGTTTTCTTTTTGCTAAGTTGTATGAGTGCTTTGTAGATTTTTGATATTAGCCTCTTTTCAGATGTATGATACACAAAAATTTTCTCCCATTCTGTAGGGCAACTCAGTCTCTGCTATTTTTTTTTTTAATGAGGAAACATTGGTATACAACACAGTATGTGATTTAGAGGAATATGATGTGCCTCAGAGGTACATCACCACACCACACCCACCACCAAAGCACCCATAGTCCTTTACCATAGACCCTTGGTCCTCCTCCTCCTTTTGTTCCCATCCCCACTCTTGTTCCCCTTCCAGGCTCAGTTCTGGGTTGTGTCATTTTAAGGGAAAATTGATGGTCATCATGTTATCTGAGCCTCAGTCACCTAGTAGGTAGAACTCTAAGAGTGGCCTCCGCTGCCCATCTACTAGTAACCTCTTCCCCACTCATGACATCTAGGCACCTCCTTACAACATACCAATATCCCATGTGACAATGGTCTGAGATACCTAGTCTGTCATTCCTCATAAGGTCTTTCTAGGCTGGTTAAAACTGAGCACTCCTACTCTCCTGATCTATTTGCAACAAAGAGATGTCATATCACCCTGACTGTGTCACTAAAAAAAAAAAGAAAGAAGAGAGAAATGAGAGCATTTACTATGACTGAGCTCTGTCATTGGGACTTTTAAAAAATCAGTGCAAAACCACAGTAGCCAAGGAGGGAGAAATGTGGTTTACTGAGTTTTGCTGAAAAGAAGGAATTTCTCTCATGAGACAACTTGCTTGGAAATAGAAGGAGCTGAAGTTTAGACATGTGATTCTCATTACCAGCTCCATCTTTTCAGACAGGAGGCAGATATAATTGGATCCATTTCTATTTTAATTATAATTCTTTGGCTTTAAAGAAATTGCCAATGGTAAGCTGCAAGCCACCACAAACAGCGCCATTTCAAATTCCCTGGATTTTAATGTGGCCTGGATCTCCTTCAGCAGGGCTGAGGCCACCACCACAATTGATGTTTGTTGTTACAGACCTCAAGTCTTCACCAAACAAAAAACTGATTCCTTCTTTCTCTCTTCCTTTTCCCTCCTCATTCTATTTTTCCTTTTGAAGTAATGAGAAAGATCTTTTAGATTTTGCCAACTCCTCTCCTACAAAAATAGGAGAGAAAAGGAAGCATTTTTTGATGAATGACAGCAGAGAACACTGGGACAGAACAGGGCTTTCTTTTGTTCCTCCCTAAGCTGCCCAGAGGGGTTGCATGACCTCTCTAGAGCCACAGGTTCAGGAACTAGCGCAAGACCTGAGAAGTTCTTAAAACTGGAGGCCAGGCTTCTCACAGTATCTAACAGCACCACCAACACTGGGAAACTCCAGAGTTAATGAGCCATTTTCCACTCACTTTCTTCCCTCAGCCCTGGTCTCAAAGGCATTCTTGACAGAGTTGGAAGGAATCCTTGGCAAGGTCAATTTTGAGGGTAAGATAAGCACTGAGAGGAAGGGAAAAGATGTCCATGCAGCCTCCAAGAGGACCTTGCCCCCAAGTCCCTGAGAAAGGACCTGCCAGGTGTCTGGGGCCTCTGCCCATCCCCTGACACTGGGCCCATGGAATGTTGGCAGCTCACTGAACACGGTCTGCATGGGAAAAAGGCTTTACTTGTTTTTCTATTGAAACTGAGCAAATATAAGGAGCACTATCCATGTGGTATCCAAAGTTTTCTTTTAAACTAAAATTCAGTTAAAAATAGTTAAAACTGTGCTCCAGTTTTGCTTTCTCTAATTTACCCTGCATTCAAATGTCTTGCTCAAATTCACTACCATTTCAACAAGTCTTAAATATTCACTTTAGTGTGGAAGTAGAAGAGTCTGTTCATTCGTTTGTTTCCTTTATACTTCATGAACCTATGCAAATAAAAAATGTTCACACACATCCCAGCAAATACAATTAGCAAAGCATTGCTACTTAATAAGACTAAACCTAACATGAGAATTGTACCACATTAATAATTTCAGAATACAGAAAATATTTGAGTGAGAAACACCAAAGTATTAATATTTGGAAATAGTTTCTAAATTAACCTCACAATCAAGAAGTTTTAGCAGACAAACAATAAATAGCATGCAGTGAGTATAGGCTGCGATGAGCATGTATGTCAGCAATTTCTAACAATCAACTTCCTAAAGCAAGGAAGGCTTGGATGCAAATCCTGATTTACAAATATTCAGTTCATGCCTAGAAATCATGCCCAAGAAACAGTTGTGATGAACCAACAAGTGCTTTTCTTTTCATTTTGTTGATATTTTCCCTCTTCCATGCAAACTAAGTCTGACATTTCCTAATGTTTCAAAGAGGAGATAAAATGGAGTCAGAAAACACCTTGTTCAACAGTATTTTTTCCTCAGGCTTATGCTCTTGTTCAGATTTTTATCCTACCACTTGAGTTACACCAAAATCACAGTTTGGGGAGGTTCTGGGGTCCCTGCTCTGAACCTCATGGTCCCTGGGACTTCCTGACAAAGGCACACCAGCAGGGGGTACTAGGCAGTTCATTGATAGGCCAAAGATTCATCATCATCATTGGTTTACATTGCAATAATTTTAAAAGTTCTGCAGTGACTTTTTCCATTATTAAGGGCTCATTTAGTACAATAAAATCTCTGTTTAGATAGAAAAAAGAGCCTACATCTACCCTCTTCATGCATATGTATTATAAAGTATTTGTATCCTGTCTCCTCATAATAAGGACACTGGAAATCTTTCCCCTAAAGATTCTTAGGCAGAACTTTGATCCCTTCTCACAGGATTTTCCAGATTCTGTTATTATTTTGCTTTTCTTACCTCCTGCCTACTATTATATATTTAAGGCCTATGAAAAAGTAATTGAAGAGGGAAATTATGACAAGTTAAATGATACTCCCAAAGATGGTCAGATCCTAATCCCTGGAAACTGTGAATGTGTTAGTTTATCTGGAAAAGCAGAATTAAGGTTGCAGGTTGCCAATGAAAATAAGGTTGCCAGTCAGCTAACTTTAAAACAGCAAGATTATCCTGGATTAATTAGTTGGGTTCAGTTATCTCAAGGGTCCTTAAAACTGGAAGCAAGGTAGATGAGAGTGTCAGAGAGAGACGTAATCACTAAAACAATGGCATGGTGATGCTTTTCTGGTTTTGAAGATGGCAGAAGGGACCATAAGCCAAGGAATGTGGGCTGCCTCTTAAAAAGTTGAAAGGTAAGGATTCTCCCTAGAGCTTGAGCAAGGAATGGGGCTTACCAACACTTTTATTTTAGCTCACTGACATTAATTTTGGACTCTGACCCCCAAAGTTGCAAGATAATACATTTATGTTCTTTTAAGCTACTAAATTTGTGTTTGTTATAGCAGCAATAGGAAACCAATACAGAGTTGAATACTTCACTGCTAGTCTTTTTATTCTATCTCTACTTTGTAGCCTCATGCCTAATGTTAACCTCCAGTTTTTATCCATTTTGTTAGGTGTGATAGCACCATAGGAATAATTTTTTGCAATTATGAAAATGCAGGCTCAAGCATTTATAGGTAAAATTACAAGGTGGGATTTTATATAAACTACTCCATGACAAAACCAAGTCATCAAGAGATGAAACTAGATTATTGTTGATAATTACTGAAGCTGGATGATGGGCACATGAGTGCTCATGTTAGCTTCTCTACTTTTTGTACATGTTAGAATATCTCCAAAATGTAAAATAGAAAATGATTTAAATTTAAAATATCTACCTTCACAAGTTGATTGTCATAGCTATTTTATTCTTAGTATAAGCTACTTACAGTTTAGTTCATGAGACTCTTTCATTATTAACTTCACTTGTGCTATAGAGGCTGGCTGTGGCTCTGAACTCTTTTTTTGATCTTCCTGAGCAAGAAGAGAAGCAGTGCATTTCTTCAGTCTGCCTGTTCTGTTCCCCGTTCTGTCTCCGGTGAATCCTCTCACCCTTCAGCACATTTAGCCTGTACCCCGGTTCTTGTATAAAAAATTAATAAATCTTTAAAAAAAAAAAGAGAAGCACACATTAAACTTTGGGCACACAATAGATACAGTGTCATTGCCTTCCTCCTCTGTGCTCTAACAGTCAGATGAGAGAGGGTAGGAACGAGGTACCCATAAGGTGGAGAGTGGGAGGAAGATGGATGGGCTATCATCAGGGCCTGGCACCCCTCAAGTCATCCCTGGCACCTTCTGCTTCCTTTCTTTGGGTTTTGGTTTGGCCCTGAAGCTGATAGAAACTAATCAATTCTAACTCGGAAAATTCCATTCAGTTCTAAAGTAATCAACCTAAAATTATTTAATCAGTTCTAAAATCTCACATATATACATATATATCACAGATTGTAAGACAGATGTATCCTTACTTTGTAGAATATATATTTATACATATATATGTATATATGTAAATATATGTATATTTCCCTTCCTGAGATCAGTATGTGGGAATATGATAATGTCCAGAATTATGGACATCAGGATCTCCTTCTCATAGAATTTACAATCATCTCAATTTGTACACTGTTGTTTGATATTTGTGGAAGGCTAATTTCACACATTGTTTTTTTTTAAAGATTTATTTATTCATGCATATAAGAACTGGGGTACAGGCCAGATGTGCAGGAGGGTAAGAAGATTCACCAGAGACAGAACAGGGAACAGAACAGGCAGACTGACTGAAAAACACTGCTGAGGGGACAGCAGGCGAGACAGGAGAGGTCTGCTATGCCATGTGAGTATCTCCCTGGCTGGCTGGGATCGAACCCACGCTGCAGAGGCTGCAGATCACTCCACATCACTGCGCTCAACAACCTGCGCCACCAGGGAGGCCCAATTTTACACACTGTTGCTGTAATAAATTGCCACAAACTTCATGACTTAAAGAACACAAATATATTATCTTATAAGTCTGGAGGTTAGAAGTCCTTACTGGGCTAAAATCAAGGTTTCAGCATTCCTTTTTGGAGGTTCTAGGGAAGAACTATTTCTTGCACTTTCAGGACTAAGGTTCCCATTTGTTTGCTGGATGCAAGTTGAGAGTTTTCAGCTTCTATAGGCCATTACAAATGAAATTTGGATGTAGAGACAATGCAGAAAGCAGAATATGTTTTAAAACAATTAATATTCTATCAAAAAAAACAAAAAACAAAAACAATCACTTCGAAGAAGTTTCCAAGAAGGTAGAAGAAGAGATAGTTAGAAATATGTAGATACATGGCTAGATAAACAAGAGAAAATGGTACAAAAAAATCAAAATATGTGAGATTTTAGAACTGATTAAATAATTTTAGGTTGATTACTTTAGAACTGATGGAATTTTCTGAGTTAGAATTAATTAGTTTCTATCAGCTTCAGGGCCAAACCAAAACCCAAAGAAAGGTGGGCCTCCCCTGGTGGTGCAGTGGTTGAGCGCTGGGCTGCAAGGCTGCCGGCAGCCTCTGCAGCGCCGGTTCGTTCCCCGGCCGCCAGCGAGGGTCCCACAAAAAAAAATAAAAAAATAAAAATAAATAAAAAAAATAGAGGATTGGCTTAGAAGATCCAACATTCAAATAACAAAAGCTACCGAAAGAGAAAAAAACAGAGGAAATAGAACAACTGAAGTCATAATTCAAGATATTTGTGGAGACTATTTAAAATCGCAAATTAAGAAAATAATGCCAGGGACATTTGCTTTTACTCAAGATGAATTAACAGGAACCAGATTTACATTCTTAACACAAACAAACAAGGACACAATATATGAAATAGCAGTTTGACAGACATCGTACATTAGGCAAGAAAGGACATTAATCTTGAGCGACAAGAAACAAATGAGGCAAGCCCTCTACTTACCCAGCTTACTGCCTTGAGAGATTCCAGTCCGGAGCACAGAAAGGGGGAACCCAGATGGAGTCCAGCAGTGTCTGAGTCAAGGAGTCAGAGCTGAGAGACTCAGGAAGACCAAGGTGGCTAAAGTGTTTAGGAGAAATAGAACCCCAGATATCTGCAGAAAGTCACCCCAGAGTATTCAGTACAGAAGTGAATGGCACAGGAATAGAGGACACTACCTGTGACCCCAGGGAACAAAACTATCTGAAAGGATTGGAGGAAAGTGCCTGGCACTGACGCCAAGCAGAAAACAGCGCCTATTCCCACCAGCTAGACTGGAAAAAAACATAATTTAAAGGGTCTTTTTTTTTTTTTTTAAAGATTCATTTATTTATGCATACAAGATCTGGGGTACAGGCCAGAGGTGTGAGGGGTGAGAGGATTCACCAGAGACAGAGTGAGAAGCAGAATGGGCAGACTGACTGAAATACACTGATGAAGGGAGCAGCGGGCGAGACAGGAGAGGTCTGCTGTGCCATGTGGGTAGTTCCCTGGCTGGGGATTGAACTCATGCTGCAGTGGCTGCAGATAGCTTCACAGGTTGTGTCTTAACCCCTTGCGGCACCAGGGAGGCCCCAAAATTTACAGGGGCTTGAGTAGAATACTCAGGAAGGCCTTGTTTCAGTAATGGGAAATAATTAGCCCCAGATTAAGTACTCCTTTGGATCCACTAGAATCATAAAGGTAAGACTTGGAAGGATCAGATTTTTAAAAAGAAACTCCACTGCATCCCAAAACAAACCTTAAGAATATTCACGGAATAAAAAATACATGCGGCACCCAATAAGGTAAAATTCATAATATCTGGCATCAAAACAAAGGTCACTAAGCAATGTAAAGAAGCAGGAAATATAATTCACAATAAGGAGAATAATGAATTCAATTGAAACTGACTCAGAGCGGACACATCTGCTAGAATAAACTGAGATATTAAGACAATTATTCTAACTGTATTCTTTATGTCCAAAAAGTTAAATAGAGCCATGAGAAATATTTTTAAAGACCTAAATCAAGCTTTTAGAAGTGAAATTTACAGTATCTAAAATGAAAAATGCACTGAATGGTATTAATGGCAGACTATACTTGGCAGAAGAAGGGTGCAAAGAGACTCAGTAAGCTGTGGGACAACCTCAAGCAGCCTAGCATGTACAGATGGGGGCTTCCCAGACAGAAGAGATGGGAGGTCAAAAAGGGACTTAACTAAATCCTGGTTAAAATTTTTCATTTTCTTTTTTTTCCTCACACAATATAAGTCCAACTATGAATTCACAATATGAATCCCAACCATAAGAAACATGAAGAAAATTATTCCAAGTCACAAGATAATTTTTTGAAAAACAGTAATGAAAACATCTCAAAGGCAGCCTGGGGATGTCATTGGAAACAATACAAGCAAGAAGATATGGAGCAATATCTTTAAAGTACTGAAAAAAGAAACTGGTTCCCTTGAATTCACTACCTAGTGAAATATCTTTCAAATAAACAGTTTCCAGATGTACAAAAGCTGAAAGAATTAATCCACATCAGATTTGAACTACAAAAAATGTAAAGGACATGCTGCAGGCAGAAGGAAAATGTCAGAGATGAATTTGAATCTACACAGAAATGAAGAGCACTGGAAATGGTGACTATAGGAATACGTAAGCAAGATTTTTTCCTAATGACTTAAATCTCTAAAAAAAAACTTGACTGTTTAAAAAATATATTAATAGGATACTGTGGGGTTTATAACAAATACATAAGTGAGAAGAAGGGAGAAATGTAAGTATTGTGTCATATAATAGACATGCAATGATATAATGTTACTTGAGGGTAGATTTAATAAGTTAAAGATATATAATATAAACTCTCAAGCAATACTAGATACTAGAGAAGAAAAAATTCATTAACTTGAAGATTAAACAATAGAAACAATACAAAATTAAACATACAGAGAAAAAAAAGAATGTTATCAATGAACAGACATCAGTGAGCTGATCAGTAACTTCAAGTGGTCAAATATACAAGCAATTTCACTGCCTAAAGAAGAGGGTATAGAAGGGGTAGAAAGGGAAAAAAAAAAAAACCTAAAAATAGTAGCAGGTAAAAAAAAAATCCAAAAATGAAATTACACCAATATATATCATAACCAAGTCTCTCAAACCCAGTGAAAAGAGAAATTTTTTTCAAAGATTTATGTATTTATGTATATAAGAACTGGAGTGTAGGCCAGAGGTGTGGGGGAGTAAGAGGATTCACCAGAGACAGAGTGGGGAGCAGAATAGGCGGATCTACTGAAAGACACTGCTGAGGGGAGCAGCAGGTGATTCAGGAGAGGTCCCCTGCACCATGTGGGAGATTTCCCTGGCTGGGGATCGAATTCATGTTGCATGTTGCAGTGTCTGGTGATAGCTTAAATAGCTCTGTGTCTTTAACCCCTGCATTACCAGGGAGGCCCCCCAAAAGAGAAAATCTTAAAAGCAGCAGGAGAGAAAAAAGACACAATACACAGTGTTGAAAAATGATAATAGATTTCTCATTGTAAAAAAAAAAAAAATGTAAGCTAGAAGACAGCAGAGCAAAATGAGATATAGAAGGTTGGGGAGAATCTGTCAACCCAAAATTCTTTACTTAACAAAAATACCTTTCATAAAAGAAAGCACACTAACACTTTTCAGACAAATAAAGGCCGAAAGAATCTATCATGAGTGACCTGGTATTTATTGAATTACAGTTTATAAGAACTGTTTAAAAAAGTCCAAATGCAAAACAGGATTAACTTGAAGGAATAAAGGGCATCAGTAAAAGTAATTGTATGGGTAAATAGAAATATTTTTGTAATTTTTAAAATTGCATTATACAAGAATTACCTGCTTAGGCAGTACTATTACCTATATATTGTAAGTTTGAAGTAAAATGTATGACAATAACAGAAAGGACTGAAGTGGAAAGCTGGAAATACACTGTTATAAGATTTTTATAATATGTATGTAGTGCCCTAATTTAAAAATGTATATTTTAAACCCTAAAACACATGAGAAATTGTACTTCTATCTATCCCCTCACACTGCATACAAATATTAACTCAAAGTAGCCTATGGTAGGCAGATTATGTCCCACCAAAAAGATTTTATGCCATAATCCCCAGGAATGTGGTTAGATTACAAAACAAATGGGACTTTTACAGATGTAAAAAGTTTATGAATCAGTTGACATAATATTGGGAGATTAGCCTGAATTATCCATGTGAATCCAGTGTAATCATAGAGCCCTTAGAATCATAAGAGAAAGACACAAGAGAAAGTCAGAGAGATTTGAAGCCTGAAAAGAAATCAATGTGCCATTGCTGGTCTGAAGATACAAGGGGCCATGTGGGAAAAAATGTGGATAGCCTTAAATTGTTGAAAGGGGATAGCCCATTGTGGTTTCAATTTGCATTTCCATGATGGTTAGTGTTGTGAGCACCTTTTCATGTACCTGTTGTAAAGATCAGGAATCAAAGAAAGTAGATTAAAACAAACCAAAAAATCCCAAGAGATGCAATGAAAGAGAAAATACTGGAAGATTACAGTTTTAGTACAGTAGGTGAAATTATTGGATCCTAAAAGTACAGTGCCATTGATGTCGCTTAAAATATATATCAAAGAGCACCATAGTTTTTAAAGATTTATGAATTATCTACAGCAGACACCAGAGCTAGATTCTGGGGGAGAGGGTAGATTGGACTGTTACTTAGAGGTGAGGAAAACACATTTAAAGCAAAACAGTGTCTGTGTAGACTGAGAGAGTTTAGGTTTATAAGGAGTCTCTCTGCCCTTATGGAGACAGAAAGGGAAGAGTTAGCTCCTTTTCTAGCTTAGAAAAGGAGAAAATAGTTCAAAAAGCCAGCCGTGTGGAAAGAACTTTATTATCCCTCCCTCCCTTGTTTACTGTCTCACTCTGACTACAGAGGAACAAATCAAAGAGGAAATAAGATTTGTTGCAAATGGATTCTTAAAAAATGGTAATTCAATAATATTTCCTTTCAAGGGAGTGAAAGTACAGTAGAGGTTGAAGCTGACACTTATCTAAATTTCATTTCACTCATAGTAAAGTAGGAAGAGACAGCATGATTTATACCTATATCAGGAAATTTTGAGAAAGACTTTTAGCAGTAGTATTCAGTCATTGGGCCACAAAGACACCTTCAGTATTTCCCATCACCCGTAGAATGAGATCATTCACCATCTTTCTCCCACTGGCCTTTTCCGGGCTCAATTTCCATCCCACCCCCAGTAAAGGAAGCTTAGCTTCATCCAAATAGACTGACTCATTATTCCACCAATAGACCTTGAGATTCCTGACCACCCACCTAGAAAATATCCCTTGCTAATGCTTCTGTAGTGGCCTGCTCATTCCTTACCCAACTCCTGTAATCTGCTCTTAGCTCTCTTGTTTTAAGTGACTGTCCCACTCATGGAGTGCTGGAGCGCTTGATGTCCACCCACTCATTGGCCAAAAGTCACTGTCTCTTAGTATATTGGAGGTATCATTCCATTTTCTTCCAGGTTCCATTATTTCTGCTTAGAATTAGCTATAAACTTACAGCTCAGTGTCTTTACTTATGGCTTTTAATCAATTTTTGAAAATTCTCAACTGATAACTTCAAATACTGCCTCTGTCCAACTCATCCTCACCTCTCTTTGTGAGACTCTCTTCTGTAGCTTGTCTCTTAGCTTCTTTTCTGTTTTTTCCATCTCTTTATCTCTCAAGACTGTATTCTAGATATTGTTTTCTAATCCATAAAAGTCATGAGTTCTCTTTTCAGCTATCTGTTCTGCTGTTAAACCCATCCACTGAGTAACTACTTTTCATTGTGATATTTACAGCTGTAGAGTTTCCCTTTGGTTTTGTTTTATAACTTATAATTCTCTGTCAAAATACTCAGTCTCATCTTTCATCTCTCAACAAACACAGCAAGCAAAATTATCGTAAAGTCTGCCTTTTATAATTTCATGTCCTAGCTCCTCTGTGGATGTCTGGTTTTTGCCGGTTGTTACTTATTTTGTTTTGCTCCTTTGTGTACCTGGTTAGCTTTTTTCAGGTGAAATTCACATAATCTCAAAATAACCATTTTAAAGAATGTGATTCATTGGCATTTAGTATAGTCACAATGTCATTCAATCACCACCTCTATTTAGCGCCACAATATTTTCATCACCCCAAAGGAAAACCCTGTGCTCATTAAGTAGCTGCTTCCTATTTCCCCTGCCCAGGCCATGGCAATAACATGTGTGCTTCCTTTCTCTGGTTAGCCCTTTAAATTTAAATGGGTTTCTTGTAGGCAAATATAGTTGGATGTTGGTTTGCTTGAGTCCCCTTCCCTGTAAACTTCACCTGAAAACTTCCAAAGCAATAAGTTGGGGCAATCATCTGTTTCCCTTATCTCAGGCATTGCTTTGCATTGTTGCCTGATGTCTAGTCTCTTGAAAATCACTGTTTCATATTCTTGTTCATATTTCTCTTGGTTGTTTTAGATGGGAAGATAAATATGGTCTCTGCTACCCCACCTCGGCTAGGAGAATTCTACTGCGCTCTTAATGTGTGACTGGTAAAAAAATTAAAATATAAAACACATAACCATACTCAAATTTAAAAAAGATAATGTATATGCTTTCATTTAGCAGTTAAAGCTGTTCTATTCAATTTTAACTTTAATTCAGCTTTCATTTCCGCTTTCTGGAAGCATGATGTCTTTTGGTCACATTTTAACCAAGACATTCACTGTCCTGAAATCCTAATCTGTTAGTTTGCATTGTATAAAAGATGCCCTTTTCTTGTAAGATAACTTCCTTTGCTGTAACGAGCAAGTGCCAGGATACCGCCTCTTCCCCAGGTGCTGGTGTGAACACATATTTGTGAGCTGCAGCGGATGTTTCCAGTCATGGGATACTGACTAAAGCTGGCCTCTCCTAAAACTGGAATCTTTACTCCCCACATCCCAGGAGGTGCATACACTCCTTGGGTTCCAGGCAAGACTCTTAGGGCTCTGAAAGTTTTGATTTTTGTTTATAATTTCAACATAGTTACCATTTAGGTGTTGGGAGGTTTTTTGTTTTTTTAAGCATAATTCTCGTTTACGTGAAGATTTCTCTGTTATGTACCTTCTCCTCTTTCTTCTGTCTCAAAAAAATTTTTCCCATCACCTTGTAATGCTGTCTAATCCAGATGCTGTCTGCTCCGCAGCCCCAACTGTCTTGTGGTAGAACTTTGAGAACCGCTGGTGCTGAGGGTGCCATCATGACTTGTCAGAGGCAGAACTCAGGCTGACAAGGCATCACATTCAGTTAACTAGACTAGATATTCAACATGCCACAATCAAGGAACATTTAAACAAAAAGTGGGCTTTTTCTTGCAAGATGACCATAGATCTGAGGCATACAGCAGGGGAGGCGGAGGAAGAGGGGCCAAAACCCGAGATGGAGGAACATACCCGGCAGGAGAGCGGAATCATGGGTGCTATGGTGGTGGGAGAAACAAGCGGATGACACCTGAGGGGGAGAAATCAAATAATGTCCAAAAATTAATAACAATGTAAGAAAACAAATAAATGAGTAAAAAACATTAATTAGCATAAAAAATTTCCAAATCTTATTAAAACTCAAAAAAAGCTGCACTTTTGTTCTGCTCACTTTCCCATCATAAAAGCAGCTTCCCTGCAGTTCTCAGCCATGTGTATGTGGTACCGGGGCTTGACTGAAGATACAACCCTCCTGTGGATGCTGACTCAAACACCAGGGCTTATCAGTCACAAGTGCCAAAATAGGCCTCGAAGTTTACCCCTTCCCTGCAAAGACTGACCCTCCTTCCCAACCCAGCTTTTCCCCTGCCCTTTCTCAGCCAGACTCTGGACAGAACTGTCTGCACTTGCCCTTTCCATTTCCTCACAGCTGGACAGATGGCAGTGATAGCAACGCAGCTTCCACACCCCACCCCAGCCTTCCTGAGAGGCTCCTCAGCTCCTGAAATCATCTTGCCCCAGAATCGGGTCCTGTTTGCCCAGGCAGCTTCTGACTCCACAGCCCCACCCTGCTCCTCCTCTCCTTCTCCGGCACCCCTCCACTCACTCCCGGTTATATGGACGGTCCTGGGGGCTTTGCCCCACTGCTCTCTTTTCCCAGGAGAACACCTGTGGCTTTTACCCCACCGGTGGTGGAGGGTTGGGATGGAAAATGAAGACTTTGTAGACCAGGGGAATGCAAAAGGCCTTGGATTAGACCCTGAGGGGCCTGCTGGGAGGAGAATTAGGTCAGTTGGGGAGAGTAGGTTGCTGGTGCCTGCTGTATCCAGGTGTAGTGGCTGCACTCTGATGAGTCAGTATAATTTGTGGACCCAGAAGTGGGGAAAGGTAAAATATGCAAGGTGATATTTTCTCACAGACCAATTGTCATAACATCTGTGATCTGATGCAAGCACGAGCGTTTTATTAACCTGGAACATTGAATATGGCTTAATTGTGCCCAATGGCTAAAAGGAGGAGGATTTATATGTTGAAACTCCCCTCCTTGGGGGGAGGAACCATTCAGATATGTGCGTCCACATTTACTTTACACTCATGTATGTGATACAGGGGGCTTGACAGAGGATACTACCCTCCTGTGGTTGCTGACTCAAACACCAGGGCTTATCAGTCACAAGTGCCAAAATCGGCCTCGAAGTTTACTCCCTCCCTGCAAAGACTTGACCTTCTTTCCCAACCCAGCTTTTCCCAAGAAGTCTTTGACCACTTTTCACAAGAACTGGTTGCTCACATTTGCTTTTGCTGTAACTCATACAACTCTGCTTTCTTCAGTTGATCTGGAGTCTTCCTGGAGCCAGGTCATGTCCCTTGATGCACCCAACAAAGCACCCCACTTGACTGGTGTTTGTCTACAAATCCCTGCAGAAGGGTGGGAATTCCTGCTGAGGGGTAACTACTCACCCCATAATTGTGCAGAGCCACTAGAGAGGCACCTGGCCAGCCCCTACACCAGGGAAGGAGCGAGGACAGAGAGAAAATGCTTCGGGACACCCTGTTTCAAGTATCCTGCAGCACATCCTATTTCAGGAGCCCTTGAAGAGCATCATTGGGGGGGTTGGGAGATGGGGGTCAGTATGTCCTGGACTGGAGTTGCATAATGGCCCAGGCCTCATCAACTCAGTCTGTGTGTGTGTGTGTGTGTGTGTGTGTGTGTGTGTGTGGGAGGGGGAGTGGTGATAGGTCTAGAATTTAATAACTGGATATTACACTGTAGCATTCCAGTCCATCCTACCATTCAAATCTACCTATTTCTTCTCCCTGCAAATTGAGCTCCCTTAAAATTTATGCTCTGAAGACTTAACCCCATGATGCTGCTCATGGCTGACTTCAACTCACCTCCTCATTCCATAGTGACTTTAGCACCTGGCTGACCTGTCCTCTCCACCCTTCTCCTGTCACTTCTGTGCCAGGGCTGAGCCACCAGCCTCTGGCTTCTGAGTCCTTTATCATCTCAACAATCATCCCCTCTCCAGGACACCTTAGCTATTGAAGCCATGGCCTAACCCTGGATCTTATTTTCAAAACAAATGCAGCATGTTCAAAAGCTTGTTTGGAAGCCCTTTGTTCTGGCACCAGCATCTCCCACAGTTCTGGGTCTCTGTGGAATCCCAGCTTCAACACTTGGAACTGCAGGGCCAACAAATCACCTTCTTCCTCCCCAGGCTGTCTCTGGTCCAACAGATCACCATTTGACTTCTGATACTTTCAACTGCCCTGCACCCCTTTTCTCCACGGGTAAAACCCCAGTGCTGGTTAATCAGACCATCCAGCCATCGGACTAAGAACAGCTTCAAAGAAACAGGGAAGTCACTGCTGGGGAGATTCCACAAATCTCAAATGAGCACCAGCCCTGCCAGCCAGGCTGGCTGCACTCCTGGAAAAGTCCACGTGCCCTCTCTCTATTTCACACCATCTCCCTCCTCCACTCCCTCTGCCACCTCAAGCTCTGCAGAGGCCCACTGTTTCCGGGGGAGTGAAATCCCTCTGCTCTTAGGGGTGGGGCAGAAGCCTCTTGGGCTCCAGACCACCCCAGAGTAAAGCCACAACCGCTGCATCGAATTCCTTCCTCTGGAAAGGACGGCCAGCCATGCTGAGGTTTATGTGGAACAAGTGGGCTTTGTGGCAATGGGATCAGAGAACCCCAATAACCCTGCTGGAGGAACTAGTTCTCCCTTGCTCCTGGAGAAAAACACAGGCAGCTGCTAAGATTTTCCTGGTTACTGATGATTAACAAAAAGTCCTTCAGTTTCCGTCAGTCCACCAGTTATTGGGGTGCCCAGCATCTTTAAGAAACGGAAACTGTTACAGGGCAACCCCAATGTGAAATGGGTTGACCTGACTGTGGGTCCTCACCTGCGCACTTAAAAGAGAATTATAATGAGACTCAGCTGCAGGCACACACAAAAAGGGTAGCAAAGGGTTTATTTACAAAAAAGGGAGAAATGAAGAAAGGAATAACTCAGGGAGAGAGAGAAAGATAAATTGGTAAATGTGTCCTACCAGTTCACGCTGAGCTGAAACCCCAATAGCACGCTGAAAACTGCTGAAAAATCAAGGACCCCCAAAGCCCACGTGAGTGGTTATATGCCAAACCTGGCTGCTTGACTCCACCCTCCGTTCCCAGCAATCCTCCCTTCAGTGGCGATGACATTATGGGATTTGTAGTCCTTGGTGTCTTGGATCTCTTAGTCTGGGATGGGGGTGGGGTCCATAAAACCTATTTGTGGAGTTTGTTCAGGACATCCTTTCTGGAGATTAAGGAACAAACCATTCACCCACCAAGATGAGCCCCTTCCTACCAAAAGAAGATGATAAAACTTTATGCTGCCCCCACAAAGGTGCAGGAGTCCTTCTATGATGATGCAGGTGCTTCTTTTCATCAACTCTCTCTGCAAGGGAGTAGCCTTCCTGCCTGCCAGTGACCTGTACCAAGCCGGGCCTTCTCTTCATTGACCTCCCTCAGCAGAGGCTGCTCTCCTCAAGGCCGCCTGCCTGCAATCACGCAGGCCTCTCTCAGCAAACCTGTCCCTTTTGGGGCAGCTCTTTCTTCCCGCTTGTGTCTATGCAAGTGTCCTTTACTCTCTGCCCTTTCTCTGATAAACTTGCTCTTTTAAATATAACTAAAGTCTCTGTCGAGAAACTAAAGTCTGGTGGAGAAACTCACCTGGGAAACTCGCTGCATGCTGCTGAAAGGGGAACTCTGGTGAAACCTTTCCTGGAGTGAACCGAAGGACCCTGTGCTCCAAAGCCACTGACTCCAAAAACGACATCACTTTCCCCCCAACAAAACCTCAGGTTTGGGCTGGACTTCTCTCCCTCACCGTGACAACTGCTAGGGAAGGTCCTGATACATTTCTCTTCTCATTTCCCTCCAACTTCTTTCCTGACTTCTGCTCCACCCTCTTGGTGGTTTCTGACCCAGCTAGGGTGGAGGTAGTGAGGGAGGGGCAGGAAAGTTCTCACACAGCTTGGAACTCTGCAATGATCTGGCATCTGTGCTCTTGGTGAAGCAAGCGCTTTTTATCCTGTGGCAGTTTTGGGACCCTCCCCCACCTACACACACACACACACACACACACACACACACACACACACTCCAAGTCTCTGGGGATCTCTTTCTAACCAGTCACTCAAGACACCTTCCTCCGCCTTTAGTGTCTGATGGGGCCCCAGCACTTACTCAGCTGTGGCTCTCGGTCAGCTGGCTTGGTTGGGAGAGACAACCCTGTGGCAGTTTTGTTGCTAGAGTATCCCAGGCCTGGCGCTTGGGAGAGGATATTGTCTCACTCACTGTTGTATTCAGTCCCCTCCTCCAACCCCTCCTCTCACCACAGCTCGGGCCAGGACTCACACACCAGCTGCTGCTCCCTCCCAAACCCTTCTCATCTAAATTCTTTCACACCTCTTCTCTAGGGCAGAGGCAGTCAGCTAGGATGACAAAACCAGTTTGGGGAAGCCTTGCTTACAAGGTAGTCTTACTCTCACTTGGGAATACAGCATCTCTCCTTCTGCCTAAACTGAGCCAACTGCAGCGCCATGTTAAAATCCTGCCGGGCCTGGTTGCATGTGCAACAAAGGAAAATTTCATTCATGGAAGGCAGCCAAAGCAGGAGACAGAAATGTCCCAAAGGGAAATGAGTCACCTAATCAGGTTAACCCATCCCTGGAGATCCAGCCCTCACCTCAGGCCCAGAAAATCTGGCCCACAATATCCCATTGTGAGATTGTACTCCAGAATGGAAATGAACACATCTGTAGGTAGACACAGAGGGGGTGTGTCCTTTGGCCCACATTAATATCTAGAAATCTGAAAGCCAGCAGAGGTGGCAGTGACTAAGAAGGCAGCCTGGGCTTGATATTTAAGAACACACCCTCAGATAAGGGGAGTTGTGGGGAGGTGGCAAGACCAGAAAGAAAACAGTACTTTAAGAGGAAAGAGTCTGGACAAAGAAAATGACCTCTGTGAGGAGTGAGTGAAGTATAGCCTGCAGAGGGCCACAGGAAGGGTAGGGCAGGTGAAGGTCAAAGGGCCTGAGGGATGAAACTCACTGCATAGGACAAAGGAAGAAGGGGGAAAAAGCGTTAAGTGAATTTCAAAGGAAGGTTCAGGAACTTAAAGAAGAGAGAGACCTCACAGAATCTGCCCTGTATTTGCAATCTTGGCTAAGAAACCTTGCTCTTTCATCACTGCTCCCTCCTTCCAGGTTACTTGTTCCTGCAATCCCACCTCACTCAGGGCCCTCAGAGCTCCAACAGTTGACTTCCCCAAGTGCAGTCTATCCTGTCCCCACTGATTCATCCAAATACCCTGCCAAAACTTCATACCCCCACCCAACACCCCAACCCCTCGCCATCCCAACCTTCATAAAGGAACACCCCCAAATCCTTATCTGCAGGATTCCTGGGGCCCTTAGCTATTTCCCGAATGCATAGTTCTTGATTGTTCTGTGACTCCAGAAGATTGTGGGTGCTTGAATCATGTCGTATTCGTCAGGATGTACCTTGTGCAGTAGACTGGACCGCTAAAATGATTGTTTAGATGTTAACATCAGTTTGTCAACTATACCAAAAACAAAGTAGGACACAGGTAATTAGCTGATTATAGCCCCAGGCCAGTACCAAAACAATGAAGTCGAAAATCTTATACACACCTTGCGCCCTCTTGTGGAAATAAGGTCCAAGAACATTACTTCATAACCTTGGGAGACAGGATTTAGTTTTTATCTGAATTTCCCTCTAAATATTATAATGCTATATTAATTAAAATATCATTATATTTAAATATATAGTATCCTAATTTAGTTTCAACTTAGAACTATCCTATATTTAAATATAACTGCATTATATCTGAATACTGTTATATTATATTAATAAATCATTTTTACAATACTGTGATTTATGATTTTGTGGATACTATTCACAGATGAACCAGGAAGTGTTGTATAATTATATGTTCTTTTTTTTTTTTTTTTTTTTTTTTTGGGACGCTCGCCGGTGGCTGGGGATCGAACTGGCGCTGCAGAAGCCAGCGCTCAACCGCTTTGCCACCAGGGGAGGCCCTAATTATATGTTCTTTCTGCTAACATCCTTGTGTGTTTTTGCTCCTGGGAAATCATTTTTTCATTTGCTTAGTTTTCTAGGTACTGACTAAAATGAATGCCCAAACTCTCTGCTAAAGCTGTAAGGTACTTTCAATATTGTTAAACAAATCTGGAATCTCTGACAATACTACTTTTAAATATTATTGGAGTTATCTTCAGTCCTACCACTCAAAACTAGATTAAATCCTCTCATTTGCTGCACAGGTGCAAGTGCAAGGATAATTCCTTGATTATCCTTGGATCCCATACTTGCATTTTCAGTCTTGAGGATTAGAAAGTTTGAATTTCAATAAGTCAAATTTATCATTTTTTTTTTAAATTTTTTTTTTAAAGATTTATTTTTATTTTTTTTATTTATACAAGCACTGGGTACAGTCAGAAGCGCGGGAGGTGAGAGAATTCACCAGAGCCAGAGCGGGGAGCAGAGCAGGCAGAAGGACCGAAGTACACTGCTGAGGGGAGCAGCGGGCGGCAGGAGAGGTCTGCGCGCCATGTGGGACCCTCCTCCGGTGGCCGGGGATCGAACCGGCGCTGCAGAGGCTGCAGGCAGCTTCGCAACCCAGCGCTCAACCGCTGCGCCACAGGGGAGGCCCAAATTTATCATTTTTATGATAAGTGCTTCTAGTGTCCTATTTTTAAAATCTCTCCTTGTCCCAGTATCATGAAGATGTTTTCCTACGTTATATTCCAAAATCTTACTATTTTGCTTTGTATGTTTAGGTCTACCATGAACTTAAAATGGTGGTTGTATGTGGTGTGAATTAGGATTAAAATTTTAGTCTACTTTTTCTATATAGATATTTAATTAAACCCAGTATCTTTTATTGACAAGACCATCTTCCACCCGCTATTCTGTAGTGCTATTTGTGTAACTCATCAAATAACCATGTATGTACAAACCTATTCCTTGGAATTTTACTCTTTTCCATTGATATGTTTTTCCATCCTCACATAAATATGCCACTGTTTTGTTATTGCAGATTTTAATGCATCTTGATAGCCAACACAACATCCTACCACATCATTTTTCTCCTTTAAGAGTGTCTAGACTCTTCTTGATTCTGCATTTCCATATAAATGTTATCAGTTTTTCAATTTCCAGACAAAATTGACATTTTGGGGGGATTGCATTAAATCTACAATTTTGGAAATAATTATCATTTTTATAGTATCAGATCTCCTAGCCCATGATTATAGGATATCACTTCATTTATTTAGGACTCCTTTTTTTTTATTGGTTCCTGAATAATCTATAAATTTTATAGACAAAATAGACATAAAATTTACCATTTTAACCATTTCAGTCATGTTGACTAAATTTATTTTGTTGTGCAATCAATCGCCAGAACACTTTCCGTGTTGCAAAACCAAAACTCTGTACCCATTAAACTAGTTAATATCCCCCTTCCCCTCAGTCCCTAGTATCCATTATTTGCCTTTCTGTCTCTATAAATTTGACTCTGTTCATTTCTCTCATATAAGTGGGATTATACAGCATTTGTCTTTTTGTGATTGACTTAATTCACTTAGCATAATGTCCTTGAGGTTCATCCATGTAATAGCAAGTATCAGAATGTCCTTCCTTTATAAAGCTGAATAATATTGCATTACACATCTATGCCATCTTTTGTTTATTCATTCTTCTGCCATTGGACACTGTGTGGCTTCAATCTTTTGGTTATTGTGAATAGTACTACTATAATCCACATATCTCTTTCATACTTCCAAATCTTATGGGTATAACCCCAGTGGTGAAATTGCCAAATTATACAGTAATTCTTTTTTTTTTAGTTTTCTTTTTTTTTAATTAATTTATTTATACAAGCACTGGGTACAGTCAGAAGTGCAGGAGGGTGAGAGAATTCACCAGAGTCAGAGTGGAGAGCAGAGCAGGCAGACTGATGAAGTACACTGCTGAGGGGAGCAGTGGGCAGCAGGAGAGTTCTGTGCACCATGTGGGACCCTCTCACCCAGCGATTGGGGATCAAACTGGTGCTGCGGAGGCTGCAGGCAGCTTTGCAACCCAGCGCCCAACCACTGTGCCACCGGGGAGGCCCTTTTAGTTTTCTTAACATACACTGAGATTTTTTTTTTCTACCTAGAAATGTCTTTATTTTGAATACAATGACAAAATATTTAAATATTTTTGGTGGCCTCAAATCTTTGTAAATTAAATATTCGCCTCTATGGTATCATAATTTGTCCCTCCACCCTCCACCATTTCTCAATTCATTCATCTGTTGAAGGACTCTTGGGCTGGTTACATGACTTGGCAATTATGAACAAATCTATGTACATGGGTGCAGACAGATCTTTTTCATATTAGGGTTTTCATATTATTTGTATACACACCTAATAGAGGTATTGCTGTGTCATACAGAATTTCCATTTTTATTTTCTTGAGAAATCTCCATACTGTTTTCCACAGGGGCTGAACCAACTTGCATCCTTACCAACAGTGGATGAGAGTTCCTTTTTCAAAGCATCCTTACCAATAATTGTTAATTTCATTCTTTTTTATATGGGTCAATTTCACAGTGGTAAGGTGATTCTCAATGTGGTTTGAATTTGCATATCCCATGTAAGTGATGTTGAACATTTTTTCATATGTCTGTAAGCTAGCTCAATGTCTTCTTTGGAGAAGTGTATATTTAGGTCCCTTGCCCATTTTTCAATTGGGTCATTTGTTTATTTGCTGTTAGATTGTATAAATACTTTATAATTTTTGGAGATTAACCCCTTATCAAATATGGTATGCAGTGGGTCTGCTAAACTTAAGCAGCCTGTTTTGGCTGCCATTATGGTTACCTGCAGTTCTGCATTCCTATAAAAGGTCAGAACTTCCCTTCAGAACCAGTCAATCATAGGAACCAAACCTTACAAGGTGCCTTTCATATCAATCAAGAGCAGAAAGCGTGATCACGCTGGGAAGGGTATGCATCAAGAGGTATGACTGGGAACACCCAGGGGGCTGAGGACTGATGTATGATCAGTGGAATGCCTTGTTGGTAAGATTAGGACCATGGCCGGGAGTCTGAGGCCCAGTTTCAATTACAACACTTGGTCATCAAGCTGATAAGATGGTCAGCAGACTCATGTTCCCCCAAGCCCAAGATAAATTCCTGAGTTTCACCCATCCTTTTCTCCTAGTCCTAATGCACGTAGCTGATGCTCTATGATTATTCTATCAATAAAAATGGCCAGTGAGCGCGGGGCTGCAAAGCTGCCCACAGCCTCTGCAGAGCCAATTCAATCCCTGGCTGCTGGCCAGGGTCCTGCACCCGCTGTGCCCCTCAGCAGTGTATTTCGTCACTCTGCCTGTTCTGTTCCCCGCTCCGGCTCTGGTGAATTCTCTCACCCTCCCACGCTTCTGACTGTACCCAGTGCTTGTATAAATAAATAAATAAATCTTTAAAAAAAAAAAAAAAAGGGCATCCTGCATTATGTAGCCTGCTCCATGACTCCCATGTCTTTGTCAGTGTGGTGTTGCCTGATGCAACAGTATGTAAATATTTTTTCCCATTCTGTAGGTAGCCTTTTTGTTTTTTTAATGGTTTCTAGTGAGGTACAAAACTTTTTAAGTTTGATGTAGTCCCACTTGTTTATTTTTTCTTTTGTTTTCTTTGCTGTTTGGGGTTGTAGTCCCAAATAAATCTTTGTGGTAGGTGTCTTATAATGTGTCCCCTATATTTTCTTTCAAGTATTCTATGGTAATCTTCAATCCAGTTTGAATTAATTTTGGTGTTTGGAATTAAATATGGGTCATGCTTTAGTTTTTTGCAAGTGACTATCCATGTTTTCCAGCACCATTTATTAAAGAAGTTATCTTTTTCTCCATTGTATTGCCATAGGTCCTTTATCAAAGATTAACTGTCCATATTTAAATGGATTTATCTCCGGGATTTCAATTCTAGTCCGTTGGTCTGATTTTCTGTTTTTGTTCCAGTGCCATACTGTTTTGATTACTGATACTGTGTAATAATACCATTTGAAGTTGGGAAATGTGATACCTCCATTTTTCTTTTTTCTCAAGATTGTTTTAGCTACTTGGGGCAGAAAAAGCTTTCAACCAGAGTGCAGATCTCATTAAGCAATGAAATCACAGTAGAGTAAAACTGTATGGATGGGTTGAAGGTAAAAGGCCCATTAATTAGAGCTTAATGCTTATTCAGCATCAGAATATCCCCACTGGGAACAGCCCTATGACAGTCATGACTGACAAAAACATCATCAGAACTTAGTCCTTATTGATCATAATCTGCACTGGGGAGACATGGATCCTTTTCAAGTTGTTTGAGAATATGGTTTGTGGTAAGAATCTCAGGTAGTCTTTACCTCGGAAACATTTGCCCAGTAGTTGATTAAAAACATCTCCATTCTCATCCAGGTAATAATTAAAGTAAGTTTCAATTTGTATAAATTCACTAGTAAATACCATAGAAGCCATATTGAGGATGAGGGAAGAAATTTCATTTACCAGTAGTAGAGTACTCCAACTAGCCCTGCAGCTGCTCTGATATTTGTACCAGGTATCTGGCAACTTGAGTTTGTGATCCATTACGTTATTCTAGGGAACATTACCTTGGCTTCTTTGTGGATAGACATCATGCATCCTTTCCTTGATACAATCAGAGGCTTGCCTGGTTCTCCTGTGAAAGCACAGAAGTGGGAAGAGTGAGGTTCAAGCCTGTTCTTTAAGACTGAGACAACCTAGATAAAAGAAATTGCAAAGTTGGTAGGATTAGAGTTGTCCAACCTCCTCTTTGAGCAAGAAAACTGAATGAGGGCTGAACTGTCAAACATCCTGTTGGGACAGGGGAATTGAATGGCAGGCTGAGCTAGACTGAGTTGCTCCATGTCCTGTTTGAACAGGTGGACTGAATCGCAGATGGAGGTTCTTCCCTTAACATCCTGTTCAAACAATCTGGCCCACCACACTAACCAAAGGTGCTATGCTAGCAAAAAATGTTAGGCCCTGACTAACAATTGTCTTACGATTTTCTGGAGAGGCTGAGAGCAGTTGCACAGTTGGTAAATGCTGATGAAACACACGGTGCGTGAAGTATGTAATCTCCATCTGCAAACGAACGTGGCCTAACCCTTAAAAGTCTCCTCCTCACTCCTTTCAGGGAACCAGGAGAAAATTCCTTGCTGGTCACTGGCTCCCTTGTGCACAAGTGAAAAATCCTTGTCCGATTTAGGCAAAACTCTTCACATTTTGGGGAACTGTAAAAAGACTCAGCATTTGGAGCCTACCTCACCTCAGCAACACTGCAGGTATTAGAGAAAAGTTGTGCTTAGCCACAGAAAGCAGACGCGTCTCCCCTCTTTGTGAACTTGGCACAGAACCTTTGGGTTTATTTCCCGTATAATGGGAGTAACCTTACTGGATTATTGAAAAAGTGAGTAAAGGGAATGTTAAATAGCAATGCTGGCTTATTTGGACGGTGATGCCAGTGCGGGATTCCCACTCGTGGGGGTCTTCCCCTGGCCCTGGCTCCCCAGTGGCGCGGGAGCGCGAGGAGGCGCCGGCTCGTCTCCTTGGCAACCGCTGGGCAGCCCCAGCTCCGCCTCCACCACACCGGGGTCGGCCTCCACCGCGGGAGAACCGGAAGCAGCTTCCTGGGGGCGCTTCCCGGCTTCTCCCCGACAACGCGGGGCCGTCTTTCCCTGCCCGGAGGTGAGAGCCGGGGTCTCTGCTGTGCCCTAGGCCGCTGGAAGACGCGTCCTTCACGCTGGGCTGGGGAGGGGGGTGGCCGTGGACCTCGGCTCCGCCTCGCATCGGCTCCTGCACCCCTTCCTCCGCGGGCCGTGCACCCCCTCTTCATAGGCTTCTCCTTCCATCCTCCTCACGCTGCGCGCCGCTTACGCGCGGCCCCCGCCTCGGCTGCTTACGCTCGGGATCCTCACCACGCGTCCGCGCACCACCCCCTCGCCGTGGCGCCTGCTCCCCACGCTGAACCTGCCCCTCTGTGGGTCTGCTCCGCGCTCCCCCACCACGTCGGCGACCCCCTCGCCCTCTCGCGGGGTTGGGCCCTCCCGGCAAGGAGCGCAGCCTAGTGCGCGCGTGGGCGTGTCGGGGAGGGATGTCGGGGGACCGTCGCATTCACATCCTCCCCGAGCCCCCCACTAAAGGGAGAATTTTGAAGTTAGCGGCGGGTCTCTAAGGGAAGACCCCCGATTGATTCTCTCCTCAGGGATCCGTTTGTTACCAGCAGTCGTGCGCCTCGGCGGGGTTAGGGTGCAGTGTCTTGTGTAGAGCTGAAAGCAGCTGTGACATCTCAAAGGCTCGGCTCCTGGTGCTGAAGAGCCCAAGTGCGATCTGGTGGCCAGTTGTTCTGTGACACCCAGAGGCCCCCCCCTTTTTTTAAGATTTATTTATTTTATACAAGAACCGGGGTACAGATGCGCGGGAGGTGAGAGGATTCACCAGAGCCAGAGCCGGGAACAGAACAGGCAGATTGACGAAATACACCGCAGAGGAGAGCAGCGGGCGGGACAGGAGAGGTCTGCCGCGCCATGTGGGACCCTCGCCGGCGGCTGGGATCGAACCAGCGCTGCAGAGGCTGCGGGAAGCTTCACAGCGCGGCGCTCAACCGCCTGCGCCACCAGGGGTGGCCCCAGAGGCCTCTTTAATACAGGGTCCCGGATGACTCTCGTGGCCTGAACAACTCCTGCCACCCTGTCTCAACCCCAGACTCTTCCAGCCCGGGTGGTCGAGTGCTCCTCTGTGCTGCGACTGCTGCCTGGAGCCTCTTCCCCATGCAGCAGCTCGGTGGAGGAGTCTGATGGCCTGGACTCTGACCCCAGCTTTGCCCTTCACCCTGATCGTGCTTACCAGGCAGCTTCTCTAGCTACCACTCCGGGGTAAAAATAACCATCTGGGGCTTCTGTGAGAATTTAAATGAGTTTATACTTAAGGTGGTTTTGACACAGTAGTTCTCTCTGTGTCAGTTGTTACCATTTGTAGTGAAACGCATCACTGGATGAAGTTGTGTTATTTGTTTGGGAACATTGTCTTTCACCTGTTAGAGCATGAGCTTTATGAAGCCACAGATTGCTGAACTTCAGAGCCTAGAACCATGCTTGGTGAAGTGGGGGCAAAGTGGTAGGTTACTTAAGGAGGCAAATTGGGCCTCATATAAGATTTCTGTATTATCATCAGTTACAGTAATATATATACTTAATGCCACCAAGAAAAATATCTACCCACCCATTTCCTACTAAGCAGCTTGGAGAAATTGTTGCCCTCATACATCACTGTATTGCTGGTGTCATTGTGAATTTATTTGATAATACACAACAAGACAAAAGTTGCCACTCTTTAACCTCAGCTGAGACCTTAGGGCACTTTGAAGGAAATCATTTGAAAGGAGAAAAATAGTATCTTCATCAAGATATACCTCCAGCATTATTTATATTACTGAACATTAGAAACCTATTGTACAATAAAAATATAGTTAATTAATATAGATGTTACAGGCGGAAAGCGGAAGTTTGAAAAATGGAAGTACAGTTAGATGTAGGGATCTGTAATTTTTCTTTTGAATGGTTCCTTTAATGTCAAGATAATAATTGTTTTAACTATTAGTAAATATTGAAAAAATCCACAGGGAAGTACTTCTCTCGTGAGACTATTTTAAGATCTCTTTGCAGCAGGCTAGATAAAATTATTGGCTCTTTGAACCTGCTCCAAAGTCATAGCTTTTCTCAGGCTTCCCTTATTTCTATTCTCCAGGAGCTCCTGTGCAATCCCAGGTGATCTGTTATGATATTTAGTCTGCCTTGTAGGCATGGCATTTAAAATAAATTGGGAATTACTCATGCATATGAATTAATGAGTCTTAGCTCTTTGATTCTTTTAAAGAAGGACATATTCTTTGAAAGCATGGTTTATGTTAAGATTAAGGGCAGTGCTTTCTGTGCAGTTTTATGTTTCTAATCTTGTATTATCATAAGAAGCATTTGTCTTTTCTTTCCACTTGTTTCTGGCTCTCATGTTTAAGGAGTGTCTATAAAGAGAGTTTCATCACCTTGAAGATTAAAACTCAGCAGTCCTGAACTATTTCCAGCCCAGATGTCTGCAAAATTGAGAGAGTTATTAACTGTCCATCCACAAACTTCGGATGAGCCAGATAGCCTTTTGGTAGTGAAGATGGAGGAGGAAGAACAGGCCTGTGATCTGGACTCCAGCCTGCATGGGAACAGCCACTACAGCACAGAGACCTTCCGCCAGCGGTTCAGGCAGTTTGGCTACCAGGATTCTCCTGGGCCCCGGGAGGCGCTGGGCCGGCTCAGGGAGCTTTGCTGTCGGTGGTTGAGGCCGGAGGTGCACACCAAGGAGCAGATCCTAGAGCTGCTGGTCCTGGAGCAGTTCCTGGCCAGCCTACCTGAGGAGCTGCAGGCCTGGCTGCTAGAGCACCAACCAGAGAATGGAGAGGAAGCCGTGGCTATGTTGGAGGAGCTGGAGAGAGAGCTTGACGGGCCAGCTGAGCAGGTAAAGAGGGTGTCGGTGAGCATGAGAGCATGAGCCAGGAGCACTGGTGAGTCTTTGCATAGAGCTTGCAAATTGTGTGTGCCCTTAGCACAATGGGATGTGTGGTGTGGTCGATGCCCTCGAGGTTGTGCCAGGAAATAGAATGTAGCTCTGCTTTTTCTCCTTTTTCTTTTTTCTCCCTTACGTTTCTTTGTTATTTTGCCCTCAAGTCCCAACCTGATTGTTTTCTTTGGCTTCAATTGTACCTAACTGTTTCCAGGTCTTTTGTGGACAAAATGAGGACATGCTTGCAGAGAAGCCAGCACCTTGGGAAAACAGGCAGGAGTTACCAAGTAGCCGACCCAAGCCAGAGAAGTCGCAGCTGCAGCGGGCATCGTGGGAGTTTCACTCCTTAACACAAAACGGTGAGGGACAAACACACATCTCAGCTGCTTTCTTCAAGAGGTCTCATGTTTCCTTTCTTTTCTCCTCTTTCTGCAGGAACTTCCACTAGTGCTATTGAATATTTTCAGTGTTTTGTTTTTGTTTCTTTCATGTAATTCTCACAGATTCTTATAAAATCTTCAGATTTTAAATCTCTGGCATTATCTCCACCAGGATTTTCAAACCTTTTAAAGCAGCATGACCCCTTTCTCAAATGCAGTGTTATGTGGAGTTGCAAAATATAAAACCACACTGACTGAGGCAGGAGTAAGCAGTCTTAGCCCATGGGCTCCTGGTTGTCATCCTTCCCACTTCTTTTGCCTTCAAGATAGCACCTAAGGCCCTTCTGAGGGGCTCCCCCTCAGGTCACAGTTTAAAATCTATCTTCTGTGGAGCTTTCATATGATCCAGCAATTCCACTCCTAGGTATTTACCCAAATGACACAGAAACATTAATTCCAAAGGGCACCTGCACGCCTATGTTTGTAGCAGCT
The DNA here is from genome assembly GCF_014898055.3 of Talpa occidentalis. NCBI lineage: Eukaryota > Metazoa > Chordata > Mammalia > Eulipotyphla > Talpidae > Talpa > Talpa occidentalis. The sequence goes on from NW_023601322.1 coordinate 29,748,851, forward strand.
CTATTTACAATAGCTAAGCTATGGAAACAACCCAAATGCCCAAAAATAGATGACTGGATCAAGAAGATGTGGTACATATACACCATGGAATATTACTCAGCAATCAAAAAAGATAAACACATGCAGTTTGCAGCAACATGGATGGAGCTAGAAGGGATCATGCTCAGCGAAATAAGTCAGAAAGAAAAAGAAAAATATTGGTCTCACTCATAGCAGGAATCTAGAAAACCTAAATAAGGGACCAGAAAAAAGACTAATTAATACAAAGTAAAAATCAAAATCAACAAGAAACTATAAGTCAGAGACACACTACGGGTGGGGGGGAAGGGGAGAGGAAGGACTTGGGTCAAAATAAGGGGGGGTGCATTTGTATGGGGAATATAACCAAAATGAAAATGCATGCATTGTGCAAAAATGAAAAATGATGTAAGAATTATATAAAATAAAAAATTAATCAAAAAAATAAATAAAACTCTATTCAATTAAAAAAAATAAAATAAAATCTATCTCCTGTTAAGTCACCCTGTCAGAGCTAACATAACTGCTTTCACAGTGCTTTGCAAATTTCTCTCTACTCCCTCCCATCCTCAATTAGCCTCTGTTGCTCTTTGCAGCACTTTCTACTGTTGCACTCCCAAATGGACAGGAGAGCAATCTGTTCTTCCACCACACATACTAAAAAATAAGTGCTATGGGAAAAAAGCAAACAATAAAGGGGAGAAATAAGAAGCAGACAGGGTCTTATTAAATAGTAGCTACATATGAAATAGAGGTGACAGTTGAGGAGAGACCCATCTTCTAGATGATCATCTTGTTAAAATAGCCAGAAATTAAGAGAAAAACCCTAGTTGAGAGTATCGCCTCCTGTTTACCCACCTGGGTAGACTGATCAGGTTAGAGTTTTTTCAAGGTGATTTTGATAAGACATACAGGAAAAAAAACAAAACACAAACATTTAGAGACAGTTAGAAAATAGGTTGTTAAAGAAAAGATATCTCACACTTACTCTATAAATACCTGCTCCCAAGAGGCTTGTAGTGGACACTGCCTCCAGGGTAGCAGCTATCTTGACTTAACTAGGAGTATAGCTAAAGGCTTTTCATACCACATCAAGAGAGGAAAGGAACCCAGTGCCTTTGCCTTCACCTTCATATGGTACAGACTATAGAAGTGATAAGCCTCAAAGCCAAGGCCCAGGCTCCCAGTGTTGACAAGAGCTGTGTCCTGCTTGTGAGTGTTTTCACAGAGACCTTTCTTACATTTTTTAAAGTTGTGTAGAAATTTGGAACAGAAAGCAAAAGGCCCAGGATCTTGCAATAGAAGGCAGAGAAAATGCGAATCTTTGTGATGGACTAATGAAACCACATCTTAAGGCCATTACAGGACTTCTGTGTATGTCTACAGATGACCTTGATCCCTTGCTATCAAAGTTTGACTCTTGCCAGGATTTTGATGGTTGTGATTAGATATTGTGGTCACTTTGGGATATGAGCTTATAAAAAATGAATCTGAGATAGAATCCCTATCATATATAAAATGATTTCTATTTTAAACCAGTAGTAATTCCAGTAAACTATACATAATAATGTATAGTAATAAAACCAACTATAAAATACATAGAAGAGTAGCAGTTTTGGTAGATGGATAGTCTGTGCTACAAGGTCTTACCCTAATCTAGAATTATTTTTTCCCCCCAACTTGTATTTTCTGACATTATTTTGCATATTGTTTGGCCCCTTGGCCTTCTTCATGTCCTCTCTTTGATTAATCATTGACTTATTTATCATTATTAAAGTTTAATTTTCTTTATTGATACTCATACTAAATCTTGTTTGTTATTACCCACTACTAAACTTGATTCCTCTTCTTCCAGTTGCTCTTCTGTTTCTCCAGTAATCCCTCATCTTTGAGGCCCTTTCTTTTCTGCCAGACCGTCTTCATTCTCTGATGTATCTTTTTTTTTTTAAAGATGTGTTTATTTTTATACAAGAACTGGGGTACAGGTCAGAAGCGCGGGAGGGTGAGAAAATTCACCAGAGCCAGAGCGGGTTGCAGAACAGGCAGACGGAGCAAAGACACTGCTGAGGGGAGCACGGGCAAGGCAGGAGAGGTCTGCTGCGCCATGTGGGGTTCTCCCTGGCCGTCTGGGAATCGAACCAGTGCTGCAGGGGCTGCGGACAGATTCGCAGCACGGCACTCAACCGCTGTGCCACCGGGGAGGCCCTGATGTATCTTTTTACCCCTACTTACCATTCTGGTTTTTGCATAGACCTTCTCATCTTTCTGGTTAGCTGCTTCCGCAATATATACACCTTTCTTTTTTGCATTATGATTTCAGTGTTCTTCCTTATCCTCTCCACCTTCTGTATTGTGATGCTGTATTACAAACATTCTAGCTAATCATCTCATTTGGATCATCCTATTTCCTTTCTTTCATTCTATACAGATAACTGGTGACATGTGCTTTTTTTGTGTATTATTTCAGATAAATACACTGGAACTATAATTGAAAAGTCTGCTTCAAAAGAAAAGACTTTTTCCGGCCCAGGATTGCATTGTAGTATTTCTAATATTCTACCTATGACAGCTTCCCAGAATTTCAACTATGCAGGAACCTGTGAACAAGATGGCAGGTTTGAAAGAAGACAGGAAAACCCGTCTCGAAAAAAACAACACAAGTGTGATGAATGTGGCAAAATCTTTAGTCAGAGCTCAGCCCTTATCCTACATCGGAGAATCCATAGTGGAGAGAAACCCTACGCATGTGATGAGTGTGCAAAGGCTTTCAGCCGAAGCGCGAGCCTGATTCAGCATCGAAGAATCCACACTGGGGAGAAACCCTACAAGTGTCATGACTGCGGGAAAGCCTTCAGTCAGAGCTCCAATCTTTTCAGACATAGGAAAAGACACACTAGAGAAAAAGTCCATCAGCATTTACTCAGAGCTTTTTCAATGGGAGAGAAGACACAGGACAGAAACACCCCTTAGTATAAATATTAGTATTAAACTGTGACTTCAGTAGGAATCAGTTTCCTTTCAGAGGCCACACAAGCCACAGAGATGATGTGGACTGTCTTATGCAGTTGCTTGCTTTTCTGCTCATCAGCAGTGTTCCATTGGGTGCTTGAGATTCTAAAGCTGACTTCAGATTTCCATCCCCAGCGTAGCTCTTGAAAAGACATTCTCAGACATAATCTGCTATTTCCATTACTAACACAAATAATGAACTAGAATATTCCTTTTTAGACAGAAACCACTTTTCCTGTTGAGAAGGCATGTGTGAGTTACTCACTATAAAAATGGATATTTCCTTCCATTTCCTAATCTGGGCTTTGGAGTTCTTACACTAGAGATTTTAGTACTTTTTAAAAAGGTTTCCCATCTGGTTTTTGTCACCAGATTCAAGATAGGGAGATAGGAAGTTGTCCCCCCAAATATGTACCTCAAAACCTGGGCAGAAATGTCCAGGGTCATTATTAGGAAGCAGGTGGGTAAAGGGACTCAACCTAAAACAACCTTTAAAATATAGTTTGGAAAAAACTCACTGAGAATCTTAAGATGACTTTACATGTCTAGAGGGATGATCTAAACATGAGAAATGTTCTAGTTAAAAATAGGGCTGCCTATGGGTGTTTATATAAGGTGGATGATACCCAGATAAAGAAATGGGGAGATGATGAAAAAGCTGTTTAGGTGGAGCTGAGCTAACAGGAATATTGGCAACTGTGACATTTGCAAGAAGTTTACCTGGAGAAGGAAACCCTTAGCAGCTGACCACTATCCTTCACTGTTTCATTTGCTCCCTTTTCTGGCACAGTCAGCTGGGTATGTGTTTCAGGCATCACAGGACAGCCATTTCAGGGTCTTACACATTCTTAGATGAGTTTCTAGACGAGTGTCACAAAGTGAGAGCCTGGATTTCAGTGCTCTTGTACAAATGAAGAAATTGTTAAAGTTCAATTTGAAGGATTCCCCCAAAGTTTTACACATATTGAATTACACAAATCAGATTCCCTGTTGAAATAGAAAAGGACTGATGTGTGTTATTAAAATTATTCTGACAGTATACAGTATAATGTCCCCTTCTCCAGGAATTCTTGACCAAACTGTGGTGTATTAGAAGAATGCATGTATTATGTTTTCTAGGCTGCTATGGTTGCCCCAGATGGAGGCAAATCTTAGAAATGAAAGTTCTTGGAAGAAGGGAAGAGGAGGCTCATGGTGAACCTATGTCTGATGGGTTCCTCATGAACTGTAAACATTTCACTAACAAGAAATCCAGTAGCTAGTGCTTTGAGTAATTCCAGGAACAAATGTGGGACTAGTCTGCTCTGCTTAGTTAATATATTCATAAATATAAGATTAGTAGCAGAAGTGAATATAAATTTTAATTATAGCATTTTCTGATAGTGATTATCCTTTCCAGTTCTAGTGAATATAAATATATATTGGATTTTGTATACTTTCAGTTGTTAAGAATGTTGAGTTTTTTTATTTGGGGCTCATGCTCTTTGTAATTAAAGAGAGGAACAAGCCATCTATTAAAGTAGCAAATGCTTCAGATATATGTGTATTGTGAATTACTGCTTAATTATGGAAAGCCAGTTTCTTAGGTACTATGTGAATAAAATAACACAATCAAAAATCAAATATTCTTAGGGAAGCATCTATGTTGGTGCTGCTGCAAACTTTGTCAGATTTCCTTTTCTTCATTTTGAATAATCTGAATTTCTTTATCAGAAAGTAGTAAAAATCATATTTTTTATGTACATCATGAGACTTTAAAGGCTATTGATGTTTGAGTTACTTGTATCTACATAGATTTCTTAATAAGTAGGAGGTGTTAGTTTGTCTAAGAGGGGAATTATGATGTGGGCTAACCTTGATAAAAATTAGCATCATCATCATCACCCCCATTAGAAGGATTAATTTCTACAGATAGTGCACCAAATGAAAGTGCTATTTTTAAAAATAAGTTTCACTTCATAAGAGCCTTCAATATTATCTATACTCCTATGCTTTCTCTTCATCTCTCTCCCATTCTCTTTGAAGACCAGGTCACATGCTCACCACTGTCCTTAAATCTTGTGTCAGGATTGTTTCTGGATGTAAAATCCACCATTGGTGGCTTAAATAAGACTTGGAACCAGAAATCTGGAGGGTAAGTTGCAACTGGCTCTCAGCAACTGGACAATGACTAGTCTGGCCACTATCTCTGCCTCTCTTTTGACTTTTCTCCTTGATTATTTTCTCAGATACATAAGAAAGCTATTCCAGCTCCAGGAATGGCATTTGGGATCAGATCAGAAAGAAATAGAGGAACACCAGCCATGGCCCTCTCTGCTAGAAACAGAAAAGCTTTCCAGGAAACCCCAGCAAAATTCTGATTATGTTTCCACTGTGCAAGTGTGTCTGGTAAAGAAGAAATTTCACCCTCTGGAGGGAAGGCAGCAGGGCAGGTGGGAATTGGCAACAGTGTGGGCTCAGCCATCCTCCTTTGCCGACTTCCTCTTTATGGGTAAATGACTATGATTTTGCTTCCTGCATTACTCCTCCTGTCAAGTTACCTACACCTCACTCATCATTTCCTCTTCTCCTCATAATGAAAGAGGCATCTCTCTGATCCCTTGCCATTTCCACGTCTGAAGGACCCTGGCTGCCATCATATTCTCCCTCACTTCTATTTCTACATCCTTTGCCTGCTTCCTCCAAATGCTCCTCTGTTTTCCAAGAGCTTTAATCCCACAAGGCATTTTCTTCCCTCCCTCCCTCTTAAATATGTAACACCAAACTGTTTTCCACAGTAACTGCACCATTTTATATTTCCATCAGCAATTCACAAGGGTTCCAATTTCTCCACGTTCTTTCCAACACTAAGGATGGTGGGATTTTTGTATTTTTAATCATAGCTAGTCTAACAAGGGTGGTATAGTGTGGTGGTTTTGATTTGTATTCTTTAGTGATTAGTTACGTTGAGCATCTAAACTTATTAGCCAATTATATGTTTTATTTGAAGAAATGTCTATTCATGTCCTTTGTCCATTTTTGAAATTAAGTTATTGTTTTTGCTGCTGAGTTATAGGAATTCTTTATAAATTCTGTATATCAATCCCTCATTAGATATATAATTTGCAAATGTTTTCATTCCACAAGAATTTGTGAGTCATACACTGGGCCAGGTTCTCCAGAAACCAGTAAACAAGGCAGCTCATGCATGGAATAGTGGGCTCAGTACAGAAGCAGATATGGTGTCCATGTAGTAGGGTGAAAAGTTACCACATTGCTTCTCAAATATACAAGTAAATTGGAGTTTCTTAATTTTTAAATAACTGATACTTTTGCTTCCTTGACTTCCATAAGGATATACTAGAAAAGTATAAAATTGGAGGATGTGTCACATCAACTATTTAAATGTTGGTATGTCAGTGGGGCTGCATCAGAATCAGATTAGCCTGTGAAATCTTGTTTTTTTTTTTCATCTGTTCTTAGCCCTTTTGTCACCTAGGTGGTTTTATGGTTTGACTTTTCAATATTCATTCTATCTGTAATGATTAGTCTAAGTCAATCTTGGCAACTCTACTACACCTGCAAGTAATTTTGTTTTAGGAATGGCTATATTACCCAGTCTGGGCCAATGAGACATGAGAGGCTTGGCTTCTGAAAAAAAGTTTACTTCTAAAAAAGAAACAGAAGAGATGATACCTTCTCTCTCTAGAACGCACTGTAGTGATGCTGCCAGTGCAGTAGCTGCTGGAAGGTGGAACTGACACAGGCGGAGGGAGGAAACCAAGGAAACTGCAGAGAAGTAGAACCAAGCCCTAAATACCATTCCTTTAAGTATTTAGAAGAGAAGAAGGGTTTAAAATCAATGGTCTAATTATATCCTTGAGAAGCTAGTGGGAGGGAAAAAAAAAATAAGAGAGCAATTTAAAACCAAAGTAAGTAGAAGAGAAAAAAAAAATTACAAGAACAGAGGCTTAGACCTGGGGAAAAGGGAGTAAACAAGCACACTCCTCTCTCTCCTGCTGGAGATAACGTGCGTCCTGAACTAACTGCACAGAGCAGCTCCTTGGAGACTTTTCAAAGTAAATAATAGTAAGCAGATTGTGGACGAAGAGTAGAATTTGAAATTTCATTGAACTAGCTTTGAATTTACCCATTTTTTTCTTCCCCTTGGTCTCTCTTGGCTGACTGTCAAAGGCGGCCTGCCACCCAGAGAGTACACAGAAAGAATTCAGAGAAGTGTTACGCCTCCTGCCCAAGGAGTGAGAAGGAGCTCCAAAGGCCAGAGAGGATGGGAGAAACCCCATATCCTTATTTTTTCCTTTGCCTTCTTTCCCACCCCAGCCTCCAGGCACTGCAACAGCAACAGCAGAGAGGGCAGGAAGGCACAATAGACTCAAAGGGAAGGAAAACTTTCACTTTATTTGAGGAGTTTTGGTGCCCAAAGCATGGTGCAAATCCCTATTGCTTTTATTGTCTGCGTCCTCTCACTGCTTGGACCAGATTACAAATGTAGTTGAGAGAAGTAAAGGGCAGAGAAGGAAAACTAAAACTTCAGCTGTCTTACTGGAGGACAACTTAGGGAGGACTTAGGGAGCCAAAAAGTGTTGGGTTACCAGAAAAAGGAAGACAAGCAACTGCGGACCCCAAAAGTTATGTATGAACTCCCCTGTTCACCTCTAAACTAGGTCTGTGTTGGTCTGACCCTAAACAGAACTCACAGGCATTATAAATTGAATACTGGGTAGACTTCAACTCAGGATCCAGATTGACCACTGGGTGGCGTACTTAAATGACAGAACCAAACTGTACTGGAAATTTGGAAAACTGACATTGGAACCACAATCTACACAATGAAGATCAGAACTTATGGCCTGCGCCTAAAAGTAGGGCAATTGCCTTTGAACACAACAACAACAAAGTAAAATTCCTTAGGGTTTAAATGATAACCCAAATTTGACAATATTCTAAATATGCAGGATATGATGTAAAATATAACTAGATGTAGGAAGAACCAGGAATCTCTCAATTTTTTTTTTCAAATTCAAAGCATTAATCTATTATTGCTTATATTTCAATTTACATTATAGTAATGACATTAGAAAACTTAGACCAAGAGTAATAGAGTTTTAAAAATATGTTTCTTTATTAATGTTGACTCTTGCTACTATTTTTTTTTTTTTTTAATAGAGGCGTGTTATTTATTTATTTGTTTGTTTGTCTGTTTGTTTATACAAGCACTGGGTACAGTCAGAAGCGTGGGAGGGTGAGAGAATTCACCAGAGCCAGAGCGGGGAGCAGAGCAGGCAGAAGGACCGAAGTACACTGCTGAGGGGAGCAGCGGGCGGCAGGAGAGGTCTGCGCGCCATGTGGAACCCTCCTCCGGTGGCCGGGGAGCAGCCGGGAATCGAACCGGCGCCGCAGAGGCTGCGGGCAGCTTTGCAACCCAGCGCTCAACCGCTGCGCCACCGGGGAGGCCCCTCTTGCTACTATTTTTTTAATTTATTTTTAATTGAGGTATATTTGGATACCCTCATCAGGTCTCACCACCATAGTGCACCCACCACCAAATCTCCCATAGCCCATTGTGCTTCCTTCCCTCTGTTCTAACTCCTCCTAGACCACCTCTCTCCCTTGGTGCTTCAGTTCTGTAGTTACCTTTCAAGAGTTAGTTTTTAAGTTTGCCTTTATCTTACTCTTACCTTACCATAGTTACTTTATATTACCATATTAGTGACACCATCCAGTATTTATTTTTCTTCTTTTGACTTACTTCACTTAGCATTATCACTTTCAACTCCATCCATGTTGCCACAAATTGCATGAGTTATCTTCTTTTTTTTTTTTTAAATAGAGGCATGTTTTATTTATTTATTTATTTGTTTGTTTGTTTATACATGCCCTGGGCATAGTCAGAAGCGCTGGAGGGTGAGAGAACTCACCAGGGCCAGAGCGGGGAGAAGAGCAGGCAGAAGGACCGAAGCACACTGCTGAGGGGAGCAGCAGGCGGCAGGAGAGGTCTGCGCGCCATGTGGGACCCTCCTCCGGTGGCCAGGGAGCAGCCGGGGATCGAACCAGCGCCACAGAGGCCGCGGGCAGCTTTGCAACCTAGCGCTCAACCACTGCGCCACTGGGGAGGCCCAAGAACCACATCTTCTTGACTCACTCATCTGTTTTGGGGCACTTAGGATGCTTGCATAGTTTAGCTGTAGCAAGTAGCACTACAATAAACATGGAAGTGGAAGTTTCCTTTCAAATTAGTGTTTTTGAATTTTGGGAGTAGATGCCTACGAGTGGAGTTACTGGGTCGAATGGCAGATTTATTTTTAATGTTTTAAGACACCTCTGTACTACTTTTTATAAGGGCTAGACCCAGTTTGCATTCCCACCAGCAGTGTAGGAGAGTTCCTTTTTCTCCAGATTGTTGCCAGCACTTGTTCCTGGTCTTTTTATATGGGCCATTCTCACAGGTGTGAGATGGTATCTCGCTGCGGTCTTGATTTGCATGTCCTTAATGATAAATGATGTTGAACATTTTTTCGTGTGCCTTTTTACAGTCTCTATGTCTTCTTTGAAGAAGAGACTGGTTATTTCTTCTGTCCATTTTTAATTGGATTATTTGTTTTGTTTTTGCAGAGTTTTATGAGTTCTTTGTGTATCTTTGATATCAGTCCTTTGTCAGATGCATGGTGTGTAAATATTTTCTCCCATTCAGTAGGTTGTCTTCTCATTTTAGTTATGGTTTCTTTTACTGTACAGAAGTTTTTTAGTTTAATGTAGTTCCAGTTGTTTATGTTCTATTTTGTTTTCTTTGCTGTTGGGATGAATCCCTAAAGGTACCACTAAAGCTTATGTTATGAAATGTTTAGCCTACGTTTTCTTCTTTGCAGTTTATGGTTTCAGGTTTTACATCCAAGTCTTTCATCCATTTTGAATTGATTTGTGTATGATATGAAATGGTGGTCTAGTTTCATTCTTTTGCTTGTCCTGTTTTTCCAACACCTTTTATTGAAGATGCTATCCTTGTTCCAGTGTATGTTCTTGGATCCTTTGTCATAGATTAACTGTCCACATATTTGTGGGTTTATTTCTGGTATCTCAATTGTATTCCATTGGTCTGTGTGTCTTTGTTCCAGTACCAGATTGTTTTAATTATTATGGCTTTATAATATAATTCGAGATCTGGAACTGTGATACCTCCATTCTCTTTCTATTTTGTCAAGATTGCTTTTGCTATTCAGGGTCTTTTTATGATTCCATATGAATTTCAGTAGTGTTTGCCCCAGTTCTTTGAAAAATGCCATTGATATTTTTGTTGGGATTGCATTCAATCTGTATATTGCTTTGGGTAGGATGGCCATTTTGACCATGTTGTTTCTTCTAATCCATGAACAGGGAATAATTTTTCATTTCTTTATGTCTTCTTCTAGTTCTTTCAACATCTCATCATTTTCTTTGTATAGATCTTTTACTTTTGTTAGGTATTTACTTTGTGGGGTTTTTTTTTTGGTGTAATTATAAAGGGGATCACTTCCTTAATTTCTTTCTCTTCTATCTTATTGTTTGTATATAGGAAGGCAGCTGATTTTTGTGTGTTGATTTTATACCCTGCTACTTTGCTAAACTGACTAATTGTTTTGATTAGTTTTTCTGTGGGATCTTGTATATTATCATGTCAACTGCAAATAATGATAGTTTTACTTCTTTCCCAATTTGGATTCAATTGTAACTATCAATAATTATCTGTAACTATCAATACTATGCTGAATAGTAGTGGAAAGAGTAGACATCCTTATACCAGATCTTAATGGAAAAGCCTCCAGCTTTTTACTATTGAATCTCTCAATTTTCAGGGAAAAAAAATCATATTGTGCCAACTCCTAGATTATACAGATGTTAGAGTTATTTTAAAAAAAAAAAGACTTTAAAGACTCTAGATACATATTTAGGAAGCAAGTACCAAAGATAGAAAATGTCAGGAAAGAAATAGAAAATATAAAGAAGAACCAAATTTTAAAGTTGAAAAACACAACACTCAAGATAAAATATTCACAGATGAGCTCAATAGAAGAACGCAGATGAGAGAAGAAATAAATATAGACCAAGAGAAAGCATCCAAGCTAAGTGACATAGAGAATAAAATGTAAAAAATTAAAAAAAACTCCAACAGTACAAGAAAAGTACAATCTTAATTTCTTTTTTTTTTAACGATTTATTTATTTATACATACAAGAATGGGGGTTCAGGCAAGAGGTGCGGGCTGTGAGAGGATCCACCAGAGACAGAGTGGGGAACAGAACAGGCAGATTGACTGAAATACACTGCTGAGAGGAGCAGCAGGTGAGACAGGAGAGGTCTGCTGCACCATGTGTGTTGCTCCCTAGCCGGCCGGGGATTGAACCCTAGCCAGCCGGGGATTGAATTCATGCTGCAGAGGCTGCGGATTGCTTCACAGTGCGTGGCTTAACTCCTTGCTCCACCAGGGAGACCCACAATCTTAATTTCTTAATGAACATAGGCATAAAATTCCTCAACAAAATATTAATAAACTGAATTCAACAATGTATAAAAAGAATAAAACACCAGGACCAAGTAGGGTTGGTTCAGTAATTCAAATTAGTCCACCAGATTCATGGTTTCAAAAAGAAAAACCATGTGGTCATATCAGTTAACGTAGAAAAAATTTGATAAAATTCAGCATCCATATGTGATAAGAATAGAACTTCCTTAAACTGATAAAATAGAAAACTTCCTTAAAAACCTAGCATTCACTCATTACACATCTCTTGGAATAGCCAATCTGTAACACAACACCAAATGCACTGGGAACAGAGATATATTAGTGATCCTATTTCTCTGGAGAATCCTGACTAATACAGGAGTTTCTCAAGGTTGTAGGATACAAAGTCAACACACAAAAATCAATACAATATAAATCAAATATTTATAAATACTGGCAACGAACAACTGAATATTTCAAAATATTTAAAATAGCTCCCAAAACTGTACACAGGAATAAATTGAACAAAACATTGGCAGGATTTATACACTGAAATCTACAAAATGCTGATTCAGAAGACGAAAGAAGATTGAAAGAAGAGTAGGTTCATGGATAGTTAGACTAAATATAATTAACATGCCATTTGCGAATGAGCAAATGAAAAATTGCTCAACATTATTTACTGTTAGGGGCCTCCCTGGTGGTGCAAGGGGTTAAGATACAGCCTATGAAGCTATTCACAGCCACTGCAGCATGAGTTTGATCCCCTGCCAGGGAGCAACCCACATGGCGCAGCAGACCTCTCCTGTCTCACCCGCTGCTCCCCTCAGCAGTGTATTTCGGCCCATCTACCTTTTCTGTTTCCATTCTGTCTCTGGTGAATCCTCTCACCCCCCACACCTCCGGCCTGTACCCCAGTTCTTGGTTACATAAATAAATACATCTTTTTAAAATTTATTAACTGTTAGGGAAATACAAATTAAAATCATGTGAGATATGACCACATAGATATTATAATGGCTAAACAACAAAAGATGATACCAAGTGCTGATGAATATGTGGAGCACCTGGAACATTCTTCCATTGCTGGTGGGAATGTAAAATGGTGCAGTCACTCTGAAAAAGTTTGGCAGTTTCCTTCAAAGGTAAAATATAGCTACCATAAATATATAGTCAGCTTCAGCTGCCACAATAAAATACCCTAGACTGGGTAGTTGGGAATTCCAAGAGCAAGGTACTAGCTGATTCAGTTACCAGGTGAGGGCTCTTTTCCTGGCTTCCAGATGACTACCTTCTTTTTGTTTGCACATGAATTTAGGGGTGGGGACAAACATTTGGGCTATAACTTTATGTGATCCAGAAAGACAAACGTATATTCACATAAACACCTGTCCGTGAATATTTACAGTAACTCTATTCATAATCACCCAGATTCAGAAATAACTGAAAAGTCCTTAAACAGTGGGATGGGTAAACTCTGATACCTACAGTAAAATAGTACTCAGCAATTCAGGGAAATGAACTTTTGAGACATGTAGCAACATAGATGAAACCTCAAAGGCATTATGAGGAATGAAAGGTTACATACTTTATGATTCCATTTACATTACTTTTTAGAAAAGTCAAAGCTATTTTGGTGGATTATAAATCAATGGTCAATGGGGTACATTGTGAGTACCCCATTGTGAGTACACCTTAAGGGATTTTTATGGGATGATGGAACTATTTTGCATCATGATTTTAGTGACAGTTTCAGAAATCTATACACGTGTTAAAACTCATAAAGCCATTTTACTGTATATTAAAATTTCAAAAAGAACTCCATGAAATAGAGAACAAATAATAGATTAAATAAGGAAAGCCAAAAATCAATTATTTGAAAGATAAAATTGACAAATTGCCAATAAATTTGACAACTTATATAAATTAGATAAATTTCTTGAAAGACACAAATTACTTCTTACGTTTCATTGACTAGAACTGAATCATATGATCATCCCTCATTGCCAGGGAGGCAAAGTTAGTATATGGCAAAAGTAAACAGAGTGGTTATGGATAGCTTAGTGCAATCTACAACTTATTATCTATGACTGGACACACTGTCGTCCCTGCAAATAAAAACAATTGGGGGCTCATTAGAAATAAGGGGGAATGCTTAATGTAGTGTTAACAATGCTTGCCACAGGTTTTTAGTCACTCAAAAGACTCCTGGTGGAGTTTGCTTATTGCTAAAATGGAATCTTTAGCCAGTGTATTTAAAGTGCCCAAAAGGAGATACTTTTGAGCTAAGAGGAAGGACTGACAACTATTACACCTGAAAAGAAACATTAGAAAGCCTAAAAATTGTTATTCTTGAAAGAATTCTAAACACACCAAATCGGAAATTCTGTGCTTTTCTTCCAATGTGAAAACACTTCCTCCATCTCAAGGTGTCTCCCTTCTCCTTCAGCATATTGCTGTTTTTAGGTGCCCCATTTGGTATTCTGTTCTTCCCTGTAGCAATTCTCCCCTGCCTGTAAGTAATCCTTTTCTTGTTTATTTTCTTAATGAAATGGTAGTATTAAAAGAAGGAATCATTACTTCATTTTAGTCATCTTTAGTCGGCTTCTCTAGCAGCTAGGTAGCATTATGTCTTATTTATTTATCATTAACCAATGAATGAGATGCTTTTGAGGCAAAGTTGCACAATTTGACTGGTAAAGAAACAAGCCCTTTTGCGATTTAGATAAATTATGACTTACATGGACAGTGAAAACAAAAGTAGCCGAACGTGAAGCTCCTGGTGAGCTTTTTGTCTCACATACTAAAAGGAAGAAACCCAAACAAAGGAGCCAGAGGACTGCAGTGCTACTTTTGGGATGCCCTGTGGTCGAGGGGCTGATGCCATGCTGCAGCTATATTCTAAGTGGGTGGGAGGCAGAAAGCCTTACTACCTAGGAAACAAGGAGTCTCACGACAGCTTCTTTCTGGGAGACAGAAAACTGAGCAGCTAGGGTCTTGCCATATCCCCTTACAAGTCTCTTGTGCTCTCATGTTCCGGGAGAATCACCAGTGTTTTCCAAGACTCAGATCAGCTGCAGTTCAAGTCTGGTCTATGCAGATTAGTGCAAGGAGGTCTGGGGCTGTCATAAAGCTGTTTCCTATACTCATTTGGCCCAGAGGAACATTATGTTCTATTTTGACTAGATGTTTAAGATGGCAACGACCAACATTCAGGAAAGAGGCGACATAGTGAAGCACAGAAGGATGGTGTTTCAAAGTGTGTGTTATTGGGCCGGGCTCTTGAAAGAGTGAAGAAGAAAAAACTTCATTGCTGTTTTCATTCACTCTCTTAGAATTGAGAATAGTAAACTAGGATCCCAGGCAAAGAGTAAAATTTTACTGCCTCCACTCTTCATAGAACTAGTAGAAATGATCTCATTTATTCATTTCTCTGTTGTTTTGTTTTTGTAAGTCTCCTAAGGGCAAGGACCTTGTCTGTCTTGTTCACAGTACCCCCCCCCACCTAGTCCTAGGATGCAAAATTTTGCAAAATTTTAACTTTCCTAAGCATTTCTAGTTCATGTAGCCTATTCCCCAACCCCCCTCACCTCCGTGTCAATTAAATATAAAAACTCTTAAAGTAAAATGAAACAAAATAGAAATGCTTTGACCTAGCCCTTAGGGTGACCAAAGAGAGAAAGCTTGGGCAGGGTAAAGCGGGTTGCTGGCAGTGGTGAAGTAGGACAGTAAAAAGGGTGGATTTTTGAAGCCTCTTAAATGAAGAGAAAACCAGCATCAATGTCAGCATGGGTTCTGGGGAGATGAAGTCCCAGTCAGAGTGTAAAAGTAGTGCTATGCGATAAGCTGCTCACTTATTCTCTGATCCAGCAGAGGCCAAAGGTATTTTGGAAAGGACACTTTCATGAAAGAAACAAAAAGCCAAAGCCCGAGGATCTTGGAATGCTTCTGGAAGGCTGGACCTGCACATGTAATGTAGATCTTAAATAACAGGGCTCTTTTGTGTGGTTTCTGATGTCTGACATGTGACTTAGCAAAAGCAGCAATGTGACTAGTCCACAATTCATTCATTTATTCAACAAACATTTGTTGAGTTCTCTATGTACCAGGCAGTCAGCATCCTAGGACTAGGTGGGGGGTACTGTGAACAGACAAGGTCCTTGCCCTTAGGAGACTTACAAAAACAAAACGAAACAAACAACAGAGAAATGAATAAATGAGATCATTTCTACTAGTTCTATGAAGAGTGGGTAGGCTGTGTGGAGGAAAGGCTGAAGATCTGGGCCACAGTGAACCTAAAAGCTGAAGCTAGAAAGGGGAGGCAGTAAACAGACCACGAGGGGCCTTGCAGCCCAATGTGAATAGTTTTTCTGTCTTAAGGCAGTGGATATCCATTGAAGGCCTTTAAGTAGAGAAGCAAAGTGGTCTGGTTTACATTTTTAAATAAAAATCACTTTAACAGCCGTTCTGTGGTATAAAATGCCAAGCCTGAAGTCAGAAGATGACCATGCGCTCAGCAAATGCACTGTGAAATCACTGCCAAATCGCTTGGTTAAAAGACTCATCTAGTTTTTCTGACAGATAAATTGGTCGCAATAAAACTCTGTCGCATAATCACTGGGAGCCAAAAGTTGGAGTCACGCCTTGATTTCAAATCTTGCTTCCCACTTAGTGGTTATGAGCTCTTGGTAAGTTACCCGCGTTGCCTCAATTATCTCAACTGTGAAATGGGGATAAAAGAAATTCCTACCCCTTAGAACTGCTGTGAAAATTAATGATACGTGTAAAGCACAGTGACAGCGCCTGGCACAATGTGGAAAACATTCATATCTATTAGCTTTTATGACTTCTTTCAGCGCATTACTGCGAGGATCACATGAGATAATGCATGTGAAAAGGCTTGTACAACCGTAAAAACTATCTTAGCGGTAGAATTCTCTCTATCCCTTTTCTTTTAAGGGGCTCACAGAACGCTGAGCTATCAAGGCATGAGGCCAAACAGCCTCAAAGCGGTCATTGTGGGCTGCCCACCCCTCCCCCTCCCGTAGCACATCTCCATGGCAACGCGGGGCTTCTCCTCTCCCCGCCTCCAGGGGCTGGCAGACCGGAAGCAGTCCGCACCGGGGGCTTCTGGGAAACAGCTTGTGAGCGGCGTTTCTGCGTCGACCGTGGACTGCGAAGCGGCTGTGGCTCCTGAGCCGGAGGTTTGCACCGAGTGGGGGGAAGGGCGGGAGAGGGACGCTGCGCCAGAGGCTCTGGTCCGCTTGGCTGCGGCCGGCGAAGAAGCCCGGCGGGGACCTTCCGTTGGCTTCCCCGGTGGTGCGGGGCACAGGCCTTGGCCTCTGTGCCCGGCAGTTGGGGGCAGGGAGGCTTGCACGTCAGGCTCGGTCGGGCCTTCGGCCCCCTCGGAGAGCCCTCCATCTCCGGTGTCCTCCGCGACCCTCGCCTCCCCTCCCCCATCGGCTGGTTTTGTTCTATTTCGAGGCCTTGGCGTCCCGCGGAGGGTTCTGGGACTCGTTTCGGGCGGAGGTGGGCGGGGAGATGGCGCGCGGGGCTGCCGGGACTTGTAGTTCCGCCGGCCGTGGGCGGAAGCGCCGTGGCCCCGGCGCTGTGGGAGTTGGGCCCGGGGGGCAGCTGGGGGGAGAGGCGAGGGGACGTCGGGGCGCCGTCTTCGGCGGGAGTGAGGAGAGAGCACCTGGAGCGAGCCTGCTGGCCCCAACGCTGCAGAACCGTGGGCCTTCTCTTTCGGAAAACCCTGCGCGCTCCACGGGCAGGATTCCGTGTGAAAACAAAAGATTTCTTTTCTGTAGGATGCTTGAGCCATTAATGAGGTAGGGTCCTGGCATAGGAATGAACTAATCTGTTGGCTAATCCCTATTTCTAAGGCTTCTCCCCACTCCAGGGTACTTTATTAAACCTGTAGGTATTACTTGTCTGATAGTCTTTTCTGCTTCCTCGTCTTCATCTTGATGTGGTTACAGTAAGTTCTTTGAAATTGTTGGTGTTCTTGTTCTGGACCCTGAATGGATACATTATGTAGTTGCATGGTTCCTTCCTGGTGTGTTGTAATCAATGGCATAGCCATGACTGTGCATATAAATACTAAAAAAAGGATCAGAAGTAGCACAAGATTTCCCTGAAGGTAGAAGCTGGGAAAACTGTGAGTCATCCAGTGTAAGGACACGGTTCTGGTGGTTATAAGAAGTTATGGTGGTTATAAGAGTGCCTTTTCTTCGTAGAATTTGCTGTGATTAATGCCTGTGATTATAAATTTAAATGTAGTTATGGTGTGGTGGGTGACTGAATAATATTTGCATTGTATGAAACCTAGTAGTTAATTTTTCCAGTATTATGTTACCTGTTTATGAAGCCAGTGAATATTTTCTTAAATGCATTTTAAATCCAGGAGGTTCTTGAACATTTAAAAATACTTTTAACTTAAAAAAATCTTGTTAAATTTTTTTTTTAAATAGTTGGCCAACTTTTTTTTTTTTTAAAAGATATTTATTTATTTATTTATTTATTTATTTATTTATTTATTTATTTATACATACAAGCACTGAGTACAGTCAGAAGTGCAGGAGGGTGAGAGAATTCACCAGAGTCAGAGCGGGGAGCAGAGCAGGCAGAAGGACCGAAGTACACTGCTGAGGGGAGCAGCAGGCGGCAGGAGAGGTCTGCGAGCCATGTGGGAGGACATGTGGGACCCTCCTCCGGTGGCTGGGGAGCAGCTGGGGATCAAACCAGCGCTGCAGAGGCGGCGGGCAGCTTCGCAACCCAGCGCTCAACCGCTGTGCCACCGGGAGGCCCTTGTTAAAATTTTTTAAAGCAGGTAGTGAGAAAGTTCTGCTTTTGAGTTTACCTGTCAGAGAACACCAGTCATAAATAATGCATGCATATGTGTTCAGGATCAGATACATTTAGAAAATAGGGAGTAGGGCTCTGTCTTAATTGGAGTCTTGATTCTTGAATAGATTTTGTCCATTTTGTAGGTGAACTTTTTCTGTCAAAGGCCAGATAGCAAATATTTTCCAGGTCATATAGGCACTGTTGAAACTTCTCCTTGGTCAGAGTGAATCCTGAACAAGTTAAATGAATGATTTATGGACACAGATACTTAATTTCCTATAGTTTTCTCATGTCGTGAAGTTTTCCTTTGATTTTTTTTCCAACCATGTGAAATGTGAAGATTGTTCTTAAGTACAAGCATTGTATGAAAATAAGCATCAGGCCAAATTTGGCCTTCTGTTGTAGCTTGCCATTTTCTGGAGTAGGTTATTGCTTGGAATTTTTAATCCAATAAACAGCTATCTTAACTGCCTCTCTTATTGTGTGTTCAAATTCTTGGGATATTTGATTTTTTTTTTTTTTTAATGCCTCAGGAGTGCTTGTGAAGAAAACGGAGTATTTCTCTGACGCCTATATCCTGCTTTGATTTTCTTTTCTTGAAGTATTACACATCAGGATGTCTGCACAGTCAGTGGAAGAAGATTCAATACTTATCATCCCAACTCCAGATGAAGAGGAAAAAATTCTGAGAGTGAAGTTGGAAGAGGATCCTGATGGTGAAGAGGGATCAAGTATCCCCTGGAACCATCTCCCTGACCCAGAGGTTTTTCGACAGCGATTTAGGCAATTTGGATACCAAGATTCACCTGGGCCCCGTGAAGCTGTGAGCCAGCTTCGAGAACTCTGCCGTCTGTGGCTAAGGCCAGAGACACACACAAAAGAACAAATCTTGGAGCTGGTAGTGCTGGAGCAGTTTGTTGCCATCCTACCCAAGGAGCTACAGACTTGGGTTCGAGAGCATCATCCAGAGAATGGAGAGGAGGCAGTGACAGTGCTGGAGGATTTAGAGAGTGAACTAGATGACCCTGGGCAACCGGTGAGCCTGTTGCTTGTGTTACTTAGCTAAGTCAGAAGCAGTAATCAGCAGTAGGAAAAGCTGTGGATTAATACCATTCAACTACGTTAGAATTAACGATGTTTATGCCTTTCCCTTTAACCTCTCCCCACTGCTTCCTAGTATCAGTGTTTTTTTTGCCCTCTAGACCTCAGAAACATGTGGGGTTTTTTTTTTTTAATGTTTGTTTAGTTCTAATTCTTATCAGATTTACTCTCAACTGAACCAGACTTAATTCTATTTTCAGGTATCTCTCCGACGACGAAAACGGGAAGTACTAGTAGAGGAGATAGTGTCTCATGAAGAAGCTCAGGGATTACCAAATTCTGAGCTCGAAGCTGTGGAAAACCAACTCAAGTGGGCATCCTGGGAGCTCCATTCCCTAAGGCACTGTGGTGAGGATCACAATTCCATGTGGGCTAGAGGGTGAAAGGGTATTGGCCTTTTGTCTAGTACTTTGCTTATTCTCATCCTGAATGTGGGGATAAACACCTTAACCTGATTGCTTCACCTTAGGCAACTGTGGGATCTTGAGTCTTTGCTCATCACAGTTCATTTTTTAATCTTAGGTCTTTTGTTCTCTTAGATACTAACATCCCTCAGTGGTTTCTTCCCTTTTACCTCTTTCTTGAAGACCTGCCTGTTTTGACTGAGCCAACATCTACCTCCTGATCACGTTCTCTATTTTGCGTACAATTTGCCATCTGTGTCACAGCTTTTCAGGTCTAGCCTAATCTTACTGTTATAATAAATTTACATAAAGCTTCTTCGGAGTCTTTCTAAATTTTTAGGTATTTTTGGTTTTTGTTCCTCATCTTTCTCTCATTTCTCTGCCACCCCCTCCCCCCCAGCTTCTTTTATACAAATGATACTTGGGTAAAACTCTCAACCTTTTATAAAGTATTTATGTAAAAATAGACTCCCTAGTTATAATATGTTTTACATACATAAAAATTGAAAGTTCATAATTGTGGTATTCACTTGTCTTTCTCAACATGTTAGCAATTGATGCTATGTACTTGTATACTTTGCTATAACTCAATGTGTTCCTAAAACTCCTCCACTTTTTCTTTCATCTTTATGTAAATTAAAATAAAATTTCTTTGCCACTTCTTTGGGAATTGTTCTTTGAGGTAATTGGAGATAATGCTGGTGTGCCACGGGATGAGGTCTGATTAAGTAGGTTTTTCTTTCCATTAGAGGGGTAGTAAATCAGAACTTTTGGCTTTGGACTAAAGTCTGAGAATGTACAATTTTACATTTTCTCATGGGACATTCCTCTGTGCAATAAAGTTTTTGAACCACTGTTCATAGTCTTTGGAGGTGACATTTTCTTTAGTGGAAAACTTGCCCCTTGCCTGAATTTTAGAATAATTTTCACCTGATTTTAAATAGTCTCATTTCAGCAATATAGTCCTTACTAGGGAAAGTCTTTCTTTGCTGTTTGTCTCAACTTAATCTTCACACTTAATTTTCTTCTTTGTTCTTTAAGTCTCCAAGCCCCACTAGTCGCCAATCCTTCCGTCTCTGTTAGCCTTCTTTCCTGACTTTATCCTTTTCTTGATTGTTTATTAGTAAGTTTGTTCACTGTTTTCCACTTTCTGAGTGCTGATGCTTACCTTTTAGTAATTGTTTTTACTCTTCAAGGATTGAAGTTGCAGGAAATTCTTAAATGAGACTTGCTCATACCTCTACCGCAGGTTGGTGATTATACCTCATGTTGGTAATTCAAGGTTTTAGTCTATGAAACACATCTGAGGCTTAGCAATAACAACTCATCTGAAGTACCACAGAAGTACCAAAATAGCAAGCTTCTCACTGGAAAACTTTTATTCTCTAAGGGTGTATTGAATTTTAAGTGTTATGTCCTGAGTTGATGCAGGATGCTACAGCGTATCTTTAGCCCCTTCTTGTTAGGAGACCTGTGTTCTGCTTTCAGTCTAATCTTTGCTATGTTTGCCTTGTTCTGTTCATTTCAGAAATAGTAATTTTCTGGCAGATTGCTTATTTTCTGCATCATTGTACCTTGATATAGTTTCTCTTTTACAAAACAAAAGAATAGTATAATTTCCAAAGGACCAGTTTTCTTTTTTCTTTTTACAAAGCTGCATCACTTTGTCATTCTAATGGTTTTAGAGGCTTCCATGTTTCTGTCCTTTGTTTTCTGATTACACTGTTTAACCTACTCACAGTACTGCTTATTTACATATAACCTTTTAATCCCACATTGTTAAGCCATTACTTCATTAGCCTCATAGTCAGTTGATTCACCTTTTCTCTTTGAGAGTAACAACCTTACCATCAGTTTTCAGAGTGTTTCTAGATGTAAGCAAGCTATTTGTTTTTTAAAATTTTTCTTCAGATTCTTTTCTCCCAGAGTGGGAAACAAGTGATAATTACATTTTCTATTTATTTCAGATGATGATGCTAGGACTGAAAATGGAGCACTAGCTCCAAAGCAGGAAATTCCTTCAGCAGTAGAATCTCATGAAGTTCCTGGCACTCTCAATATAGATGTTCCTCAGATTTTTAAGTATGGAGAAGCCTGTTTCCCCAAGGGCAGGTTTGAAAGAAAAAGAAATCCTTCTCGAAAGAAACAACATATATGTGATGAATGTGGAAAACACTTCAGTCAGGGCTCAGCTCTTATTCTTCATCAAAGAATCCACAGTGGGGAGAAACCCTATGGATGTGTTGAATGTGGAAAAGCATTCAGTAGAAGTTCCATCCTTGTGCAACATCAGAGAGTCCATACTGGAGAAAAACCTTACAAATGTCTTGAATGTGGAAAAGCCTTTAGCCAGAATTCTGGGCTTATTAATCATCAGAGAATCCATACTGGGGAGAAACCTTATGAATGTGTTCAGTGTGGGAAATCCTATAGTCAAAGCTCAAATCTTTTTAGACATCAGCGAAGACACAATGCTGACAAACTTCTGAATGTTGTGAAAGTTTAAGAAATTAAAAAAAAAAAAATCAGCACTCAGGTCTTTTTCTTCAGAAATGAAGACAAAATAAACAAAATGATTCATGATAGTTTTATTTCCCTATAGACTGCTAGAAAATCCACAGGGAAATATAGAAAATTGTCACCCACCATTATTACTTTATCTTGAAAGAAATGGTGTCATACCTGCCTAGAAACTGAAAATTTAAACTTAATTCAGGTGTTAATGCCTAAATATTCCATGTGATGTTTATATTCTTATTATTTTTCCAAATAATGAACTACTTTATTATTTGTCCCTTTCTTAAAAGTTCCCCTTTTTAGACAGATACATTATATCTGTGTTGATCATTGAAGTGTTTTTTGCAAGGATACATTCTCTTTTACCTTAAAAGGCAACATTAGAAATTAGAAAGTCTGAAAACTGAAACCATTTCTTCAAAATGTACCCTTTTGTTTCTTTTTACCTAATCTGAATATGTATTTCAGAAAAATAGAAGATAAAGGATGACTAAAAGCCTCAAAGTAAAAATGAGCCTTAACACTCAGATAAGTGATGGTGATTAAACAGCAACAAGTGAATGGGACGTCTAGATTGGGGAAGATACGTAAATTCTTCTATCCAAGAGTTGAAGTATATCAAGAATTTACCTAGCTTAATTGCCTGCAAGAAAATTAAAAACACTCATCTAATTTGGAGGCATCTCACTAATGAAAATAATGCTTTCTCTTCATCATTAGAAAGTGAACTAACAATTGTGAAACTATGGAAGCAGAAATTATGACACTAGGGAACAATTTATACTGAATGGCAGTGTTAAAGGGCAATTATAATAGTCTGTTTTGGCTTTTAGAAAACAAGACTTGATCTAAATCATTTCACCCTTATTTTTGTTAAGGACAGAAAACTGACAGGTGGGCAAAAAATCAGGTTTGTTATTTTATTATTTTGGTACAAAGGGGTTGAACACCAGGCTAACAGTAATCATGCATTTATTAAACACTTCTCTACCGACAAGGCACTGTGCTAGGTACTGTAACCCTACCACAAGTAGGTAGGTATTTCTTCCACTGTAAATCATTGGAGGGTTTGGTACAAAGCTAATTTCATATGAGTTAGCCTCTTTCCCTTGTCTGAGCAGTCCTGGGAGAGGTCATCTCTGAAATTCCCAGAGCCATAGTTCTTGTGCCAGGGTGTTGTATTTGGGGGAGAGGAAGACTCAGTTCAAAGAGCTAGCCAGCCAGCTCACCAGGATTCTGCAGAGGTTGAGTCTAAGATAGTCTCTACCACAGTTTGGAGGTTTGTGGGTCTTTTAAAAAAAATAATCAGTCTTTAGTAGCATTGAAGTTACACTTAACATGTTAAGTTAAATGAATTGTTCTATTTAAAAAAAATAACTAGGTTATTAACAACTAGTTTATTAACTATGAAAATTGATTGAACTATTTTTTGATTTTCAGTCTTAACACATTTTTTAAATGTATAAAAGTAATACATTGTAGTAGTAGTATTATATACTCTTTGGCTGAGAATCCCAAGTACTGTTGTTCTACTGTTTAGTGGAAAACTCTGGAAGCTAAAATAAAGACTTTAATAGTGGGCATCATTATGTGGAAGATGGTCCATATAAGTATTTCATGGTTCTAGAGATTTTGGGGTTACATCTGGAGTTTGGATCAAATTTAAAAAAAAAATTGAAGGTGAGCTTTGCATGGGCCTGTTAAAAAGTATAGTAACACATGCAAGGCCAGCGGGTAGAGAGTAAGGCAGAATGGAGCTTGTTTATAGAATTTTCTGATAACAATTATAAGAAATGTGCTTTATAGATTAAGATTTATTGAAGTATAAATATGTAGTAATGTTATAATGTATTAAGTTATACAAGAAAATGTAGGGACTTTTGTTGGGGTCTTTTCTCTTTGTGGCTGAGAGGCAACAAGTTAATGTCCAATAAAGCTATAAACTCCTCCGTTCTAATATAAAATGATCTTGAGTTGATTTATTTATAACTGGTTTCTTTCCAAGTAGGTTTTGAGGTGACATATTTGAAATACCACTGGTATGACTGAATTCTTGTATCAGAGTAGGTAAGAAATCAGCAATCTCTTGGAATTTCATGTTCTTTTAGTTCTTGCATATTTCCTGTATACAAAGAAGCTTCCCTGTGGTAGATTTATCATAAATGCCAAAGAAGTTTGGTATAATGTGATAGCTTAGAAAAGTAGCATTAGAGTTGGGAAATATGCGTGACTCTTGTCAGCTCTGATACCTTTGCATTGTTCGGGAAGAATTTTGAGGCTAAGGCCAGGCTTTGTAGGGAAAATGAACTGGACCCAAAAAGACTTGATGATGGTACATGGGAAAAGTAAGGTAGAAGTCTGTGTACTAGCTGTTTCTGGTTAGGTTAAATCTCCATTGTCTCCATTAGAAAAATTGATTTAAAATAAATGTTCAGTTATTATGATTTATTCTAGGCTTCTATTTAAACCCACACATATAATCATAGCAGTTCTGGGAGGAAACTAGTCTGATGAGGTGGTGATCTTGCAGGTGTCAGGCGGTGGCCTCTGGTTAGTAAAAGAGCAGTCATTGTTAATGATTAAGCATGTATACTGCTGATACCTCCCCAATAGCCACTGAATGTTTGCTTTTATTGCTAAATATTCTCCAGGTTTTCTTGGAGGCTAATCTCCCCATCTTTATATCCAGTTGGCTCTTGCGATCATTTAGCGATATATTTCTCACATTTATGTAAGATGAAGGGAAGGTTATATGTATTGAAATAATCTGCATGTCAGATATTGGATTAGACACTATGCCTATCCCACTTAGATTTGTAGACTAGGAAAGTAAGATTCAGAGATTGTGTGACTTGCATGTGGCCAATTAGTGCTGAAACTCGAGTCTAGTTCTGTGAACTCCAGGGACACATTTTTTTTTTTTTACTATGCCATGAGTGATGGCAGTTAAAACCTTGATCAATAAATTTTAAGCTTTTATCTTTTACGGTTAACAAATGTGAAAACTATTAAACATTCTTGTTGGGATTTTCTACAGTACAAAAATGTAAAATGAAAAAGTACATTCCTTCTCACAGTCTTTAACTCAGAAGTAAGGCATATACATATTTAAGCAAAAGTGTTAATAGCTAACACTGTGGTCGTTGTACATAGGCACTGTTTGAAGCGCTTTACCAAGGACTAACAATTTTCACAATGACCATATGAGGTAGGTACATATCCCCATTTTACATGTACTACACTGAAACTCCTCCCCTCCTTCACACTGTGTGTGTAATCCTGGTTACATCCTATTCCATTGCATGAATATGCTGTTATTTATTTGGCCAGCCCCTTATTGCTAGATAATTAGGTTCTTTATATTTTTTTATTGTAGTTAATATCCTTGTGCAAACATTTTGCTGCCTGTGTGAGTATTTCTATAGGATAAATAAGCTGGAAGTGGATTTGTTGGGTCAGACAATGTGCACATTTAACATTTTGAAATACCGCCAAAAGAGTATGTGAATTTATAATTCTATCAACAGTAAGAGTGCCTGCCTACATCCCTACCAACTCTGGATCCTTAAATATTTTTATCAATCTCATAGGCAAAACTTATCTCTTAATAAGAAGGAACATAATGTTTGACTATTTGCATTTTCTGTTGTGAATTTTTTGCCCATTTTTAATTATGAAAGTATAAATATCTTTTCTTGTGCAAAACTCAGATTATTCACAAGCATAAGAGTGAAGAGAAACCGTTTTCTCCAGCACCTCCAGTTACATTCCACTATCCTTCTAGTCCCCTTTCCATACATTCTATGTGAATATACATACACATAAATGCTGTTTTTACATTATTAGTAAGATCACACATGTATTATGCAGGGTGTTTTTTTTTTTTGGTCTCGAAAGCATCTTTAAATTGCATCAGTGGTAGAATAGGATTCAATACTATGACAGCACCATTCCCTTATTTTTCTATTACATTGCTTAAGTAGACATCTTTTTCATGTATCTTTGTGCTTGTGTGAATATTCCTTTAGGACGGAGTAGTTTAAGCGGATTGTTGGGTCAAATGGTTTGTTTTTTTATAGACCCACCTTCCCAAGGGCCTTTATATTTTCACCAGCTATATGGAAAGTGCTTGTTTCCTCATATAGCCTTACCTACACTTGATAGTTTTATCTGATGGGCAAAAAATAAAAAAATCCTTACTTTGCATTTCTCTCATTATGGCGAGATTAAGGTTATTTTCATGTTTATTGACCATTTATATTTTGCCGTGGATTGTTCATATCCTTTACCTGCTTTTCTGTTGGGTTATATGTGGAAATGTGTTGTTTTTGTTCAGCATCTCTTTCCCCTCTTCTGGTAACAACTTTTATTTTTTGTGGGGAACCCATTCGCTGTGGCTTAGTGAATACCTGACCAGGCCCGGCCTTCCTGAGTCCCGCAGCAATTAAAAAATGGGCATGTAACTCAAGTCAGGCTAAAGAGCCCTCAACAGAACTTCTGCTGGAACTCTTGGAAAGAAAGCTCTACCTACGGAGATCCCAAGAATTAAGGACTGTGTAAGCCTGAATTTGTACCTTGTGGAGAGTCTGAGGAGAAACTCAGAGACTAGCAGAAATGAAAGAGAACTAAGTTCAGATGTCATTTTTCTGGAGGCCCTAGATCCAGCTGTGCCTAATGCCTGCCCTACCTCTGGACTTTAAAAGTTTTGTGAGCCAATAAAGTCCCTTTCTTGTTTAAGATAGTTGAATTGGGTTTCTGTCCTGATTAATATAGGTTATTTGTATTTTCTTATGATTTGTAAAAAACTTTGTAATTTTAAATTCTAGACATATACTTTATGCACTATATAGGTAAATAAAATTAGTACGGCCTTCCATGATTTGGCCTCTGTCAACCTCTGCCATTTTGTTACTTTTTATGCCACACACCACACATGTTTTATATTCCAACAATTACTAGACATTGGTCTGTGCAAGAAAAGCTTTACCCACAATTATATCCTTTATAGTTCCTATCCTTCCTACAGATTAGTTATCTTGGGACCCAGACTAGGGATTATACTCCACTGCTAAATCAGTGCTGCCTTCGTCTCTAACCATTGGTTTTGAATATTCCCCTTAAGCATACCTCCTTGTATGTGAACTATGGAGCCCCTCTCCATCTCCTCCAACATGGTTCTGTGGGATCCTAGTTTTAATCTCAGAACTGTGAATTTGAGGTTGCTCAGACCCAAAATTGTTCTGAGGTTTACATCATTTTCTGTGTGTGGAAACAACACGTAGAAAAAATTATGTTGCATGTCTTAGGAGTAGTAAGGACAAAAATACCTCTCGAAGAAGAGGCAGTTTAGATAGGTTGACCAGGGAAGTGAGAAAGTGAGTGAAATTTGACAAAAGATATGAAAAAATAGAAAGGGAGCAAAGACCAGAGGAGGAATGTTGTAGGCATAGAAAAAGCAAACAACTTGATGTGGGAGCAATGCCTGGTTTGTTCAAAAAACACCAAGGGGGCCAGTGTGATTAAAGCAGGTGAATGTGGGGGAAAACAGTGGATGAGGCTGGGGAGAGAGAGAAATGGACAAGACCAGGGCAGGGAGGACAAGACCAAATCACTGAAGACCTGGTTTCTTTACAGTCTTAAAAATGTTTCTTAACATACATTCTATATAAATGTGCAATAGGTAAAGTTTAGAAAAGATGGTCATCCATGAGTCCACAATGCTAATAACCCATTAATATTTGATGTGCTCTATACACCAATGTAAATGTTCTCCATCTATACACTTTGCAACATTAATTTACAACAGGAAAAATATATATATATATTTATAAAACAGTAAACTTAGTGTCCATATCTTGGTTTGTTAATCTTAAACCTTGTTTCCTCTTTAGATCAACTATGCTTCTGAGGTGAAACTCTCCACTGGATCTAAGAAATCCTCTCACACCTGTTCAAAGGCATACTCCAATAATCCTCACCTCATTTTTCCTCATGGGATTTTCTAGGTAGTATGCAAATGTTTTTCCCCCCCACTCACAAAGAAAATCCTTAAGGCCAATTTCACCAGATCTAATCTGCCTCAAAAATAATAGGCAAAATACATCAAAAGCAAAGGATGGGAAAGACAGGATCACTGAGAGATGGGAAACAAAGTAAACGAGTTGCTTCAGTTTACTACCTGAAGAGTTTCTACGCTCCATCACAGGGAAGAAGAGCTCAATCAATGCCTGGCAGTTTTCCTAACTTGAGAAAATAGAGCAAGGAATCCTGGGAGGCTAACACAGCTAGCTTTTGCAAGGTAGCATATTAGAGGGAAGAACTAAACGGAAAACAATGGAGATCTGCAGAGAATCCCACTGAAGTAGTCAGTTGATTACCAATGAGCATGTGTGTAAGGTAACTGCCAGATGTAGGGGGAAAGAACTATACAAAAATATCAGAGGGGAAAATGCCAGGAATTCACAAAGAACTAAAAACAGAGCCATCAGAGCAGAAAAACCTCATCATTCACAGGACATCAGAGCAGTAATTCTCAAGTGTCATCCACTCCCCCAATATTCATTTTGTATTATCTGGAAACATTTTTGATTGTGTTAATAGAGGAGGTGGGCTCTACTGGAATCCAGTGGGTATAGGCCACAGATGTTGCTAAGCATCCCACAATGCATAACAATGAATTATCCAGTCAATAATTGAGAAGCCAGTTTAGAGTAGTAGGGTCTAGCCTAGGGTCTAGATCTGGTGAAATTGGCCTTTTTATCTCAGTGGGGAAAAAATGAAACCTAGACTAAATACAACCCAAAGAATTAAAACAAGATCTGAAAAGGTAAAACTGTCTAAACACACCCTAGAACAAAGTTCAATAACATTAAAAAATCCAGCACCTTACAAGATACACAATATCTAGCATCAAATTTAAAAATGACAAATCATGCAAAGCAAGAAAATGCAATACATAACAAAAAAATGACACAAATTGATCCAAAAATGACAAATAATAGACGAGCACATTAAACCATGACTATTCTGGGCCTCCCTGGTGGCGCAGCGGTTGAGCGCTGGGTTGCGAAGCTGCCCGCGGCCTCTGCGGCGCCGGTTCCATCCCCAGCTGCTCCCTGGCTACCGGAGGAGGGTCCCACATGGCGCGCAGACCTCTCCTGCCGCCCGCTGCTCCCCTCAGCAGTGTACTTCGGTCCTTCTGCCTGCTCTGCTCCCTGCTCTGGCTCTGGTGAATTCTCTCACCCTCCGGTGCTTCTGACTTACCCAGTGCTTGTATAAACAAAAAACAAACAAACAAACAAATAAATAAATAAAATAAAAACATGCCTCTATTAAAAAAAAAAACAAAACGTTAAACCATGACTATTCTATATGATCAACAAACTAGTAAAATTTTGAACATGTTCAGTGGAGACAATGTATATTGATTTTGTAGCCTGCCTCTTCAATGACTTATTGTTTCTAAAAGTTTTTTAGTGGGTCCTTCAGGGCTATGTATGTCATTTTCAAATAGTGATATTTTACTTCCTTACCAATTTAGATTCTTTTTATCTTGTTTAAGTGTTCTGGCTAGGACTTCCAATAGTATGTTTAACAGCAGTAGTGACGATGGACATCCTTGACTTGCTCTTTGTCTTAGAGGAAAATCTTTCAGTTTTTTCACAACTGGGTGTGATTTTAGTGTGGATGTGTCACATAGGAACTTTATTATGCTCACATATGTTTCTTCTATCTGCATTTTATTGAGTTTTTAAATATTAAATGGATGTTGAATCTCATCAAATGCTTTCTCTGTACCTATTAATATATGATTTTTAGCTTTCCTTTTGTTGATATGGGTATTATATTGAGTTGCATATGTTGAATCATCTTTGCATTCCTGGAATAAATTCCACTTGGTCATGATATATGATACTTTTAATGTATTGTTGAATTCAGTTTGCTAAGATTTTGTTGAGGATTAGTGCATCTGTGTTCATAAGGGATATTGATCTGTAGCTTTCTGTTTTTGTGATATCCTTGTCTGCTTTTGGTTTCAGAATAATGTTGGTCTCATAAAATGTGTTTGGAAGCTTTCCATCTTCAATGTTTTCAGAAGAGTTGGAAAAGGATATGTGTTAGTTCATCTTTGAAGGCTTGGTAGAACTCACTAGTGAAGCCACCTAGTACAGGGCTTTTATTTTGGGGGAAACTTTCATTACTGGTTCAATTTTTTTGCTTGTAATTGGTCTGTTCAAATTTTCTATTTCATTCTGACTCAGTCTTGGAAGGTTGATGATTCTAAGATTGTTGATTTCTTCTAGATTATCCAGTTTACTGGCATAAAGATGTTCATAATAGTCTCTGATGATCCTGGGTATTTCTGATATGTCTATTATAATGTCTCTTTCATTTCTGATCCTACTTATTAGAGTCTTCTCTTTTTTTCTTAGTGAGTCTCACTAATGGTTTGTCAATTTTGTTTATCTTTTCAAAGAACAAGTTCTTGGTTTTATTGATCTTCTATGTTGTCTCTTTTTATTTCTGTGGTATTCACTTCTGTTTTAATTTTTATTGTCCTTCTACTGACTTTTGGTTTCATTTGTCCTATTTTTCTAGTTCCTTTAAAGTGTAAAGTTAAATTGTTAATTTAAGATTTTTCTTGTATCTTGATGAGAGTCTATTGCTATAAACTTTCTTTTGATGCATCTGGTAGGCTCTGATAGTCCATGTCTTCATTTCATTTGTGTCTGGCTTTTTTTTTTTTTTTTTTTTGATTTCTCCTAGATTTCCTAATAGTTATGTAGTAGTGTGTTGTTTAATTTCAAGATATGTATTTTCCATTTTTTTGTGATTGATTTCTTGTTTTATATCATTGTGATCAGAAAAGATACTTGGTATGATTTCAATCTTCATGAATTTATTGACATGACACTGTGACCCTATATGTGGTCTATCCTTGAGCATGTTTCATGTGTACTCAGCTTTTTTTTTTGCAGTGGACTGCCCTGAAAATGTCTATTAATTCTGATCTAATTCCTTGTTGAAAGCTATTTTTACCTTGTAAATTTTCTGTTTGGTTCATGTAAGTGATGTAATATTGTGATGCTGTCAAGATACAATGAAAGGTAATAAACAGTAACTAAACTTTTTAAAAATGTGCTGGATGCAATTAATTGTAGATCAAGCAAAGTTGAAAGGAAAAATTATGGTAGATAAGACATAGCAATAGAAACTATGCCAAATGAAAAAACAGGAAAAAAACTTAAGAGCATAAACAATCTGTGGTACAATTTCAAGCAGCCTAACATATACAATTGTAATTAGAGTTGCCGAATGTGAACAGAAAGGGAAGGAATAGAGAAATGTTTTTATTTATTTATTTATTTATTTATTTATTTATTTAGATTTATTTATTTATACAAGCACTGAGTACAGTCAGAAGCGCGGGAGGGTGAGAGAATTCACCAGAGCCAGAGTGGGGAGCAGAGCAGGCAGAAGGGCCGAAATACACTGCTGAGGGGAGCACCGGGCGGCAGGAGAGGTCTGCGCGCCGCTGGGGATCGAACCGGCGCTGCAGAGGCCGCGGGCAGCTTTGCAATCCAGCGCTCAACCGCTGCGCCACTGGGGAGGCCCGGAATAGAGAAATGTTTTAAAAAATAATCTATGGGATTCAAGACTTATAGGAATATTTATAGCAATAAAATATAAATGGGGAGGTGAAAGTCTCAATTTAATTACCTTAACTTTTACTTTAAGAAACTAGAACAAGAACAAATTAAAACCAAAAGTAATGATCAAACTGGAAATCAATAAAATAGAAAACAGAAAAAAATTTTCCATATTCCATTTAAACTAAAAGCAAACTTTTTAGGAAGATTAATAAGGTCGATAAACTTCAAGTCAGATTAGCTAAACAAAATAGAATGCGATTTATATCAGAAATGTGAGGTTTGACATTGTTCTATATTATATTCTCTGCAAAGAGCTTGTTGGACTTCATATTGCTGATTCCAGTATTCATCATTAGGCATATTACTAGAGCCATCAGCAGGATTTGGTCTTGGGAACTCTTTCATATTGACCCCTATGTTCCTTTGACATTATTATTGTCTGACATTATTATTGTTTGTTTGACCTGTATATGTTTGTTTTAGCAGTTGTTTACTTTCTGGTACTCTAAGTTGTTCCAGGCTCATCTTGCATTTTCCTTGACCTATCCTTTCTCAAAAGGAGTCCTGGTTAATTTTATTTGTAGAATGGTATTCACAATTCACTGTCAGTGTATTCTTATTGATATTGAAGTATCATTGCTTCTGGATTCTCTCAGAGAACAGAGAAGGGTAAAATATGTATACTAACCCATGTACACATGTATTCTATAATTGTGTGCATGCATATGTGTGTGAGAGAGAGAAGGAAACAGAACGAGGAAATGGTGTGTGTGTGTGAGAGAGAGAAAGAGAGAGAGAAAAAGAGAGAGAGGAAGGAAAGGTAGAGGAAGAAGAGAAAATCATATTAATGCCTGTGACTAATGATTCTGGTAATTTTTAATTGAATACTGGATATCATACTTGAAAATTACAGTATCTGGATGAGGTTGTCATCATCCTTCAGAAAGGATTCACCCTATCTTCTAACTGGCAGCTATATTAGGAACAGTTAATTTACTGACTGACCTAAGTTTTGTCTCAGACTTTTTTTTAGACTCATTCCACACAGGTTTCATTCTCACTCATTTTATGTTTACACGGAATTTGTGGGGTATTTATAAGAACGCCTCCTACTTGGCATGTTCTGTACTCAGATGTTTATTCTCCATCACAGTGAGACTGCTGGAGTTCCAATTAACCTTCCAGTTAACCTTTAACTAGATTTCTTGGTCTTGTGCTTACCATTTTGAGTCAGCAAGTTCCTGGGGAAATAAACTGGCATGAAAATGTCACGCCCAAATCTTAGCTTAGCATTTCTCTTCTTTTTATTCTGTATACTTTACCGTCATTTGAATTTTTTTTTTTTTTTTTTTTAATATTAAATTTTATTTTTATATTCCCCCATACAATTGCAAACGCCCCATTCTGACCCCAATCCTTCCCCTCCCGCCCCCACCCCCCAAAAGTGTCTCTGGTTCATAGTTTTTTGTTGATTTTGATTTTCACTTTCTTATATTCATTTTCCTGGTCCCTTATTTAAGTTTTCTAGATTCCTGCTATGAGTGAGACCATCCGGTATTTTTCTTTTTCTTTTTGGCTTATTTCGCTGAGCATGATCCCTTCCAGTGCCATCCATGTTGCTGCAAATTGCATGTGTTTATCTTTTTTGAATGCTGAGTAATATTCCATGGTATATATGTACCACATCTTCTTGATCCAGTCATCTATTTTTGGGCATTTGGGTTGTTTCCAAAGCTTAGCTATTGTAAACAGTGCTGCTATAAACATAGGAGTGCAGGTGCTCTTTGGAATTGATGTTTCTGTGTCCTTTGGGTAAATACCTAGGAGTGGAATTGCTGGATCATATGGAAGCTCTATGTTTAGTAGGTCCAGAAATCTCCACACAGCTCTCCATAGTGGTTGGACCAGTTTGCACTCCCACCAACAGTGCACAAGAGTTCCTTTTTCTCCACATCCTCGCCAACATTTGTTGTTGCTAGTTTTTTTAATATGTGCCATTCTCACTGGTGTGAGATGGTATCTCATGGTAGTTTTGATTTGCATTTCCCTGATTACAAGTGATGTTGAACATTTTTTCATATGTCTGTTGGCCATTTGCATTTCCTCTTCAGAGAAGTTTCTTTTTAGCTCTTCTGCCCATTTTTTGACTGGATTATTTTCTTTGTTGTTGCTGAGTCTCATCAGCTCTTTGCAGATTTTTGTGATCAGTCCTTTATCATTAGTGTTGGGTGCAAAAATGTTCTCCCAGTTGGTGGGGTTTCTCTTTGTTTTTGTTATTGTCTCTTTTGCTGTGCAGAAGCTCTTTAATTTGATGTAGTCCCAGCTGTTTATCTTTCTCTTCACTATCACTGCTTTGGGTGATGTGTCTGTAAAGATGTCTTTGATGTGCAAATCCCGTAGTGTTTCGCCTATATTTCCTTCTATGTATTTTATGGTTTCAGGTCTTATGTCTAGTTCTTTAATCCATTTTGAGTTGATTTTTGTGTATGGTGTGAGGTAGTGGTCAAGCTTCATTCTTTTGCATGTAGCGACCCAGTTTTCCCAGCACCATTTATTGAACAAACTTTCTTTGCTCCAATGCATAGTCTTTGCTCCTTTGTCAAAGATTAGTTGACCATAAATCTGTGGGTTTATTTCTGGATTTTCTATTCGATTCCATTGGTCTGTATGTCTGTTCTTGTTCCAATACCATGCAGTTTTGATGATTATGGCTTTGTAGTATAGTTTGAAGTCTGGGAGTGTGATGCCTCCATTTCCTTCTTTTTTTTTCAGTAGAGCTTTGGCTATTCGGGGTTTTTGGTGATTCCATATGAATTTCATCAATAATTGTTCTATTTCTTTGAAGAATGCCATTGAGATTTTGATTGGAATAGCATTGAATCTGTATATTGCTTTTGGTAGGATGGCCATTTTAATAATGTTTATTCTTCCAATCCATGAGCAGGGGATGTCTTTCCATTTCTTTGTGTCTTCTTCTATTTCTTTTAACAGTGTTTTATAGTTTTCTTTGTATAGGTCCTTTACCTCTTTTGTTAGATTTATTCCCAAATATTTGATTTTTTTTGTTTCGATAATAAAAGGGGTGGTTTTTTGATTTCTTCTTCTTCAGATTTATTGTTTGTGTATAGGAAGGCTACTGACTTTTGCGTGTTGATTTTGTATCCTGCCACTTTACTGAATTGATTGATGAGTTGAATTAGTTTTTCTGTGGAGATTTTGGGGTTCTCTATGTATATTATCATATCATCTGCAAATAGTGATAGTTTGACTTCTTCTTTTCCTATTTGGATTCCTTGGATGTCTTTCTCTTGTCTTATTGCTCTGGCTAGGACTTCCAGTATTATATTGAAAAGCAGTGGTGAGAGTGGACATCCTTGTCTTGTTCCAGATCTTAATGGAATTGCTTTCAGCTTTTCACCATTGAGAATGATACTGGCTGTTGGCTTGTCATAGATGGCCTTTATGATGTTGAGGTATGTTCCTTGTATCCCAAGAATTTCAAGGGCTTTTATCATGAATGGGTGTTGCACTTTGTCGAAAGCTTTCTCAGCATCTATTGATATTATCATATGGTTTTTATATTTCTTTTTGTTGATGTGTTGGATAACGTTGATTGATTTTCGGATGTTAAACCATCCTTGTGCCCCTGGAATGAATCCAACTTGGTCGTGGTGAATTATCTTATGGATACATTGTTGGATTCTGATAGCTAAAATTTTATTGAGGATTTTTGCATCAGTGTTCATTAGGGAGATTGGCCTATAGTTTTCCTTTTTTGTGTTGTCCTTATTCGGTTTTGGTATTAGTGTAATATTGGCTTCATAGAACGTGTTTGGTATTGTCCCTTCCTTCTCAATTTTTGGAAGAGTTTGTGAAGGATAGGCACTAATTCGTCTCTGAATGTTTGGTAGAATTCATTTGTAAATCCATCAGGTCCTGGGCTTTTGTTTTTGGGGAGGTTTTAATTACCATTTCAATTTCGCTGCTTGTAATTGGTCTGTTTAGGTGTTCTATTTCTTCTTTATCTAGCTTTGGGTGATTGTAGAGTTGTAGGAATTTGTCCATCTCCTCTAGATTGTTGAACTTGTTTCCATATAACTGTTCATAGTAGTTACTGATTATTCTTTTGATTTCTGCTGTGTCCGTTGTGATTTCTCCTCTTTCATTTATGATTCTGTGTATTTGTGCTTTCTCCCTTTTTTCCTTTGTGAGCCTGGCTAGGGGTTTGTCTATTTTATTTATTTTTTCAAAGAACCAGCTCTTGGTTTCATTGATCTTTTGGATTGTTTTTTTAGTTTCAATTTCATTTATTTCTGCTTTGGTTTTTATTATTTCTTTTCTTCTACTGGTTCTGGGGTTTTTTTGTTGTTCTTTTTCTAGATCTTTGAGCTTCGAGATTAGGTTGTTTCTTTGAGTTCTTTCTTGTTTTTTGATGTGAGCTTCTATTGCTATATATTTTCCTCTTATTACTGCTTTTGCTGCATCCCATACATTTAGGATATTGGTGTCCTCCTTGTCATTCAATTCAAAGAATTTTTTAATTTCTTCTTTGATCTCCTCGTTAGTCCAGTGGTCTTCCAGTAGTGTGGCTTTTAATCTCCATGAGGTAGGATAGTTCCTTGCCTTCTTTTTATGATTTATTTCTAGTTTGATGCCTTCGTGGTCAGAAAAGATGGTTGGTATGATTTCAATCTTGGTGTATCTGTTGATGTTTGTCTTGTGCCCCAGTATGTGATCGATCCTGGAGAATGATCCATGTGCGCTTGAGAAAAATGTGTACTCCGTTTTTTTTGGGTTTAGTGTTCTATAGATGTCTGTTAAGCCCAAATGCTCTAGGTCCTTATTTAGAGCTTTAGTTTCTTTACTTATTTTTTGTCTTGTTGATCTATCCATTGTTGATAGTGGTGTGTTGAAGTCTCCCACTACATATGTGTTTTCTCTGATGTCTGTTTTCAGAGAGGACAACAGTTGTCTGATATATTTTGGTGCTCTTTCGTTTGGTGAGTATATGTTAATGAGTGTTATTTCTTCTTGAAGTATTGTCCCCTTAATCATAATGTAGTGACCATTGGGGTCTTTTTTTATTTTTTTGAGTTTGAAGTCTGTTTTATCTGATATAAGTATAGCTGTTCCTGCTTTCTTTTTTGGCCCATTTGCTTGTAGGATTGTTTTCCATCCTTTGACTTTGAGCCTATTTTTATCTTTTGTAGCTAAATGTGTTTCCTGGAGACAGCAAAAGGTTGGTTTTGTTTCTTAATCCAGGCTGCAACTCTGTGTCTTTTTATTGAAGAGTTTAGTCCATTTACATTTAGAGTTAATATTGATATGTTAGCATCTGTATTTGCCATTATGTTTGTCTTTCCTTTGATTTTATTTATTTATTCTTTTAATAACTTTTTTTTTTTTTTCTGGTCTTCTTTCGTTGTTATTCGTCCCTCTGAGGTTCTGGCTTTAGGATTCCTTGTAGTATTTTTTGGAGTGGGGGTTTAGTCGCAATGAAATTCCGGAGTTTCTCTTTGTCTGGGAAGGTCCATATTCTTTCTTCATGGAGGAAAGAGAGCTTTGCGGGATAGAGTATTCTTGGTTGGCATCTGTTTTCTTGGAGTCTGTTGACTATGTCCCTCCACTCTCTCCTTGCCCGTAGTGTTTCTTCAGAGAAGTCTGATGTCAGCCTGATTGGTTTTCCTTTGAATGTTATCTGTTTCTTCCCTCTTGTCAGCTTCATTATTTTTTCCTTGTCCTGGATTCTTGGGAGCTTTACTATTATGTGTCTTGCTGTGTTTTTCCTTTCGTCGTGGAAGTTTGGTGTTCTTCTTGCTTCTTGTATATCAATTTTCAGCTCCTTCTTCTCATTTGGGAAGTTCTCTTCAATTATATCCATGAATATTTTCTCTGTTCCTACATCTCTCTCCTCTCCTTCTGGAATTCCTATAACTCTTATATTTCCTTTCCTCATGGAGTC
The DNA here is from genome assembly GCF_014898055.3 of Talpa occidentalis. Lineage (NCBI taxonomy): Eukaryota > Metazoa > Chordata > Mammalia > Eulipotyphla > Talpidae > Talpa > Talpa occidentalis. The sequence goes on from NW_023601322.1 coordinate 29,786,840, forward strand.
AGATAGTTCCCGAAGTCTTTCTTCATTCTTTTTCCTTCGTACTTCTCTTTCCTTTTCTGTTTTGGTTCTTTTTATTTCTGTGTCTTCAAGATTACTTATTCGTTCTTCCATTTCATCTATTCTGCTTTCATTGCTTTTCCCAGAGTTCTTTAGTTCCTCCATTAATTCTTTGATCTCCTGCATTTCTCTTACTTCCCTCTTTAGGGACTCAATTTCCTTCTTCTGATCTATCACTTTTTTAATCATGGCAATTTTAAATTCTCTTTCTGGAAGGCTCAGAAGTTCTTCCAAGTTGCTGTCGTTGCAATCTGGGGAGTGGTTTTCTTTTTGTGGTGTGCTTCTTTCCTGAGGAGTTGTTAGGTTGCGTGTGGTTCTTCTACTCCCTACTGTTTGTTTTCTAATTTGTCGTATGCGTTGGGACACTGTGTTGCTCGGACTGACTGACATCTTGGGTGAACTTCTCCGCTCCCCTCTGGCTCTTCCAGGAGCCATCTCTGTCTTCTGGGGGAGCTTTCTGCTGGTTTTAGGCAGTTTTTACTGAAGAAATGTCCCTGTTCTCAAATGGCGAAGCGGGATGCAGTCCCTGCGCCTCCGGTTTCAGGCACACTCTTCTGCGCCCCCGGTTTGCCCCGGACGTGGGTGCCTGCTCCCTCTGTGGGCTCAGACTGCTGGTCGGAAGGGGCCTGGCGTGGAATAACTTCCCGGCTGGCCACTGCAGAAGCCTTCTGCCCTTTTCAAGCAGTCTTAAGAAATTTCCTGTTCTATGGGGTGTTAGTGACTTTTTTTTTCCTGGTCACTAGGTGGCGCCAGAGATCTCTCCTATTGTCCTTGGGGGGCTGTTTTTCGTCCCCCCCACCCCGTGGGACAGGGAACAGAGCGGGAATGGTAGGGTACACCTCAACAGCTTTGGGGTGCTGTGTCTGCCTTGTGCCCCACCGTCGTGGAGAACCCACGCCCCGAATTTTCGTGCCCCGGGTCTCAGTTCAAAGCCCTCAGTTCCAGGACGCGGGCTGTAGCCCAGTTCAGTGGCGCGGGAATGGCGCCTTTTGCACCGCTCCCGTGCCTGGGCGCCTGGTTCCTGCTCACTCAGGGAGGGACCTTCACCTCAGTGAGGACCTCCGCGCGTCTCCCCGCAAGCCTAGGTCGTCTCCCCGCAAGCCTAGGTCGCAGGCGCGGGGACCTGGGCAGCCGCGATTCCGGTCTGCCCTTGCTTTTCAAGCTCCCCAAGCGCGCCGCGTTTCCGCGCCAGCTTACCGGCAGCCCGGGCTGTGTGCTTGTCTCCCGGGGTCTTTGTTCTTCTCTAATGGCGCCCGGAGCCGTTCGCTCACCGCCGCGGCGAATCCTGCAGGGTTCGCCTCAGCTCCCGTTCACGGGGTGTGGTGGCTGCAATAGTTCCTTTCCACTCACAGTCCCGCTTGCTGCGTCGTTTGTTCTTGTTGGTTGTTTTGGTTTGTTGTTTTTCTCCCTCTCTGCCAGTCGGAGAGTGCCGCCTCTGTGGGCGGGGGAGGGGAGCAGGGTTCTGCGCTTCCCTCCCTTCTAGTCCTCTTTTATGGCCACTTTCTTCTTCGGGTAGTTTGCTGGCGTCACCCGTTTATCTTCCGTGTCCCAGTTCTCACTGGGACCTGCCGCTTTTCCTCCCTATTAACTTTTTTTAATGGGAGATCTTACTCGCAGCGTCTCCTCGCCGCCATGTTGCTCCGCCCCCTCCCGTCATTTGAATTTTTACAATAAGTAGTGCAATTTTTCTAACTCACTTTTTCTATAGCCTACTAAGCGGGTTTAGAAAGTAGAGAGTGAGGGATGTAGGACGACTGACAGTTATTTCATCTGGACAACAAGGTGTTCACTAGTGCAATTTACCAGGATAGGGAATTCAGGAGGGAGGATCATGGGGGTGTGTATGTGAAGTTCATAAATTTGAGTTTACCAGTAGGACATTAGAAATGCACAGCTCTTAAAATTTGCTCAGGAGAAAGGATTAAACTTCAATATGTGATCATCCTGTTTTCCTTCTTCACTTTAATTCCCCAAAGAGAGGACAATAATTGAACACTTTTTTCCCTGTGTACTTCTCAACTTGTCATATAAATGCCCTTTCGCTCTTCTAATTCAGGACGTCATAATTTTATTCCCAGACTTCCAAAATAGTTCTCCTTTCTATTGTCTCTTTCCTCATCTTAATCTTAGACTCTTCTTAAAGCAACATGATCATGCCATTCCTTAGTTCATATTTTCCATTACCATGAGAATAAAATGCAGGAATATAAAAATGTACTCCAATCATACTTAGTATTTAACTGTTTTGCAGATGAATGAAACCCTAGAAAGTTGAAGTATAATACTTACTTAATTCACATCCTTAACAGTCTTCTCGCCTACTTCATTTTCTATTTCCAACCTATTATTCCTTTAAGTACATGTTCATAACATTTGAGCTTGAGGGAAGGCACCTCCCTTTGTTCTGTAATTCTACAGCTCAGTACAGTGCCTGCACTTTACAATATATTGAGTCAACTAATGACTAAGCACTGTAATTCACATCATTTCAAATACTTCCTTCTTCTGTGTCTTTCTTTACTATTTCCTCCCTGTCTGTGCCTCTACTCACATCCCTCAAAACTCACATGCCATGAGGTCCAAGTTTTTACTTTTCCTTTCAAATCAAAATTGATTTGAAAGGAATTGATTTACTTTTCCGTTCAATCAAAATTGAACCCTGCCTCCTCCAACCTCTTACAAGTAGCTTTGTCTACCTTTATGGTTACACTGAACCATGTTTTCTGATATATCATTCTTTATTACTATACAATATATGCTTTGTTAAAAAAGTGTATTCTTTGTGTATACTACAAAACCTAAAAAAAAAAAAGTCTTATATGTGGTAATTTAACAATGTCTATCAAATTAAAGTATAAATTGGACAGTTTTGGGAGATATTCAAAGTAAATGTTAGTAGCAGAATTTTAACAAATGGTTAATATCAGAAAGAGAATGCACAATTTTTCTTATTTTTTAAAAAATATTTCTATTCAGTTGAAAACTCACATATATGTAGCCTATCATCAAGAAATCAACAAACAAAAGAGTTTAGGGAATGTCCCCACTTGAAGAAGCAGATCAATAGATCTTTTTATTTTTAGATAGAATGTGGTGTACAAACTAGTCATTTGAGTATTTAACTATCATTAACTATAGATGACAAGATAAATATAGTAGGGAAATCTTCACTTTGATATGCCAATTTTTAAAATTCTGTTTCACATATTTAAAAGCATTGTTGAATGGTAATATTGAAGACATAATTTCAAACCACTAAAGCTTGTAAGCTGTGTTATTGAGAGCAAAATGAATCCATATTTGCTATGAATATCACAGGAACCTGAAAACTGGTGAATACTGGGAAAACTAACACTAGACCCTCCAAAAAAAAAAGATGGGGCACTGGAGTTATGTTGTAAGTTTAACACCAGAAGAACGTAACAAGTTCACACACAGGGTATTTAATAACTAGAATTAGCATAAGGTAGGACTCTCAGCTGTCATGAAATAAATGTGATATCAAAAGCAATGCTGATTAAGATATAAAAGGGATTTAAATTTTTCACAAATTCTAAAAATAATTTCTTTGATATGAAGTAATTTGGGCTCACTAAAGATTTTTTATTATAACACTGTTATATGTCTTTCTGAGTTTTAATTGCATACCCTATCACACTGAATTTTACAGTATTTGATAAATTCTGCATTCATAGTCACACATTTCTTACAATGATAAAACTCTCCCATTGTGGATTATGTTTGGGGAAAAAAGTAGTTTCTTTTACATTACAGCAGATAGGAATTTCTCTTCATTATTTCTGACATTCAGTAAAAATTTCATTCACATTAAAGGTTTTCCCACAAGTCACAAGATTTCCCCTTAGAATTTTTCTTTAGGTTAGTGAAGTATGGTTTTCTCTGATCTCTGAGTTAAACTTCCATCACCAAATTAATGTATTTTTTTCTTTAGTGTTTTTTTTTAAATGTAGCACAGGAGTTGAACATTGGTTAAAAAATTTTTTTCATAATCATTGATAGTAGTCATAAGTTTTTTCTTTTGTTATAGTGTCTCTTGTACTGAATAAAGTTGGCATATACACTAAAGGTTTTCCCACATTAATTGCATTTAGAATATATTCCCAAAAATGAATTTTCTCGTGACTAATAAAATCACAGAGCTCACTAAAACTTCTGTCATGCTGAACACACATGTGGTGTTTCTCCCCAGTGTGGATTCTTTGGTGTTCAATAAGATCAGTATGTATGCTGAAGGCTTCCCCACATGCATCACATTTATATGGTTTTTCACGACTATGGCTTTTTTGATGGTTAATGAGATCAGAGCGCTGACTAAAGCTTTTGACACATTGATTACAAGGATATAGTTTCTCTCCAGTATGGATCCTCTGATGTGTTGTAAGAGTTGAGTACTGACTGAAAACTTTTCCACACTCATTACATTTATATGGTTTTTCTCCAGTGTGGGTCCTCTGGTGTTTGATAAGGTCTGAATTCTGACTGAAACTTTTGTTGCATTGTGTACAGGGATACGGTTTTTCTCCAGTGTGGATTCTCTGATGAAGTATAAGGTCAAAACTTTGACTGAAGGCTTTCTCACAACTACCACAATGATAGGGCTTTTCTCCAGAGTGTACTCTCTGATGTTTAGTGAGGTCTGAGCTTTGACTAAAACTTTTATTACACTCATTACATATCTATGGTCTTTCTCCAGTATGTATTCTTTGATGTTTAATAAGGTCTGAATGACGACTAGTTTTTAGTACAATCACAGCATGGATAGGGTTTCTCTCCAGTGTGGATTCTCTGATGTAGAATAAGATTTGAGGTCTGACTAAAGGTTTTCCCACACTCATCACATTCATAGGGTTTCTCACCTGTATGAATTCTATGATGTTTAATGAGATCTGATCTTTGACTAAACATTTTTCTGCACTGGTTACGTGGTTAAGGCTTCTCTCCAGTGTGAACTCGTTGATGATTAGTAAGATCTGAAAGTCTACTGAAGGTTTTGCTACACTGGTTACATGGGTAGGGTTTCTCTCCAGTGTGAATTCTCTGATGCAGAATAAGGACTGAGCTCTGATTAAAAGCTTTCCCGCATTCATTGCATTTATAGGGTTTCTCTCCAGTATGGATCCTTCAATGTTTAATGAGGTCTGAGTTCTGACTGAAACTTATGCTACACTGGTTACATGGATATGGTTTCTCCCCAGTGTGTGGATTCTCTGATGTAGAATAAGATCTGAGCTCTGACTGAAGGCTTTTCCACACACATCACATTTATATGGTTTTTCACCAGTGTGGATTCGCTGATGTTTTATAACATCAGAACTTTGACTAAAATGCTTGTTACACTGGTTACATGTATAAGGCTTTTCTCCAATATGAATTCTCTGGTGTTTAACTAGGTCTGAGTGCTGGCTAAAACTTTTACTACAATGATTGCACTGACAGGGTTTTTCTCCTGTATGGATTCTCTGATGTATAATAAGATCGGAACTCTGACTGAAAGCTTTTCCCCATTCATTATATCATTATATCATTATAAGGTTTTTCACCAATGTGGACTCTTTGATGCTTTATAAAGTCTGAGCTCCGACTAAAACTTTTAATACACCAATTACAAGGGTAGGGTTTCTCCCCAGTATGAATTCTCTGGTGCAAAACCAGGGCTGACTTCACACTAAAGGCCCTGCCACATTTACCACATTCATAGGGCTTTCTCCTATGGGTTTTTTGATGTCTAATAAGGCCTACATACCAAGCAAAGTTTTGCCCACATTCTTCACAGTTATGTTTTCTTCTTTTAAAGAGGTTCTGATCCTTTTCACTTAGTTTATCCCCAAATTCATAGAATTCTTCGTGTTCAGAATGCCAGAGAACACTGTCTCTGGGGTTGCCAGGCTCTTCAGTGAATGGTTCATTTTTTGCTGTTATATCCTCTTCTGAAGCCATTTCTCCAATCTTGCTCCTAATCTCACCATCTGGAACAATAAAATCCAAATGGAATGTGTTTTCCATGTTGTAAGAAAGTTTCAGTTGAAGCAGATCAATATTTACCTATGAAATTTTGGTGAGCACTGAGGTTATTTCCAAAAACCGTGGCTATTGGTTATTGCAAATAAGGTTGCAATGAACATGGGGGTGAGTATATCTCCCTGAATTTGTGTTTTTGCATTCTTCAGAAGTGGAATAACTGGATGTAAAAATTTCCATTTTTAACTTTTTGAGGAATCACCATACTGATTTTCATAGTAGGTGCACCTAATTACATTTTCTTTCTTTCTTTCTTTTTTTTTTTTTAGATTTATTTATTTATTTATACAAGCACTGGGTACAGTCAGAAGCGCGGGAGGGTGAGAGAATCCACCAGAGTCAGAGTGGTGAACAGAACAGGCAGAGTGATGAAATACACTGCTGAGGGGAGCAGTGGGCACAGCAGGAGAGGTCTGCACGCCATGTGGGACCCTCGCCCAGCGGCCGGGGATCGAACCGGTGCTGCAGGGCTGCAGGCAGCTGCGCCACCAGGGGAGGCCCCAAATTACATTTTCACTAACAATGTACAAGGGTCCCCTTCTTTTCAAACCCTTTCCAACACTTACTGTTTCTTGTCTTTTGGGTAGTAGTCATTCTCACAGGTTTGAAGTAATATCACATTGTTGTTTTTTTAAAAAGATTTATTTATTTATGCATACAAGAACTTGGGTACAGATCAGAGGTGCGGGGGGGGGGGAGGTGAGAGGATTCACCAAAGTGGGGAACAGAACAGGTGGATTGACTGAAATACACTGCTGAGGGGAGCAGTGGGCAAGACAGGAGAGGTCTGCTATGCCATGTGGTTAGCTCCCTGGCTAGGGATTGAACTTGTGTGCAGTGGCTGCTGATAGCTTCATAGAGCTGAGACTTAACCCCTTGCGTGACGAGGGAGGCCCTCACATGCGTGACCAGGGAGGCCCTCACATTGTTGTTTTAATTTGCAAGTACTCTCCTTAAAACAGTTGGTTTCTTCTTGCCAACTTACTTTTCTTTTATTCTCTGTACAAAAATCAGAGTGATCTTTACATGTTATTATTCTGTATAAAGAGGTCCAATGGTACTGAGAATAAACTACAACCTTATTGAAACTTAGTCCTTTTCTTTCTGCCCTCATTTCCTTCTACCACCATTCCTATTACCTGCTTACTCCAGTTACACTGTTGCTGCTACATCTAGGAACCTCTGGCATTTGCTGTTTCTTCCACTTGAAACTCTTTTTATAGCTATTTACATGGCTTGTTCTCTCACTTCATTTATCTCTAACTAATTCCTACCACCAAAGAGAGGCACAATGTTTGTTGAGAACTTTCAGGCATTTTTGAGGCAACAAATACCATTTGAATGTGCTAAAGTAGCCAATTTGAAACACTTGTAAGGTTGCTATTTTTGAATTAGACTAACACTAAAAAAAAGGGGGGGGGTTTCCCACAGTTGGTTCAGGTTGTAATGCAAGTTCTCTTGTCATATAACCTTATTAGCCAGGATAACCAATTGTATTGGAAGTGTTTACAGCAGTCAAGGATGTTGTATGGAACTTTTTGCAAACTTCTATAAGAAAATCACAGTGAAGTAAGGCCATACTGTCTTCTGCCAATAATTTTCTATGTGAAAAGCTGACTCTGACTTTCTCTGAAGCCCTAATAGAGGCTATAGAGCACCAAATGATTATTACAAACTGACTGTTGTGTACTAGCTGTTACTAGACCCATTAGTCACAGCATTGGCCATACAAACCAGTATTTCACTGTAAAAATAAGTCTAGAAGACAAGCAAATTTCATGTGCTATGACTTAGATTCCCATAGTTCCTGTTCTTATTGCTCTGCCACCTCTCCCCTTCAACTTATATTCATGGCCTCATGGGGATTCCTGGTTACCAGTTAACAGAGGAGGAAGAAGTACAGAACTGGTTTATGGATGGACCTTCCTAACACATTCCTATTCAGGAATGGCCTCAAACACATTGGTGAAGGCAAATCCTCCCATTGGGCAGAATTTCAGATATACACCTAATTGTCCACTTTCCATGGAAGGCAACAGTCTAAGATACATGTCTATATTGATTCATGGGTAGTGACTAATGGGTTATCTGCCTGGTTAGGTACCTAGAAAGAACAAGATTAGAAGACTGGAAATAAGGACTCTGGAGGAAAAGCATGAGGATGCACTCCTCATCCCCCTAAAATGGACAAAGAATGAATATATCTGTAACCTGTGTGTACCCTCAGCAAAGGGCATCCACTGTGGAGAAGCCTCTCAATTACAAGATCCAAATTATGAAGGTCAACCAGCCTTTTTACCAATGCTTACCCAATGGACTCACATACAAAGTGATCTTGGTGGCAGGGATGGAAGCTATGCCTGGACTCAGCAATATGGTCCTCTACCGATCAAGGCTGGTATGTCTACAACCACTGCTAAGGACACAAGCATCCATCTGCTAAAGGCTAATAATGAAATCCTAAAAAGGTACTATTCCCTGAAGAAGAACTAGCAAGTCAATGGGGTTGGGGACGCAGCTTCATTATACTTGACTCTTTCTATTATAGAGAGAGAGGCAATTTGTTTTCAAAGGACAAAATACATAGTCCAGACACAAATGTGCCCTCTGTGCAATTAGATTTGACCAAAAGTGGGAGGAAAATTATAAAGTGACCAACTGTCTTGGTTTGCCTGAGACATCCAGTACTAAAATCTAGGCAATAGGATGAGTTGACCAACCTACATCTGGTTCCCTTTCTGGTGGACCAGGAGTTGGAATTAATTGTTTCTTTTAGCAAAGGCCAATCTCCCACGGCTGCTTTTCCTACAGCTGCATTCTCTAGGATTTGGTAATAATCTCCCCCCACCTTGTAATTTAAGGCTTAATTATTATTAACCCCAAGGTGGCTTTCTACCCTTTACTGATTTCTGGAATCCTGTCCACCCTCTTCATGAAAGTTGGGATTATCACCTTCAAAGGATCCATTTAAATCCTAACTGCTAGGGGCCTCCCCAGTGGCTCAGTGGTTGAGCGCTGGGCTGCGAAGCTGCCCACAGCCTCTGCAGCGCCAGTTCAATCCCCGGCTGCTCCCTGGCCACCAGAGGAGGGTCTCACATGGCACGCAGACCTCTCCTGCCACCCGCTGCTCCCCTCAGCAGTGTACTTCAGTCTGCCTGCTCTGCTCCCTGCTCTGGCTCTGGTGACTTCTCTCACCCTGCCATGCTTCTGACTGTACCCAGTGCTTGCATAAATAAATAAATAAATCTTTAAAAAAATAAATCCTAACTGCTAGAATTCTTTTTTTGTCCTAAATGCTAGAATTCTAACTGATAATACTCATTTGTTTTGTCCAAAACCATCATCACTGTCTGTTACTAAACCATCTATTTGTTTTCTGTTTTCTGCAATAGAATGTAAGCTATTGGAGTGGCAAAGACTTGCTATTCAGTTCACTGGTATCTTCCCTGCACCTTGAACAGTGCCTGGCATAAAGCTAACCTTCAAAAGCCAACACTTATATTGTTAGTAATAATTCATAAGCTGTGATTTTACCTGTAAAAATTTATTTATTTATTTATTTATTTTAAACCAGACAATGGCACATGCTCTTGCTACTTCTTTTTTATTTAATTTAATTATTTATTTTATTATTTATGTTTATTTATTTATACAAGCACTGGGTACAGTCAGAAGCGCGGGAGGGTGTGAGAATTCACCAGAGCCAAAAGAGGTCTGCGCACCATGTGGGACCCTCCTCCGTTGGCCGGGGAGCAGCTGGGGATCAAACTGGCGCTGCAGAGGCTGCGGGCAGCTTCGCAACCCAGCGCTCAACTGCTGCGCCACCAGGGAGGCCCTGTAAAAATTTATTAATATTTGTTGAATTAGTTACATGATTTTAAGGCTATATTAATATTTGTGATTATCTCTAGATGCTAAAGTTATATGCTATTTACTTTTTTGCAACTTTTCTATATTTTATAAATATACTATATAATTATACTACTGCTATAAATATTATATATATTATTATAAAAATGTTATTTTGTACACACTTCAAGAGACAAAACACATGCAAAATGTATATCAGTCTATGTAAAATTACAGAGATGAGGCCCATTTCTGCAGTGAGTCATAGGAAAGATGAGAGTTAGATACCTTAGAATAGATTCTTAAGGACAGATAAATTCTAAATATAGGAAAGACAAACTTAACAAAATAAAAATGCTCTGAGACTAAATAAGGGGAAAGGTCTGGGTAAAAGAAACAGACAACAGAAAGTGAATTTTATAGGTAAAATAGCAGCAGTGGGAAGGCCAAAATGAAAAGGAAGTAAAATATGACGTGGAAAGGAGACCCTGTGGAACATCTGAACCAAGTCAGAATCAAAATTATCTCACTAAAAATAATAGTTGCTATCATTTATAAAGAATTTACTACCAGCCAGGTTTGTGCTCCAAGTTTTATAGACGGGATTTAATTTAGTGCTTGTAGCGATTTTTACAATAGTAACAGACTCCAATGAATCCTATCTCTCAGTATAGTCCCCTCCCACAATGACGCTGGTATTGGTCATGTGACTTTCTTTGGTCAGTGAGATATTAACAAATGTAGCATAAATATAGACTAGAAAACCTATGCATCTGAGGTCTTGCCCTTTCTCTGATTTTGAAAACTAGCTTCCCCACGAAGTCTGAACTAGTCTGCTGGATGAGATACATTATCCAAGCAATAGCCATCATCAACAGCAAACATAGGTGATTAATACATTAGACCCTGGGCCTAGTTGAAGCACTAGGTGACTGCATGAACAGTCCCAGAAAAGACCAGGAGAAAAAAAAAAAAAACAACTGCTCAGCTGAATGTTGCGCAAATTATGACATACGGAAGCTTAAGAAAATAACATGATTTAAACCTATCTCATGTTTTACGTCACTAAGTTTTGAGGTCCTTTATTATGAATAGACACGATTCTCAAAATAACCTCCAAAATATGAATTATACATGAATAGGTTTAGTTATAAATTTATAAAAATGATAACACATACTTAGAACATGAGTAAAGAATTATAAAAATACAAATAATTTACCGAAGTTAGTAAATGGCAAAGCCTCTATAGTATATGAGAAAGATGACTTGAAAAGATTTTTAAAGGCAAATATCACACAGGGATGATATCTTGGTTATTGCAATGGGAAACACACATGACTTCAGGGAATTAAAGGAGAGGAGTAAATTCCATGAGAATCTGATTGCCAGCATCCACAATAAGCTATGTGACTGTGCTTGGAGCACATGGTATGATACTGACAGAGAGGAAGGCAATAAAGAATAAAAATAGCACTTGCAGACACTAACGCAGCAATGCCAGCCCCCAACCCCCACCATCTGAAATCACTAAGAAAGATGTAATACACTCACCTGACAGAAGCTGGTGTTCTTGCAATCCATAATTGAACTGGATAGCCATGGGCTGCAACTAAGCACTGGGCACCTCAGGGAGCAGCTGGAGAATTACCATCTGCTCAGTAAGCTTTTCTTGTCCACGCAGGGGTCTGATACTTGGATGCAACTGGGTACCACTGGGCTTGGAAGGGAATCATTGTGGAGACTGGAGATATCATTTCTGATACTAGACCACCAGAAACACACTCTAATTTAAAAAAGAAAAAAAAAAGTTAAGGAGAACAAACTCATTCAATTTCCAAGAGTTTTTCTTTCAGAATGTATTAAACTTCTTCCCTCATCACCCAGAAGTCAGGCAATACTCCTCTTGGGGCTCTATTCGCCATTCCAAGTCAAGAGGTCATTAAACACAACGTGACGAAAGTTACCAAAATAAGGGCACAACTGGAAAGACAAGGGGAGGGAATTTTAAAATTTTTGTCCCAGCCGTTAGCACCAGGTTACTCGCTGCCCTTCCCCAGACCAAACGGTACTGTGCTCCCTCATCACACCGTAGCTTTCCCTCCTTCCCACACTCATCCAGATGGCTCCAGCCCAGAAGTCGGCTGATTCGATGGCCGTACCCCTCGTCCTGATTCCACCCGCCACCCGAGGACCTGAGTCGAAGCCCAGGCCTACCAAGGCGGCACCGGGTACCGACAGCGCTCTGGGCCCCAACTAACTAGCAGCGGTGCCCGGGAGCCGCGCCCGGGAGCGACTCCGACTCCCGAGGGTTTGACTCTCAAGGACTCAAGAGACCACACCCGGGACTGGCGGCGCTGAAGAGCCGCTCGCCGAGCGACGTCCCCCGAGCTCTTCCGTCTGGCGTGAGCCGCCAGCACCCGAACCTCAGCGTGCGCTCCAGGTGGCTGTCAAGCGTCGCGCGCGGTGAGCCGGCCGTCTCTCGGGCCACTCTAGGCATCTGGGAGGTTTTCTCAGCTCTATGGCGCCTGGTCTGGCGCTTGCGCACGCGCGGGCTGGGGCTGCGGGGTCCGCAACGGGAGGCGGAAAAGAGATGCCGGGATTTAACCCCTAAGTCTCCGCCGAGCAGTCTCCAGCCGAGCGGTAGTGAGGGACCTGTTTGCCCTGCGACAGTTCCCTTGCTGCCCAGTCTGCCGGTTCTTCATGAGAATGTCGGGATGCATTATTGTTTGGGAAAGCTTGCTGGGGCAGGGTGGATTCTCCTACTGTCAATTCTTCTTTATTTATCTTTTTTTTTTTTTTCTTTCACACCCCTTCTAACTAATGTGCTTCCCTTCTAACTTTTTTCAGATTTCTCAGATGTTCTCCTCCCTCTGCACTCTACAGTGGCGTGACTCCGAATTACCTGGAGGCTTTGTTAAAATACTATTTAAAAAAATAAAATACTGTTAGCCCGACTCTACTCTTAAGAGTTTCCTACTCAGTAGTTCTGGGGTGGGAAACCAGTCTCAGGTGATCCTGATGCTGCTACTTTGAGAACTACTGCCCCAAATGAGCAATACTCAGCAATTAATGCCCGAATCCCCGAGAAAATAGATTTTATCTACTTTGAGGTCAAGGAAGGCATGCTTGGAGTCTCTCGAAAATTTTGCTTGCCAGGACAATCCTCCTGGTGCCTAAAAGATGAGGATGAGAAGGACCTGAAATGGAGGGGACTGGGGCATCAGGGTAAGAAAGGATATTGCTGGGCCTCCCCTGGTGGCCCAGCGGTTCAGCGCTGGGCTGCCAAGCTGCCCGCAGCCTCTGCAGCACCGGTTGCATCCCAGCCAGTGGCGAGGGTCCCACAGGGAGCGACAGACCTCTCCTGTCGCGCCCGCTGCTCCCCTCAGCAGTGTGTTTCTTCAGTCTGCCGGTTCTGTTCCCCACTCTGTCTCTGGTGAATCCTCTCACCCTCCCGCACATCTGGCCTGTACCCTAGTTCTTGTATGCATGAATAAATAAATCTTAAAAAAACCCACCTTTGATATACAATATCAGCAAATATTTAAAGTATACACTTTGATAAATTTCGTCATGTTTACAGCTGTAAAACCATAACCACAATCAAAATAGCACATCCAGCAACCCTAAAAGTTTTATCTTTCCCCTTAGTTATCTATGTATCTCCTCACATAACCCCCAACCGCTATTATTTCTTTTTCTTTTTTTTGAAAGATTTATTTATTTATTTATTTATTTATTCGATCACTGGGTACAGTCAGAAGCGCAGGGGGCGTGAGAGAATTCACCAGAGCCAGAGCGGGGAGCAGAGCAGGCAGAAGGACCGAAGTACACTGCTGAGGGGAGCAGCGGGTGGCAGGAGAGGTCTGTCGCGCCATCTGGGGCCCTCACCGGTGGCCGGGGATCGAACCGGCGCTGCAGAGGCTCGCAGCCCAGCGCTCAACCACTGTGCCACCAGGGGAGGCCCTATTATTTCTTTTTCTATAGATTAGTTTGCATTTTCTAGAGATTTATTTAATTAGAATCATACAGATTGCACCTTTTTTGGGTCAGACTTCATGCTTATTTTGAGGTTTAAAAAACGGAACCAGCATTGGCAACTCTTCAGAAAGGGAAATAATGGCTAATAATCAGAGTTCTTCCCATGGTTTACATCGACAGAGAGGGGTAAGTTTATATCAAGAAACACCAGAGAATTCCCCAAGATCTTCTTGGGGAGTTGAATTGTGATCGGAACATTCATTTTCTTTATCTTCAATCAATGAAGTCAACTGTCATCAGTTTGAAAAGTAACCAAAAACCAAGCCACAACAGTTTAAACAACTTTTGAGAGCACATTGTAGAAGAAAATTATTCTGACTTTCACCTACTCTGCCCTGTTCCCCAATGCCCCAGTACTCTGTGGCCAGTGGATCCTCTGTCTTGCACCTTTGCCACTCCATGACAGCTCCTTGCCCTGTGCATTCAGTGTGTTTGTGGCGTGAGAATGTGGCCTGCTTCTCTCCTTCCTAAATTCTGAGACAGTAGATTCTATTTTAAGGGTTTTTTTTTTTAAAGATCTATTTATTTATACAAGAACTGGGGTACAGTCAGAGGCGTGGAAGGGTGAGAGGATTCACCAGAGACAGAGCGGGGAGCAGAACCCAGCACAAGGCTGAGGGGAACAGGGAGCGTGACAGGAGAGGTCTGCCGCGCCATGTGGGTAGCTCCCTGGCCGGCTGGAACTCGAACCCACGCTGCAGACGCTGCGGACCGCCTCACAGAGCTGCGCTCCACCCGCTGCGCCACCGGGGAGGCCCAGTAGATTCTATTTTTATTTCCCAGCTGCTATACCAAGCTACTCGCCCCTCCTTTCCTCAAACAACCCTTCTCTCCCACTGTTACTCCCCCCCACCTCCCCAGCTATCCCTATCATCCATCCATCTATCCATCTATCTGTCATCCCCTTTCCCCGCCTCTTTCAGTCTCCGCTCCACCGTTTCCACTCGGGGCTGTTCGGCGGGTCCCACCCACAGACACGCTCCTGCGGCCCCGCACCCGCTCCAGCCCCCGCGCCGCCACAGAGCTGCAGGCCTCCGGGCTTCCTAGAGGGGCGCGCCGGCCCCCGCCTCGGCCCTCGGCCCGGCCCCTCGGGCTCGCCTCCCTCAGGTCGGTTTCGCTGCTGGCGGAGCGAAGGGTGAGTGAGGCGTCCGGCAGCGCGGCCTCGGGGCTTCCCACACCGCCTCAGTCCGGCCTCCGCCCTCCCCGCCGCCCGGCCTCGGCCGCCTCTGCGAGCCACGGCGGAGCAGAGCCCGCGGCGGTCCCGGGTGGGCCCCCCCGGCCCCCCAGCCCCCCGGCTCTGTCGGCCTGTTCACCCCGTCCTGTGCCGCCCCCTCGCCCTGTCCTCCACCGCCCGGGCATTCCGGGGCTCCCCCGCACTCGCCGGGCGCCCCCGCCCCGCCCCCGCGTGCCAGGCCGCAGGCCGAGGAGTCGGGGACCCTGGTGAGCGCTTCCCCCCCACAGCTCGCGCGGCCGCGCGCCCTCGGGAGTCAGGTCTCGGCGCCCGTCCGGACTCCCCGGGTTGGGTTATATTCTGTATCACATTCTCCCAGCGCGCCGCCTGCCTTCCCCCTTGTGGTTTCATCACCATTAAATTCGGCATTTTGCGGCTTTCTAACTTCTGCCTCAGCCCACTGTTAAGCTCTTTCATGGCAAGGACGCTGTCTGGTTCACGACTTTTTTGCCCAGCGCCTGGCACAGCGCCTGCCCAAAGTAGGCACTCGAGGAAGTGTTAAAAAATATGTGAAAAAAATCACAGGCCCTCTTGGAAAGGGCGCTTGGCCGCGTGGAGAGGACAGATGTGAGAAAGCATTTCAGCAGAGTGTGGACTCTGGAGTCAGACCATTTAGTGTCAAAACATCCCTGATGGCATTACCTCCCAGCCGTGTAACCCGGGACAAATGACGTGACTACTCTGTTCTTCTCAGCAAAACAGGAGACCCTAGACCATAGTGTGCTCTGAAGAGGAAATGAATGAGAACACTTAAAGCAGCTTGACTCTCCCTAATCTCTAAAATCTCAACGAGTATTTTTCTGTTACAATTAAGTAAGCAAACAATGCATTTGCATTACAGTAACAGCCTGCTGTAGCAAGTAGGATTGTCCAAAAGTGCCCTGGACTTTCTTGGGATGCTTGGAACAGGTTCTCTCCTCCTCCAGGGGGAAGGACTGATGGCGCCTCATCACTGGACTTCTTACGTGTCAATTGTGCCATAATAAGAACTAAAAAAATGTTTTGGTATTTTCCTTATATCAGACAATTAAGGAAAATTATATATCCAAGTTTCTCTGCGCTTGGATGTGTAGGAACCATCTGTTGGTATTTCTGGCAGAGCACAGTTTAGGAAATGCTGCTTTATTTGCATGTCAAACTTGTCTTTCTTAAAATAGAACAGTAAATGATACCAGCATCCTTTCAGTAACCAGGGCCAGCCAGAACTGGAGTCCTTGATTTCTCTGTCCTCCAAACCCTCATCCACTGTGTCCCTAAATCCTGTCAAATCTCTCATCTTTTTAGAAGACCATAACTGAGACCAACATGACCCAAAGTGGCTGTAATAGACACCTTTCCATTTCTTCTCCATACCCCTCTAGGGAGGTCAGATTGGCGCTCCAGCTGTCCCTGTGGCTGTGGGAATCAAATGTCAAGTCTGTGTTACAACCTTTTAGACCCTTGGGCTGACTGGTCCTCTCTAGGTGCCTCTTCATGCCTTAAGTCAGTTTCAGGCTCTGGCATAGGGTTTTTAACCCTGGCTGCATATCAGAATCACTTGTGGTGCTTACTATACGCCCCACCCTTAGAGATTCTGACTCAATGAGTTTGTCATGGGGTCCATGTTCCATGAGTGATTCTGTCACAGCCACAGGTGACAATCACTAGTCTGGCCTCCGTAAACCACCTACAGTTTCCTCAGTGACCAGCAACCTCTTATATCCATTTTCTTTGCCTGAATGATCTTCTTCTACATCTTTATGGGCTCACTCACAGCAAGCTGCTGAGATGTCTTCCCCCAGGCAGGCAGCTCTCCCTGACTCTTCCCACCCTCTCTTCCTGGTCTTAGTCTTGTCTTCCTGTGACTCTTTGCCTGCTTCCCTCCATTCTTGGGTTTATCACACCGTGTTTACCTGTCACTTTGCTAGGTGTATTTGAGGACAGACCTTTTATTTTTTTATTTATTTATTTATTTTTTAATAGAGGCATGTTATTTATTTATTTATTTGTTTGTTTGTTTGTTTTGTTTTGTTTATACATGCACTGGGTACAGTCAGAAGCGCGGGAGGGTGAGAGAATTCACCAGAGCCAGAGCGGGGAGCAGAGCAGGCAGAAGGACTGAAGTACACTGCTGAGGGGAGCAGCAGGCGGCAGGAGAGGTCTGCGCGCCATGTGGGACCCTCCTCCGGTGGCCGGGGAGCAGCCGGGGATCGAACCGGCGCCGCAGAGACCGCGGGCAACTGTCCAACCCAGCGCTCAACTGCTGCGCCACCGGGGAGGCCCGAGGACAGACCTTTTAATCCTGAGAGCCTTGTTTACTGCCTAGCACAATGTAAATGCTCAAGTATTTATTAAATAATGAAGGAATCCATTCTTCATTGTGTTGTCTCAGTCCCTTGTAACATAAAGTTAAGCATAATTCTACCTTCACCCTGGCCATTGTCCATGAAGCTTTCCTAACATTTTCACCACCATTTCTAGCATTAAGTAAGCTTATCCTGGGCATCAACCCATTTGGTAATAAAAAGAACAAGTGCTTTAGAATTGGGAAACTCTAGGCTCATGTCTTGACTTTGCTGTTTATCAGTTTGGGGCCATGGGCAAATTACTTAACCTGCAAGAACTTCAGTTTCCTCATCTGTGAAATGGGAAGGATAATATTTACCTCATAATGTTATTGAGTTCCCCCCAAATAGTATTTATAAAGAGCCTGATCCTTAAAAAGTGTTTATTAAATGCAAATTCCCTATACTAGGGAGACCCCTCCCTCACCCCCAGCATAATAGAGTTAATATGGTGGTTGCAGAGCCCGGTTCTGCTGCTGATTAGTGCTCAATAAAATGATGATTATTATTCTGAGACATAATATTATACTATAGTATTTCTCCTGCTTTTCATGATCTACACATACTATTTATTAATCCCTAGTGTTGTCCCTAACCTTGTTACTAAAGGTTTGATTTTGATGTTACTCAAATTTTCTATTTCATGTGCTGAAAATCTTCGGTCATTTAGAAATGTTTATTTATGTGCTAACTTCTTCTTAGTGAATTCTCTCTATTGTGCTACATTTCCTGACAACTTGCCTCCAAAAACCTGTACTATACTCTAAGCACATTTTTTCTCTGTATAATGTTAGCATTGTTCACCTCAGGAGCTCCCTGAAGAATTGGCATTCAGAAGGAATCTCTCAAACACAGACGTCTATTTCTTCCCTGCCTCAAAAATTTCAGACTATCTTTGTCCAGAATGTCAGGAAAGGCTGCAACCTTGGCCTACCATGCTCCTTGTTCTTCAAAAGAACAAGAAGGTCTTATAATTGTGAAGGTTGAAGAAGAGAATTATGTTTGGGGGCAGGACTTTAGCCTTCAGGGAAGTGTCCAGAGCAAGGAGACTTTCCGTCAGCGGTTCAGGCAGTTTGGTTACTCTGATTCTGCTGGACCCCGGGAAGCGCTGGGCCGGCTCCGGGAGCTTTGCTGTCGGTGGCTGAGGCCAGAGGTGCACACCAAGGAGCAGATCCTAGAGCTGTTGGTCCTGGAGCAGTTCCTGGCCATACTGCCTGAGGAGCTGCAGGCCTGGCTGCTAGAGCACCGACCAGAGAATGGAGAGGAAGCCGTGACTATGCTGGAGGAGCTGGAGAGAGAGCTTGATGAACCAAGGCAACAGGTAAGAAATAGGGGGTTTGCTTGCATGTTTTACCTCTTGTGAGTTAATGGAGAGTCTGTCATGAGTAGCATCGGCTGG
Organism: Talpa occidentalis; assembly: GCF_014898055.3. Classification (NCBI taxonomy): domain Eukaryota; kingdom Metazoa; phylum Chordata; class Mammalia; order Eulipotyphla; family Talpidae; genus Talpa; species Talpa occidentalis. Next base: position 29,805,778 of record NW_023601322.1, read on the forward strand.
CCATCAGAATCATACCATTTTCGTCTTTTGGGTTACTTTACATCCACTGGGATCAAGTCCAGCTTTTAGCCTGGTTGTTTTCTATCGAATCTCCTTCCCTGCGTTTTTATCCTCTTTATAAGCTGAGGATCATCATGTTGGTACTTGATCACTCCTAGGACACAGCTCATGGTCAAGGAATGATCTGGAAGGAAATGACATCCAAGGGTGCATTGAAATCTCTTAGCAGCCAGTTCCAGCCCTTGGAGAACCAGCACAAGAGTGAGGATCTGGAGCCCCAGACTTTCCATGAGAGAGGTGAGGAGCCACAGTCCATTGTGGGTTGAGGGTGGATCTGAGGGCTATCATCTGTGACATGTTTCATTTTCTTCATGACAGTCACTTGTGGCTGTGATTAAGTTTTATGGAATGGTCCTCTTGCCTAGAAATATTTTCCATTGGCTCGCCCTAGAATCTGAAATTCCAGTATTATTTACTTTGGGTTAAGAATTAAGGTCTCTAGGGCCTCCCCTGGTGGCGCAGCGGTTGAGTGCTGGGCTGCGAGGCTGCCCGCGCCGGTTTGTTCCCCGGCTGCTGGAGGGTCCCACAGAAAAAAAAAAAAAAAAAAAGGTCTCTAATAAAATTCTCTATTAATATCCAAAGACCAATATTCTGTTCTTTTAATTTATGGCACCAGTGGCATGACAGTTCCTTAAATGGTGGTGAATACTGCATCAGTAACCAAAGCTACACAGTGACTTGAACAGGGAAAGTGTAATATTAAGAATTATTATCCATAATGGGATTAATTACTAAGTAATTAAAAAATAACAAAACTCTCAAGGAATAACATATATAGGGATGTCTCTAGGACTGAAGCAGAACACTCATGGAAGGAAGATTATCTGCAGAAAGTACTATGTCTTCCTCATCCTCTGCCAGAGCTGAGGTCCAGATTTTGTTGGAGAGGACACAGCTGTGACCCAGCAGGAGATGTTCACTGATGTGCTGTGCTACCAGAATTTGCTGGAAAGCCACCCATGAGATGATGTCTATAAAAGTATTTGGGGGTGTGCACTGTTGGGTGCCCCATGTACTTCAGGAAAAAAACTGAGCACACCAAAATCAGGGGGAAAAAGCCTCTTCCTCTTCCATTGACCCTCTCACCCCCAATTTATTGACAAAGCTCACATCATGCCAGTCGGCAAGGTAGAAACATTGCTTCCAGTATCACAAGTAAGACATTAAAAGATGAATTTGAGGCTGAGGGGCAATAAATTGATAATTGGAACAGAAATCAAAGATTAGAACCAAAAGTGACTTTGATTATATTATTGGCAAAATTATTCCTATGGGCAGCAGATACATCAGGCTCATTAACTTGTTCTCATTAAACTTTTGTTACATCCAACTACTCTTCTGATTTCATCCATATCAAAGAAGCTTATTAACTTTCCATGAAGCTTAGCTATAATAAAAACCTACATTAATTCAGTCTGGTCTCTGTTATGGTCACATTATTCATTCTCATTCTTTTTAATCACTCAGTTTCATGAGCATGGCTAATGAGAGCCCACCCCAAGAGGTAAATCTGTTTATTGTATGATGACAAAATTAGGTTTATGAGACCACAAGCCAAAGGGCCAGACCCTGGAATGTGGCAATTCACCAAAGGAAATCATACAGCTATACAGTGAGGTCTCTTCGGACGCTCCTAGCCTTCCCCAGGTATCTTTTACTTCGAGACGGACCTACATTAAAATGGACTTTGAAAAATCATTTCCTCAGGTGTCTTTTCTTAAAGAAGGGTAAATGTGTAAATAATTTAGGGCCTATTATTTCTGCTTCTTGAGAAACAAAGACCCAACTATAATTTTTTAAGTCTTTCCTGGCTTCTACACATTGATATTTGTTATGGACTGAAATGTGTCATCTTCCCTCCATCTCACCCCGCCATCCTCACACACAATTTATATGTGGAACTCTTAACCTCCAGTACTTCAGAATGTGACTGTATTTATAGATCAGACCTTAAAGTAGTAATTAAATTGAAATGGGGTTACTAGGGCGGGCCCTAATCCACTCTGACTAGTTCTTAAGAGGAAATTAGGACACAACACAGATTTTGAGGACATGATGAGAAAGTGGCCTCCTGAAAGCCAAGGAAAGTGAAACCTCAGAAGAAACCATATCTGCTGACACCTTGATCTCGGACTTCCAGTTTCTAGAACTGCAAGAAATAAATTTCTGTTGTTTAAGCCACCCAGTCTGTAGTATTTTGTTATGGTGACTCTTTCAAATTCCTAATACAGTATAGTTCTTCCTCATGTCCACCTGCCACTTATTTCCATTCACCTTCTTTAACTAGTTATACATAAAAAATGTGAACATATAAGACTCCCATCTGACCCCAAAATGAGTCATGAACCCACAATGTTCCTTTTTTCATACTCTGCTTGTTTTATTCCATTTGCTTCTAATCATTTGATCAAATTAGAACTTTACAGAATCTGCAATCCTGCCCATCTACCTCTATCCAATACTGCCCCCCACCTTACCCCCAAAGCATTTCCTAATGTATCTTTTGTTCTCCTACTTTTCTAAAAGCACCATTGAATCAAGGTTCTTAGACATCTTTCTTATCAGGTCACTCCTTACCACTTCTTTTATTCACTCCCCCTCATTACCTAAAAATGCATCTTTCCCTCTAATCCAGGGTTGGCTCCTAGCTTTTTGATCTCTCATTGCTACTCCTATTAATCACCATATCCTGTAGCTAATGTCTTTTCCTATTTACCATCCTTTCTCTCCAATGCTTACTCTCACTCTGTCTACCTTACTCTTTGAGGGTGCCACCTCTCATGATCCCTATTTCTCTAAATTTTAGAGTGGGAAGCTAGTCACAAGAATTTTTCTCATGGTAGATAAATACCTGTCTTACTTGGTTTATTTTCTGTTCCTATAATTTCTGTTCCTATAAGTATTCCTTTCTTCCAGTATAGGGAGCAAATGACACTTGCGTCTTCTGTTCATATTTTTAGATGGCAAGTTGGTAACTGACAAAGTATTGACAGCAAAGCAAGAAATTATTGAATGTGTAGCATCAGCAGCCATGATATCCCCAAGAAGACTCCTTGGAGAAACTCCTTCAGGACAGATAATTGAAGCAGCTTTGGGAGGTCTGGATAATGTTGACAGGCTGAAAGAAAATGCTGCAAGGAACACAATGAATCAGCTCCCTTCCCAGGAAAGACATTTTAGTCTGGCAACTTTCAGCAAGAAAATCTCCACAAAAGAGAGTGTTCTTGAATGTAATGAAAGAGAAGGAAATCTAAGTCTGAACTCAGATGTTATAATACAGCAGAGAATTCACGCTGGGGGAAGGCTCTATGAGTGCTCTGACTGTGGGAAAGCCTTTTGCCAGGGCTCAAAGCTGATCAGACATAAGAGAATTCACACAGGAGAGAGGCCTTATGCATGTGAAGAGTGTGGTAAAGCTTTCAGTTTGAGCTCAGACCTTGTTAGACATCAGAGAATTCATAGTGGTGAAAAGCCCTATGAATGCTGTGAATGTGGAAAAGCTTTCAGGGGCAGCTCAGAACTTGTTAGGCATCGGAGAATTCACACTGGAGAGAAACCTTATGAATGTGGTGAGTGTGGGAAAGCCTTCAGCCGGAGCTCAGCACTTATTCAGCATAAGAAAATCCACACTGGAGACAAAGGCTATGAATGTATTGAATGTGGTAAGGCTTTTGGTAGAAGCTCTATCCTTATTGAACATCAAAGAATTCACACTGGAGAGAAACCTTATGAATGTAATGAATGTGGAAAATCATTCAATCAGAGCTCGGCCCTCACCCAGCACCAGAGAATCCACACTGGGGAGAAGCCTTATGAATGCAGTGAATGTAGGAAGACATTTAGGCACAGGTCAGGCCTTATGCAGCATCAGAGAACTCACACCAGAGTTTAACTTTGTGGGTAATAATTGCACAATTGTGAAATACAAGGAATTCACTTTGAGGGTGAGACTCCCTAGGAGATAGAAGGTTCCTGATAGCAGAGCTGTTTCTTCCACCCCTGTTCAGTACTGTTAAGTGTAGATCCACATGTTTGTTGAAATGGTAAGTGGACACCTTTGCAGTAGGTCAGAGTTGGGGCAGAGATCCTGAAAATGCTACTCTTACAATGAACTAAGGTGATGTCTCCCTTGGCAAGGATCCCTGCCCTGCAAGAACATTTGTGCATTTGACAATTGGAGGCATATACTGAGCTATTCATTGATCTGAAATGTTGAATTGTGAGGTTGTAAAATATGAAATTGTGCCCTGGATCAGGTTAGTAGTATGTGGGCGATGGTAGCTCTTTCTGCCTCTTTGCCAGTTTTCTCCTTTGTCCGGAGCTTCCTACTGAGGTCAGTTCAGAACATTTTAAAAAAACACCTGCAATGTGCCAGCCATTGAAGGCAGACATGATCATTGTTCTCCCAAAATTAAGGCCTAATTGTATGTACATTTTTTATTATGTAGGTAATTACATTTTTATTATGTAGTAAAATGTTAAGTGCTTTGGCAGGATAAATCCAGGATTCTCTCGAAATACATGGCAGGGGTACCTAACCTGGTCTATGAATCACTAACGACTTCCTGGATGTGATGAAATCTCAATTGAGATGTAACAGGTGGTAGAAGTTAACCAGGTCAAGGGCAAGAGGGAAGAGAACATTACAAGTAGAGGTTGTAGCACATACTGTGGCATAAAGGGAAGGTCGGGAAACACCCCTTCATCAGGATTCTTAATTCTGGCAGGAATTGTTTTTTTGTAGACCCTGATTCTACACCTAGGACAACTGTTGGTTCCTTTCTTTCTTACTATGATCACTGAGTTGGTCAGCTTGTTCCATACCCAGAGTACCTGACAGACCTCAAGTACTCCAGAGAATTAGTATGATGGAAGATTTTGGTGTGTACTCTGGGAAAAGGCCTATATGTACGTCAAAGAAAGAATACATATTGAGGGCTGGAGCACAGTGGGGACTATGGTATGTGTCATGACTCGGGGTTCCAGGAAATAGGCAGCATACAGGAACACAGGGAGTTTGCCTCCCCAAGTCCGTCCCCTCATGATGAGGCTTGCAAGTATTACACTACTTGAGGACAACGCATATTTTAACCCCTTCTTGGATTCCTTAGAAATCTACTTCTCTGCTGTTTTTTATTTTGGCAATCTTAACTGGTATTTAATTAAATACCTAAGAGAAAATTTGCTTTTCTTCTAAGATGTCCTGATTTCCCTTTGAGATAGTGTCAATTCTGAAGAAGACATCATATTTTAAATACCAATTAATAGTTTTCTACTGGTTGTGAATTAGTTGTAAATGTTGATAATACAGAAAATGAGGGCCTCCCTGGTGGCGCAAGGGGTTAAGCACAGCACTATCAAGCTATCTGCAGCCATTGCAGCGCAAGTTCGATCCTGGCCTACCAGGGAGCTACCCACATAGCATAGCAGACCTCTCCTGTCTCGCCTGCTGCTCTCCTCAGCAGTGTATTTCAGTCAGTCTGTCTGTTCTATTCCCCGTTCTGTCTCTGGTGAATCCTCTCACCCTCTGCACCTCTGGCCTGTACCCGGGTTCTTGTATGCATATATAAATAAACTAAAAAAAAAAAAATACAGAAAATGAGAAAGTCACTCACTGATAATTCCACCATCTATAGAAACATTGCTAACATTTTGGAGTACTTTTGATCATTTTTTTCCCCACAATCCTAGTATTTGGTTAATATCTTGTTTGGTAAATCATTTTTAGTAGCTTATTTTTAAAGTTATACTTTGAATCTATAACTGCTTGGAATGTAATGCAAGATATAATAAAATTTTGAGTTTTATGATTTGTTTTGAAATTATTCACCAGGAATAGGGAGCACAATAGCAGAGAGATATGATGGGAAGATGGGGGAAGGATTGCGGTGGGAAGTCAAGTGGTGCTCTTTGCTTTTTTCCTCTGGGCCAAAAAAGTATCTGGAAACTGACAGCTGGCTCCTGGACTGCAGTTCACCAGATGAAGTCACAAAATCAAGGGGAGGACCTCCCTGCGATTAAGTCTCAGTGCTATCATAGCCTGAGTTCAATCCCTGGCCAGGGAGCTAACCCACATGGTGCAGAAGACCTCTCCTATCTTGCACGCTGCTCTCCTTTCAGTAAATCTGCCTGTTCTGCTCCCCACTGTCGCTGGTGAATCCTCTCACCTCCCCCCACCCCTACCACCCCCCACTTCTCAGGCTTACACTCAAATTCTTCTATGCAAAACAAACAAAAAAACACAATCAAGAGGAACTCTGGGGCTGCATTGTGCTTGAGACTATGGAAATGAGTGCAAAAAATGAGCCTCTTGAAAAAACTTGTAAGGATATGAGAGTATGGTACTTAAAAAAAATTTTGCCTCTTTAAGCAATATATGTATCTGTAGTATCTACCAGAATTTGGACACTTCATCCCCTTTGAAAACAAGAGCCTGGGAGACTGCCATGGCCTTCCCTTCCTCTCAGGTCCTCCAGAGAAACACATGCACAAACAACCCCACTACCCTTTTAGTTCTGTGATCCTTGTGCCAGACAAGAAGCCACATTACGGAGTAGAAATGTTTGGTCCTGATCCACCAGAAAGCAGGGTGGTGGCTGGTTTTAAGTGGGATCTGCCCAAAGGCTCACTCTTTTTTGACTTTGCAGAACTGCTCTCTAGGTCAGTTCCTCCTGCATTGGAAATTATTCTAATTGGCAATTCCTTTTGCTGTAAGGACTCATTTTGTGGCAAGAGAAGCAAAGGCTTTCAGAAAAGCTTGGAAAGATGAACATTAGATTTACTTAAAATTTTTAATCTCTGCAACAGTGTTAATTCCAATCTATGGAAATGATGGAGGGGAGAGGTAGGCAACTGATATTTATTAAGCACCTTACCCAATCTACACATTATTTTTATATCTGGGAATCTGTGCAAGATCCACTTAAGGCAGACACTTTTCCTCCTCCTCCCACACTATGCTAAGAGAAATTGGAGGGTCATGAGCAGAAAGGAAAGGCAGGAGGTACTTTACTTTTCAAAGCCGGTGATGGAGAAAAACAATTACATTCAATATCTATTATCAGTGCCCCCCTTCCATTTCATAAACACTTAGAATGTTGAAGTATTAACTGAAAGAGATTTATTTACCTGAGCTTTAAACTTAGGGTCCAGAGTTGTGAGGTGACTTATAGCTGCAGAATCTATAGAAAGGCACTAACAAAAACAAATATTTCCACTTCAAGACTATTGTTTCTCTCAACCACTAATCTTCATGCAATTAATTACACTACATATAATTCATCCTTTTTTTTGGTATATAAAATGGGTGCATCTGCTATTGTTATTTATCAATGAGAAAATCACAGATCACAGCTAACAAGTTCACTTACCTCCTAGGACTTGGGGAGGGACAGAGATTGTACAGAAAGTGTGATGTTCGTAAGATATCGAAGTGTGTATTTCTTGACTAGTCTTGGCTTCTTTAATTTTTTATTTTTTTAAAAATATGTATTTATTTATTTATACAAGCACTGGGTACAGTCAGAAACGCGGGAGGGTGAGAGAATTCACCAGAGCCAGAGCGGGGAGCAGAGCAGGTAGAAGGACCGAAGTACACTGCTGAGGGGAGCAGCGGGCGGCAGGAGAGGTCTGCGCGCACCATGTGGGACCCTCCTCCAGTGGCCGGGGAGCAGCTGGGGATCGAACTGGCGCCGCAGAGGCTGCGGGCAGCTTCACAACCCAGTGCTCAACCACTGTGCCACCGGAGAGGCCCTTGGCTTCTTTAATTTTAGATATATATAGTAGAAAAATTTGGAAGACAGAAAAAAGCACAAGAAAAAATCAGCCATCATCTCATCACCCAGAGATAACCAGTATAGCCTTTGGAATTACATATTTCCAGTATTTTTAATGCATAAATAATTTTTACATGAAATAACATTATACATATATTTTTACTTAACAAGATATGCTTTGCCATTTCTTCTAATATTAATCCACATCACTTTTAACAGATTTTAAGATTTTGTACATTCATGATGGTTTCTGAATCATGTATTTCCTGGTAGAATTGTGAAGTCAAAAGGCAATGGTTAAGGCTTCCAGTATTGGTGGCCAGAGATATTATCTATTCACTTGTTACCAGCAGCATCGAGTCCCAATTTCCCTGAATCCTTGTTAGTGTTTTGGTGGGAGAGTAGGGGAAGTGCTATTTCAACTCTTGCTTCCCTATACATTCTTAATTCAGCAAGGCTGAACACTGAAGAGGGGCATTTATTCTTTTGTGATTTGCCTATTTAAATACCATTTTTTTTTCTATTGGGAGATTAGTAGGGAGTAGTGGCGCCACAGGATTCTGGGTTCCTATTTCCTGGCTTCAAAGTCTGACCTCACCACTTTTTAACCTTAAGACCTTGAAAACCCCATGATCCTAATCCTTCACTTCCTCCCCTGCAATATATGGGCTTGAGAATACATAAATAAAAAGCCCATAGCAAGTACCTATGATACTCTTACCATTATGTAAGAACTCTATAAAGACTATCTCCCTTTTGTAACATGTATCAATTTCTACTTGTTTGGATCTTTCCCCATGGAAGAGGAAATGAATTGCAATAGCTCCTACCATGTTATTTTGTTTCATTTTATCATCTTTCCCAAATGACCATATCCTTCTATTCACATTCTCTGCAAGAATGGGCATTGAGCTGTCATTCCTACTGGTTAGTAAATGAACATCTATTTATGGCCCACTAGTAACATTACTTCTTTTTATCCTAATGAAAACTCTTCCTGTGCCTAGGATTCCAGACTCCCATAGACTTTTATTTTTGGTTAGGTGTATGGTATCACCAACCTTTGGATAGCATATTTTTCTGTTGCTAACTTATACTCCAATCTGCCTTGCACTGGCAAACACCAGGCTAAGGGCACTTTTTCTGCTGGATCCCTCAGAAGAGGGTAGTCCCTGGATTGACCATGATTGTTACTTTACTTTCTGCTGTCATTCCCCTTTAATGTTTTAAAAAAAAATTCATAGGAGATAGTGAAATATTGATGATATAAGACAAAACTGGAACATGGAAAGGTTCCTGGAGAGTAAGTCAGATCCAGCAACTGTTTCAGTACCTGAGCCCCGGGGATGTTCTAGAAATCAGGGGATACTGGCCCCAAAACAAATGATATGGCAGACAGAGCAGCTCCTGAGTCTTGGGAATTATTGGAATCTGATAGCAGTTTTAATATTGTCTTAAAAGCCAAAGAAGTCCTTAATTCTGCAAGAGGGAGACTTAGAACTTGGTTGACTCTTAACCTCTTGTGAAGGATTCTTTCTCAACACCATCCCTACCCACCTACCGGAATGCTAGCCTAGCCTGTAAGTTGGGCAAGGACACTACATTAACCTTTCCTGGGGTCAGGGCAGACCAAAGCTCCTTACCACTCCACAGCCCAAGGACTCCAGGTTTTGTCTATTAATAGAAACTTCTCTACTGGCTCATATTTCGCTACAGGCACTGCTTAAGAGTCTGATTACATCCATGCTTCTTTATAGATATGATTCCACTTCAAAAAACGCAACAGAAATGCTCTACACAAAATGGCCTTTTAATTTCCAGATGTTCCAGACATTTTCACAGCCTTGACTGTTGTTCTTTCTGCTGGGGACACTGTTCTCTAATACCTACTCATGCTTCAGGTCATTTTCCTCAGAAGCCTTTCCTGATCCAAGGCTGGATCAGGCAAACCTTAATGTCACAGAGAACTGACCATATCACAGTGTCATTGCGTTTTTGTCTTGCCCATTAAACTGTAGAGACAATGTCTTATTTTCCTTTTTATACCTCGTGCCTCATAGAAAGCAGCACTCAAAAACTGTTGCATAAATCAGCTGGTATTCTTCTCAGTATCTCATTTCTGACCTGCCTACAGCTCAACAAATCAATGCTGAAACTCTCACCATCTGTCTTGAGGCCCTGTTACTGTTCTTAGTAAAATTTTTGTCTTCCTGAAACAAAATCTCCCTAATACTGTCCACACCATCCTCCAACCTGCACTATGATAAGCAGGTGTAGTGACAGAGCCTGGGCTGCTATACCCTCTTTCTGACATTCTCGAGGAACATGAGGTTTCATTGTTACATTCCCATTTCTCCTATTTCCTGAGTATTCCTAATGTAAGAGAAAAGCTGGAAGTAGTGATTCTTCCATCTGCTGTTCCGATGTCATAGAAAAGCTTTCAAGGGACAATTTGCATTACCATTGGTAAGTGCTACAGAAAGTTTGACTGACTCAAGACCTAGAAGTTTACAACCTTTATGGAGTCGTGCTCCAAGTAAACCCTTTGACTAAACATATAAATCTGACTGAAGTATTTACAGTACTCCCAAGTTACTTTACAGTGTGGACTCTCTGATGGCGCATAAGGACTGACCTGTGCCTGAAAGCCTTCCCACATTCATTACATATGTAAGCTTCATCCCCAGAATGGATTCTCTGATGCTGAACAAGGGCTGAGCTTCTTTTGAAAGTCTTGCCACATTCATTACACTGATAAGGTTCTTCTCCACTATGAATTCTCTGATGTCTGATGAGGTTTGAACTCAAGCTGAAGGCTTTTCCACACTCATTACATTCATAGGGTTTTTCTCCACTATGTATTCTCTGATGGGTTATCAGCTCCGAGCTCTGCCTGAAAGCTTTCCCACATTCGTTACATTCATAAGGTCTTTCTCCTGTATGAATTCGTTGATGTCTAATAAGCTTTGAGCTTTGGCTAAAGGTTTTCCCACACTCATTACATTCATAGGGCTTTTCACCAGTGTGAATTCTTTGATGTATAATGAGATATGAACTTTGACTGAATGCTTTGCCACATTCATTACACTTACAAGCTTTCTCACCAGTATGAATTTTCCGATGTCTAATGAGGGCTGAGCTCTGGTTAAAGGCTTTCCCACATTCACTACATTCATATGCTTTTTCACCACTATGAATCCTCTGATGAATAATAAGATACGATCTTAAACTAAAGGCCTTCCCACACTGGTTACATTTATAGGGCTTCTCTCCAGTGTGGATTCTCTGATGTTGTGTTAGTGAGGAATGCTGTTTGAAGCTGTGCCCACATACATCACATCTATAAGGTCGCTCTTCTGTAGGAACTTTCTGATATGTTATAGAGTTTGTACTTAGAATCAAGCTTCTTTGAGGTTCATCACGATGGTCTCTTTTATCCAAAGATTTGTGTGTGAACATTACTTGACTAAAACTGCCCTCTTGGGAAGGGGATTTTAAATTCTCCCTGGTAGCACTTCCTTGCTGCCATTCTAAATTGCTTTTGTGTTCACTAACTCCTCCCAATGAAGGTTCCTGGGGAAGTCCTTGTGATTGTTTTCTCAAAGGGTTCTTTGTTGCCGATTCATTGTTCTCACAATCTGAAATGAAAATAGCAAAAGCCAGGGTTCATATTTCTCCAGTTACTCTCAATACTCACTTTCTTTGCTAGACAAAACAGGAGTTTCTACTTAACACAAGATGCCACTGTCCTCATGTATCTTTTAATTAGCCATAACAGAGTCCACCTTCCTTTCTAATACTAATGTCTCTACATAGTTTGAATTTCATCCTTTCAAGTCTCCTCTGAGATTTCAATTGATCAATTACCTATTATTCCTTGCCTATTATACTACCTCTTCCTCAGTGACAGTTGTCAGGTTTTTCAATCTTTTAAAACCAACTCTGTAACCTCACTCACTCACATTCAGAGTAAAGCTTCTTGAAAGGGTTTTTATACTCATTCCCACTCTGCACAAGGTTTCTACCTTATGCCTCCAACTCCCATACTAGTCTCATCAATGTCACCAACTCCACAGCTGCTTAATCCAATGGATACTTTCTAGATCTTACTTAGCTGGCCTCTCTGCGACACTGATACTGGGGACCACGCCTTCCTTCTAGAGACAGTCTCTTTCAGTGTCTGATTTCTGTGACTGTTCCTTCTTAGATTTAAGGTTGTAGTGGCAGGACAGACACAGTACAGGTTTTCTATGATCCAGCAGACCGGGTAAGGGAGGAGAGAGTCCTGGAGACCTCGGTGGGTTTTCAGGCTTTTATTGGGATTTATCAGGCATATGGCAGACAGGGGTGCTGGCCTGCCAGCCTCCCAGCCCCCAGCAAGTCTTCACTCTTTCTGGCCTCTCCAGCGTTCTCTCTGCTTCTCTGCTCTTGGCTTCTGCTTCTCTCGGCTTCTCTGCTTCTTCTGCTGGTGTCCCCGTGACGCTGCCCTTGAAAGTCCAGTCTTAGCCCAGATGAATCCTATCTACATATGCCCACACCCTATTCCACATGCCCACCATCAGGCATGCATTCAGGACCACAGAGTTCTGTCATCCATCCTAATGGTGGGAGGGCAGAAAAGCCTGATACTTTTTACCTTACCCTACAAAGGTCAATCACACAAACATGAATTCTACATTCTGGTCTGGGTTCTAATGTATTCTTACTCTACAAACTCTACCACCTAGACTTCAATCAGTACTTACATTAGCAATGTAATGTCTCCCCAGATCCCCAATTCTATCTTAGTTCTCTCTTTGAGCTTTAGACTCTCCTACCCAAAATGCTAATTGGGCATACTGTGAATATTTCACAAGCACCAAAAATTCCTAAACCAAACAATTGAACACATCATCAGATGTATTTTCCCCTTATGTTTTCCCATTATATGAATAGCACAACCATTAACCAGGTTATTCAAGATGGAAACCTGAGTATCATCCTCAAATCCTCTCCCTCCACCTCCACTTTTTTTTGGGGGGGCGGGGGAGAGAAGTTTTTATTAACAGAAGACATTAATAACTTAAAAAGATTAAGTTGATATAATCAGGCTCCTCTTTTAGCAGTTACCAGCTACTGCAATGCAACTGAAATATGCAAAAAAAAAAAAAAAACCCAAAAAACAAACCCCCAAAAAACAAGTTGGTTTTGCTCTACCCCACCTCTTATCATAATACATAATATGTCTTGATTTATTCACTGTGGTTACCTGGACTACACATTTTTTGACTTCCTCAAATTCATTCTCCACTCTGCAGTTAAATTCTAAAACATAAATCCAATCACACCTGTGTCCAAAATCCTTCAACTGGACTCCAACTCTGTACAATCTAGTGAGGATAACAGGTAAGGTTTATATCCTAGGTCCCATTTTCCTCTTTTCATCTCTCACCAGTACTCCCCTATAACTTCTCTATTCAAGTTATATTGAACAAGATTTTCCTCCACAAATGGATGGGATTACGATCCACTAAACCCAGAGCAAGTTGAAAATATCGTAAATGGAAAATGCATTTAATACTAAGGTACTGAACATCGCAGTGCAGCTAGCCTACCTTTAATGTGCCCAGAAAAATTATATTAACTTACTGCTGGCCAAAATCATCTAACACAAAGCCTACTTTATTAAAAAAAAAAAGGCATTTAATATCTCAGGTAATTCATTGAATACTAACTAAAAGTGAAAAACAGACATGATAGAACATGAAAACAAAACACGATATCCAAAAAACATTGGCAACACTGTAGAGTATGACCTCATCCTGGACTAACTGGGGCTTCAGGTTACTGCCACTACCCAGTAACACCAGAGTATTGTACTACACATCGATAGCCCAAGAAAAGATGAAAATTCAAAATCTGAAATAGAGTTTCCACTGAAAAAAATCACTAAATGGGGCCCCGCACTGTCCCTGCAGTTCCCGGACATTGTATTCTCTCACCTTTAGCAATTTGTGGTTGCTGCTGTGTAATATACAGAAAATATGTATTTGGTCTTCATCCCCAGTTTCTGGCAGAGCTTTTAAGACACTTGGAATTTCTTGGGTGGTAGAGGTGAGATGTATCTTATGTTACTCATAATGAGCCCCTTTTAACCACACCTAAGTGATTGATTACTGGAGAATGGGGTTTATTTGCCCCCATTATATAACTGGAGAGTTGGATCTTCCAGTCCTACCCTGACCTCCAGGGAGAGGGGCTGGAGATAGAGTCAATCACTATTGGCCAAAATTTAAACAGTCATGCCTAAGTAGTGAAATCTCCATAAAAAGATTGTACAAAATGGCTCAGAGAGTTTCAAGAATGATGAATGCATTCTAGAGTCTGGAAAGTGGCACACTAAAAAGCCACAGGGACAGAAGCTCCTAAGAGCAGGACACTTCTCTCACTCTCTTCAACAGTCAGCATATTTTTTATAATATGCTGGTGAAAGTAAATCAGGTGTTTCCAAGTTCTGTGACCCATTATTGTAAATTGTGAAACCCGAGGGAGGTGGTCACAAACTCCCTGAATAGCCAAGATGGACAGAAGGTTAGCCCAAGGAATAGCTACTTGAGATTGGCATTTTAAGGTTGAGGGGCAGCTTGTGGGACTGAACCCTGAACTATGGGACGTGTGCTAATTCTGGGTAGAGTCAGAATTGCTTAATGCCAGGGAAATCCTACACTTGTGATGTTAGCAGTGTTAAGTAGAGAAACAGTTTTCCCTTCCTCTTCCCATCTATTTACTTGACTTTCTCCTATGCACAGTTCAAGTCTTAGCTGAGGTGTCTTTCTCCAAAGTGTTCCTGGAACCTCTAACATTGAGTAGTCAGGTGCCAAACATGTGCTCCAAAATACCCAGTGGCTACTTTTATTATATATTGCAATGGCATTTTTGCTTGTCTAGACTATAACATTTAGACCATAACATTCTTTAAAGACAGAGACCTAGTACACACCACAGTACTAGATATGTTTTAGCACCCTAAGGAATTACATAATGAAAAAACAAGCGAATAACTGACACAAAGAGGGAATGACTACAATGCATGAAGATTGCTGAATACAAAGTCACTGTCGTGAGCATGCAGGTCTAGAACAATAAAGGTGAGGCTCACATCTGACATGTCTGTAAAATGCAATTAAAACTAGAGATCTAATTGCTAATAATTTCCAGATGAGTTTCTATTTCTTACCACTTTTGGGGGAAAGGCAAGGTTCCCAGGGATTCAGCTGTGTCTTTAACTCTTGGGGTGCTCCAAGACATGTCAAATCCTTCCAAGGCACTGCTGGTCCCTGTGGACTAACTGGGACCTGAAATCAGTAAAATATGGTTAGCTTTCTGAGGAAATCCCTAGGGAAACTACTCAGTAAAAATTTCAAAGAGGTCAATGAAGACATTTCCTGGGATGAGGGGTAAAGAACAACTTAAGGATAGAGACTGGTATGGTCCTAACAGTCACTTCCGGGTTATGATTCAGTAAAGACAAATTTTCATCCTATTGTTACGATGACTGACACATGCTCCAGTCTGTAAATTCCTTTTCCCACAACATATTACTTCTCCCTGTTCCCACCTGCTGCCCTGGATCATCAAATTCCCTCTCCAGATCCTCCAACAGCATGACAGCTTCCTCGCCGCTTCGTGGACTATGTTGCTGAACCCAGATCTGCAGCTCTTCAGGCAAAATGCTCAGGAACTGCTCCAGCACCAGCAATTCCAGGATCTGCTCCTTTGTGTGCAACTCTGGCATAAGCCACTGATAGCAAAGCTCCTGGAGTCGGCCCAGCGCCTCCCGGGGTCCGGGTGTCTCCTGGTAGCAAAACTTTCTGAATTGTTGGCGAAACAATTCTTGACAGGATCGGGTACCCCTATTCTGTTTAAATTTCGAGGCCCAGGAAAGACTTTCTTCTACTTTCACTAGTATTAGTTCTTGTTCCTGAGGATTCTGAGGTAGGAGAGTTGAAATTGCTCTGGATTCCACAGCCATTCTGCACTGAAACAGCTTAGCAAAAAAACTGACTACAACTGGGTGGTGTGCTTCAGGTTTTTCTTTGAGTAAACTTTTTATTTCCTGAAGGATATAAAAGCACTGTTAACTTACAGCAGTGGAAAAAATTACTAAGAACTTAAATAATAAAGATCAGTCATTACAGTAACATACTGAAAAAGGTTTGGGACTGTAACTAAACTAGTGACAAAAATCACTCACCTCATCAATGTCTCCTAACTTGCAGAATCCCTGCCACCAGGGGTTAAATAAATTATTTTAGAAGCTTTTAATGCAGTACTAATATACTGAGAAATTTCCCTTTCAAGTTACTTTCAATTCTAATTGCACCAAGGAGAAAAATCTGTCTTCAACAGACATGTAAAATTTAGAGCTCCCTTTTTAATAAAAGCATAGTCCTCAGACTTCCAACGGTAACAATATCAGCTAGGGCTTAATAATGTTGTTTTTAAAAAATGTATTTTAAATTACTATTTATAGCAAATAATGTTGATTTTCATCTCAGTAGTAAAACTTCTTAAAAAAATTCTTATTAAGCACAAGTTGATTTAAATACAAAATTATTAGGTATTTGCAATTGCATCAAATTTGATATTCACCGAATTCAACAACATTGGGCACTTACTATAGGTAAAAAGGGATTTGCTCATGAATAAGTCAGTCTGAGGAACTAACCAAGAAGTATTTGTTAAATACTCACCATGTGTTCAAAAACATGTTGGATGTAGAGATACAAACAACAAAAAAGATCAACCTCAGCTCTCAAAACAGCTTAGAGTACACTGGAGTAAAAACTTTTCAAGTGAAATGTTAACAAATAATTATGTATTATTTTTTGCAATAGAGATAAAACATGATCTGGTTTTAGGATGGGTAAATACCGACAGGCAGGTGTGCGCTTGCATGAACAGGACCGATAAGTGGACTTTAACCCTAACACAATTACTTGCAGTGATCAGAATATTTAAGTTACTCGTCTGTGGCTTAATAACCAGCCTGGGTCGCACTCGCCTATTTCTCCATCCCGTTAAAGCACAGCATTTGCGAAGTCGCGGGTCAGGAGGAATAACTGTCCTTAGCGCTGGAAAGCAGGGGCTGCAGCGCTGGCCTCCTCTGCGTCCCCAGGACGGTCGGAGACGCCGCCGGACAGGACGCGACTCGGGGACCGGCAGGCCGAGAAGCCCAGCTCCTGCACCCGCGCCCGCCGCCCGCGCCGCGCGGCCTCCCGCCCTCCCCCGCCTCAGGGCCCGCGTCCCTCACCGCAAAGCCCAGGAGCGGCCAGAACCTGAGCCGCAGACCCGGAGCGCCGAGCCACAAAGACCGGAAGTGCGCGGCGATGACGTTCCGCTCGCGCGCCCTCCCGAGACCCCGGCAGCCCCGCCCCATACCCGCGGGCAGCCAATCAGCGCCGTGGATCCGACGCTTCCCACCGCCTTTGCTGCGGGGCTGCGGGCCCCGCAGAGCGTCAGAGCCCGCGCGTGGGCGCGAGGCGAGGGTGCGTGGGGGGGGGCGGGGTGCGTGGGGGGGCGGGGTGCGTGGGGGGCGGGGTGCGTGGGGGGGGCGGGGTGCGTGGGGGGGCGGGGTGGTGGGGGCCGCGGGTGGCCCCTCCCGCGGGGGCGCCGCTCGGCCTCTGCGCTGGCTTTTCCCCACCGCGGTCTGCTAGACGTGGTGTCCCCCCACTCCCGGTGCATTCCATCTCCAGTTTTCCCGAAAAGTATTAAGATTTTCTTGTGATTCCAGGACTTTCCCCGTTTCACCTGCAAAATATAAACCCGTGGGGGGGTCTCCCTGGTGGCGCCAGGGGTTAACACGCAGCACTATGAAGCTATTTGCAGCCACTGCAGCGCGAGTTCGAGCCCCGCCAAGGACCTACGTGGTACAGCAGACCTCTCCTGACTCCCCGGCTGCTCCCCTCAGCAGTGTATTTCAGTAGATCCTCCTATTCTGCTCCACGCCGTCTCTGGGGAATCCTCTCACGCCACCCACCTCTGGCCTGAGCCCCAGTTCTTGTATGCATAAATAAATCTTTAAAAAAAAGTAAATCCGTGGATGAACAGATGGAATAACCACTGAATAACAGATTGAATAACAATCATACTGCTCTTCCCTCTGCATAGCATTGAACCTGAAACTGCGCTGTGTGGTAGCTATGTTATGCCCCTTTTACAGCCATATAGCCTGTGCAAAGTCGAGGGAGACGCCAAAGTCTCCACAGTTCAAGGAGACTTGGGTGTCCCAGACTGAGCTTCTAATATAGGGTTTTCCCATGTTTTCTAAAGCTAGTGGGTATTGGTCGTAGTATTTAAAGTATTCTTTGGCTATTTAGTAGGTGAAAATGATGTCATTTATTGTTTTAATTTTCATTTCTTTTAAATTAGTGAGCTCAAGATTAAGATATTTCCCCTCAAATCTATTGAACATGAATGGCTCTAAAGAGAAATGGCTTTTCTCATTTTTTAAAAATTGAGGTGTCATTATTTTTCTTTAATATTTGTGGGAGTTCTATTTGCTAAGGCTATCAACTCATTTAGTACAAATATTTTCCCTTTTATTTTTATTTAGTCTTAGATGTTGATTCAAAGAAATAAATATACAGACACATTCTTTTGTGAGCTACTACATTAAAATATATTTTGAAAAAATAGTCATTAGGACTGAGTGGTTCAGGGCCTCCCTGGTGGCTCAAGGGCTTGAGACGCAACTTAGGAGGCTATCTGCAGCCACTGCAACACGAGTTCGATCCCTGGCCAGGGAGCTGCCCACATGGTGCAGCAGATCTCTCCTGACTTGCCTGCTGCTCCCCTCAGCAGTGTATTTCAGTTGATCTGCCTGTTCTGTCCCCCACTCTGTCTCTGGTGAATCCTCTCACCGCCCCCCTCCATGCTTCTTGTATGCATAAATAAATCTTTAAAAAAAAAAAGAATTGAGTGGTTCATAATTCTTAATCAATGTGAAGTGACTAGAACATTTTTAAAGCTAGAGAACAAATATTATTACTTTGTGTTTCCATTATCTGTTGTATACAAAACCATTCTAAGTCTTAGTGACTAAAAACAGCAGGTGTTTTATTGCTTATGGTTCTGTAACCAGGAATTTAGGCAGCAGGAATTTAGCAGAGGTGGCTGGTCCGTGTTTTATGAATGTGGCATAACTGAACTGGAAGATGCAAAGTGGCTTCACTCACTTTGCTGTGATCTTTGTGGTACCTTTTAATGGGAGTTATGTGCAACTTCTCCGTAAGACCTCTCTCCTTGTGTAACAGGGTGGTCCCCAGCAAAGGGGGAGGTTCCAGGTTCCTTGCCCCACCCAAAGGAGGGTGGAGTAGTGTCAGAGAAGGTAAGAAGCTGCAGAGGAGACTGAGAAGAAAGGAAGCAGGAATGAGAGCCAGAAGGAGACCTGGAGGAGGCAAATGGAGCAGAGACACATGTGAAGAAACTGAGCTTGCCTTTTGGTCGTGGACTGGGTGACACAGATGTGGGTGAGAGACCTGTGGGGAGGATAACAGTGGCAGCTTTTACCTTGATTTTGATTTTGCTCTTTTCCTCCCAGACTTGTCTGGTTGTTTCTGATCCTTTTCTGTGGGTCCCCACTGAAAGGTGCTTTAGGCTTGTGGCAGGCTTTTGGGCCTTGCTCTGGGCCGATATCGCTTGGGTGGCCTTTTACCCAGAAGGGGATGGGTAATTTTGGGTGCTTGATTTAGAAACTATTCTTTCCTGTGTTGTTTACTAATTGTATTAAAGTTCCTTTTCATTAAAGTCTCATATGTTTTGTGTTGATGCGGCGGATGGCAAAACCTATTTAGAGCAGGCAGGTTTGCGGGGTCTGGGGTGCCCCTCTCGCTGCCCTGTAACACTTGTATTTCTTATCCTTCAGGAATTTAGCCTAAACTTTCTTACATAGTGCCTGGTTTCTAACAGAGTAAAGGTGAATGAGAAGATGCCTGTTCTCTAAAGCCTTAGGTCTGGAATTGGCTTTATATTTCTTTTGCTATTGATATATTCTGTTGGCAGAGGGACTAGATTCATGGGAAGGGGGTGTAGACTCCACTTTTTTTAATAGGAGGGAAGCTTAAACAGAGGAGGAAATTTTGGCAGTATTTTTTTTGCCTCTATCATAGCCTATTATATTGAGAAGCCTGCTACTTAGGAGTGGAACTGGTGACAGAAGGAATGCTTGCAACTGCAGAATAGAAAACCATACTAAAAGTTTTTATTCTTTAAGGTTTTTTTTATTATCCCACATAGCTTGATGTGTGGAAATAAGGCCACATTAGGATTCCTTAATTCAATAGTATGTTTACATTATTTTAATGTAAAAAAACAAAAATCACAAATTTAGAGATTGGATTGACTTCATTCAATGATTCATGAATTGGGCAGCATCTCACCTTGATACTTGAAGGATTTACACAAAATGGAGAGTACTTACAGAGAGGAGAGTAGGATGAGGTTATTAGCAAAAGAAAGGTTATTTCAGGTAAAACCATCTTTCCTCAGGGGCTAGGCAGGGCTTTCTTATCAGGCTGATCTGGAAACACCAAATTGATTGGTTTAGGTTTATCCTTTGGGATAGATTGAAACTGCAGTGAGATTATGAAGGCTGAGGGGCCTGGCAAAAAGGATTCTATTTTGAGACTATTCTTTTTATTTTTTAATACGAAATGAACCTGGGGTTTCCTTTTGATCAGATACGATACAATTGCCTTTGAAAGAAAAGTATTATACACAATTCCCTGAGGGATGGGAGGTACCACATGCCATAGAGGATCACATGGGGCCACTCATATAGAGAAGCATAGAGAAAAAGAGAACTAGGACTAAACCTGTATTATTATAGTGACAGCATGTATTCAGGCAGGGAGATCCTCTATTGTCAGGGAGCAAAACACAGTTAAGGCTTGTGGTTTATGGGTTTGGAATAAGATTTCCTCATGCCCATTGGTGGAGGTGTATAAAACCTTGGGTAATTAGCATGGCCCCATGACTCCAAGATACCAAATCAGCAAATACAGAAAATGAAGAATAGCTATTATGCTATTATATTCTATTGCTGTTTCTAATGATGTCACCCATTTAGCTTTGTGCTTTTTATAAAGAGATAATAGATGTATTAACTGGAAGAGACAGTGGTTATTTGTCACATACAAAAGAGTAAACAAAGCCCTTATTTACTAAGTTGTTTCTCTTTGCTTTAATGTCAAAGAAAACCCTTAGAGTTGCTCATGAAGTGCATTTTTGCATTTATTATTCTTAGAACAGAATTAAACCTACAGATAGTTTATATTATTGTTTTACTTTCCCCCCCTGCAATGACAAATCACTAGAAAGCATCCCATCCTGGTTCTTAATCCTGTCAGCCACTTCAGAAAGATGTCTCACTAGGATTCTGTTCAGACTTAGGGGTGACTCACAAAGATCGAAATTTAGCTTATGAATAAAAGAAAACAATGCCTTTCTACATACATGTACTTTGCATAATAAAAAAAAACTTAGCTAAAGAAAAAACATTTTCTAATGTTTTTGTAGTTAGTCTGGAAAGAAAGCTTTAAAAAATACAGTAGCACTTGAGTGCACTTGAGTACCTCATTTTATTATACCTAGTATGACATGTTTAAAAATCTAATTTGGTTGCCTTAAGCTTGCTGTTACTTGTCTTCATTCTTTAGTTATAGCAATTATCACTAGAAGGAGATTTAAGTTTTAATTGAACTTTTTACAGAACAGTGAACTAGCTGAATATTCATTGCATTTCTGTTTGACAATGCCTAATGAGAAATTCATTTCTTTCAATCTTGTTAGGCAACCTGGTTACCTCCAGGGCTCCTGAATACCAAATATATTTATAATTTAAATACCTTTTCAAGAGGTACAACCTAATATGCCTACCTTTTCTGGATTTGCCTTGCTTTTAAAAATTCATTATATTATGCTTTTATGACTGGGATCATACTGCTGCAGTAATAACTCTAACCACATAAAAGGCAATAAGATTGAAAAGATCCACTTGAATACCTTTATGAATAACGTATTTTCCTAACTTTATATAAGCTACAAGTTTGAAATTTGGTGATTACGCATATAGAAATTTTAAGCTGATTTTCATTATGCAGAATGGAAATAGGTAACCAAAGGGAATATTTGGGGCCACTGCTTTGAGGGGGGAGGGATATTGGATATGGGCAGAATAATGTAATGGTTACAAGTTCATATTCTGGAGCAAGACTGAGTTCAAATCCCTGCTCTATTGATTATTAGCTCTGTAACCTTGTACAGGCTTCTTAAACTTTCTATGACTTAGTCACCTTTTCAGAAAAAAGGATGTAGTTATAGTAGTGACTCATAAGGCTATTGTGACCATCAATAGTTAGAACTAATACATTTAGAACAATGCTCAATGATTGTGTTTGTTAATATTGGGGAGAGGAGGGACTGATTTGATGTGGAGAATGTGGAGGCTGGAGGGAGAAACATTTCTTCAGATCTGGATTTGCCTAATGTTAATTATTCAGGATCTATGTTAAAAACATACATTTCTAGGCCTTCAATTCAAACACCTAGGGAGGGTTCTAGGAATTTGTATTTTGACCAAATATCCCAAATGATTCTTATTATGCAATTAATTTGGGAAACTGTGATAGGGTAGAGAGCAGACATCAGAATCAGACGGATGTGGGCTCTGATCCATTTGTTAAGCAGTTATGTCTGTGTGTCTGCATGTTGCAGGGACTGTTGTAGATTGCTGGGCATATAGCAGAGACTAAAACTGACAGATAGCTCTCTCCTTATTTTGTGCTTATAGAACATAGAGTCCACTGGGATTCCTACTCAAAAATGCCAACCTCTACCTCCCTGAGTGACTTTTAAACAAGAAAAGCTATTTTTTTTTTTTTTTGGTTACAAAACCGTGAATTCATTAAAGAAAAATACAAATCAGAACCAATGAGCTCATGTTGGAAAGGGAAACCCTCAGGTGCTCAGAGACTTTATGTACTTATAAGTGAAAGAAGTTAGGAAAAAAAAAAAAACCGGTGGGTTTGGTGGTTTAGTGATGATGTTTAAGAGGTTTTACCTTTAAATAGAAATTGAACCACTTGACCACAGAAAAGCAAATGTGACCAGATTTAGTTTCGTTGACTTTTGGGTTTTTGTGTTTACTCTCTGATTGGCTAGTTGCCAAGAATAAGAGGCTGTTTTGACAAATCTCTTTGAAAAGGGAAATTATGGCAGTTGAATTTTAGTTTTCTCTTTCTCCCAGGAAGGTATGTTCAAACAAAGGAATGTTTTCTCTTTGTTTATGGCTTCTTATAAGAGGCCATAATTTACCTTTGAAAATGGTTTTGTGCTCTTTTGTTAGAGGATCCCAAAAAGTGCTTGACAGTGGTTTGAATTGAAGTTCATTTTAACATAACCTGTGCCCTATCTGCTTCTAGGGTCAACGCGGGAGTGGCTAGTCTATATTGTTTTGTTCTTTTGGTAAATGAATGAAAGAATACAAAGGTTAAGATTAATGTCAGAATGCTGCTTTAATTCTGTAAAAAATACTTATTAAAGATAAATATTTTCTTTTTTTTTAAAAAAAAGATTTATTTATTTATGCATACAGAACTGGGGTACAGACCAGAGGTGTGGGGTGTGTGTGTGAGAGGATTCACCAGAGACAGAGTGGGGAACAGAAGAGGCCAAGCAGAATGACTGAAATACACTGCTGAGGGGAACAGAGGGCGGGTCAGGAGAGGTCTGCTGCGCCATGTGGGTAGCTCCCTGGCTGGGGATTGAACTCATGTGTGGCTGTGGAAAGCTTCATAGGTTGCCTTTTAACCCCTTGTGCCACCAGGGAGGCCCAAGATAAATATTTTCTTAGAGTCTTTCAGAATAAAACTATTGATTATGCCTTCTAGATTTATTTTGCTCTGGATATTGAGGTTTACTACTATTAACTTTTTGTGCTTATGCTTTACAAGTATAAAAACATTAGCAAATAAATAGTGGATATCACTGTTGGGAAAATGAAGTGTTCTTTTCAGTGGTATTTCAGTCAACTGAAGTTTATCTCTTCAAGAATTTAAGTTATCACATTTTTTGCCTATTCTAAATGTGCTACACAGTCCCATACCCTTTGTGAGAAAGTATATCGAAAAATTTTAAGGCTCTAATTTATTCTTATGCTAAAGTATGAGTTTGAGGATCACAGAAGTATGGTGATAAGGATACATACTTCTCATTTATTACTCAGCCGGATACAGTCCAGCTTCCTCTCATCATTGCATTGAGCTGTAATGACCAAATACAATGACTTTGTCTCAATCTTTACTCTTCTTGAACTCTAGCATTCTTCACTGTTGACTGCTTATCCTTTTTTTTTCTTTCAAGTTTCTAGGACACTATTTTTTTCTCCGCCATTCCATTACCCTTTGCCTAGCTAGTTTCTCATTAATACCTACTTAATTTATGTAGGCTTCTGCCAAACTCATCTCTGCTACTCTTCTCATTTGCAAATATATTTCTTCTATTGGGGAGTGATTTCAGTCTTCTGTTCATCTATAATGATTTCCAATTCATATTTTCATTTTGAGTTGTCTACTAAAAGAAGATTGAATGTCTTTGACTCTAAATGTGTGGATTTTCCAAATAATGCAACAGCTTTCTGAGGACACCAACTGGGTACACTACAGATTCATTCAATTCTGACACTAGCTACCCAGAGTTAGCACAGACCCTAAGGTTAAGGGCTCAGTCCCACAAGACTATTCCTCACTTTAGACACGAACACAAGACCATCCGTCACTTTACACACCAGGAACAAGTAGTGGGCTCTCAGATTACCCACTGTCTGACTTGGCTACTAATTGGAGAGTCCCACAACCCATTAAGGTTCAAAACTTTTCTATAAATCGTTCACAGATTTATAGCAAAGAAATGGCATATTGGCTTATTATAAAGGCTGTAAATGGGTAGCCAGCTGAAGAGGTATGTAGGGCAAGATCAGAAAGGTCTGAGTGCAGGAGCATCTGTCCCAACCGTTTGGACCGTGCCACCTGGCATATGGGTCTGCTCATCAATCAGAAATCTCTCTGAAGTTGTTATTATTTTTTTTTTTAAACAGAAGTCATTTTTTTTTTTAAAGATTTATTTATTTATTTATTTATTTATTTATTTATTTATTTATTTATTTATTTATTTATTTATTTATTTATACAAGCACTGGGTACAGTCAGAGGCGCAGGAGGGTGAGAGAATTCACCAGAGCCAGAGCGGGGAGCAGAGCATGCAGAAGGACCAAGGTGAGGGGAGCAGCGGGCGGCAGGAGAGGTCTGCGCGCCATGTGGGACCCTCCTCTGGTGGCCGGGGAGCAGCCGGGGATCGAACCGGCGCTGCAGAGGCTGCGGGCAGCTTCGCAACCCAGCTCTCAACCGCTGCGCCACCGGGGAGGCCCCTGAAGTTGTTATTTAGAATTTTTATGGAGGTTCCCTCATAGGCATGTTTGATCAGATTAGTGACCACTGATGTTTAACTCAATCTCTAAATATCCTCCACTCCCTACATGTTGGGAATAGGATGAAAGTTCTGAATATCAAATCATCTGACTGTTTCCTCTGGCAATCAGCTCATCCTCTCAGCCACCTCATTAAGATAAATGTAGGTCGGGCCTCCCTGGTGGCGCAAGGGGTTAAGACGCAGCCTGTGAGGCTGTCAGCAGCCTCTGCAGCAGGAGTTCGATCCCCAGTAGGGAGCTACCCACATGGCGCAGCAGACCTCTCTTGGCTCGCCTGCTGCGCCCCTCAGCAGTGTATTTCAGTACATCTGCCTGTTCTGTTCCCCACTCTGGCTCTGGTGAATCCTCTCACCCCCCACACCTCTGGCCTGTACCCCTGCTCTTGTATGCATAAATAAATAAATCTTTAAAAAAAAAGATAAGTGGGGCCTCCCCGGTGGTGCAGCGGTTGAGCGCTGGGTTGCGAAGCAGCCCGCAGCCTCTGCTGCGCCTGTTCGATCCCCGGCTGCTCCCCGGCCACCAGAGGAGGGTCCCACATGGTGCGCAGACCTCTCCTGCCGCCCGCTGCTCCCCTCAGCAGTGTACTTCGGTCCTTCTGCCTGTTCTGCTCCCAGCTCTGGCTCTGGTGAATTCTCTCACCCTCCCGCGCTTCTGACTGTACCCAGTGCATGTAAAAAACAAACAAACAAACAAACAAACAAATAAATAAATAAAACATGCCTCTATTAAAAAAAAAGATAAGTGTAGGTATAATTGAAAGAGGCTTGTTCAGAGTAGTAATTTCACCCTACCGCTCAGGCTATTTCAAGGGTTTTAGTAGCTCTGTGTTAGGAACTGGGGGTGAAGGCCAAATACGTATATTTTTTAGTATATCACCGTATTACAGCTACTAAGTACCAAATCTTAATTTCCAGCATATGGGAAATTCTAACCTGGACTGTCTACTAATGTGTCACCATTCACAGCCAAATCCAATGTGACAACTTCCTTCATCTCTAATCTTACTACTAATAGTGAATTTTTATTATTATAGAATTATACTGATCGAATAATTGTTTACTTTATTAACTTGTCTTTTTTGTCTTACACTGTCATGACTCACAAATTTTAGGGCCAGTGAAAGGAACCAGAAAAAAATTGGCCATTTTAAAACTCTGGCACTATTGGATCATCATCTGAAATAGCTCATATTTGTTTACTTTTCCTTTTTCCTTTTTCAGTTCAGGCCTTTATTGTCTTTCTTGTAATGGCTTTTTAATTGATTTCCTTGCTTCTTGTCTGCCCTCATATTCCAGTTGCATTTTTCAGATTGATGCCAGAATCTTAACACATGAATCTAATTATGTAATCATCCTATTTATAAATCTTTGCTGCCCTGCTATGTGCTCACAATATAAAGTGCATTTCTTTGCTATGCCATTTAGCATCTTCTTCCTTCTGACTCTTTGCTATTGTCTCCCTGTGTACATGGCCACCGATACTGATGTGCCATTTTGATTTTCCTACTTTGTCCAACTTCCTTGTCTTTATCCTGTTTTCTTTTTTAAGATTTATTTATTTATGCATACAAGAACTGGGATACAGCCCAGAAGTGTGGGGGGTGAGAGGATTCACCAGAGACAGGGTGGGAAAAAGAACAGGCAGACTGACTGAAATACACTGCTGACGGGAGCAGTGAGCAAGACAGGAGAGGTCTGCTGCTCCATGTGGGTTGTGGCTGCGGATAGCTTCATAGTGCTGTGCTTAACCCCTTGTGCCACCAGGGAGGCCCTATCCTGTTTTCTTTAATGCAACTTTTTTGCTTTCAGTTGACATCTTCTGCACCATTTAAGTCAGTTTATATGTTGTTTTACCTGTGAAAACTTTCTCACCTGCCTGGGAAGGACTTATGATTTGCTTCTTTTTTTTTTTTTTTTAAAGATTTATTTATTTATATAAGAACCGGGGTACAGGCCAGATGCACGGGAAGGTGAGAGGATTCATATGATTTGCTTCTTTTGATGTACACATGTTGATATTCCCAGGATCTAGCAGTGTTCTTTGTGCTTGCTATTAATTTCTTTTTAAAGTTTTTAGAAACTACCCTTAAAAGGTAGTTTTTCATTGCAGTTTAGTTTTTTATCTGGTAAATTTCCTTTCTTTGATTTTGTAGCAAACCAAACCGATATCATCAACCTTGCCATCGTCACTTTGACCAATATTTAACAAATGTCTAGATTGCTTGTATGTAGTTGGGGTACAGAAAGATCTCAGAGAACTATATTGTAGTACTGGGGTGATGTTAAGTGACTGAACTTCTTCTGGTGCTGAACTAGCACAGCCAACAGTGAGTTCTCTTTGATAGTGCATGAAAAGAAGATACATTATAAAAGTCTGCAGGTTTCATTTGAAACCCAAGGTCATAACCCGACTCTTGACACATTACTAAGCTTAGTGGCTGCTTCCTTATATAATTTTAAATAAACCCAAAGTAAATTATTTGCAGTTAAACAAGTCTAGTCAGTTTAGTTTTGTTTAAATAGCAACTGATTTCTCAGTCTCCTTGGAAACTGCAGGGAAACAAGAGACACAAATAATAACCCTTTAAATGGAGAACATGTCAAGATTTGTTAAATCTTAGAAATCAAGGACACTGTTAATTAACAATTTGTGTAGGTAAGCATAATGACATGGTAGGATAAAATGAAATTAAGAAAATATACAAGTGAATGAATGTTGCTAATGATCGAATTTAATCAAATCAAACTAGGCTTGAATGAGTAATGGTTTATCTTTCTAATCTAACTTGCCCTACCTTTTACCATAAATGTTGTTAGTCTAAAAGAGGATCATGTGATAGTCATATCCTATTGCTATAATACAATATATGAAGATGTTGAATGTCAGTCTAAACAGAAGTAACTATGCTGTGGGATACTTCTATTTGAAGTGTTTTCTTGAGCAAAAAATAAGTAAATTAATCAAATTTAAAATCCTTGCTAGCTTTTGTAGTTATTTTATTGTATTATTAATGTTAGCATCTATGCTAATAGTACGGTTATATATTAAGGATTGTTACTACCAACAATAAAAATTTGTGGTATGTGATTATTATGTTATAGCATATTAATCATGTCACTAAAAGGCCACTAAATGTGCATATGAGAGATGTTTCAGTTTACTCAAGTATTGTTCAAATCTTTAGTCTCCCAACTTTTCATTTCCTTATCTCCCTCCTCTTTCCTCTTTGGCTTGGCAGGAACCTTGCTAGTTTGTGTTGTGAGACACCTCTTGTGAATTAACAAGTGAATGATAATTAACAACAGTGGTGACACTGAATCTACTAGTTGTAAAATGGCCAAACCGTAGAATGACTTCTGGAATGGGTAGAGTAAATGGATTTTGTTTATCCTTTGTTCCGCTGTAGTCTCAGATAGAAAAACAGTCACAGGATTCTTGAGCCATTTCCCTGGTACATGCTGCCACCTCTTGGAAAGACAGAGCAGGGCAGCCTCAGAAGAATCCCAGGGGAGCCTGCATGTAATTTTTCATTCCCACTAATATTTAACACTCTCTGAACAAAAAAAAAAATGGATTTTCACCATCTAAAGAATTCATTAAATATTTGAATTTAAAGAAAAACCACAAAACAGCCTAAGGAATCAAATAATCTGGAACACTTTCCACAGAATTACATGAAGAGTGCTTGCATACAATGGGGGTACAAGAAAATCTAACAGTAGGTCTGGCTCTCACAGACTTAGTAAACTATATATAGATGCTGAAAAAGAGCAAAGTCCATTGTAGCTATTTTCAAGTTGTATAAAGTGAAAAAAAGTAGGTGAATTTGACAGTCAGACTCTAAAGGCCCAATTTCTTTTATTGCTTATTCAATCTTCTAAATTTATAATCACTTTTAAAAAGTGATGGCATAGGGCCTCCCTGGTGGTGCAAGGGGTTAAGATACAACCTATGAAGCAATTCCCAGCCATTGCGGCACGAGTTCGATCCCAAGCCAGGGAGGTGAGCCACATGGAGCAGCAGACCTCTCCTGACTTGCCCCCTGCTCCCCTCAGCAGTGTATTTCAGTACATCTGCCTGTTCTGTTCCCCACTCTGGCTCTGGTGAAGCTTCTCACCCCCCACATCTCTGGCCTGTACCCCAGCTCTTGTGTGAATAAATAAATAAATCTTTAAAAAAAAGTGATGGTATACATGAAAACCAAATAACTAACTTAAGTGAAAAATGTGGGATATGTGAAGTGTAATGGTATATAATTTGTGTGAATAATGCTTAATTTTGTTGATATTTAATTACGTCAGCCACTTTTTAAGCACTATTGAGCCAAGCACTCTACTAGGTCCTGTGACTAGTACAGGGAGTAAAGGACATGGGATCTGCCCTCCAGAAACCAGTCTGTGGGTGACGCAGAGACGTGGCAGAATTCTAGAGCAACAGAATCAGGTACAGTTATGTAGAGTACTTTTGGAGCAGGAAAGAACACCAAACTGCAATTTGGGTTATGAAAAAGAAAAGAAAAAGAAAAAGAAAAAGAAAAAAGCAGAATAACAAATATTCTTTAATAGCATAGTAATTTACAGCTCACAAAGGCAGACAAATTTATGTCTCCTGTAACAGAACTTAAAAGCTTGGTTTTAAGATTATATGGGTAGATTTCTATCTACAGTGTATATTATTCATGATAAATTTTTCTTCTTTTTCTCCTCTCAAGGAAATTTAGAAAAATTGTGTATTCTTTCCATAGTTTAGGTGTAAATTATTTAGCAACCAGAGCTTAGACAGAAATGATTAGAGGTTATACAAGTATGTATATTTTTCATCTTTCTGGTTTAATGTTCAATGTCTTAGGAATGATCACTTTTACTTTTTGTGACTACTTACTTATGCTATAATCATGCTGTACCTCATTGTATAATTTTAGTTTAATGTTCTGTGCAGAATTATTTCTTCAAGTTGATTTTTCACTTTCTAGGTCTATCAGTTTGGAGACTGTAATTCCCTTCATCTTTTAAATTTATTTTAATTTTTGCTTTTTTGTGTATAGTTATAAAATGCATTTCCTAATTTTCTAATATTCCTTCTTTTATCATTTCCTTTATGATTCAAGAACTTCTTTTAGCCATTCTTTAGGGTATATCTGCTGGCAACAAATTCTACTTTTCTTTCGTTTGAGAAGGACTTGCATTCTTGAAGCATATTTTCACTGCATTAAAGTTCCTTTTTTTGAGCACTTGAAAATTATTCAGTCATTTTATGTGTACTTTATATATAATGTCCAAGGATTTCAGCCATACTTAGAAGGAGGAATAAGGAGAATTATTTTTACACCATCTTGTCTTGGAACATGAAACCCATGGACTAGCTTTTCATATTAATATTATTTGTTTTCAAACTTGGAAAATAAGGTCTCTGTGAGATCTTGAACATATAGTTTATATATTTTCAAGTATTCTAAAATTATCATCAGTGGTATTAAAATCATATGTCCTGAAGTCACTGAAAAATGATGTGAAGAACAATGTTTAAGAATTGGATGCAAAATCTAGATGCATTTCTGGGGAGTGTAACATGAT
The DNA here is from genome assembly GCF_014898055.3 of Talpa occidentalis. Taxonomy (NCBI): domain Eukaryota; kingdom Metazoa; phylum Chordata; class Mammalia; order Eulipotyphla; family Talpidae; genus Talpa; species Talpa occidentalis. Next base: position 29,836,710 of record NW_023601322.1, read on the forward strand.
TTATTTACCAAAAAAAAAAAAAAAAGACATTAGAATGCAAACAAAAATACCTGCTGAATGTATTCAGTGTTTGTGGGATATCCTCTTTTGGGCTGATTACTTTCTGGGAGCTCAATGAAATAGGCCTTTGTGAAAGGAAAGGACCTTGGAAACATTTAGGATTCTTTTCCAAAATTACATATGCAGGGTTTTGGTAAGACACACTCATTAGTGTTGATTGGAGTTATGTAACTCATATTACCCAGGGTATTACAGTTTGCTTTGTTAGTGTCTAATCTAGTGCCAGACTCCCCAAAGGCCTTGAATCTGGCAAGATGAAATGCATAGCTGTTCCTTTAAAAAAAAAAAAAAGTGCAGTCCAAGCTGTTCTCTGTAAGTTTTAAGCTTAGATTTAATCAAGTCCAGCCAAAATTATTCCACCCAGGAGCTATTATCACATTCCTCTTTTTGAAAGCAGCTAAAACCACGAGATTGTTGGCAGTCACATTCAATCCTTTAGAAATGAAAAATTCTTATATTCTCTCAATTCCTAACTCCAACTTCCTTTTCCTGTTTAATGTGTTTGTGAAATTATTTGTAAAAAAAGATTTGAGTTTAATTTGTAAATCTTCAATTTAATGCAATATGACTTTCTGCTAATGAAACAATCTGGGAGAAATAGTATTGGGAAAACTCTGGTTTATAAGGGGATTCATATAGAGAACCATATATCTACATCTAGTTAGACAAGGAAAGTGTAAAACAGAAATTAAACCTGAGATATGGCCATAACTTCAGAATGACATTAAAAAAAACTCCAGTTTTTTATTTATTTAAATATTTTTTGATCTGCAACTTCTTGAAAAACAAAGCTGTAGATTGTCATAATCCCCTCTCTCCACATCTGTTCCTTCATCTTGCTTTATAGATGTTTATGTGAAAAAGAAATGCTTAAAGATGTGTATGTTCTACCTATACTTTGTCGGAAATATCATGGTTTTACTTTAAATCTCTTTCTGCTATATACAATGGCCACTTGCAATTTAATGAACAGACACTTTTTGATTTGCATGGACAGTTCACACTAGGGGAGGTTTCTTTTAGAATTGATCATAAGTGGTACAGGATGTGGTCATTCTACCAAAATTGAGGAATACATGGAAGAATACCTTTGGCATCTTTTAAATCAGTACCCTGTTTCTCTTTCCCAAGTTTGTCCATTTCCACCTTCAGGTTCTATGCTGAGGCCTAATTCTACCTTTGCATGGCTGTAAATTAATTTTTGCTAACATTGGCTTAAGGTACATACAAAAATAGGAAGATATAGTTTCTTCCAACCTTTTTTTACTTTTAAATCAGGATCTTTGGAAGATTTATAAAAAGGGCTTTTCCCTTTTTACTCTTTCTGATGCCAGAAGGAAATAGCTAGCTTGCCATCCTGAAAGGGGCGTGAACTCCTGGTCTGTGTTTGCTTGATATACACATTAGCCTTTTTATGAATTATGGAAGCCACTTCTAGGAGGAGAAGGGCTTTAACTTGAACAAATCACAGGAATCCAGTCACCCAGGGCTCTCAAGGGAAGAGCTTAAGCTAAAGACTTTCACTAGTTGGGACATCAATCTAAATCAAAATGTGTCTGTTCATTAAATTACAAGTGGCCATCTGCTTGCTTAATCATGTGCTTCTTTTTTCCTTTGAGCTGGTTGTCATCATCTGGTCTGTCCCTGTTTACTAATTAGCCTAAACTTGATCTTTACGTAAACCACAGGTCCATTTTATTCTGAACAGAACCATTGGAGAGAAAGTGAAAACAAACAAACAAAAATGGTTGTTATTCTAAAGTTTACAGGGATTGGCTATTTAGAACCTGGATTAATATTTGGCTTTTGCTGTGTATACTTGCACACTCACAAATGAGCTGCTTTATTTTATTCCTTTTCTTCCCCCAGTTTGGCAGTGAAGATGGTAATGTTTACTTTCATTGTTTTTAGAGCTAGAGAGTATTCCTTGTTGTTGATTAAGATATATAGTTATATTGTAATGGAGTCAGGCATATAGTATAAAGGCAAAGTTTAGATAACTGGTGCTAACAGTTTTCTATGCATCATTTTGCTGTGTTTGTACAAAGACATTTGTGTGGGATGGACTAAGAACTACATGCAACAAATAAAGTTGTAAGAGAAATTTTCTATAATGTTGTGGAGTGAAATGTGGGACGGAGGGGAGTTTCTTGTGCAAGATGGAGAACCAGACAGTTGGAGTCAGATTTGAACCACATCAAAAGTTTAAACTTTCTGAAGGTGGTAATTGGTTTGGGAAATTGCTTATAGTGTATTTATTAATATTGCCACTGAATCAGCTAATTGTTTTAGCACCATGTAGGCCTAATTTTGGTCAATAAGTTTAATTCAGATTATTCCATTTTATTAGACTGAATTTAACTATATTTTTTTATGGTTGAAAGAACCGTAAAAATATTTTGAATTGGATGTTGAGCAACTTTACATCCCCAACTGCAATTGGCATATAATAAGGTCCATCCCTTTAGAGGAGAATTTTCCCATTTTGGTTCATTCTTATATAACTTAGGCTGTCATAGCTATTCTTAATAAGTGTTATTGTTCACTTTTTTGCATTTGTTTATATCTACTAAGAATCTGGTAATCTGAAAATTAATTCTAAAAGCACATCACCCCCTGCTGGCCTAAATGTGGAAAAAGTTAACTGTGAAACAGTCTCATTTTGTTTTATAACTATTTTGAAAGAGAATTCATTATTATTTCTTTTTTCCTCTTCTTTATGACGTTCCTCACAGAAAAGGAAACCAAATTCCAATAAACTTTGGAGAGCAGAGAACAAACACTCAAAGCAGGGTGAACAGCAAATGTTTGTAAGAAACTGACAGGAAGATAAGCATTTTTAAGCCTACATTTGAATTGGCTACCTAAAATCAGAAATTAAAAAACACATTAGATACAATTTAATTAATCTCAAAAAATCAAATCAAAGAATCAGAATTCAGGGTTTAAAATGACATTCTTTTGTTCACAGAGCTAGGTTTAATAGCTTAGATCAGAAGTGAAGTCAGCTGTACTCCATATCACTGTCCTTTCACAGTTTCAAGTTACTTCTCATAACTAAAGACTCTCAATTTGGAAAATGATAATTTTTGGAAGTATATAAAGTTAAGCTGAGGTGTGTAGAAAAGGTAAGTTTACAATTCCCTCTAGAGGTTCCACTTTTGGGACCTCTATTGTTTTTGGGACAAGGAGATAATTGGGTGTATAGTGAGGAACACCACATTGGAGGGGCCTGGTGCAAGATTACAAATGCGCTGTTCATATCTTCTCCTGTCACCCCTGCTTGCATTGAAATAATATGCAACCATTAGATAGAATAAAACAACTTTGGAAACTAAAATGGAAGCATCTGGTGTGCATGCGTGTGGATTCCCCAACTAGCAGGCCTAGACCATGTCTTCTCCATTTACTCATAGCCACCCTTGGCACCCAGGAAAGGAACTACACAGCCACAGAAGCTGGGCTTGGAGCCAGTCGGGCAAAGAATACTAGGGTCATGGGTTTCTGCAGTAGGTTCTAGAATGGGGATATCTGTGTGTGAAGATGAATGCAGTGAAAGGAGGACGAGAGTGGGGATTCAGGTCAAGGTAAAGTGCATAAAGATGGACATTGCATGATTTATGGAAGCAAGTAATTAGAAACAATGAATTGTCTAATAAAGGAAAGACTCAATATAGCCCCTTAATAAGAGATTATAAACTATTTTTAAATGATTTATTTATTTATGCATACAAGAACTGGGGTACAGACCAGAGGTGTGGGGGTGAGAGGATTCACCACAGACAAAGTGGGGAACAGAACAGGCAGACTGACTGAAATATACTGCTGAGGGGAGCAGCGGGCAAGTCAGGTGAGGTCTGCTGCGCCATGTGGGTAGCTCCCTGGCTGGCCAGGGAGGGACTCATGCTGCAAAGGCTGTGGGCAGCTTCACAGTGCTGTGCTTAACCCCTTGTTCCACCAGGGAGGCCCTGAGACTATAAACTATTAAAAACTTTAATCTTGGAGTCTATAGAGCAACTCGGGAAATGTTTACTCTGTGTTAATCCAATGTGAAATATCCAGGTTACAAAACTGAAAGGATACTATTACTTTAACTTTATAAAACATAAACTAAAGAAGATTTATTTCTGGGGATATATTATCCTTTCAATATACTTGCATATCCTCATAAAGATATGAGTACTAGAACACTTGTCACATCATTGTAACATGAAAAATTGCAAACAAGTGATTTGGTATACTGTAGGTAAATAAATTATGCTACGTTCATACATTGAAATAATAGGCAATTATTAGAAAGAATAAGACAAACTTTAAGTACTAAAATGGAAGCATCTCAAATAAATATTTTAGGTGAGAAAAAGCAAGATGCATATAGTATAGTCTTGTGGGTGTAAAATAAAGGCTTTTGTATACATGAAAAACCAAGACAAGCTGGAAATATTGCAAATGGTAATAATTTTCTGGGGTATGGGTGATGATTTTTCTTTACTTTCCAAACATTCTTCAGTGCTTTTGTAATTTAAAATGGAAGATGAGGAAAACGAATGCCTAAGCAGTCATAAAAGGAAGTCTTGGTCTAATCACCTCTTCCTGTGCTGTTGAATTCTGGCACAACTTAAACTTAAGCACACTTGTCTATGTCACAAGCCTTCATTGTCTCTGTTATGCTCAGAGGCAGGGTCTATGATTTGATTTCTATCAATACAGTCAGTTAGCATGAGCATATCTGTGGATAATCATAAAATGGTGAAAAATATGGTTTTGGAACTTCATTATTGGATGGCATGATGAGGCTACACCCGAGAGAAGACTGAATTCTAGAGAAATCATTGGCTTTGACTAAGATTTTGTAACCGGTTCATTTCTGTTGATGTTTTCTGGCATGGTCTCATGACTCCCTGATGCTTTCTTGAGCCTTTCTAACTGAACCTTAACTTGCATTATTTTATCTTTAGATATTGTACTTACTTTTGTACCTACGCTCTGACTCTTGATGATAATTTGATTCTAATAGAAAAATGAAGGCAGATTACTCTAGCAATAAAAGGTTCTGATACTATTTTAAGAAACCCAGATAAATTAAATTAACTAAATCTACTAGGTTTCTTGATTTTCTCTGTGTCCTGTGAGATTTGCAAACTCATAAAAATTTATCTTTTACTGGCCTGCCTGGCTATTCAGGCAACGCATCCAGGCCTAAGCTGGTACCTGTTTCTTATTAGCAGCACCTACGGAAGTGCCTGAATTACTAGTCCTTATCAGATTGTCAAGCAATACTGAATCTCTACTTTAGTCCTTGAATTCTAATATTTTTAATTTTTCCCAAATACTTGATAATAATTGCATAAATAAATTACTACCTTTTTTATTGCACAGATGAAGAGGAAATGATCTTAGATTGATTAAATTTTATTCCGGGCACAGGGAAATTGTTTATCATTAAGCTTCCTTAATTGGCATATAAACTAACTTTTAACTGTGGCTTATCTCCTAAAAAATATGATTCATTAAAGTTGGAGGAATTCTCTTGATTTATGCATACAGTTTTCATGTGCCCTTTGTGATAGTTCATTCAAATTAGTAAGTAATCAAATTGCTAAGTTATGCTTGCAAATGGTGTACTAATTAGTTTGGGATGGCAGCTCATTCATATGAAGCCACATAATAAGCCAGAAAAAATGTGTTATAGTTTTGAATTGAATTATTGTCTCTATGTCAATGTTCTATTACATTTTTTACCTACTATTATTTGAATTTGAAATCTATTTATTTAAGAGAGAGCACATTTATTATTTAAACTTTACATTTATTCTTTAAACTTTGCCATTTTCCCCTTAGAAGATTATCAGATAATGCAGAGTGAGACATTTTCTAAGCAAAGTTCCCAAGTGGTCTGGAAATAATTATATATTTTTCATTGTAAAATTTGATAGACAGTTGAGTATGGTAAAAAAAATTTGGGTTTTGAAGTTAGGAACAATGTTGGAATCCTGATGTAGTAAATACTAGATACTTCATACAACTTACTAGGTGCACACATGGGCAAATTAAGCTTTCTGATACAAAGCCGCTTCAAACAGGAAGTGGGAATATATTTTTGTGCTGCTAGGGAGTTGTGAGACATAACAGAGAGAATACATAAGGGTACTCAGAGAGTTTCTCCAATGTATGGTTTTAATTTGGCCTTTAATTCAATAAGCATTCATTGAGTACCCATTATATTCACAATATCATTCAAAATAAAAATCTTACAGATTGCTTCTTAATAAAAGGATACATCACAGTATTGCACTTTAGTAAGAGAATAACTGATATCACCTGGAACCTCTCTTACTCTGTATTTCTGCATATCTGTTATAAAATAATGATTAATCATTAATTAATATTAATATACACCTCAGTGTAATATTTAATCCAGAGGATCCTTCCAAATGATTAAATATAGGGTAAATCATGTGACTTCATATTTAATTTCATATTCATTTTTATTATGTTCTAATTCCTTAAAATTAAATTGAGTTTCCTTTTAGGTACAGGTAAAAAATTCAGAGTTTAATCCTATATATTACTTTTAACAATGAGTATATATAATATACAGATATCATATATAGTTTATCAACCAGAAAATAATTTTTTATAATCATGCCAAACAGCCAATTCATTGAAAATTAGTAAGAGTAATATAACAATAGTTTCCATTATGCTTACTATGCTTACTATGTTGCAAACTTTGTGTGTCTCATCTAATCTCATGTAACATTAAATTGAGCCATGCAGAATGTGTAGTATTAGTCCCATTTCACAGATTAAAAAACCCTGAGAGGTGAAATAAATTGCTCAAGGTTACAAAGGAAGTAGGTGGCAGAACCTAGACACAAAGTTATAGCCATTTTATTTAGCTAATTTACTCCAAGGCTTGGACTCTTAATCTCCATGTAATTTTATTTATTTATTTATTTTAGATTTTTTTTATTTATATAAGAACTGGAGTACAGGCCAGATGTGCGAGAGGATGAGAGGATTCATCAGAGACAGAGCAGGGAACAGAACAGGCTGACTGACTGAAATACACTGCTGAGGGGAGCAGCGGGCAACACAGGAGAGGTCTGCTGCGCCATGTGGGTTTCTCCTTGGCTGGCCTGTATCGAACCTGCGCTGCAGAGGCTGCGGACAGCTTCACAGTGCTGCGCCCAATGGCCTGTGCCACCAGGGAGGCCCTCTCCATGTAATTTTAGACTATGTTTTATATCTAGCTTCTCCTAATTACTTTTTTAATGCCCTGTGGTCAAATACCTCTCTCTGTGGTTTTACGCTAGGAAAATGAATTGTGCCTCATTATTATATGTGTTTTGATATACAAGTCAAGACTATTTCAACAGGAGGCAAAATGTACTGGCTGTAGCAAAATACCACTACATATCTGAGATTGATGAGGAAGAAAGCTCTCACCGTCACTGATGAAGACATATTCAGCAGTGTGAAAGGTCTATTGTAAGTCATTGCCCTACATCGCAGCCAGAGTGTTGTAATGGAAATGATAGGTTTCGCTCCAGTAGAAAATATATGCAAAGAATGGGAGGGCTTGCTGGTAATATCTGGAGAGAGATAACCTGGCAACATTAGCCTGTGACTGAGGATTCTTATCTGTCAGTGGAGACACCCTTAAATTTGGCAGCCATCTGGACCACTTATGTGTGGCATGTGCTTTTTTTCTGGGTGGAGGGCCCATAGCATTGTCAGATCCTCTGTGATATCCACAATCAAAAAATACTAAGAACCAGCTCATCTAAATTTAGCCTTTCCAAAGTGATTTTTAAAAAGATATAGTTTAGGTAATTTTTGATATAGTTGAAGGTAATTTTTGAGGAGGTTAATTATGTGTGGTTATATGTTAAACATTTGGGATAAAGAACTCCGTGGGAAGTATTGCCTAATGGTTAAAAGAAGTAGGTTTTGGAAGTCAATAATAGGTTTCATGATCGCTATCTTACCCATTTGTAACTTCTCCTCTGAGACTCAACTTCCTTTTTATAAAATGGGGATAGTAATATAGTCCTCATTGGTTATAGGGATTGTATGAGGGAATTTAAATTATCTATGTAAAGAAAATATAAATTTTCTAAATAGAGTAAATAGTATGACATTTGGATTTATGGGCACTATGTAAATGACTATATAGTTAGAGCACTATATACTTTACTTCAAGACTTAAAACCAGATAAGTGAATCCAATCAACATCTAGGACATACAAAAAGCATAACAAAAAGATTGAAGTAGCATAAGTCAAAGAAAGTGGCTTTTCAGCCAAGTAGAGATTGGAAATGTGAGAGCAGAAGGCTAGTGTGTAGCACTTACAGCAGTTCTCCAGACTCTGATGGGAAGGCTTGGGGGACAAGTAAGGACTTAGGAGAAAGCTGATCCAGCAGTTGCAGGAAGTGTTTGTGCTGCTTTGGAGTTACCTAGATGTAGGAGTGGGTCACAGACTGCCTATGGCATTGTGTTAGATCCTCTAGTGTTTAATTATGTAAATGACTTCTCCAGGGGATATTTCAGCTGCTTACAAAGCGATGCCTCATTTATTACAGTTAGGAACACAAATATTGTCCTCAAATTGAAAAATGTATTAGCTTATAATGGGGAGTGTGAGATGGAGAGGAAGGCCTTGATAACCGAAAGTGCCCACTGGCCCCTTTGCTCTTACCACATTTGTGAGATAAGGCAAGCACATCCCCTGATCTCAAGCAGAAAACACTTCACAGCTAAGTTTTCCTCAGCCTACTTTATGTATTCATTTTTTTAGTGAATTTAAAAATTTTTTTTTGAAGATTTATTTATTTATTTATACAAGCAGTGGGTACAGTCAGAAGCACGGGAGAGTGAGAGAATTCACCAGAGCCAGAGCGGGAACAGAACAGGCAGACCGACAAAATACACCACTGAGGGGAGCAGTGGGTGCGGCTGGAGGCAGCCTCGCAGCCCAGCATTAACTGCTGCACCACTGGGGAGGCCCTCCTCAGCCTACTTTAAAAGGTGCTGTGTAAAAGAGGCTCTTTCACAATAAAATTAAAAAATTCCAAACAGCAATTGAAACAAGAGAAAAAAATCAGTTCAACGATAATCAGCAATCTTTAAAACCTGAAGATAGAAATTAGCATTAAAACTTTTTTTTTGTTGAGCTGACATTGGTTTACAACATTTTATATGATCGATTCAGGGGAATAGGTTTACACTTCTTCATATGTACATCACCACACCACACCACCACCACCAGAGCACCCATATCTCTTCACCATATACCACTGGGCCCCTTTCTTTGTTTCCTCTCTCACCTTCCCCCTCTAGTAGCCTCAGTTCTGCAGTCAGATTTGTATGCTTTGATTTGGTTCAGTTTTGTCAGTTCCTTTGTTTAATTTCTCTATATTTCACATCTTAGTGAAATCACATGATGTTTGTCTTCCTCCTTCTGGCTTATTTCACTGAGCATAATCCTCTCCAGTTCCACCTATGTTGTCACAAATGGCAAACTCTCATCTTTTCCTTGTAGCTGAATATTATTCCATCATGTCTATGTTCTACATCTTAATCCATTCATCTGTCTTTGGGCACTTAGGTTGTTTCCATAACTTTGGTATTGTAACTAATGCTGCAATGAACATAGGCATACATAAATCTCTTCAAATAAGTGAGTTTGCGTTCTTTATTTTTTTTTTTTAAGATTTATTTATTTATTTATACAAGCACTGGGTACAGTCAGAGGCGCGGGAGGGTGAGAGAATTCACCACAGCCAGAGCGGGGTGTAGAACAGGCAGACTGATGAAGTACACTGCTGAGGGGAGCAGCGGGCGGCCGGAGAGGTCTGCGCACCATGTGGGACCCTCGCCCAGTGGCTGGGGATAGAACCGGTGCTGTAGAGGCTGCTGGGAGCTTCACAACCCAGCGCTCAACTGCTGCGCCACCGGGGAGGCCCGAGTTTGCATTCTTTAAATAAATACCAAGAATTGGAATTGTTGAGTCATATGGTATATTTATTTTTAATGTTTTGATAAACCTGTATATTGTTTTCCATGAGGGCTGGGCCAGTCTACATTCCACTGATAGTAAAAAGAGTTCCTTTTTTCTCTCACCCTTTCCAGTATTTATTGTTTCTGGGTTTCTTGTTTTGTTATTTTTGATTATGGGTCATTCCAGAGTGAGTTGGTATCTCATTGTGGTTTTGATTTGCATTTCCTGACAATAAGTGATATTGGGCATTTTTCACATGGCTATTGGCCATTTTTAAGCCTCTTAATTGTCCATTTAGCTCTTGTGCTAAACAAAAGTCATGTTTTTTGTTTAGAAAGTAACATTTAACATTAATTATATCTTTAACATAACAATTTATATTAAATTTCCTGGTCTGGCACCTGACACATTGTAGGCTTCACCCTTCCCCTCCCCTGCTGTTTCCTGTGTCTTTCCTTTGCGGTGACAGCCTCTGAGACATAAGGGTTCCCAGTCACCACACCACAGTAGTGTTTTCCAATGAATGAAAAGACATATTAGCATGATAACATTTTATTTTAATTTACAAAAATGTCCAGGCCCTCATAATCCAACATTCACTATTCTCCCAGGATATGAAAGCTGATGCCTTTTAACAAATCGAAACAGTGGATTTTCTTTTCTCTGTAGTAAAGGCCATAGAAAAATTTATGGCCTTCTCCTTGGCTTTTATGAATGGGACGTGAAGACACCCACTTCTCTTTTCCAGAGGCTGTTTCTGAGAATGACCTCTTTTTTTCTACTTAGATTCTAAATCCTTGCACAAGGCTATTAATTTACAACTGCTGATTTGACTGTATGTATAATCTCAGCTGTAAAGCATTTCAAGTTCTTTGGCAATCAGAGAAGTTTCCATGTTCCTAAAGGGGATGTTCAGTTTACTTTCTTTTTTAACTAACTAGATGGGACTGTGGTTTTAACTCAATCAAAGGAGGTAAGTTGGAATAGAAAGAAAAATCAAGATATTGTGATGGAATGGTAAGCAAAGACCAAATCATAATGAATGTTAGGCCAGCAAACTAAAACTGAACTCCTGTCCTTAATATTATTGAAACATCTGTATTCAAGATCTGTTTATTTATATTTACAAGAGATGAATTCCAAATTTCATGATAGTATATCATTATTTGCAGTGACAAGCATCATCTCTTTTTATCCAGATGACCCATCATTTTGTGTTATAAGAGAACTTAGGGCTAAATTTTTATTCTCACAATTATTAACTTTATTTGGAATATGACAATTTTCTGGTGTCTTCACTTGTTTTTAAATATGATGTGGTAACAGAGTATTATCCCAAATCATTCCTTAGGGAACACAGTAACTTCTAGCTTTATGGCAAACTGGGAAAAGATGTTGGATAAAGATCTAGAAACTTTAAGAAGACATCTGAGAACCTCCAAATTTCAGACCCTCAGGATCTTCCTGTGTTTCCCTTGCTAAAAGTCTAACATGGACCTAGAATCAACCTGGGTATCCATTTAGATGAAGAGCAGCAAAAGGCACCAGCCAGGAACTCCTGGAAGGGTAGATGAAAATTTGAGAACTGAAAGCTTGGTTTAAATCCTTACAGGAGTGGATGATAAAATGTGGTGTCTGTGGTCAGATCACCTGGATCCCAGTTCCAGTTCTGCCACTGACTGGATGAAAACCCTACTTACTCAACCTCTCTGTGCCTTAGTTTTCTCATCTATAAAATGGGAAGATTAAAGTAGAGTTGTCTGAGGATTAAATAAATTATTTTTTAAAAAGTGGAACAGGTCCTGGCATATAGTAACTTTGTATGTTTAAAAAGGAGACACCAGAGAAGGGGCAGATCAATATGGTCGAGGAATTGGCAGCTATAATCACTTGCCTGCCACCCATTTTTTTTTGTAAATAAAGTTTTATTGGAACACTGCCCACTTATTTATGTGTTATCTATGGTTGTTTTAATGATGCAATACCAAAACTTAGTAGGACAGAGACCATATGACTGACAAAACCTAAAATATTTACTATTTGACTCTTTTCAGAAAAAGTTTATAGGCTCTGAATTATAGTCTTCATTCTTTTGTATTGGTACATTTCAGTATTTCAATAGTAAATGCTTTTGCTGCAGATCCAGGAAAAGTGCTTCCAGCTATGCTTTCTCTCTCCAAATGCGTGAGAGTCTGTAGGTCATGAAACTCCCACGAAGCAACACATTGTACCCAGCCGACAGGCCGCCCATGTCACAGAATGAATTGTGACTGGATCTTTTGTGGTGGTACTGTGGACCATTGAGACTAATATGAAAATTACCTTCTGAGCATTTATGTGAGATAATTTAATTTTAGAGCTCATAAACAAGATCAGAGTTATGTGGTTTAACAAAAGGTCTCCTTATGTGTACACACTCTTGCCAAAAACATGATGAAATCCTGAAACATGGCAAATTTAATATGCACTTTTAGATTTACATGTGGCAAACAGAATTGACTAACGTATCTGTTCATAAATATTCTTGCTGCTATTAGAAGGCACTTGGGAAACCTGGATAGTTCTATTAAAGATGAAAATGATTTCCTCTCTCACTATGGTGTTCCCTCCTAATAAACACACTCTCACCAGTCTTGCAGGTGCAGGCAAGTTTTCTTTTTAAAATTTTATGTTCCATCACAAGCCCTCATCTTTTCCCTGCACCTTGCCTATTGCTTCAAAACTCTGTTCAAACTGTTCATTCTGGGAGGAACTCTGATCTTGATCCTCTGGTGCCTTCAGGCTCCAAAAGCACAGCCGTGTACAAGAAAAGTGAAGTCTGCACTCATCCTAGGTAACTTTAAAAACAACTTTTTTTCCACTTTAAATCTTATTTTTATTTTCACTTTCAAACCCTTTGTGAAAGTCATGCATACATGTCAACTGGGAAAGAATTGGTAGAAGAAAATGTCTTCAAGTTTATTCAAAGTTATTGAGAGACATATAGCCTCTCAGCAATGCACCGATAATAGGAGCTGTTTTTTTTACAATGATGATTAATAGCCAATGCTACCAGTGATCAATTTCATTCAGCCAGTGCCTATTTTGAACAGATTTTATACAAAGCATGTGTGACCATGCTTCTTCAAACTGAATTAAATATATTGAAACTAGTATTCCATTTACCTGACTATAGACTTGGATAAAGACATTTCAGCAATTTTGATTCCCTGAAATAATATATATGTATAATATAAAAAATGTAAGCATTTTCATGATAGCATACATGAAAAAAAGAATGGTAGTCATCTTACTATAAAATATGCATACTGTGTAAAACCCCACTGATAATTAAAAGAAGCAGATCAAAATAAGATACTGTTTTTTACTTACAGATTGGCAAAGATGAAAAAAGTTTGATATATGCCATGTGTTGGATGTGAGAGGAAATGATTGTGTACAGTTGGTAGAAATTTAAATTTGATAAATCTTTTTGGAGGGTAATTTGACAATATATATGAAAATTTATTCCTTCAATTCAGCAATTCTACTTCTGGGAATTAATTCTGCAGATTTACTCATATATGTATAAAGACGCTTATTATACCTTTGTTTTACTATAAAAAGCTGGGAACAACATTTATAATGCTTCTGTTATGGACTATAAGCTTATTTTCCCCGTATTTGAAATGGGATTGATAATACTATCCCAGAGAGTTGTAAGGATTAAATGAACTAACATAATATGAGGCTTCACTTGTAGAAGTGAACAGTGAACAATAAATAAATGCTGGCTACTTCATTGTCATCATTGTATCATTATCTTTATCATCATCCTCATCCTTTGGTGATCATGTTTTTAGTGCATGCCTGCTTTGGACTTGATCTTTCAAGGATCTATTGAATAAGACAAGATACACTTATGGGCTGTTTTGATACTTTTCAGAAGTCAAGCAGTGCCTTGTGCTGTCACTTGACATTCTGCAGTCAACTAAATATTAAAACCTCCCATTGGGCCTCCCCTGGTGGCGCAGGCATTTAAGCGCCGCAATGTGAGGCTGTCTGCAGTCTCTGCAGCGCCTGTTTGATACTGGCCAGCCGGTGTGGGTCCCACATGGCCTGTCTTGCCTGCTGCTCCCCTTGGAGTGTATTTTGTCAGTCTGCCTGTTCTGTTCCCCACTCTGTCTCTGGTGAATTCCCTCACCCTCCCGCGCATCTGGCCTGTACCCCAGTTCATGTATAAATAAATCTTTAAAAAAAAAAAACAGGGCCTCCCCTGGTGGGGCATTGATTGAGCGCTGGGCTGCAAGGCTGCCTGCAGCCTCTGCAGCACTGGTTCGTTCCTCAGCCGCCGGCAAGGGTCCCACAAAAAGAAAAAAAAAACAACACACACACAAAAAAAAACCCCTCCTATTTGGTGTCTACCAGTTACTGGAATTCAATGATCTTATCACATAATGACATTTCTCTTTTTAATTTTATGTGGCTATGTTATGTTGTCAAAGCATGATAATGTATATGGTCTGGTAACAACTCTGTAAAGTCCATGAAACACAAAATGTCATTATAGCAGGGAAGAGAACAATCACTTAAATGTTATCAGGATCCTTGAAATCATTTCTTAAAACTGTGTGTAAATTAAAAAAAAAGTTTTTAAAGATTTTCCTTATTTTTGTAGAGAAGAACTAGGGTGTAGGCTAGAGGTGCGGGGATTCACCAGAGACATCAGGGAACAGAACAGGTAGATCTACTGAAATACACTACTGAGGGGAATAGCAGGTGAGACAGGAGAGGTCTGCTGAGCCATATGTGGGTTAGCTCCCTGGTGAACTCAGGCTGTAGCAATGATAGTGCTAAGTCATAACCCCTAGGCCACCAGGGAGGCCCAGACATATTTGTAATGAAAATTTAATGTAGTAATTAAAAGAAACTCCAAACTGTGAATTGATTTTGTTCCAAAAGCTCACTTTATAGCTCAGGAGCCATTTTTTCATGTAAGCAGTTATAATGTTAGTTCTATCCCCACACTGGCTCCTAAAGTCTCATTTAACACAGATGCCTGCACTCAGGCATGAAACACAGCAGCTCTGCACTCACATTATCAGTACCTGAAGGGTCTGCATAGATCTTCAATAAAAACAAAATCATACAAAGGATCAGAGAAGTTAAGTGACTTATTTAGGGTTACCCAGGACTGGGTCCACATCTCTTGACTTTTAGGTCATGACCCTTTGTAGAGGCAGGAATGGACACAGTGCAGGTTTTCTGATCCAGCAGACCGGGTAAAGGAGGAGTCAGAATCCTCAGTGGCTTTTGCAGGTCTTTTCTTTAGATTTACCAGGCATATGGCAGGCAGGAGACTGGGGGGGCCGGGAGGCTGGCAGTCCTCCCAGCCCCCAGCAAATCCTCACTTGATCTGGGCTCTCTGGAATATCTCTCTGCTTCTCTTCTCTTGGCTTCTGCTCCTGCTGCTTCTCTTCTCTCGGCTTCTGCTGGCGTCCCCGTGATGCCACCCTTAAAAGCCCAGTCTTAGCCCAGGTGAATCCCATCTACCTATGCCCACACCCTACTCCAGGTGCCCGCCATCAGGCATGCATTTGGGATCACAGGGTTCCATCATCCATCCTAATGGCGGGAGGGCAGAAAAGCCTGCTACTTGTACCTTACCCTACACCCTTCCACTGCACTATGATTTATAATTATAAAATTATAATAATTTATAGTGCAGTGGGCCCCTGCTTACTACTTTATATCTCTAAAAGGCTATTCCTAAATAAGTACATCACTTTAGCACATAGAAAATGCTTTCCCATATAGTAGCCTTATACAATCTTCACAGCAATCCTATGAAGATGGTAGAGCAGATTTTGTCCTTGTTTTAAGGATAAAGACATAGATGATCCATGAGATAAATTGTCCTTAGCCGCACAATTACTAGGTAGAGGAATTAAGATTCAAACCTGGCATTTTGAGTCCTTGGCCAGGCTCCACTCATCTCTGAAGCTGTGGTAGGAGGACAGCTCTTCGGACTTGAGTGACAGGATATCCCCCATATCCCACATGGGGGAAGGCAGGCAGCCCCTGTGCAAGCGGGGAGGCTGAGTCAGTCCCTAAGCCCCTCTTTGGGAGTTGCTGCAGTGCTGATGGACAGCAGAGAGAAGAAGGAAGGGGATAGGGAGAGAAGATGGTGGTGATGGTATTGCTTAGGGTAATTCCCAGGGCCCTGGTGTGAGGTTGGTGATCCTCAGCTGTAGAAAGTTGAAATAATGGCAGAGGTGCTGAGCTGTGCTTGTGGTTCTGTTCAGGTTCTTTTCCTTAGGAACTGCCTATGTAAAGATGACTTTTACTTTAGTAGGCCATCTGGCGTGGGCCTGATGCTTTATTTATGGTATTGTCATGATTGCCTATAGTGCCTTGATTAAGTAGGAACTCATTAAGTATTTAACCTATGTTGAACTCAAACAAAAGAACAATCAGTTTTCCAACTTTAACTAACAGGGTTTATTTGGTAGAAAGGAGAATGGACAGGAGAGGGGCTCTTCACCTGCACCTGGCCAAATCCAACACCTCCCTAACTAAGGTCTTCTGGAGGACCTTCCTCTCAGTTATACCTTGGGGAAACAGCATCCTTTCTCATGGAAGATGCAAAGCATATTAGGTCCTGTGGTTTTGCTGATTTATGCACGGCCTTTCTAGCCTCCCAACTTCACTTAAATGGCGCTCTGAATATTAAGATCACACCTAAGTTCTTTTTTAAATTATTTTTTATTTTTGCATAGAAGAACTGGGTTGTTGGCCAGAGGTCCAGGGGGTAAAAGAATTCACCAGAGACAGAGTGGGGAGCTGAACAGGTAGATCTACTGAAATACACTGCTAAGGAGAGCAGCAGGCCAAACGGTAGATGTCTGCGGCAACATAAGTGGGTTCGCTCCCTGTCCGGGGGTTGAAGTCAGGCTATAGTGGTGATAGTGCTGAGACTTAACCCCTAGGCTATCAGGGAGGCCCCATACACCTAAGTTCTTACTGAAATAACCTAACTGGAATTAAACTAAAACTTCTCTATAAACAGCGAAATGGCATTTAAAAAACCTAACCTCCATGTGAAGAAGAAAAGATGTTTACTTGGACAATAAACTCGATGGTTTTTAGCCTCTACCTTTTTTTAGAAAGAAATGTTTATCTACTAAAAGGAACCAATTGAATCTGCAAAAAATTGATTATAAGATGCAGGTTTTAAAGTCTCTAACATTGTTTGCATGGTGTGAATTTGATTTTAAAAGTTCCCTGAGAAGGAGAAAAAAACATTTAGAAGAATGTACCCTTTTCCTGGTGCAAGCTGCTGCTGCCTCCTCAGCCCACCGTGCAGGCTGAAGGTGCTGGCAGGTGTGGGGTGGGTCCCGGGTCTGTTCATGGAGAGTCTTCCTACTTGTTAGTAGTAAAGATGGAGTCAGGTTCCAGTCTACAGCTTGGTGGACTAAGGGGGGAGAGAAAGAAAATCTGTAACAGCAGCTTGTGGTCTAGAGGCTCCCTGCAGAACTGAAAATGGTTCCAGAGCAACATGTTTCAGTGCCACGCACCACATTTCTAAGTATTATGTCATGTCGGAATTTAATTTGCATTCCTCAGTACTAAATTTTCATTGTGAGGGGTCTGTGTGCTCACTGATGCTTTCAATTTATTACCCTGCTATTGCAAAATATATCGCTCAAAGTTGCTGATCCTGTTAATGTCAGGAAAGGGAGGGAAAACCCACATGGCGGGACATGGAACTAATTTATGAAATAACTAGAAGGTTGCATCTGCCTTCTTTATGTCACTCATTTTACCCCACTATTTCTTTGTCCCTCTCTTTAACTTTTTGTTTTTCTTGTTCTGTATTCCTTTTACTTTCTCTCTTATCTTTCATCATCTCCAGATTCCATAGTATCTCCTGTTTCTTTTTATACCTCCTTTTTAAATAGGACCCTTTCTTTCTCACTCTCTCCTTTTTTTTAAACATTTATTTATTTATGCATACAAGAATTGGGGTACAGGCCAGAGGTGTGGAGGGGAGTGAGAGGATTCATCAGAGACAGAGTGGGGAGCAGAACAGGCAAACTGACTGAAACACACTGCTGAGGGGAGCAGCGGGTGAGACAGTAGAGGTCTACTGTGCCATGTGGGTACCTCCCTGGCTGGGGATCGAACTCATGCTGCAGTGGCTGTGGAAAACTTTGTAGCTTGCGTCTTAACCCCTTGCGTCACCAGGGAGGCCCTCACTCTCTCCTCTTATTCTTTGAGTCTCAGGATTCTTCATTCCTCTTTTGAAACTAGCTTGTTGTTTCCGTCTGCTACCTACTCCTGTTGGTTCACTCACTTTTCTTTCTTTGTCCATAACATCTCCTGAGTTTAATGCACCTTTAAAAAATTATGTCTTGAACTGTAAGAAAGGAGGCAGGTTCTAAATTTATGTGCTCTATCCCAAGATACTACTGGGAATAGGTGATAATTTTCATAATCTCCTGGTCTAGGGTTACTGAATAACCTCAAAGATTTTGGAGGAAAAAAACAATTCCAAAATTATTGTGATATTGGTATTGTTATTCCTTCTTATGATTATTCTCTTTAATGGGGAGTTATACCTACCTTGCAGGATTTCCAGCCTGGTTATATACTAGTTTAAACATATGTAATAGTTTCCACATTGCAGAGGCAACACATTATTGTGGGGAAAACATGGATTTTTAAATCAAACAGATGTGTATTTGAGTCTGGGTTCTGCCCTTAATTAGCACTGTAATACTGGCAAATTATTGCCATCATCTAATGATTTCATTTTTATTATGAAATATCTCAAGCTCACAAAGTATATACAATAACGTCTGTTTACTCACCATTTAACTTTGCCAAGTCTTATCATTTTTCCATAGTAATTTCAGATTTCTTTCTTTTTGCTAAGAAACAAAATGTTACAGCAATTACTTCATTGCTCTGATTTGGAGTCGTTCCTACTCTGAAATGGGTCTAATCACATCGATTTCCCAGAGTAGTAAGAATTACACAACACGGCATACCTAAAGTGTCTGTCATATGGTAAGTGCATAAAAACATTAACATTTTATGTAAGCAGTCATGATCGATCACTTTAGTGACTTTTTAAATACTTCATGTGAATTTTTTTTAAAAAAGATAACAACATAATTTTGCTGACTACACATAGTCCTTAATCTTGATTTATTATAAAAATAAAGATGATTTTCTCTATCACTGACTTAGAAAAATAACCCCAAATTTAGTATTTCCTGAAACTGTTTTATAAAGTTATGTTTTTATAAGCATTTGAATTTTTAAACACCATCTTCTTCCTCATTAAATGCATTTTGAAAATAGTATTTTATTGGCTACTTTGTAAAATGTGAAAAAGTTACTTTTCCTGGCACATGAGAGCTGAAACACTTCCTAAGTGAGTTTTCCAGATGTTGCATGGGAAGTGTTTCCTTTGGTAGCTGGCTCTGCCTCAGCAGTTGCCTTCAAATAAACCGTTGTTCTAGCAAATGAGCAGAGTGCCCTGGGGGGCTCTCTGGAGGTTGGGGAGGGGTGGTGGGAGGCACAGCAGGGAAACTTCATTACCAGGGAAACTAGGAGGATCACTGCCTAGAAAATGCCTTGGCAAGCTGAAGAGGCTCATCATTATTTTGTATTTATTAAGTGCCACTGAATACCAGGAACTATTCCATGCACTTGGGTTACAGGAGTAAACAGTCAAAAATCCCTTTTGTCTATGGTGAAGGATAGATTTGGAGCTTTTGCAGTAAACGTCATGTAGTATATACACATGATGCTCAAGGATGAACACCTGAAACTTATATAGCATTATAATGCAATGTTACTTCTATTTAAAAAAAAAAAGAGATGGGCCTCTCCTGGTGGCGCAGCAGTTGAGTGCTGGGTTGTGAAGCTGTCCGCAGCCTCTGCAGCACCGGTTCTATCCCTGGGTGCTGGCGAGGGTCCCACATGGCTTGCAGACCTCTTCTGCCGCCGGCTGCTCCCCTCAGCAGTGTACTTCGGTCCTTCTGCCTGTTCTGCTCTCACTCTGGCTCTGGTGAATTCTCTCACCCTCCCGCGCTTCTGACTGTACCTAGTGCTTGTATAAATAAATAAATCTTAAAAAAAAAAAAGGATAAAAAAATCCCCTTCAATATGGAACTTAGATTCAGGGAGAGAGATGTTGAAGATGAATAGATAATAAATAAAAGATAGTAGGGTAGTAAGACATGGTCCAGTATCTAAAGTTATTTAGGGTCTAGAGTGCCATCACAAGTCATGGGAAACCAAGAGAGGAGCCTTTCAACTCTTTAGAATCTGGGACAGGTTTCTTGGAAGAGGAGATGGTGTTGAGTGACAAAAAAGAGTTGGCATCAGGGCAAGGTTTCAAGCTGGGGATGACTGAGTTGAGGTGTCAAGGACAAGGCTTTTTTCCTGCATGGCCACCTGGTGGTGATAGTTTTGTTGCTTGGGATCAGGGAATGTAGCACTGTTTGGAATGGTGATGCTTTCCATTTGATGTCTGTGGGAATCTGGGGCCATCAGATAGTTGAGCTCAGAGTAGAGAGATCTGGTCTGGAGGAGGAGGTATAATGGGAGATTCCTTGTGAGTTGTCCAACTTGTATATGCTCATAGGTGGTTCCCTTGCGTGAACCAAATGACTTAAAAGCAGAAAGCAGACATGGTTCTCATAGACTGCTTGGTGCTTGCTTTAATATGGGAGAGCTATGGATTTTCCTGTCATTGCAACTTGTTCCTTTCCTGTGAGCTTACACCCCAGGATTTAGGATAAAACTTTAGAGAAAAGGCAGTCTGGTGCAGTGGCAGGAACACAGGCTAGGATGACTCTTTGGGGAAAGTAAGGGACCCCTGTTAAGAGCTCAGGCCAGCCAGCCTTGATGTTAGTGATACTTCGATCATCTGCCTAGTGTCTAGACCACCACGCAAATTTCACTACTGGGCCTTTATATTCCTGGTGGAAATTTGATTCTTCTCCCTCTTTTTCTCTCTTTTTCCTCATCAGTCTGGCTAGAGATTTGTTGGTTTTCTCAAAGAAATAGGTTTTGGTTTCAGCAATTTTTCTTTATTATTGTTCCATTTTCTATTTCATTAATTTCAGCTCTCATCTTTTTTCCTTCATTCAATTCACTGTGGGGTTAATTTGCTCTTTGTTTTTAGTTTCTTAAGGTAGAAAATGAGGTCATTGACTTGAGACCTTTCTCCTTTTTTATTACAGACAACTGATTTTATATTTCCCTTTAAGTATTGATTTAGGGGGATCACACAATGGATTCTACTTGAGTTTCCCTGAAATTCCAGGCACCAGGGCCTGGAATTCCTATCAAGTCAGTAAGCTGGATAAATCATAGGGGTCCCCCCTCATTTGTTTCTTGTTTCTCAGGAATCACTGTACTTCACTGTTTGATATCTAGAATCTTAAAAACCATTGTTTCATATATATTTTTCTGTATTTTACTTTTTTTCTCAACCTTTCAGGCAGAAGAGTAAATCTAATACTTGTTATTTCATGATGCTTGAAAGAAGAGGTTCTTATGTTTTCTTAAAAAAATGAAACGTAAAAAAAAAAGAAATGTATTTGTGTCACTTTGATTATGAAGTTCACGACTCAATTTATTTATCCTAAATTTTCTCTTCTTTTTCACCCTTCAGACATAGACCTGGCATTTCTTTCACTGAGAGACAGTATAGTGCAGTGGTTAGGAACTCAGGTTTTGTTCCTCTTTATAGGATACATCAACCTTTTAATATACTTATTTGTTTTATGTACATACCTTCTGCTCCTATCCCTCCCTATAAGTACTATGTAGAAAAAGGCCTTTGTTTGGTTTCTGCTGAGATTCATATCCAGGCTCTGCCACCTTTACTAGACAGACAATATGCTTTGGCTCCATATGCCCAGTTCCTACCTCTATATGCTATTGTGAGGCTTAAAGGTGTCATGTAAAGCACTTACCTGGTACGTAGTAAATCATTATTCTTAGGGATTTTTGGAATTTTCCTCATTAAAGACTGGGTAGGGTAAAAAGAGGTGATAAATACAAGCTTAGCTCTCTCAGATCAACCACAAACCAGAGCACTTAAAATAGTTTGGATGGGGGTACACATTGAAATGATCCATATAAATATGATGATTAATTATATGTAGACATAAGAGTTATACTGAATTAAAAATAATTGAACATTGACTATTAAATTAGTAAAAGGGCGCTGATGACCCAGAAGAACAATGTAATATAGTGGTATTCTTTGTGACTCTTATTTATCCTAAAAGTGGGGATATCTGAAATCTTTGTGGCTAGGTGTGTTTTAGGATTCATATATTTTTGGATTTTAAAAACATGTATATATTTTCCATTACATAGTGTGTTACAGTTCAGCAGAGCATGGTAAGTATCTCCAAATCCAACACACTAACCCATTTTGTAGCAAAATGTATGAATGTTCATATTAAATGATAAAGAAATACTGTAACCACCCAGTGTTGCTTCAGGTTAGATTTTTCCGCCAAAAGAGTTTGATGTGCATTTAGGAAAAAGCACTTGCGTTTTCAGAACTTTTTGCATCTTGGAATTATGAATGTGGATTGTGGACCTTTCATTATAAGGTTTTAGAGGGGATTAAATATATAAAGCACCAGACATAAATAATTATTACCATTGTTTTAATTGTATCATCGCTATTAGTAGAACAATATTGCAGTAGTATATTAGTAGTAATTACTTTGAGGTTATAGAAATTAAAGGTCTGTTAGACATGTTCCTTAATTTCTCTGATCATTCAGGCCTGGCTGAAGGTATGGAAGGTGTTTTAGGGAGGGTTTATTATTTTTTTTTTTCCAAGCCTCTATTTTTTATTATTATTTTTCTTTTTTATTCTTTTTTATTTTTTATATCATTATTCATTTTTAAACAATATATGCTTCCCCCCCACAGTTTTAGGGAGCATTTAAATAGAGATAATGGGACTGGGAGACCCACCCTTTGTGGTCTTTCATGTAATTACTGAGGGATGAGATAGAGAGGCTGGCGGGAAGTATATGTGATTGTGGCTGAAGGAGCCCTAGGTAGGCTGGTTCCCAGAATATTGAGAATTGCCTTGTTCCTCCTCTTCTTCCCCTCCTTCCCCATCCATCCCTCTCCTTCAACTCCTTCTTTACCTTCATTTTTGAAACTCAATCTTATGAGAAAAAGGAAATGACTTCAACCATGGGCTAGAGATTGAAGTTCACATGTGGATGGCAAAAGGATTTCTGATTCTCTGAGAATCAGAAGAGTAAAGAATACATTATTGCCTGCACTATGGAAGGTGAAATTCAAACTGGTTCCCATAATAATGCTAACAAGACCCTTTAGTTACATTTCAATTTTCCATTTGCTTGGCAGCACCTTGTTTATTGCCCCCTTTTCCTGTGTTACATAATGAACAACAAACTGGGCTGGGGCATTGTTAATGGCGGGGGTAGCTTCCCAAGGAAGTCAGCAGACCTGGGATTTTTTCTGGGAGTGATCCCACCTTAAGTGAAGAGTGAGAGGATTTACAAACACTTGATGCCTAATATCTGGGAAGTACTACGGGTTTTGGAGTATTTTTTTTTTTAAGATTTATTTTATTATTTATTTATTTATACAAGCCCTGGGTACAGTCAGAAGCACAGGAGGGTGAGAGAATTCACCAGAGCCAGAGCAGGGAGCAGAGCAGGCAGAAGGACCGAAGTACACTGCTGAGGGCAGCGGTCGCAGCAGGAGAGGTCTGGGCGCCATGTGGGATCCTCACCGGTGGTGATCGAACCGGTGCTGCAGAGGCTGTGGGCAGCGGGCAGCTTCGCAGCCCAGCGCTCAACCGCAGCGCCACCGGGGAGGTCCGGATATTGGAGTATTTTGAATCCTGGATCTCTTTTTATAAGTGCAGGTAAATTATTTAGCTGCTGTGAGCTTCAGTTTCATGAGTTATAAAAATAAACTAACAATATCTTCCTTAGAGTTGTGAGAATTAAATGTCAGAAATTACATGAACACATTTAGTATATTCTCCAAAGCATTGTATGAGCCTCATAAAACGTAGGAACATTATTTGCATATCTTCTTCACTTTTATCTAATAAGAACATGCTTTGTTCTCATGCTTTCATCATTTGAAGATTCCTTAAAGTTAAAAAATGATAATAAATTTTAACAAATGTATCCCTCTGGAAGGGGATGTTGATACTAGGGAGGCAGCGGATGTTTTGGGGAGGAGGTCTATGGAAAATCTGTGCTCTTTACTCCACTGTGAACCTAAAATTGGTCTAAAAATAAACTATATAATAAAATAAATGAAAATTATGATAGTATAGCAACTGCAATAGTAACTGTAGAAATTCAGCATTGTACAGTAAAATGGGTGATTCTTAAGTAATTTAGGATATAATGCTGTTGTGGAAGGAACCAGAGATTTAGTCAGAGAATACCTGAATTCCAGTCTGTGTTTACTGACTGTATGATCTTGAACACGTTACTTAATTGGATTTTAGTTTTATTGCCAATAAAATGAAGATTATGACATAAATTTTCTGGGGCTGATGTGAAGATCAAATTTCCATGTACCTACATGGAAATACTTTGTAACCTAGAACATGTTAAAGAAAGGATATTGTCTTGTAAACTTATTCTTTTGTTTGCCTTTTTGGCAGGGGACCCCAGGTTCTGATCCAAGGGAGGAGTTAATCATGGGGTAATACTCTGAATTCAAAAGGAACCTCCTCTTCATTTCCTGCCAAACCAACATTTTCGTTGGAGGCAGGGGAATACTGCCACTGAAAGCAGAGAGAGAATATAGGCAGGGATGACTCTAAAGACCTAAATAAGGGACCAGGAAAAAGACTAATTATAATAAAGTAAAAATCAAAATCAACAAGTAACTATAAACCAGAGACACACTATGGGGGGGGGGAAGGAGAGAGAAGGATCAAAACAGGGCGGGGGCTGGGAATTGTATGGGGACTATAACCACGATGAAAATGCATACATTGTGCAAAAATGAAAAATGATGTAAAAATATATAAAATTAAAAAAAAAGTAAAATGAATATCGCACACAGAAAGTCCCTATTTTGGACTTCTCATTTGATACCTAGTGCATTCTTGGCAATGTATACTTCTCTCCTCCTGCTAGGTTTCCATTAATGCATATTTCGTTATTTCAATTTATGCAAACTAGATTAGAGTATAATTATTTGGAAAATAGAGAATGCTTACTGTTTTGTGCATCCATGATACAATCTTGGCTTTTGCAGCCCCAGCTCATATTTTTCTTCCTCTTACGACATTATCAAGTTGTTTTTCTTCATTCCTTTGTGCTATCCCAGGTGTTCTCCTTTGCTGTAATTGGGGCCTTCAAAATTAGTCTACAGTTTCAGTGACACTGCTTACTTACTAAAAGGACTTGGGAAAGGCAGCCTGCTGCCATGGCTAGAACATGGGTTTGTAGTCCTCAGACCTGGCTTTAAATCCTTCTGCTTCTTGATAGCTTTGTGACCTGAAAAGTCAAGTCACCCCCATGAAAACCTCATCCTCTTCATATGGAAAATGAGGATAAGCCTTCCTGCCTTTTAGGATGATTTGTGCTGGTTATCAGTAGCTTAGGATAGTGCTCAATGTAAGGGATCTATTTTTTTATTATTGGGAGGAAACACTTTGGAATTTGAATCCTGTTCCACAACCCACTAGCTGGGGACTAGTGGACAGGTCACTTAACCTTCCTGAATGCCAGTCCCTACAGTAGTAATATAGGGGTTACAGCAATACCTGTGAATGAGGGTTCTTCTGAAAATTGAAGATAATATAAACAAGGTTATGGAAAGTAGTGGGAATCAGTACTTGGTAAAGCTAGTTGCTCAGTGACTGAACTTGCAGCTTGATGGATCTGGGTTTAAATTCCAATTCACTGCTGCATTAGTAAAATGGGGGATGTCTTTGTTGCATAGTTTTTGTGATGATGAGAGAAAGTGTACAGAAAACATCTTGTACTTTAGTAAAACTTCTCAATAGCTACTAGGATTTTCATTGCTACTTGTGGTATTAGCAAATTATTTGTGTATCTGATTTGCTAATTATCATTATTTATTGGAAAATATCCAATAACTGGCAGGAATGTTTAAACTTTAATTATTCTGTTTCTAGACCTGGGAGCATTACAGCAGTGGGAAAAAAATGAGTTCTTGGCATTTATCTCTAGGAGGAAATGAGCCTGGGCAGATGTCATCTGATCTGAAAGCAAGTGTGGCAAAAACCATTCAAAGTCCTTCATGCCAGGTTGTGACAGTGGCCTCTGTTCTTGCCCTCACACCTAGGACAGGTCTGATAACCAGGGTCTGTTAGCCAGCAAGGGGACACAGCTAAGTTTGCTTTTATTTTTTCCCTTTTAGAGGATTGTCTGGAAACTTTTGCTGAGCTGAAAAGTTGTTTATTGAATCAGAAAGCAAAGTACTGGAGAGAGCTGGTCCAGGTAACTCAAACCAGACATTTTTGGTAAAATCTGAACCAATTAGATTAAATCTAGTTATATAATTTGAGCAATTTTCCAAATTGTGTTTTCCTCCATGTAGATCCTATTCAAACCTATAATTGACAATTGATAGTGCAGGATGTTTTTGACTCAGCTTTGTAGGCCAGCTCGCCTGCAGAAATTAATTATAAGGGCATTCACTGACCCTCACTTGCATTTACAAAAGAGGACCTTTTTGATACTTGAATTTGAAAGATAATTCCCTTATCCCCAATTAAGTAGTTTATTTTTGAATGACTACCTAGTTAACAGTAAATAAACAATTGCAAATAAGTGATTATAATAATGAAAGTCATTTCAGAATCAAGACCATCATTTGAAAACACTTCAGTTTCTGGATCCATGCTGCTACCTGAATATTGAAAATGTGGATCTTTAACCAGGTCTCCATTCAATCTGTTGAACCCACGTAATGGGTGCATTTGTTTCCTAATGCTGCTGTACCATTGTAGTACAAAGTGGGTGACTTAAAATGACAAATCTATTGTATAATGTTTGGGGACCTGAAGTCTAAAATCAAAGTGTTGGCAGCTCCCTCTGAAGGTGCTAGCGTGCATTTGTTCCAGGCCTCTCCCAGGGTAACCTCAGGCATTCCTTGGTCCATAGATCCATCATTCCAACCCTCTTTCTTCACATGGTATTTCCCCTATATGTGTCCTCAGATCATCTTCCCTCATTTGTATCTGTTTCTGTGTCAAAATTTCCCCTTTTTATAAGGAAACCAGCTTCCTTGTTTTAGGGCCCACCCTACTGACCTCATTTTAAATTTATTACTTTGGGAAGACCATATTTCCAAAAAAGGGGGGTGAGTACTTCAATGAATCATTCTTGGGGGACAAAATTCAACACCTAACAATGGGTTTGAGTTTCTTATCCAAAAAGACTTGGTGTTCAGTATTTACTCATTGATAAAGGAACTCTGATAATTTTCTCTTTCTCTTCCTCACACATCTGTAGATGCATCTTTGAATGACATGAAACATTCACAAATTCCAGTGGCTACAGTTCTTCCAAGTCCAAGAATGACCTTAACATTTTATTTTGTTTGTTTTATAAATTGTTGAGGGGAGTAACTGAATATTTATATGGTGCCCATTACTTCCATGTGTTTTCATAGGCATTCAAATCATTAGTTAAAAAACAAATTTATTATAAGGTAAAGAATTGAGAATTTAACTGTGTGCATGATTTACAGCAGACACCAATGCAAACTTTTTGTTCACTAAATGCATAAAAATCCATGAGCAACAGAGCAGAGCTAATATAAAAAACATTTCAGAGGAGAAGGTTTTAAATTGGAGCTTAAAGGGAGGAAAAAAGGTACTTATATTTCTAGAACAATTCGGGGAACATCAGTTTAAAAAGAGAGTAGATAGGGAAAGTTGGTGGGGTGGTGAACTTCAGCCAATAAATATTTACTTAGAACTGACCGTATGCCTGCATTCTGGAATAGTTCCATGAACAATCCATAAGAATCACTGTCCTCATGGAGCTTACATTCTTGGTGCTGGGGTGGGTGTGTGCAGTGGGAGGAAACAACATGAATAAGTAAGTGACATAATATATTAGAAGGTGACAATTACTTCAGAGAACAAAAAAATAGGAAAAAGAAGTCTAGAATCATGGAGGAGGGAATGATTGCAATTTTAAGAGTTTTTTTTTTTTTAAGTACTTGTTAAAATATTTTTTATTTTTTTTAAAGATTTGTTTTTATTTATTCAAGAGCTGGGGTGTAGGCCAGAGGTGCGGGAGGGTGAGAGGTTTCACCATAGACAGAGTGGAGAGCAGAACGGGCAGACAGACCGAAAGCACTGCTGAGGAGAGCAGCGGGCGAGACAGGAGAGGTCTGCCATGCCATGTGGGTATCTCCCTGGCTGGCTGGGAATCGAACTCGTGCTGCATAGGCTGTGGACAATTTCACAGTGCTGTGCTCAACCTGCTGCGCCACTGGGGAGGCCCTGATTGCAATTTTAAACAGGAGTTCAGAGTAGGTCTCACTAAGAGGGGAATAGCTGAGCAAAGACTTGAAGAAGGTGAGGATCGAACTCTGTGGCTCTCAGAGGGAAAATTTTTCTAAAAACAGAAAAGCACCAGTGCAAAGGATTTAAGGGAGGACTGTGTCTGAGGTTCTCCAAGCATAGCCAGGTGGCCTTTCCTATTGGGGCAGGCTGAGCAGATTGGGAGAGTTGGAGACAATTGCACTGTGAGGACTTTGGCTTTTATTTGCATGAGATGAACAGTTATAGTCGACCTGAAACGTGGTAATGAAATGATATGACTGAGGTTTAAAGAGGATCCCCTTGGTGCTCCAGAAAGTAAGGATGGAAGCAGAGTGACCATCCAGGCACCCATTGGGGTAATCTAGGAAAGAAATAATGGAGCCTGCATCAGGGTAGCAGCTATGAAAGTAACAAGAGAATGGAATGGATTTTGGTTATACTTTTCTTGATCACTTTCTTGTAGCCATTAGGATTTCTGACAGATTGAATGTAGAAAGAGAGAGAGTCCAGTGTGGCACTAAGACTTATCTTAAGCAACTGGACATTTGATTTTAGCTAAAAGGCTATCATCTTGAGCATCTTGGAGAATGGAATTGTTATATGCCGAGAAAAGGAAATCTGTGGGGGCAGTATGTTTGTGGGATAGGGTAGGGAGAAATTAGGAGTTCAGTTTGGAACATTACATTTCAGAAGTCTATTAGACATCCAAATAGAGACTTAAATATGCTGTTGTGTATATAAGTCTGGAGTTCAGCAGAGAACTTTGTAAGTACTGATAAACATAGACAGGATGAGCTCTCTAAAGATGTAAGTGATGACAGAAAAGAGATCTAGGAACTGAGCCTAGGGTCTTCCAAGGTTAAATGGAGAAACCAGAAAAAGACTTGGAAGTCAACAAATGAAGTAGAAGGAACAGCAAATAAGATTTGTTTGGCTGGAGTGGAGGATTAATAATCTGTTGAGACAAGACAAGGGATAAATCAGTAAAAGGTCTTGGAGATCTCAGAAGCTGAAACTGAAGTATAAATTGATACAAGATTTGTCTAAAATGACTTCTTGGTAAATTTCTCCTTACGTCACTTCCTTGGTTCAATCAGAATCTTTGTGGTTGAGAAAACTTTTCTAATATGCAAGGTCTAGAAATATGCATCTTACATTGTCATAGAATTTGGTATGTGAGATGGGTCATTCAGAAATGTTCAGAAACACAAATTCTTTGTGTGTGTGTTGTGTGTGTGTATGTACTTTTCATCAGTGGCATTTTAGAGCAACTTCCACACAGCCACTAATGTTAGCAGGTCAGCATTGCTTGCTTATAACTTAGTTTTACTCCTAAAAACAATGTCGAAGACCTTATTGTCTAAGTTGTATTCTTGGCCACCAGATCTAAAGATAAGGTTTCCTGAATCCAGGTTCTAGCTTCATGCTCTTTAAGTTTTTGTTAAGATAAACTTCTTGCTTGTTGACCTTTAAGCTAGGGTTTTCCTTATGCAGTATAGTTATGAAATTAAATACCAGTATATTCCAAAGAGACTGAGATAGTGTCTTTGGAAATTCAAATATGATGTCACAATATACTGGAGAGGAAGAATTGGAAATTCAACAGCATCCCATAAAACAGACGAAGAATCAGAAGTGGTGGTTTTTGCATCCAGGTGTGTCACTGCTAACTGGAAAAATGATTCGAGCATGGTACAAAATTTTCATTGTGTGTTTTTCTCCTATTGTCATTGGATAATTGCTGACTAAACTGGTACTTCAAAGAAATAATTAAGTATTGGTATTTAATAATTTTTGAAATTTGCTTTAAGA
The DNA here is from genome assembly GCF_014898055.3 of Talpa occidentalis. NCBI lineage: Eukaryota > Metazoa > Chordata > Mammalia > Eulipotyphla > Talpidae > Talpa > Talpa occidentalis. Next base: position 29,867,154 of record NW_023601322.1, read on the forward strand.
TACTTTTTAGGTCTATTTTTAGGTCTATTTTAGGTCATTGTTGCTTTTTTTGATCTAACTCTCAAACTCTTTCAGAACTGCAGCAGGAAATTTAGATTTAACCTCAAGAGTCAATGTTTTGTCTTGTGTCTCCTCTAATATAATACAGATGTTAGGATGGCTATATTTTACTTGAACACTTATTGAGTTTCTGCCTTAACCCTTTCAATTTTTAATAGGAAACAGTCTAACTCTAGTCCTCATTAATCTCAGAGAATCCAAGTTGTAATCCTGAGAATGTATATAAAGAGAAGATCTATTTAAGGTTATTTGCTTAGATTGTAACCCTTTAAACTGTTTCACTATTGTAAGAAAAAACCTCTGCCAATAAAAATACACTGAAAACAAACAAAAAATGTTAAAGATTAAAAAAGCATTAGGGGAGACTGGGGGCAACACTTGACTATGGTGGGGGAGAGTGCCCAGTGGTGGAGGACAGTGGGTGCTCTGGTATCTATTGTGATGTGGTGACACATCTGAAAAAGTGTGAACCTATGCACCTGAATCATGAACACTTTTGTAAACCAATGTGCCTCAATGGAAACTAGTAACAATTAAAAAGGGTTAGCTTAAGAACTATAAAAGTTGCCATCCAAAATGTTCTTTATTACTAATTTACTTATATTCTTGTACAGTAATTAATTTTGGGACAGTATTTGATTTCTCCCCTCACTTGTAGTCCTGTAGTTCTCCCACACCATACCACCTGTGCGCCATCACCACAGTCTCTTGTGCTCTTCTCTGCCCTGTTTTGACCTTTCTCCTTCCTTCTTCCCTGCTGTGTGCCTCAAATCTATGGTCAATTTGCAAGTTTTGTCCTTTTTCCTGACCCTTTGTTTCATTTCTCTATAATGCACATATAAGTGCAGCCATCCAATATTTATCATTTATCTTTTTCCTTCTAAATTACTTCGCTTAGCATAATCCCTTCAAAATGTTCTTTCTTTCTTTCTTTCTTTTTTTTAACTAATGTGAGTGTTTCATTACCTGGGCAGTCTATAAGTGAGATGTTACTTTTTGACACTCTGCATTCTGTATAGGATGCCTTTATTTTCTCTCTAGAAAGCTAATTTCCTCAAGTTAAGCTACTAGAGAAATGCACAAACCATCTGAATGTTTCAGGAACTTTGAGAATGCCCAGTTTAGTTCTATGCTGCATCCATCTTCCCAGGCCAGAGAAGGAAGCAACATGATAAAAACCATGGCCCCTGGCACCTTTGATCAAAGTGCTGCATTTACCTATCAGCACTGAACCAACAGTTTGAATTATTTTTCAGGTTGGTGGGAAATTTATTTAAGAGTTTAAACAACACTGTGTAATGACAATGTGTATTAGCTGGCCTAGTGACCCGATCTACTTCACCTAGTCTAAATACCCGTGTCACCATGTTTGCATCCTTTCTCAGTTTACCCAGTGACTGACTTTCTTCTTGACTTGTGTTAACAGAAAATCAGACAAAATACTGATTTATTTACTCTTACAGTTACATTTCATGAAACAGAGCTGTCCAAAGATGAAATGGTGGACTCTTCCAGGATGTAGAATGGCCAGGTGACAGGCATGACAGGCATGCAGCCAGGTGATGACATGATGAGGATCTTATGAAGAGACTCATGCATTGAATGAGCAGTTGGTCTAGGTGACTTCCGTGGCTCTTTCTCACACCAAGATTCTTTGATCAGTGCATTTGATTCAATCTTTTAGGACTACAGTGACTGGAGAGTTTGGCTATTAAATGAGCAGTTTGGAGTCATGTCCACATCTGGTCCATTGTGAGCCAGTGAACCTGCTAATAATTACATGGCCATGTAGGCAGAAACACTTGGCCATGTAGGCAGAAACAGCTTTCTAAGGGAGGAACATTTAAAATCATTAATTGTTTTGGCATTGACATTTTCTTTGAAATTTAAATTTTCTATCATTAGGAATGCTGGGCATCTGCTTTAAAAAATCCAAACAACCTGTGTTAGCTGGTATTTCTTAAATAACATACATACAAAACCATAACAACACCATCAGTTATTCTGTTAGTGATACCACTACAATGGCAGTTAGCAATTTCATGTATCTGGTGAAAGACTACGTTGTCTCCTAATATGATAGTGAAATATTTCTATTGCTGTTCCTTCTCTGATATAACTTATCATTGTGGAATTGTAACAAATCTTTATTTAAAAAGTTTATTCCTGCCTTTTCATCTTGCTATGTGTTTCCCACTTTTCCTCAGATTCATAACATTTACATGTATGTTTAAACTTGAAAAGGTGAACTAGCAGGAAAAGGCACTAGCAGGAAAAGGTACTGTTGGTTCAGATTGGCTCAGATTGGTTCCAAACTGTGAAATTCACTAGCTGTGTTGCATGGTTTCCATTCTTTGGAAAAAGACCCATACCCTGGACCTTGGGGAATTCTGGTGACTCAGGTCCTGTGTCCAGAGGGGTACATCTTTCGTAAGAGGCACCACAGTCTCCAGCTGGGAACAGGAGCAGTGGAGTAGATGAAAGGCAACATCAGAACTTCTTGTGTCCTTTTCTCATCTATATCATTGATTTTTACCTTGTTCAGTGGTTAGTAGGAGATAAAAGGTAGAGGAGGAAAGTGGTGAGGCAGTGAAACTTGGGTACCTTCAACAATGAGAAGCCTGACATTCCTGAAAGATAGCATTTATCTCCAATACTTCTGTGTGGCAAAGATGAAAGCATATTAGACTTCTGAGAGTTAGCATGATGACTACTAGAAAGTCTTCTAATAGGAATTTTTTTTTATTTTTCTCTGGAGGTCATAACTGAAGAAAACCCTGAAGAAACAATTTTTATAAGCTTTGCTTTTCCTGGTGTCCCCTGCCTTCATATTTTCCCTTACTCTATGGGTGACCTTATTCAGTGTGACCAGGCAACCCAGTCAGTTTCTGCTCATGTCTGGTGTGGCCTTCTCAAGGATGACTGTAAAATAAAGCTTCACTGGTTTCATTTCCCTGGTAAAGGCTCTTTTAATGGGGAGGTGTGAATCCTGAACCAAACTTGCTTTGACAAGTCCAGCCAGTATAAACATTGCACATTTAATAAAAGAGCTTTAGGCCCTTCAAGTGCTGGGCACCACATAGGTCATTTTAAGGTAGTCTTCCCATATTTGATGATCCTGTATAAAGACTTAGGGTTTACATGGGTCTGTAAACAGAAGATTCTCAAAACTACTGTTTTGGATGCAAAGAACTTGAGTTTAAATTAGGTGACTTTTTTTTTTTTTACATTATACCTGTTAGTGATTATAAATTGTAATATTAAATTTATTTATGGAGCATCTAGTAAAATATACTCTGAATATGGTAACATTGGTGTTCTAATTTATAATTAATTTATCGTGGCATGACTAAGATTTTCATAATTTGATTAATATAGATGAGGATAAGCTTATAGATCAACATCAATATAAAAAACACTCTCATGCATGGGACTGATTTTTGTCAGGCTCTCTGAATCCATGAATTACATTCCTTTTCTTTGCAAAGGTACTGAACTTGGGTGACATGGGAGGAAGCTTGGTGCTATTGGGGAGCACCTGTTGTTATAACTGATCCTGTCCAACTACTCCAGTAGACAGGTGAGTGGCTTGAAGTTGCACCTTATTGGGGATCCTAGAGATGGAGATGATTTGGGGAAGGGCAGAGCTGGCTTGACTGCAGAGCATAGAGCTACAAGAGCATCTGGGCCAAAGCTTGCATGGGATGTTGGACTGGATGAAGGAGCAAGCTGGAGCAGAGAGAGAAAAACTGGCCATGAGGCTATGGTGTCTTAGGACACTAGACTCAGACAATGAGGACATAGGGTAGGAATGAGGCAGAACACTAAAAAGCCCTGGGTAGGGTTAGACAACCTAGCTGATTGGCAGCCTGCTTACTCACCTGCAATGAAAATGCTAAGCTAAAGAAATCAGAAGGAGGGCCTCCCCAGTAGCACAGTGGTTGAGCGCCCCACTGTGAAGCTGTGCAGCCTCTGCAGTGCCAGTTCAATCCCTGGCCGCCGGGTGAGGGTCCCACGTGGTGCGCAGACCTCTCCTGCTATGTCCGCTGCTCCCCTCAGCAGTGTACTTCATTGGTCTGCCTGTTCTGGTCTCCACTCTGGCTCTGATGAATTTTCTCACCCTCCCACGCTTCTGACCTGTACCCCGGTTCTTGTATAAAATAAATAAATCTTTAAAAAAAAAAAAAGAAGTCAGAAGGAAAAAAGAAAAAAATAATGGGTGGTCTCACTTACAGGTGGAATGTAGGGAAAATGAGTAAAGGGTAAGGGAAAATACAAAACTTGCAGGCAAACCATAGATTGGGGCACACAGCAGGGCATCAGGAGGGAGCGGGATCAAAACAGGGCAGGGAACAGCACAAGGACTTAAGGTGATGGTTCATGGGTGCTATGGGTGATGGGATAATTACAGGGATTTCACCTGAGGGGAGAAATCAAACATTGTACAAAAATGAACAATGATGTAAGAAAAAAATTCAATTTAAAAAAAGAGGAAAATGTCTCGACAAATATACGGTGTAAAATACTAACCCCCTGGGTGCCTTAACCTTGTATCCTTACGGTCCTTGGACTTGCAGTTCTTATTGTTTTGGCTTTGAGAGACCGAACTCCAAAAAGTGACTGGTTTATCCCAGGTGAGGCTGAGGCAGCTGATCCTACCTTTCTTCAACAGTCACATCCATAGCAGATCTCAGGAACTGTCACGTTTGAAGGAAAATACTGGAAAAGAGGTAGGAATTTTGGTTCTTTACAAGTGGTTTAAAGCTTTACAATCTGGCAGCTAAGGATGTATTAATTCCATATTCCCTGCTATATACATTTGTTATTTTCTTGTGATATAATGCATTATATATGTGTGTGTGTGTGTGTTTAAATTTTGGTGTTATCTTTTTAATATTAGAAGTTAGCAGTGAAAGGGACAAGGACTTCTTAGTAGAATAAGTGATTACATGGTCTTGGTTTTCAGCTTCATTTCATTAAATGATGGTCTGCTCATTTTAATTTGTAAAACAAAGAAACTATTGAAGTGAAGGAATATTTTCATCTTCTTATATCAGAGCCAAATGAGCAAAACATTAAAGAATAGTAGTTGAAATTGTTTCCAAATCAGAAAAAAGTCACATTTCTCTATAATTTTCTCATTCTGGTTCCCATTTATATTTCCTGTGGAGGCTGAGTTGTGGTTGTCATAGCAATTTCTTTTTCTACATGAAACTCTTGATACTTGGATTTTTGTTATTTGTACCTCATAGCAAGTCAAGATCTATTAAAATCTAAATATTGCCTTTTAAATAATATCTGACCAGAATACTTCTTGTAACCTTCGCCTCATTACCCTAATATTTTTGACCTTTGTATTACAGGATTTCTTAGGATTCCATTTTAATGGGCCAGGAAGCAGTCCTGTGAGCAGGGAGGTTTGAAGCAGATGAATGTGTGTGTGTCCTGGCACCTACCATTCTTCTCTTTGCCTTGGGCACCTTCAGTGCCTCTGAGGTCATTGGTATTTCCATCATTGCTGTACACAGGAGATCCTGGCTTAAATGCCAAAAATCTTTGCTGGATTTTGTTCATTTTGCTTTCTTTCATCTTTTTATTTCCTTCCATCTGCTTTAACATTTTCTTTCATGCAGTTTCTTTAAATTTTTTTGACTCTACTACTCTGTTGAAAATTTTTAAATATTTGAAGATTTGAAGTTGACAATGATCTAATTCTTGTCCAGTCCCTAGCTTCTCAAAATTAACCATTTGTATCATTTCTGTGACTTTGCTATTGTTGACCAGACAATGCTCGTTGGAACAAAACCTCCTGGTTTTGTTTGTTCTTTTTTGTCCTTCTATCTATCTTGCCACTCATCCTTTGCCTCTGATATGCCAAGAGAGTATTCAGTGCCCTGCTTTGTTCTTATCTTTACGTGGGCCTTTCTCAACGTCTTCTAAGCACTCCCCTATTCCAAAATGTGGGCCCTCACCGGATTCTGCCTTGATAAGCACCACATTCCACATTCACTTCTGCGATGGCCTCACTCACACTGGGAGGCCATCTGTCACTAGAGAGGGTTAACCTTCTGATCGGTATCACAGGTCCTTACCACTGTCCTCTTCTGCCGTTTTATCTGCAAAGAGTGATTGAGTCAGAGTGGGATTTCTCTGCTTTGGGGGCCTGCCTCCTAATACTGGGTTCATCCCCTTCTCCCCTAATTCCCAAGTGTCTGAGGCATTACTTTTCTGCCAATTGCCTTCCCTAACATCATTTGCATCTTGGACTCATTTATTTTTCATTTCCATTATCCAGTTTAATATGGATGTTCACTTCTAATTACATCATAATACTTTTCTGTTCCCTGTTCTCTATTTTTGCTGTGACTTTTTAATTTTCAGGTGAGGCAGTGGGGTTTGGAATACTTTGTTGCCTTCCTTATTAGTTACCACAACAAAAAGCTAAGGTCTGGGCCTCCCTGGTGGCCAGGGAGATACCCACATGGTGTGGTGGACCTCTTCCGTCTCACCAGCTGCTCCCCTCAACAGTGTCTTTGGTCGTCTGCCTGTTCTGTTCCCCACTCTGTCTCTGGTGAATTCTCTCACCCTCTTGTGCCTCTGGCCTGTACCCCAGTTCCTGTATAAATAAAAAAACAAATCTTTAAAAAACAAACAAACGAACAAACAAACAAGCAAAAAGTCAAAAAGCCAAGGTCTGATTTGCTGATCTGAATGCAAATTCCTGGTTGAAAACCATGGGTCTAGAGCAGAGGTTCTCACATTTAATGGTTTCATACATCATTTCGGTGAAAAATACATTGAAGACACTGAAGACATTTTGCTTATATGGGTTTTATGGGTTATAGTTTTGCTTATATGGCTTATTGTTATATTAGAAATGATAAATGAGAAATTAAAAATATTATTTAAGAAAGCAATAATAGTAAACTTATTAAATATGAACATAGCATATTTTTATGGAAAAAACTATTTTTTCAAAATAAAAATTTAGTGAGAAAAATGTCACTATTTTACATATTTTGCTAATTTTCTTAAGACTGTTGGACAGTTAAATATGCTTCTGCAGTTGTCTGCTGAGATATGGTGCAACCTCAGGAAAGATCCACTGTAAACTAGAGGAAGAATTAGAGTAAAAAAGGCAGATAATAAAATCTTAGTATCACCATGAAAATGATTTTGATTTTGAGGACTCCCCGAAAGGATCTTGGGAATCTCCAAGGATGCCAGAATCACAGCTTGAGATCATTGTCTAGAGGGTTGCTGCCAAGTCTTTTTCTAACTCAATATTTTATTCTTGTTCATGACCTTTCAAATTTGATTTTGAAGTTATATAAGAAAAGTGCAAAATGAAGCACAATAATGTTGTCATTATACAATATTTTATTGATGGAATTCAGACTCCAAGGCTTGAAAAATGCATCACATGATAAAATAGTAGGGTTTCAAAAAATCATGATGTTAAACTTTCATGCTCATGAGAATCAGGCCACACTCCATTGTTTCCTCCAATTCTGTATGCTGCCTCTCTTGTTCTTCTGGCTTGTAATATCCTTTAATGTAAAACTTTAATCTAAAACTAAATTTTTGTTATTTGTGTTAGTGGAGAGTCAAATGGATAGGCAATAATTCTGATGTTAACCTCCATCACTGCACCTTTCCCCTTCTTCGTTTTATTGGGTAAACATACACTGAGCTTTGCTATGTGCTCAAAACTGCTAGATGCTTGGGTTATTAAATTTGTAGACAAAATTAAATTTGTAGACATTGGAGAAATCAAATCCACATATGACCACAGTCCAAAACACCACTAACCAAATATAATATGTTAAAAGAGATCTAACTCCTTTAAATAAAACCTGTGGTGACACAGGACATTTCTTCTTTTTTCACTTTTAATTAATTAATTAATTAATTAAATTTTTTTGTGTATAGAAGAACTAGGGTGTAGGTGAGAGGTGTGGAAAGTGAGAGGATTCACCAGAGACAGAAGTGGGGAGCAGAACAGGCAGATTTACTGAAATACACTGCTGAGGGGAGCAGCAGGTGAGATAGGAGAGGTCTGCTGCATCACATGTGGGTTAGGGGATTGGATTCACGCCATATCGGTGATAGCACTGAGATTTAACCCCTAAGCCATCAGGAAGGCCCTGGGACAAGATAGTTCTGTCTTCTCAGACACCACTAGGTGACCAGTGATTTCCTGTTCCCTGTCTGTCAAGAGATCATTTAAACATCTATATCCAAAGTTTTTGGTATTTATGATCGAACAGAAAGCTTGTCAACTACTAGTTAACTGTGGAAGTTTTTATTTTTCTGGGGACTGAACATAAGCCATAAGATTTGAATGCATGGTGGTGGCTGAATTGTGGGGAGGGGAGGCAGGAATTTAGAATTAGGCATGAAAATTCTGGTAGTGGGATCCCAAAAGGAGCAGTAGTGTAGGTTTTTGGACAGCTGCCTCTCTCTCAGAGAGCAGAGAGAGTATATCACCTTTTCATCCCACACTTAAATTCAGGCATGGATGGAGAGAAAGAGCATTGCCACCACCAATACTACTACTATTACCACCACCCACTACCACCATCCCCACCAAAGCAGCCAACAATGTACCAAGTACAAAGCATCCCCTAATCAAAGCAGCCAACAATGTATCAAGTACTATGTGCCAGATACAGTCTGAACTCTTTGCATGCAGTCATTATTTTATTAACTTTACATAATAACACTATGTAGAAGCACTTTTCACTCATTATGAATAAATATGGTATGTTGTATACCTCCTATAGATCAGTCAGTGTGCTTGATGCTAGGGTTAGGATGTGAAGCCAGATAGACATAATCAGTATGATTATGGTGCATGGAGTTGAGTAGTGAAAAGGTTAGAAATTAACCAAACCATTACACTAATAAATATACCTAGGTTTATCATAGGTATCTATACACACTGTGCTGAATGCTCATGTATGTAACTCTTATTTATTGAGCACCTGTGATATGCTAGGTGGTGGACATACAGCAGGGCTCCGGTATTACCCCAGATAAGCAAACTGAGTAAATTTTAGTCCATAGTCTAATATCTTGGCAGACTTCAAGGATGGGTCCTCATCCACTGTCCTGGTGAGTTGCTGTGTGCAAGTGGACGGATCATCTTGGCCGTGGTTATTTTCATCAGCATGGCTAAAGCAGAATGTGTCAATGGGCTTCACCAGGCCCTTGAGAGCTAGTGTCCTGATGAGTGTGGCAATGGCTAGGTTTGGGAATACAGAGAAAGACAGAGCATGATTTCTACGTTGAAAGTGGATAATGTGTCCAATAAAATGTGTTTTAAATGATCCTTAAGCTTTTTTTAAAATCACAATCAATGAAGGAATAAATCTACCCAAAGTATTTCCCATAAGTTTCCCTTTGGAAATAGCTAAGTTTCTTAGTCTTTGATATAAGGAAGGCACTTTCAGGGGAAGGAATTTTCGGGGGATGAGCAGGGCAGAAAGCATAGGAATTTTTGTAGGTAACAGTGACTTTTAATGTTTTTCTTAAAAAAGACTTTTTCTTTAGCATCCCTGGTGACCTTGATGTGTGCTTGTTTCACCAGTGAGAGTGATGCTCAGCGGAGGAGTGATACTACAGCAAGGCCTTTTCACTGGTCCTCTGGTCCTCCTGGTCTCCTGGTCTTCTCTGCAGTTATGGGACTTCTGAGAGGCTGAGGCATTGCCACTCATCTTGCTCCCTGCATCAAACACTGCCATGTACACTGCACAGCTTGTGGTAAATACATGATCTCTACTTTCTTTTCGGGAGTGAAAAAGTGCAAAAATGGGCCTCCCTAGTGGAGCAGCTGGTTGAGCGCCACACTGTGAAGCTGTTTGCAGCCTTTTCAGTGCAGGTTTGATCCCAGCCCGCGAGAATTCCACATGGCGTGGCAGACCTCTCCTGTCTCGCCCGCTGCTCCCCTCAGCAGTATATTTTGTCAGTCTGCTTGTTCTGTTGCCTGCTCTGTCTCTGGTGAATCTTCTCACCCTCCCGCGCATCTGGCCTGCACCCCAGCTCTTGTATAAATAAAATAAATCTTTTAAAAAAAAAGTGCAAAAATGAGGTAGAGGTGGCTGAGGCCATGCCTATTGCCAAGAGTGGGTTACATGAGAGTTGATTGTTATATGTGAAAGATGACTTGTTTGTGGCTTTTACCTGTTCAACCACTTTGGAGGGAGAACCTGTGTGTTAGGTGGGGTAGACATGCCCATTGGCTGGACTAGCGGAATGAGACTATAGAGAAAAGTGAAGGAACAAACTGGAGATTATTATCTAACTAATTCAGTTGAAATTTGACTTTGAGCCTGTCTGCTTTTATGCTTTCTCCTCTTCCTCATTTCATGTGCTTAGTCAGTGACTCAGATATAATAACCAAGAAAAAAAAAAACAAAACCCAATTAGATTAAATCAAAGTACCATGGAGGTGACATTTCAATGCAAACAACATATTTTGAGCACCTACTGTGTGTTGGGAAGCAGCCTATAAAAGCACAGTTTTGTTTCACATTGAACTTTTCTCCCCATTCCTCCCTTATCTACAGAGACACTCCCTTATCTACAGAAAGCTATGCCTTGCTTAAGGAACTACCCCTTTGGGGCCATGTTCTTTTTGATTGTGCTAATTATTGGGAATTAGGATTTTTATGAACCAGAAGGGATTCCAAAAGCCATGTTGTCTGACTCTCCCATTTTACATCTTCATTTTATAAAGCTGAACAAAGTAAAGTGATGTGCCAAATTATTCTACAGCTGCTACAGAAGAAATGTGACTGAAATTACCTTCTCTCTGTGTGATGTCTGCACAAAGTCACAAAATAAAACCAGTCCTTCACTGTCATCTACCTGCTCCAGTTATCATTGCTGTGTGACAAGTTCTCCTACATTCAGTGACTCGAGCCAGTTTATTACTATTTCTAGGGCTCATGGGTGAGCAGGGAAGTTAGTTCTTGCTGGGGATTTCCTCTGTGGTTGCTGTCACCTACTTGGGGGCACTGGAAGGCTCCAGGGGCTTGGACACCTGGGACGACTTCTTCATGTGCATCGTGCCAGGTGACTGGGCTTGGGATCAGATTGTCTTGAAACTCCTTTTCTTTAAACTTGGCTGGTTATTCCCTCTCAAGAGTCTCATTTCATGAGAATGACTTAATTATTCTGATTTATTTTAAGATTGCACATACAAGTGACCTCAACGAAGTGGATCAGCCAGATTTCATAAGAAAACTGCCAGGTGCTTCAGGATTCAAGGAAGCAGATGTTTGTGGATCATAGTTAAATGTCCCTTGGTCCTTTCCTGAGTGTTTTCTCCTGCTTTTGCTCCTTTCATCTTCTTTTTCTTGCAGGGCACCTGCTTATGTCTAACATCGGTGGCTACGATCCTGCCTCCTGGTTCCATTTTTGCTGCATCCTCTTAGCCTCTAGCTCCCACTGCTGAAGTCATCAAGGGGAACAGCTGATTGGTCTAGGTCAGTCAGGCCTTGCGGTCACTTGCAGCCCTAGCTGGACTGCCCTTGGTTAGACATGCACTCTGGACCATCAGCTGTGGCTGTGAGGGGGCAGGACTCAGTGGTGTAACACATGGTTGGTTGTCTTCTACAGGAGCAGTGGGTAACATGGAAATGTCCATGACCCGGGAAATAATAATATTAACTACTACTATATTAATTAGATTATTAATATTATTATATATTTTTGTTGTTTTATCTATGTGACCTCCCTTACAGAATTATCAAGACCCAATTAGTAATAATTGCTACCATTTATTAAATATGTACTGTGTGCAAGGTACTTTATAAGCCTCATCTCATTTTTAAAAATTTTGCAAGGTAGGTTTAATCTACATATTCAGGTGAGGAAATGGAGGTTAAGAAATGATGTGCAATTTGTTTACAATCATACAGCTAGAAGTGCTGTGGTTGGGATTTGTGAAAGGATTTTATAGGTACAGATATTTTATTAGAATCCCTTTTAGCCATCCACACTTATGTTTGGATTTAGGATACTTGCCACTTGCCAGTGGCCTATCTTTAGGATAATTTTGTGTAATGAGAGTAAGAGCCAGTAGGTTCGTATTTACAATCTACATTGAAAGTTGTCCAATGAGTAAATTGCCAACAATAATTTAAAAAACAAACAAAAAGAGGCCTCCCTGGTGGCGCAAGGGGTTAAGATGCAACCTATGATGCTATCTACAGCCTCTGCAGCACAAATTCGATCCCTGGCTAGGGAGCAGCCCACATGGCACAGCAATCCTCTCCTAACTCGCCTGCTGCTCCCCTCAGCAGTGTATTTCAGTCAATCTGCCTGATCTGTTCCCCATTCTGTCTATGGTGAATCCTCTCACCTCCCACACCTCTGGCCTATCCCCCAGTTCTTGTATGCATAAATAAATAAATCTTTAAAAAAACCAAACAAAAACAAACTCATAATTCAATACTACTCGTATTTCTGGGGAAAACTGTGAGTCTGCGTGGGTATCCTCCTCTGCTGTGACATGGCCAGGTTCCCCCACCTGCAGCATAGGGCAGCCCCAGCCTGTGCCTGCTTTTAGGAAAACAGCAGCATTCAACAGCTCCCTCTGGCCAGGGTCAGGGGTACCTAAATCCAGGCCTCAAAGAGTGGGGCCTGCAGTGGCCTCCCCCATTCTCCAGAGCACTGCATTTTCCTGGCATGCAGCCCGATGCTCCAGGAGCTATTTCCACACACACCTTTGGTTCTGGGTAGGTTGCTTTGCACTGAGCTATATTGGCATTATGTCATCAAGGATAGTCCTGATGACTAACAGGGATAGGCCTGTTGGACTGTTACTGTATTTGCTGTGAGAGGCTATGATGGTCAGGTTGACAGCATCATTTAATTTCTTCCTGGGAGGAGCCATGGAGAAACTTCTCTGAGGCCTAAGTATTTGCACTCCTAAGCAACTGATTTGTTTTCAGCTTGTGGACACGTTCAAGTGAGTCATGATTTCTTCCCTCTCTGTGAAGCTCAGAGCTAATTTTCCAGCTAAAGTCCAGAAGACCTCAGGGCATTTGTGAAGTGACTGACTAACTTCTGACTTAATTTCTCTCTTCCTTCCCTCATTCCCTATTCTTTCACTCCAATTTCCTCATTTATATATAACATACTGCTTGAAAAAAATATGTGAATTGCTTCAGTTAACTTTTTTGGACTAAGGTAGAAAGCATACAGTATCTCCTTTGGTACAATTCCCTCAGAATAACTGAGGGGTAGTGACTTGATATTTTTGGAGTAGAAGTTACTATTCACAGCTGTAATTTGCCCATAGTTGGTGCTCTACGTTAAAAAATTCTGTTTAATTGGTGGACAAAGCAAAAATTGTACCTTCACTCCATGTCTTTTTTTAGCTGAAAAATTTCTTTTGGATCTTTCTGAGGTAGAGTCAGCAGTTTTCTTGCATATATGTTTTAAATTTACAGACAGGCAGCATTTGGTGATATCCACCTTTGATTTCTTCTTGGACAGTTGAGTCAACATTTGAATACACACATCCTTTCAGTAAGAAATGTGAGCAGGGATAAACAGCCTTTCTGTGAGGCAGTAGACTATTCCTTCTCTGGTTTTCAGGACATGGTTTCTCCAGAGGGGCAAAGTTAATGGGCCAAATGATCAAGACCTTCTATGTACAAGCTCCTCAGAGCCATGAACTTCTCTTGTCTTGAAGGAATCACTTGAGTTGCAGCCTCTTGCTGGCTCTTTGGTCTCTGCCTCATGCCTTCCTCTATCAGCTGCGACTTCCACCCCACTCCCTTGGTTCTGACCCAGCTTGTCTGTGAAGCGAGCATATAGCTCCTGCTTCAAGCCAGTCTGTTCTTGTTCAGTAAGACTTGGGATGATAATAGTGATCAAGTTCCTGCACACAACACTAATGATAAAGGACTGATCACAAAAATCTACAAAGAGCTGATGAGATTCAACAAAAACAAAGAAAATAATCCAGTGAAAAAAATGGGCAGAAGAGCTAAAAAAGAAACTTCTCCAAAGAGGAAATGCAAATGGCCAACAGACCTATGAAAAAATGTTCAACATCACTTGCAATCAGGGAAATGCAAATCAAAACTACAATGAGATACCATCTTACACCAGTTAAGAATAGCACATATTAAACAAACTAGCAACAACAAATGTTGGCGAGGTTGTAGAGAAAAAGGAACTCTCCTGCATTGCTGGTGGGAGTGCAAACTGGTCCAACCAATATGGAGAGCTGTGTGGAGATTTCTTGACCTACTAAACATAGAGCTTCCATATGATCCAGCAATTCCACTCCTAGGTATTTACCCAAAGGACACAGAAACAGTAATTCCAAAGGGTACCTGCATCTCTATGTTGATAGCAGCACTGTTTACAATAGCTAAGCTTTGGAAACAACCCAAATGCCCAAATATAGATGACTGGATCAAGAAGATGTGGTACATATATACCATGGAATATTACTTAGCAATCAAAAAGATAAACACATGCAGTTTGCAGCAACATGGAAGGAGCTGGAAGGGATCATGCTCAGTGAAATAAGCCACAAAGAAAAAGAAAAATACCAGATGGTCTCACTCATAGCAGGAATCCAGAAAACCTAAATAAGGGACCATGAAAAAGACTAATTAATACAAAGTAAAAATCAAAATCAACAAGCAACTATAAACCAGAGACACACTACGGGGGGGTGGGGTGGGTAGGGGCGGGGAGAAGGACTAGGGTCAAAATTGGGGGGGTGCAATTGTATGGGAAATATAAACAAAATGAAAATGTATACATTGTGTAAAAATGAAAAATGATGTAAGAATTATATAAAATAAAATATTAAGAGATGTTAAAAAAGTAAAGCCTAAAAAATTAAAACAAAAAACCAAAAAAAAACCACAACCAAAAAAACAAAACAGGAACAAATGGCTTGAAGGATATAGGATTATTTTAAAATTATCCAGAGGGACCATCTCTTATACCATTGCATTGGGGTAACTTTTACACATAAATTCACCACTTTTTCTTTGTGGAATGTAGCAGAGTCTCATGAGAAAACCAAGAAGGCTGCTTGGAAACCAGGTCAAGTTACAGAACATCCTGTGAAGTGTGGTAGATTGAGACAATCCTGCTTTCAGGAGTTAAGTTATTTCACAATGTTTTGTGTATAGCTGTGCAGTTGAAGGTACCATTTTTAAGTTGGATGTAAAAGGCTATTATGAGTGATCTCAAATATGTTTGGGGCCTCTTCTCAATACTCAGTAGCTAACAAAATTGTGTGTTCCAGCTAAGGCTAACCTAACACTATAAAATCTTTATTTAGTAAAAATGGTGGGATACAGTCACAGGTCTGTCAATTGCCAACATTATGTTCTCAGAAGACAAAATTATTATATTTGAACCCCGTTAGAGCTATTGCAGATATGGCAAGTATAACCATTCATTCTGTGCCTATTACATCTTTAGTTTAAAAGGAATAAGTTTTTCATCCTTCAGTAAATGATGTCAAAATTATAAAAGGAAGGAAATCAGAACCATCTTGGATGACATAGTGATGATATCTCAGCTAAGGACTGGCCAGCATTTTGTGATAATAATTTTGAAACCATTCTCTCAAGAAGAATTGAAAATGGTCTGGAGTAGAGTTTACATTTTCCTTCTCTGTCTTTTTTTTTTTTTTTTTTAAACTCAGGTGACTGGGCAGTATCTGTGTCTACAGGTTAGGAAGGCCCCTGAGCCTATCCTGGAGAGACAGTTTGCCTATATAAACTAATATTTAAACTGATTTTCTGTGATCTTTTTGGAAAAAAAAACTTTCAAGCTGGTATAAAATTGTTCCATTGGTAGGAGATCATATTTCATTTCATAATAAATATATCAGATTGAAAGTGTGTGTTCTAGAGTAACCTGTGAATTTGGATAACATTAAAATTCTAAATACATTTCTGGTCCTGTTCATTACTTCTTTGGTTTCTAAACATTCATTTAAGCTGTTAGCTTTGACAAAACATTTTAGTGAATAAGATAAACATATCTTAAAAAATGTTTTTTATGTAGATAAACTTCAACACCTAAAGAAATACCAGTATAAAAATATGAGGGATGTCTGCTACACTGAAGGAAATGTGTAATTATTTTCATTCCTTGGAAAGAATGCACTTATGTACTGGACTAGTTTCTACTGAATATTATAAGTTGAAAGTATGTTAATATGTTATTACCAGTGTTACAGCTCTTTTAGAATTTGTCTAGCAGGCTTTCTGGTCCTCATGGAAGACCCCCACATTTTATATATATATAAATAAAATTACCCTTGACAAGCAACTGTCTTGATAAAATTATAATAACCACCACAAGAAACCCATTAAAAACTTGGCAAGCTGAAAAGGTGCAACATTTCCTATCAGTGGAGAGGAGACAAAAGCATTCAACACATCAGCTTCAGCTGGGCCTTCCATTTGTGTTACAATCCCAAACCCATCACAGGTGGCCAGTCCTTGGCATAGCACCTCCTGTGTGTGCCCTGTGTAGACAAGACAGGAGGTGTAGGTCAGAAGGTGGGGGCAGGGTTTCCCCTTGGGCGGTCTTATGGTCTGAGGTCTTGGTGTGATGAGGGTCCTCAAGGGCTCAATGGCAATGAAGCCAGGACTTTTTTTTTTTAAGATTTATTTATATATACAAGCATTGGGGTACAGGCCAGATGTGCAGGAGGGTGAGGGGATTCAGCAGAGACAGAGAGGGGAATAGAACAGGAAGACTGACAGAAATACACTGCTGAGGGGCGACGCGGGACAGGTCTGCTTCGCCACGTGGGTATCTCCCTGGCCGGCCGGGATTGAACCAGCGCTGCAGAGGCTGCGGACAGCTTCACAGCGCTGTGCTCAACTGCCTGGGCCACCAGGGAGGCCCCAGGACTCTTCTAATGAAGACAATGTTTCTTATGAGTTCCTACTTCAGCCAAACAAGAGTTAGAGATCCAAGGAGATGCTCAGCTCTCACACTTGTGTGTTTGGCAACATTGCATTAAAGTTGAGAAATTGGGTAACTGCTAGTAATGGCAGCAGTAAGATGATGGAAGCTGTTCTAGCAGTGAAGAGGAAAAGGAGAGGTCAGAAATGAAGCGGTGTGTTTAATTTTAGAGAAATAGCATTTATAACTTATGTCACGGATCTACATTAACCTCTCTGGACTCATGGGAGCACATTAAATTTTTAGAGATGATCTCAGATTTAATAAAATGGAACAAACATGTTATCTCACCACCTTTGAACCATTAGTGATACGATTACTAAAGCCCATCAGTGTGCGTTTCAACTAAGATAAACCACGTTTTCATTTGGTCTTACACTGTGCGTAAGACCTAGTGTTTAAAACTCCAGGGTTTGTGAATTTAGTGGAGACACAGTTGCTTTGAGCATGAGGGCTTACAGCCAGGTAATGGCTCACGAACTTGTCACAAAAGCACCCTGTGGAGAAAAGAGTATATATACATGGGTGGAGAAATGGCAAGAAGTATCCCTGTCTTTGCTTATTTTCCCACTTCTCTGCTCTAACAGCGCCTAAAGGCAAGTGAATGGCAAACAGTTGCCTGAGGACAGTATAAAAACAAAAGTGGCCTCTAGGTGGTGCTTGAAGCAGTTTAGGGAAGCTTGGCCTCCTTCAGGGATTGAAGGGGGCACCTCAGCGAACTGCAGGTTCCTGAGACAGGCAAAGCTTCACAGTCTGTCACCTGCTTGAGTTTCTACAGGTGGCTCCCTGGGCTACTTCTAAGACTTCTTTTTTCACTTATTTCTGTGCCTGTGAGGTTTTGAATTCCATGTGTACCTTATGTCTCTAAATCATAACTTTTTTGTGAAAGTGAGCAAACTGGAGTGGGGGAAACCCACTCAAAAGAGTTTTTGCCAACAAGTGGTCATTTTGCTACAAAGTTTTATATGAAACATCTGCCAGCTTCTCCCAGTTTCTTATTGGCCAGGTCCGTCTCATCCAGATGGAGCAGGCTGGACCTGTGGGAGCTAGGATTTTGCTTGCTTGCAAGTGGAATGTTTCCTAGGGGAATAATTTATCTTTATTTAATTTTGGAAAACATTTTAGGGATTCTGATTTCACTATTTTACTTTTACTGAAGTAACAGTGGTTTACAATACTGTATATGATTTAGAGCTAGAGAGTCATACCTTTTCAGATGTATGTTTTTTTGGTAAACTTTTTAAAAAGGCATTAGAGCTGTTACATTTGCTATTGAATACTAATCTGTAATTCCCATAAAACACTTGCCCTCAGTAAAAGACTCCCTGGCCCTGTGTAAATCACATTAAATGTAGGTAGATATGTGAATCCATATATCCTAATGAATATACTCATGGTCAATCAAAAGGAAACTTAGCATAAAAATTTAAGAATTGATAGATCCAAGCCGATTTTAACATATACTTTTTTTTTATTAAATATGTAAAAAGATAAACGCAAGTCAAGTTATTCACATATTCAGAGACAAAAAACTACTCTACCATGCGACAATAGGTGGGTGATGTAAAATGAATGGGATACATCTGAATAAGACTTTTTCATCTATTATGTCATTGCTTATCTATATTTATAATTAACAATACATATGTGTACATTCCTTTCAGTTTACATTTAATATATAACAAAAGCTTTATGGTGTACTATTTAGTAAAAGTAATTTGAATGCATATTAAACCTTAACGGAATAATGGAAATACTCACCAGGGAAGGGAGGAGTTCTTGGTTCCCTTCTGGAGTTTACTTCTCTCTGTCAACAGGATGTCTGTATATTTTGTCTGCTTTTCTGCTTAGAAAGATGGGCTCTCTTTGCCCCCTGCTTCAATCACTTCCTATCTGACTTAAGCAGTGGAAGTGCTATAACCAGCCACAGTGGGTGTGAGTGAGGGGCACTAAGAATGACATCTGGCTTCTGAGAGGGAGGAGCAGAGAGGAGAAAGGAGCAGCACTGGGAAGGGAGATGTGGTCTGCACAGAAGCTGGGGTGCAGCCAAAGAGGACCAGCTGAGAAATTCAGCAGTTGAAGATTTCCCCAAAGCATCAGTGATGTCATCTGGGATGCAACACAACAAGGACATTTCAGATGGGGACAAAGAGGATTCTTTATCTCTTTTCTAAATCAATGACTTGTCTGCCCCAAGACATCAGGAAGGAGGATGAAGTATGATGATTGGGGAAAGTTCTCTTGACAGGCTATCTGGCCAGTAGTTTGATAACTGAGAAGGCAGGGGCTATGGGGGGAGTGTCACTGATGAGGCTGATGCAATTGACAGTATCCAGTGGTTTCTGAAGGAGACTGCTCTCTGTTCTTGTGTACCCACATGCTTGGAGTTTGGGTCATGATCCACGTGCCCTGGGCATTACTGAGATATCTAGGGCAGGCGAAAGACTGCCTAGAAGCCACTGAAGTGCCATTGCATGAAATTATTTATTGTGCCTCTTAATGAGCTATTTTGAAAAAAAGGAAAATCAGTGAGTGCAACAGGTTTGGGGGTTAGGGTGCTGGGGAGGGGGCTTGGGGTAGGAGAACACACCGTGAAGCATGATGCTACGTACAGCACAACCACTGGCTGCAACCAGGTGCGGGAGGATGTCACTGCTGAGAGCCAGGCTTGCCAGCCTGAGAGAAAGGAGCTGCCATTGTAGCGCAGAGCAAGCAGGAGAGAGAAGAAAGGGAAACCAAACACCACAGAACCTCTGTCCAATTCTGCACAGTGCATTGTAAGAACCTCAAAAATACAAGCAATCTCTTTCACATATAACTCAATAAATACCACTTTGCTGCAAAAGATTTATTTTGAGAAGACTTCTTTTGGTGGAAAGCTTCAATGCTAGAATTTAGAATTAATACTTCATCAATTAATAAAGAAATGTCAAAGCTTTTATGATACAGAATTCAGAAATTTATTTTAAGCTTTTCAGTTAAGAGGAGAGTGAGGTGGGCACACTTGTTTCTTGTTTTTGTTGCACCTGCTAAGTCAAATAACAAGTGAAAGTAAATCTAAAGTTAGAAACCAAGTGAAATGAAGGACCCAGGAAGGGATACCATCTGTCAATGGGGGGAAAAAAAAAGGCAAAGATTTTGAAAGATACTAAGAAAATGTGCAAATATTAGTTTAAAAAAATAAGGAATGCTTCAAATTCATTAATGTTTCCTCTATTTACGAATTGCCATGGTTTAGCAAAAGTCAATGACATTGAGGGCTGCAGTATTAAAGAGGGGAAATGCCTTATTCCAGAAGGTTCTGGGAGTCATAGATTTTTCTTGTGCTCTCATTCCAGTGTCAACACCAGACTTCAGAGCCAGGTTTCTCCCCTGGAATTAGGCTCCTATGAATAAGATCTTCACTGCTAGCCTTCTAGTAAGTGTGCAGCCCAATGCAGAACCCCGAAACTGGGCTGCGCACCATCATTCTTTAGAAGTCCCCTAGTGTGGATGACAGGATTTGGGCTGAAACCCGCACAAGGAGGGAGAGGGACCAGGGCAGGAGGACCTGTACCTACGCAGCCCCCCTTTGGACTGCAGATTAGGGATGACAGCTTCCTGGGAAGAGTGGTTGCCCACCTAAGGGGACCCTGAGAAAGAAAACAGCATGAGAACCTGGGTGTGGGAGGGCAGGGGCAAGCACTCAGAGGGCCAAGTTGAGATGGGGTTTTCCTTGAGTGAATGTCTTTCAAAACTAACAACATACTGTGTGGTTGTTTAACATGCTGATGTATGAACACTGCTGGGCCCTGAAGTCTTACTTTCAAAACCATTTTTTTTCCCCTTTCATGTTGTAAGTAGAGGGAGAAACTGACTGTTTTCCCCCGTGAAACAAGTCACTGTCATTATGGCTTTCATCTCAAGTATCTGTTTCCCTTTGTTCCAATTCATTATTTGACCAAATTTATATTCAGAGGTTAGACTTGCAAACATCAAAGCACCACGAATGTGTGTGATATCTAGTGACACTGGGTTGAGAAATGCCAATATAAATACCATATATCAAATTACCATTGTTTCACACCAGGATAAAAAGGGGGTGGTGGTGGTAGTGGTGGTGGTGGGGTGGGGAAGAGTTGTTCTGGAAAGAAATGAAAAGAGCAGAACCAATCTCAAGCAGCCAAGTGGTGAAGTTGAAGGTATGTGACCCCATGATCTCTCAGGTAGGTGGCCAGAAAGGCCGGCTGCTAATGTGTCTTGGCAAAGGGAATGGGAACCGAGCTCAGTGGCTGGCGTGTGCAGCAGTGCGTTGATGTAACGGCAGATTGGGAACAACTGGTTTCTGTTGAGCTTGAGGCCACACATGTTCCAATTCTCCAGAAGAAAAGTTCCCACACAAAATGGAAGTGTTGAGAGATGCCAAGACGGTTCAGTACTCTTCCTGCTGCTGGGGCTGCTGTTCATGAACTTGTTCCTCTGCTTCTGGCTCTTCTGGGTGGCCCTCCTGTGGTATGGGGGGAGAAGTTTCAGCTGAAACACTTACTGAGGCAGTACCCTCAGCCCCATTATTACTGCTTAGCACAGTGTCCCCAGGCTGTGGGGAGCACAGGCTTAGGCGCAGCTTCCCACACAAGTGTCTCCAGCTCCCTGGAGCCAGTACTCAGTACACACCAGGGACGCCTTCACCTCCCTGCTCCGACCAGGAGCCATTGGCTTTACACACCAAATTGTCTTTTGTTTGATATGGAAATTTTCTTGCTTAAAAAAAAAAAATCTTTCTTATTGAGTGAGTATGGGTTACACCATTGTTTCCATAATAGAAGTGGAGGATCCCCCCTTTAGGCATGGTTCCCATGGTGCCCCCACCACCAAGGAAGCCACAGCCCACCACCACACACCCTTGTGCTGCCTCCCTTCTTTGATCTTGTCCCTGCCCCTCTAGCTGCCCCCATTCTGCAGTCAAGTTTTAAGAGTTAGTTTTTCAGTTTGGCTTTATCTGACCCTTTGTTTTTTTATTCCACATAAAAGTGACACCATCCGGGACTTGTCTTTCTCCTTCTGGCTGATTTCATTTATTATTATCTCTTCCAGCTTGGTATGGAAATTTTCACAGAATTGATTACAGACTTTCCTATCCTCTGTAGGAGGGCCAGAAGTAAACCAAAGCAGGGGCTCAAGAACATCATGCTAAGCATGAGTGGACCTGCTGCGATGCACTAAGAGCCCAGGCCCCACTGGTGTGTCGGAGGGTTATTCTGACACTAATGGCCCACGATGTAAAGCTTCTGGTCCATTTCCTGCCATGCCATCCTCCTCTTGACCTGGTAGCAGTTCTGCTTGAAGTAGGCCCTATGTTATAATCTGTTACTGATCTAATGCAGAGAAGCAACCTATTAGCATGGGAAAGGTAACACGGGACTGAAAACTACATTTTGTAGGCTGCAGTGGGCTAGGGGCCCTCTCCAATAAGGAAGCTCAGGAGCTTTAGCTCAAGGATTTTGGGACATCTATGCAGTGCTGGAGGTCTTATTTGCTTACTCTGTTCTTCCTGTGATATAGATGAGTGAGGGGTTCCTGTACTTGGCTCACGGACCTATTTATTCACTTGCGTAATCTAGGGAAGCCCACCAGGAAAATCAACTCCAGGGAATATCGACTCTAGTCAGTCATATCTGCAAAAGCTTTAAGTTGTTGACCTCACAAAGAATAATGAGCTCTTTATTACCCAAGCACAGGAGGAGTATGGTTTATCAAAAGTTCTGACTGTTGCTTTAAGAACACATAACTTTTTTGTGTTGCAGTTGGGGAGTACATGGAGACCTACAGAGTGCTCCTGTTCTCTCATACTCTGCACTCTCATACTCTGCACACTACAACACAGTGTTGTAGAGGCTCACCGAGAAAAAAATGACCCATGCAAGAGCAAAGAACTTACACACACACATAAGCAGGAGGCCAGGCAAAACCTATGCCAGATATATGATATATGACTAATGCACTGGAGTGCCATCTGCTTAATCAATTCTAATATTTGCCTATTAATCCATCCCATCTTTCTAAATGTTTAGCTGTGAGTGACTGAAGTAGAGTCCCTTATTCTAATTATTATAATCATTAGAAAGAGAAGCAAATTCGGAGATAGTACTGAATAAGGTTCTGGGCACTGTGGGTGGAAAATGTGGGCAAAGGAGGGAGGGGGCATCACCAAAGAGCTGTGATGTATGAGGCAGCACTCAACAGCCTCATCTGCCACCACTATGCCAGCCACATCTGGCTGTCCCTTACTCTCTGCTTTGTTCATGCTGCTTCCTCTGCCTGAAAAATACTCTCCCTATCTGAGCTCAGTAACTGTTGACATTACTAGTCGTCTTCTCTGTGAAGTCTTTGCTTGTCCCTCCAGGCTGTGTTCATGTGCTCTCCACACAAGTTTATTTATGTCTCTATTATCACATTTATCATAATGTGACACATTCCAGTTAATCTGACAGCATTCCTGTCTGTCTCCTCCACTGGGACTGTAGATCCTCTGAGGCAGGGGCTGTCTTCTTCCCATATACCCAATGCCTCGTCCAGTGACAGAAACACAGGTTGTGTCCAAAAGGTGTTGGTTGAGGTGGGACAGACTTTTAGGTCATTCAACAGTGACTTCTGTGACAGTATCTCAGGAAATTAGCACCCGTCTATAAGCAGGTGCATCTGGGCTGACAGATCCATTAGACAGGAGCTGTCAATGACTAAGCCTGGATACCTGTGCTTCCAAGTTAAGTATTGAGGGAAAAAATAAAGAGGGGGGCCTGGGTAGCTGCCTGGTGGTTTACTCTGTGAACATTTATCAGGTTTCTGAAACTGGGACTTGAACAACCTTTTAACTTCTGTACTCAAAACTCCCATTTAGATTTTCAAACATGATATTCTAGGGATGCTTGAGTATAAGAATAAAAGACTAGCCATTGCCAGATAAAGACTTGGGGAAGCGACCTCTCTAGCAAACACTTTCCCCTGAAATTTCAATGTCGGTTCACCTATATTTAACTGAAGAGAAGGCACTGTATCTAACCAAGCAGATGAATGAATACCTGTCTTATCTCCAGGAATCTCTCCCTCTCAGATGAGCATTTACAGTCAGACTAGCAGCATCATGAACAAAGTGGTGGCATTTCTTCCCAACACCACTGTGTGTCATCTCTGCAGGGCGGTGCAAATCACCCACCACAGAAGCATGCGAATGACCTGAGAGTAGGATCCAGTGCCAGGGCCAGTGCCTGGGGCAGAAAGGCAGCTTCTGAGAGCTTGGGCGGTGGGTGCAGTGACACAGCAACCTCTGAGCACATCCCTCTGTCCCGCCCCCAAACGATGTATTTTCTGAGCTAGAGGGCCAGTTTTTTAAAGGCCCACTCCCCCAGTGGTAGAACTGGGTATGCTTCTGGGGTGCTGCCAAGTGAAATTAGGACTCATTATGCTCAGGGGTGAAAGCTAACGCATGAGGGCTTTAAGGCAATTCCTTGAAGTTCTAGGAGGAGCAGCAAAAAGCAGCGTGTGTGCAAGCAGTGGTCAAAAAATACCCAGCAGTGACCAGGTACACAGCATAGTCTTTCCCTTCTTTCTACACAGAAAACAAGGCTTTCAAAAATGGGTGTTAATCACATTCTAAACAGGACACCTGGCACAGACCAGATCAAGTGGCTTAGTCTCCAAGGGAAACTCACTATAGCCTGACAGATTTCTTTTGGAGTTGTCTAGACACAGCGCTGCATTAGAAGATATCCTGGAAATAGAAAAATGAAGGCAATAACTGCATTTTGAAGATTTTGCTGTGGCTACCCTCACATGCAGTTTATGTTAAGTCTATTTTTCCTTTCTGGATTCCAACTGTCTGGTTACTATCTCTAAGCCTTGGAGAAGGGAGAGCATACACTCAGGACTCTAGGGTTCAAATGCCAAAGACTCTATTTAAATTACTTGGGAACTACTGCCTCTGTTTCTCTCATGTGTAAAATGGAAAAACAACGTGTCTACTTAATGGCACTCTCAACAGAATGAACAGAACTGAGAAACAGAAAGTTCTTGGCTCTTCCCTTCAACTCTCATCCCAAGAGTCTGAGGAAAGAACCTGCTTTAAAGT
This sequence comes from Talpa occidentalis, assembly GCF_014898055.3. Lineage (NCBI taxonomy): Eukaryota > Metazoa > Chordata > Mammalia > Eulipotyphla > Talpidae > Talpa > Talpa occidentalis. Next base: position 29,892,289 of record NW_023601322.1, read on the forward strand.
ATGACTTCTCCTTCAGGTATCTGCTTTTACGGTCCACATACTGTAAGAAAGGCTCACTGATTCCAGTCCATAGTAAGTTGGTGTTGGGTGTGTGGGTGGGCAGTGGGGACATGAATGGTAAGAGAAGTCGAGTATAGTCATCTAGACAGACCCTCCCTCTCACATCCAGGAGGCCCCTGCTTGCCATTAGCCAGGAATTCAAAGGTCCGTGCCAGCTTTTAGTTTGGAGTCCATCCAACAGTTCTCCAATGCCAGGCCTACCTCTTGGGAGAAGACCTCACTTAAGGTTAGTACAAGAAAGCTTTTCCGCACATTAGAAGCACATGGTTGGGGAGATTCCATCCTGCACAGACCTTTCTTCTGTCAACAAGAACTATCATGGACAGACAACAGCGCTGTTCACACAGGCACATAGTGCTGTGTAGACCTCACTGGAGTTAGTCTCAACCTTATGAAGAGAATAACCATAATTCATGGAGTGCCTGACAGACTACAAAGCACTATTTACACACAGAACATCCTGTTCGTGCCACTCTGGTGCAGACGCACTAGAAATCAGCCCTAGGTTTCTCCCAGCAGATCTGAAAATACTGAAAACCGTACTTTGTGAAACCACCAATGCTTCTGGGACCTGGCCAGGTGGATACTCAAGGTGTCAAGATCTACAGTCTGAACTAATGATAACCAAGAAAAATGCTAAAAAAAACCCAAAAACCACCCAAACCCTGCAGGAAATGAAATAAGTGGTGGGGAATCCCCAAACCCAGTTTTGGAGAATTTCATCACTAGGACTTAAAACCTTAAAATCTTTCATGGAGTAAACGTTTGTTTGGTATTCAGAGGGAACAGACTTAAAGTAAACTCCATGGTGGCTTGCTACATTCTGTGGAAATACTGACACACACGTAACTCAACCACAGAGCCCTTGAAGCTCCACAAGCCTCTGAACAAACAGACCCAAAAGCCTCTACCAGCTTTGACCTGGTATAAGGAGAAGCTGGACATCCAGTCTGTCCTCCCTCACTTCCAAAGAGTGACTCAGTGGAAGGCCAACCTCTGTCAGGCTTCCACTCCGGCTGCTGGGGCTTCTCCCTTCCACATGTGCAGACCTGGGGTGACCCACCTTGGCTTCTGCTATTTATGCTACCCCTTTTCCTTCTTCGGCATTTAGTTCCTCTGCCACTCCTCCTCACACCTGCCTTCTATCACCTGGCAGAGCCACACCTGCGGTCTCCCATCAGCATTCACTCATGAGCAGCAAGTCCTGTGGAAGAGCCCCCTACCCACCGAGGAGACTTTCTAGAAGCCTAAAGGGCTGTTTTACAGTGCTGTAACAAGTAACCAAGACAACCAGCTATAAAAACAGACAGTTGAGGGGCTTATGGAGATTGGAAAACCATACTCTGATCTGTCAATAGGAAAGAAGAATCCTTACACATAGTTCATTTGCTCACAGAGCTGAAAACCATTTTAGATTTGGCAGTATACATAAGCCAGCTTTTCTCAAGTCCTTTCTATCCACCCCCACCCGTATCTTCCTGACTGATGGATGAATGCATGTCCCAAAGGCATGGGTCAATGGATCATGGTGATAATGATGTCTTTTCCGCTGGGACTACTGAATGCACTGGCTGGGCTGTAATTCTCAGTGAGGTCCCAGGGTAGCATCTGAAGGTATGCCAATCACTGCACTTTAATCAAGAGGGTCACCTCAGAACCCCTGAGTCAGTGGCCCACTTCACTTACATGTTCTTCTGAAGCATAGAGGACTTCCATTAGTCGCTGCACGAGGTCATCATTTTCCTGCCCGTGTTCTTGGCAGAGTAGCTCTATCTCTCTCAACTTTCCAAAGTAGAAATCCCTTTCTTTTTCCACACCTTCCAGGGCAAGTTTTAACGAATGTACCTGTAAGAAGCACAGGTGAGAAGACCCTAAAATATAGCATAAGAAATATGTGACCAGTGATGCCTGCAGAGAAAGGCCAGAACTGTGAAAAGACAGACATGTAAAAATGACTGCTGTATGAGTCTGAGGAGGAACAAGGGGCTGTTGTTTGGAGCTTGAGTGTAGGCCAAGACGCCCAGCCTCACAGCACACTAGTCATGGCCTGCGGTCAACTGAGTGTCTATTAACCAGGGCTGGGGGATCGTTCTGCTCCATGCTGTCCCATACAGGCCCTGAGGAAGCTTTCCTCCCCTGCTAGCAGGGGCTACGGCACATTTTTCTCTAACCCTGATCATGGTCTGCTGGGAGAGGGGATGACAAAATGGGAGGAGGTAAAAGAGAAAGGCTGTGCATTTTGGAAAGTGATCTGGATTTACCTTAAGAAGCTAAAAATGGAAATACTGTATGATCCAGCAATCCCACTAAGGGCAGCTAACTAAATAAAGAACATGAAACCATCAACTTAAAAATTATGTGCTTTATAATGCTTATTGCACTATTATTTATATAGCTAGGACATGGAAACCACCAAAGTGCGTATTGATAGAGGACTGGATCAAGAACATGTGGTATACCCACACTATGGAATACTACTCAGCCACAAGGAGACAAAATGTCACCACTTACAGCAAAATGGAAGCATTTCAAAGGCATTATGTGTAATAAAGCAAGCCAGAATAACAGATATTGGATATTCACATAACACATGATCTTACAAAGCAAAACACTTATAAAAATTAGCAGAGTTTCTGAGGTTAAGAGGGAGGAGAGAGAAAAAGAGTCAAAGAGGTATAAGGGATAGTTGTGGGGGATAAAAGGCATTGAACAGCCATAAATTTAAAAAAAAATGTTTTTAAAGATTTTATTTTTATTTATTTATGCATATAAGAACTGGTGTATAGGCCAGAGGTGTGTGTGTGGGGGGGGGGTGAGAGGATTCATCAGAGACAGAGTGGGGAGAACAGGCAGATTGACTGATACTGAGGGGAGCAGCGGGCACGACAGGCGAAGTCGGCTTCGCCATGTGGGTTGCTCTCTGGCTGGCCAGGGATCGAACTCGTGCTGCAGAGGCTGTGAATTGCTTTACAGTGAGGTGCTTAACCCCTTGCGCCACCAGGGAGACCCTCATTTAAATTAATCTTAACAGAATTTTCAATAATTACATTTGGAATGAAAAATTTTCTCTTTCTAATAACTCTGATCATTCATGCAACTATTTACCTACCCAGAATTAATGACTCATTTAAACATACACTGAGCACACCCAGTGTCTGTCCTCTCCTGTGCACCTGGTGGACTTACATGGATCCTGTCAGATTCAGGGATTTGGTCCCTCCAAGTTAACCTCACTGAAGCCCCCATGTATCTTTTCACAAAGCAGTGCAGCATGAGTTGGCTAACCTTTAACTCTTATGTCTAATAATACTATGGTTTGGACATTTGTGAAAACTGAAGGCAACCAGCAGCCTGAATTCCAGAAAAAAGAAAACTCCCTTTGTTCCAGAAATTCTGTCTTACTTTAAAACAAACCACCCCTCTCCCCAGACGTGGCCACAGAATCCTTCTTAAGCCTGTGTTGGTTGGTGCCAGTAGATGCAACTCTGGCAGTTTAGGTTTCTGGTATCTGTCAGCTCCCTCGGACCAGGCAAGAAGGGTCTCCAGACACATTAAGCCCATGAAAACTAGGTTGGTCTGCCTCTCCAGAGGGCTTTGGTCTACACAATGAGCAAAGCACTGAGGCTTCTGTAGAAATACCAGCCAGGTCAGCCTTTGGTGGTATTCCAGATGCATTAGGTAATACATGCACAGTTATAAACATTCCCAAGTGAAAGCCAATGGGAGCTAAATTGTATGATAAAATAGCAATTGACAAATGAAATTCCATTTTCACAGTCTGCTCACAAAGACCAATGCCTCCTCCCTCCCTCACATGTCACAGCAGAGCTTAATTGGTGGATTTGGGGGATGAACCCTTGGGAAAACGCAAGGGAAAGAAATGAAAGGTGCTGTTCTGTTCTTCCATTTCTCCCCACCTCTCCATGTCCACACACTGACCTCCTCCCAAGCAGTTTGAGCCACCCTCCAGCCCCCCAGTGGCCCCTGAGGATAGCAGTGACTCTAACCCACTGCCTGTTTGCTAACCCACTGCCCAGACACAGTCCTTCATTTAAGTCATGTTCCTCCCTTATGTGTTTTGATTAATTTCTGTCAATGGAATGGTCTAGCATCGTGGTACTCTTATAGTAAGTCATGGGAATAAAGGCCTGAGGCCAAGTAAATGAGAATTCTTAAAGTTTATGGCACTTGTCACTTGCTCTATGGCTCTTGTAACTCACTCTTCAGTGAGGCATATTTACTCAGCCCCTCTCATCCTAGTGTCCTCAGTTCCTACACACAGATGCCCATGTAGTTAGTCAGCAGCTTGTCAGGGGCAGGGTGGGGTGGGGTGTAGCTGTAGCCTTTAAGGACAGGAAATGGAAGAAACAAAACAATCATCATGGAAATTGAGCTGGAGTAAGTGTTCAGTAAAAGCTTGTCATGTAGGCTCAGAATTTCCCTGTCAAGGACAAAGGAGGCACACGCACACTCCTCCTTGATGTGAATACATGGCAGGGGTGGGGGTGGCAGGCAGGGGAGTGAAGCTCTTGGAAGTACTGAAGAAATAATAATAAGAAGGAAGATCACTGAAGTGTTTCTCTTTTCTTGCTCTTGTGTCTAGAGTGGCATTTTGGATGGTAGGATGAGGTCTAGGTCCCCTGGGGCTATGGAGCTCTTGGTGTGATTGGAGAGTCAGCTAAGGGGTCTAATTGACACTGACTGGCTGAGGCTGTGAAGGACAGGAAGGACCTTGAGGCCTCCGTGTGATTACACAGGCTGGAGGATTATAAACCTGGGTGCGGAGAGGGGATGACAGGAAAGTCATAAGGAAATTTGAGAAAATAAAGATGTCAAAAAATTTTGAGTTCCCAAGGAGAAAAGAATCATAAATCCAAAGTGTTATAAAGCCATGGCCTAATTCTCTCTAGGTCTAGCCTGATTTGCTTGGAGTTTTAGGAATGTGGCCCAAGGCTCACTATGGCTGTCTTAACTGCCTTTTATCTGAGAACTCATTACTGGAAATTCTAGATGGACTCAAGCTGAGAATCAGCAGGTCATTAGAACATTCTAGTTTCTAAATCAAAGTCCTACTCACCGGATGACCTAGGGTTTCACCTTTTTCATTAAAGTGGTCAGAATTGGGAAAAAATACCCTAGTTAAGTAACTGCCTGCTTTTAAAGTAGATTCTTGATTGCAAATATACAATTATCTCAAAAACGATTTCCAGACTCTTGCTGGCTCATCAAGATGCAGATTAATCACTAGGAATGGCCCAGTGAGTGGCTGGGAACAGCCTGAAGACTTAGAATAAAGGTTCTTCTCCCTGCAGTAGGAGCAGCCAAGGGTAGGCAGCTTCTGCAGGGGGCCTACGCTACCAATTCTTTTATTACTTTTAAACTACGGATAATCTTAGGGGAAATAAACTATTGTTAGTGAGAAAGTGTACACAAGCTTTTATATTGAACATTTCAAAGGCAGTAGAACTAGATTTACTATAATCATGAGGAATATTAGATAAAAAAGAGAGTTAAGCTTAAAACACAACTGAGACTTTTCTGATTTCCCCCAACATCAGGTTCGGAGTTCCTGTGGCACTGAACTTTGTCTGTTGTAGGAAGTGTTTTTTGCTTTTGCTTGCATAACAGCCTATTGTGTGCAACTGCTATAAATTCTAGGAGAGGCAGGAAGGTATCTATCTTGTTACCATTAAATCATTAGCAACAACCTAGTGGCTGTCACACAGAACAGGCTTAATAGTTGGTGAAGGAAAGGATTGGGGGAAAGCAGGTAGGGGACAAGCAGACTAACCCTACAGCCTTAGGACACTATCTAGACTAGCTAGAAGTGGGCAGGTAAGCCATGGTCTAGTCTGGAGCTCAAGACTGATGAGGTTCTGGGGAAAGGAGGCTGGGCCTCAAGCCTGCATTCACCTGGGGCTGAGTCATTTGTCTTTCTGTCTTAATGTATAGCTTGGGATTTGTGACTAATAACTTTTATTCATAAAGTGGCACTGATTTTATCTGCCTAAATAATCCCTTTTATTATTGCTTGCTTGAAATCACAGATTCTGCCTCACCTGCCTTCCCTTCTCCCCAGCCTATCGGGGTTTACTACCTTATCTTTTCCCACTGCGACCAGAGACAGGGCCATGGATGATGAGTTACCTGTTCATTAAGCTGTATGACCTGTGTTTCTAAATCTTTATCAGATTTGGATGCTGAACCACTGGATGAAGCCCTTTTGGCTGATGAGGGACGAGAAGGCGTGGATCCTGGTTTAGATGCTGGACTTGATTTAGCCGCACCTGAAAGGAACCAGCATAAATGATAAACATTGGCAACATCAGAAATTCTTTTTAGATTTATAGAAACTATATGATACGAAAGGAGTTTACTAAAAAGTATAAGTGATACCTCAGTTATCAGAAGTACCACGGCAACACTTGTGCGTGTGTACATACACACACACACACACACACACACACACAAACATTAGGGTTGCTTAGGGCAACCAATTTAACCTTTCTGAGTATGTTTTTTTTAAAGAAACATAAAATTAACACAATGTCTTCTTTCAGAGAAATAAGAGCAACAGATATAAAGGATTTTAAGGTTTTCTTTTAAGGAGGAAAGATGCTTAAACTCAAAGGATCATAACTGAGTTTCCAACAAACAAAACCATCTTTATATAGATGAACACTTTAGAATAACAATACAAATATGTTTTTTCTCTTTCACTATGTCTTCCTAGTTTTAAACATAGAAAGACCCTGGGAGCAATGATATCACCAGAGCAGCTCCTGAGGCTTCAATAAATGGGCTTTTTGAGAAATGGCTGCTTCCAGGGATAATGCCGGGGATGCACAAACTGAGCTTAGGACACCTGGTTGTCAAAAATCTGGGATATGCTCAAGGATGAATGTCAGAGCTTATTCCACGAAGTATAGCTTGAAGGGACTCCCACTTCCCCACACTTGAGAGTGCCTGTCAGAAAGAATAATGGCTGCATTGTATTGTGATGCATTGGGCCAATGAAAAGCTAGTTCGTAAGGACAGGGGAGGAAGCAAGGGAGAAGGACGATGGAATGATCTTTATGGTACACCAGCAGCTAGTAAACACAGAAGTGTTACAACTAAAAAAGTCACTCTTCTGAGCCACTAAATGGACTTTGGAGAGATTCGTTGATGGACTCTAAAACATTAAGTGAGAAGTTTGTGGGGAACAAGACAGGCATATGTGGAAACTATTACCCTATAAATGACTTATTATATAGGGGGAAAGGTGTGGAACAGTGGGGGGGGCTTGGGGATTAGCAGCTTAAAGTGATTCAACAATGTTACTAATAATAATATAAACTGAAAAAAAAAAAAAAGACCAGCACACTGATTTCAGCAAGACCTCACTTGTCTAGAGGTTGGTCAAGACAGAACCTCTCTCTCTCTAGAATATGGCACGGACATAGGAAATGGTCTCTGCAGCTAAAACAGAAGTTCTTAATGTGTATGCAATGAACATCTGTACTTCATGGAATGAGAAACTGAGGGGCCCATTACTGGGGACCCACTCATTCTCTGACCAGGTGGCAGGTCAGTCTGGGGCAGGCTTCCTTCCCACAGTCTCCACTGGCCCTTTTCTACACCACCATCCCCCACTGCTCCTCTAGAAGGATCTTGGAGGGCAAGGAACATGTCTTATTCAGCTTTGTAATCCCACTGCTTACCACAAAGCTTGGTTGAAAATATATTTGGTGAAGGAACAAATATTTAAATAAATACATGAGCAAGTAAATAAAACCTGCTTCCAATTTTATAGTGTATTTCCAACTTTACAGTTTATCAGTACCAACAGGTTATAAAGATCAAGGGTTTTAAAGGGAAGTGTGCTGACAGCAGTTACAGGTTTCAACCAATTTCTTAATTACAAAGTAGCAAGCAGGAAGACCATAAAATTTGTAGTTGTTATGTCTTTAGGTGTCTACAGTCAGTAGGATTGCAAAACCATATGCACCCTCAAGAAACACTGACAGCATCACTCCCTTGAAAACACATGCCTCTCTGCTATAAAGAAAAAAAAAAAATCATCTAAAAGCACAAGGGATATCTTAAAATATTTCAAAGGGTAATTCTTTAGTGACCTGTAATGGTACAGACCCCTTACCTATGCAGAAAGGTTTCCAAGGAATCTAGAGAGCTGATGTTTTATTTGTGATTCAGAGACAGTTGCAAGATCCCTCATCTCTGCAGGAGTCCATATAAGAACTCCTGAAGCACTCCTTCCAAGTTCCACTGGCCAGTTCTCTAAGGAAGGGCCAAGCCAACAGGGAGAAGAAAACATGTGGAGAAGAGCTGGGGAGGCAGGGCTGACTGGCAGAGTGCCTTCTGCAAGGGGATCCACCAGCCAGCACAGCTGGGAAAGCAGCTTTTGAAAAATCAAGTTGCTGCAGACCTTTTTTACAAGCAATATGTCATATTGCATATAAAGAAAGTATAACAGAAAGCAGTTCAAAAGACTGTGATCAATACCTCTGATTTACGGAGTGTAAGTTTATTTTATTTAAAGATTTATTTATGTATGTATACAAGAACTGGGGTACAGGTCAGAGGTATGGGGGGTGAGAGGATTCACCAGAGACAGAGTAGGGAGCAGAACAGGCAGATCTACTGAAATACACTGCTAAGGGGAGCAGAGGGCGAGGCAGGAGAGGCCTGCTGTGCCATGTGGGTCATCTCCCTGGCCGGGGATCGAACTCAGGTGCTGCAGTGGCTGACAGTAGCTTCACAATGTTGTGTCTTAACCCCTTGCACCACCAGGGAGGCCCCTGGAGTATAAGTTTATTATATGCTAACCATGAGCCTTGTGCTGGAGACCCCTGCTCTCCAGGAACGCGTGGGGTCTGATGGGGGGAAGAATTGCCTCAAATGGTCCAGGCATGGCTGCCCTCAAATTCTCAGGAACAAGGCAGCATTCTCCACTGCATGGTCCTATAGTCTCTCTGCCTGGAACACTCCTCTCATCTCCTCCAAGTGACTAAGTCTACCAGCTTTCAGGATGCACCTCAAATGTCGCTGCTTGGCACCCACCCATGTAATGGCACAGTTATTTATTTCATACCTCCTCCATTAGACTTAAAACTCCACGAGGGGCCTCCCTGGTTGGCTCAGCAGGTTGAGCGCAGTGCTGTGAAGCTGTCCGCAGCCTCTGCAGCGCCGGTTTGATTCCCGGACGGCCAGGGAGTTACCCACATGGCATAGCAGACTTCTCCTGTCTTGCTAAGATTTAAATAAATCTTAAAAAAAAAAAAAAAAAAAAAAACTCCACGAGGTTAGGAGTTGCATCTGTTTTGTTTGCCACTTTATGGTCCCATGGCTAATCACTGGGCTGACCCTTAGGAGACACTCAACAAAGTTTTTATAATTCATTAACAACTCCTACAAGAGGCATTTATCCAGGGGTGAAAGCTTAGAGAAAGTTGGAGGAGCTGATGCCAACATCAAAGTAACCAGCAGGCAGAGCCAGCCTACCCAAAGGAAACCAAAAAAGTAATCAGCAGCCTCCCAGAATACAATGGTTTCTGACAAGAGCACCTTCCATCATCACTTAGGCCCTATCTACAGAGTCAGGGCCACAGTTCAAGTGGGTGAAATCAGTCAGTATATGGCTAATGCTGAGTCGGCAGGGTGGTCTGTGCCAGGCTGGCCAAGGCTCTGCATGTTCACTGGCCTCTTCTGAAGGAAAATGCTGCAGAAGCTGCAGGGGCTTCCTTAGAAAGCACATTCCCCACCCATGCTGGACAGCTCCCCCCATCCCCGAATGTCAGCAGCTATGATGTGGCTGGCTGCAACCTGTTGATTTAGGCTAATTGGACATACCTGATTCTCCTACTCTGCTTTATCCAGCCTCATGCAAATTGTGAAAACCAGGAAGGAATAGAAACTAACTGCTTGAAACTAACTGCTTGTAACTATATTGTAACCACTAACTATATTTTCAGGACATCATCAACTGCAGCTTGAAAAAAGATTTGTGATGTTTGAGGTAGAAGGGGCCATGGCAAGCCAAGATGAGTGCAAGGCCAAGTTAGCGGGGAAGAAAAACTAGAAAGAAGCAGAAAGCTGGCTGGGAGAGCCACAGAGGGCCATGGAGCACCCTATGTGGCTCATCGCAGACCTGGGAGCTGCTGAACCTGTCGCTGCTCTATCCACATGCAGTCTCACAGGGAAACCTACTTCTTCCTGAGGCAACTTCTTCCTATGGACAGTACCAATTCAGATATGCTTGTGTGGGTCTGACTCATCAAACCATAATTCACAGTCCTGGCCTTAGGAAGGCATTTTTATTTCATGTGAAGGTCAGTTGGGGCGAAAGTCCAGGGCTTTCTCCCTGGCCTATGTGCACACAGCTTGTGGATCTCCTTCATGTGAGAAAGATGAAGGCAAAGATAATCAGACTTGGCATCCTCAGGTGCTGGGGAGGATAGGGGTGGTAGAGAATAGGGGGTGGGACCCATGAGCCACCATCTCTACTCACCACACCTGGGATGGAAGGCCAGCTTCTGCCCCCACCGGTGAGAGATTCTAAATGGGGGCAAGGTGTAGGCTGGACAAAGAAAGGACTGGATAACAAATTTGAAAAATTTAATAGATCAATTGAGTAATTAGCATTTGAAATTTAAAAATTAGAATGATTTTTAAATTCAGAATATATTGTTTGGAAAGAAATACAGGGAAAAAACTTCTAAATGAGGCTATGACATGTCAGCACTAGCTAACTGTTCATTTATCATTTCTGAGGAACAAATGCAAAGGAATGAAAGAACAAGAAAGACAAAGGGGAAGATCTTAGCATCTTCAGAAGTTTAGAGTTTTAAAAAACCATACAATTAAGGGTTAAATTAAAAGCTAATTTTCAAAGGAATGTAAAGTGAGCTCTTTCAAACATCACAAGATGCAATTTGATACCAAAGTAATTACCCCTCACAGTTATCACATTATTAACATGCACTGAGATATTCTAAATACCAAAATTTGTAAAAATGAAATCTTTGGTTTATTAGCTTTAATAACTTCATTGTTTATTTTTAGAATAATAAACAACACCCTAAAGCACATCACACTCATTAGACAGTTAAGAACTATACTTTGTTTAATTGCTTGAAGTCTTGCTGTTTTCTTTTCACTAACCATACTCTTTTTTTTTTAAGATTTATTTATTTATGCATACAAGAGCTGGGGTACAGGCCAGAGATGTGGGGGTGAGGGGAGAGGATTCACCAGAGACAGAGTGGGAAGCAGAACAGGCAGAGTGACTGAAATACACTGCTGAGAGGAGCAGCGGGCAAGACAGGAGAGGTGTGCTGCGCCATGTAAGTTGCTACCCGGCCGGAGATCGAACTCATGCTGCAGAGGCTGCAGATTGCTTCATATCGAGGTGCTTAACCCCTTACGCCACCAGGGAGGCCCACTAACCATACTCTTAAGTGTACCCAATTTCTGTGAATACCAGATATTCTTTTCCCACTTATCCAGGCTGCTACAGTAAGGATTTTATCAGAGAACTGTACAGTTACTAATATCAGAAATTTGACATTGATATAATACTTTCATGTAAGCCACTACTTGTATTTCAATTTTGTGAAGTGATCCAATAATGTCTCCGATAGCATCTAATCCTAGTTTTAGATACTGGAGTCCTCAACTGCCTTCTGTTTCCCAAAATGCCCCTGACTTCAATACCTTCTCATGCCTCTTTGCTCAAGGATGCTCATGTGAAAACCGTGCAGCCATGCGGGCTACAACACAGATAGACTTTTCTGTACCTATCAGACATTTTCATGTTCTTCCAAGCTATATTTGATGATGCTCTGAAAACATAAACAGTGGTAGCCCTGTTTTACAAGAGTCATTTTTCCCTCCAGCTTTTTTTCTCTCTCCCTAATTTTCCCTTTCAAAATAAAAAGGAGTTTCAGAAGCATAGGAAAATAGACATAAATTCTGTACAAGTCCCTGTAATTCCATGAATTTACTCACTGGATATGGACATGATTTACAACGCTAGTCTTTGAGCAGTTGTGTCTTAATTAATGCCTTTAAGACTTTGTGTATAAATATGATTCTAAGACATTTTAACCATGGTTGTAAAAACAAAGAGTGGTCAGATTCGCTGCATTAGTGAAGCCAGAGCATTTCTGTGTCTAATGTCAATAATTAGTAGCTTACTTAATGTTTATGGAAAATGCGACAGCATTTTGGGCAGATGAGCCCCAATGAATTCAGAACAATGAAACAAATAAAAGCACTGTGCTTGGCTTTGTCCTTCATGGCCAAGGTCTCAAGAAATTCTTCTCACATAATGTGCTGTATTCCTTCTGCCAAAATCATAAACAGAGGAGCTAAAAATATGACATTAAGACTGTTGACAAGAACCGCAGAGACATTAAAAACATGTGCAAACACACACTTGGGAGGGAGCCATTCTTCCGGTCATCCCCAGTTTCTTCACTGTTTTGAAAGAATAGTTTCCTTCACCCCCATCCTTCTCACTCAATTAAAAACCCCCATGGAGACTAGAGGTGGAGGGGGGCTGGGGCTGTGAGGGTGTGGGGGTGTGGAGGGGGAGCAATGGGCAAAACAAATTGAGGTCAAAAGGTACAAATTCCCAGTTTAAAAAAAAAAACTTCTTGGGACGTAATGCACAGCACAGCGACAGAGTTAACAACATCGTCTATTTGAAAGTTTCTATGAGTAGATCTCAAACACTTTCTTTGTAAGTAAACAAATTTCTAACTTTGTGGTGATGGATGTTACCTAGAAGTATTGTCAGGATCACTTCACAAGACACAAATACTGAATCATTATGTTGCATGACGGAAATGAATATGTTACCTATCATTATATTTTAGTAATGACAAAGCCTCACAGAACAAGAGAAACTTGGCAGAAGAGACATGGAATTTACATTGATTCATCACTTATGGGTGGATCTGACATCATTTCTTCATCCTCTTTACCTTGGCAAATAGATTTTATTTTTTAACCTAGATAAGCTTGGTTGAAATAGTTACATATAGACAGATTATATAGATACATAGACCAGGTCGGTAGGTAGGTAGATAGGTAGATAGATAGATAAGGGTACTGCTGGGGAGAAGAGTGTGGGGCTGGACGATGAGAAGAGAATTCCTACAGGAAAAAAGTATTCACAATCACTGAAGAGACACCAGCACTTTCTTACTATAGTGCCTGCTCCCACAAGCCCCCCCCACAAGCCTTTCCTTCAAAGCTGCCCCACACTTTCACTCTGCAGGTTCTGTAATCTGCAAAGCACCTCAGAGGCTGGAATTCGGGCCAAATAGAACTGTAACAGGACTCTGGAAGTCCTGATTCATGAGATCATTAAGAAGTTGGGTTCTTTTATTCTGAAATTAGTAGTTCACAGTCCACATGGCTTCTGTCCCACCAGTGCAGCCAGTGGCAAGGTTTGGCTCTTCCTTTTTGCTATTTCAGCGTCAGCTCGTAAAAGTGGGCAGCTCCTCCTTTGAGCAGCTTGGGACGGCTCTACACAGGCGAACGTGAACCACATTCATCTTGAGAGAATGAAGACCTACTGTGGAGTCTGGCATCGTTCATCTTGTCCCTAGGGAGGCAGTGTTGGCAGGGGAGCCCGGCTCCTCTACTCACATAGTGTGTGACTTTCGCTGGGTTTCTTTATGTTGAAGAGAGGACTAGCAGTGTCCACTGCCCAGAGCAAGGAAGAATACACAAGTTAACAAATGGAAATCTCCTGTATGACAGCCTGGCACACAGTGAGTATACAATAAATGTTAGCTCGTCCCATTATTACGGCACAGCAACTAAGAGCTGATTCACCTAGCCATGAAATAGTATACATATTTCTCATTTCTAGACACTAATAAAAGACCATTAAAATAAGGGAACAAGGCTCATTTTATGTAAAGAAAATCTTCATAAAAATTTATTAACCCACAAGCCACCAATGGGCTCCAAAGCTTTGGTTTGTCCCCCTCCAGGCAGCACCTACCAGTGTGTTATAGTTCAAGTCTTTGTGCTCCTTCTTACCCTGATTCATTCATTCATGCAGTAGATTATTTACTGAATCCCTACTTGTACCCAGCAAGCTGTAGGCACTTGGGATAAAACAAGGAATGAAATATAAAAGATACCTGTTCGTGTGGCATTTATGTTCTAACGGGGGGTTAGGTAATGAACAATAATGTAATAACTCAGTGACACAGTAAACTAGAAAGTAAATGCCATGAAAAAGAGAAAAGCAGGGCAGGGTAGGGAGTAGGAAGGGAGTGCCGGGTGAGGGGGCCTGAGCATCCACCTGAGTTTTCTCCAGTCTAACTCTGAACTTGGACCCAAAGAACTTCCATGGACCATGCTTGGCCTGAGTCCACTCAGAAGGACAGGTGTCAGAAACAGCAAGTCCTCTTGGCGGGTGTCTTGTGGCAGCCCAGCACTTACAGAAGGAGGTGAGCTCCACACCAGGCATGGGTGGGGGTCCTCACTCAAAAATCTCATTCCTCATGGAAGCCAACAACTCTTGCAACATCACCATAGTTGTTGGATCCCTTCAAGGGGCAAGACAGTTGCAGGAGTAACCCTTATTTCTTCAACTTTCTGACTGAGAAAGTTGAGTACAGAGGGTGGAGAGGATGCTGGCCTTCTGGATGGTCATTTCAGGCAGAAGAAAGGCCTGAGGCCAGTGAGTAAGTCTGTCTCAACTGTTCAGGGGCCAGGGGTTGAGTAGAGCCAGACAAGGCCCATGTAGGAGAGAAGGTAACAGAGGGGCAGGCCCTCACAGGTTACTGCTAGGAGGTGGATTTCATTCTGACGGCAAAAAGAAGCTACAGAGGGTCTTCAGCAGACAAGTGACATGACTTCAGTTTTAAGAGTCCTACTCTGCACGCTGTGTGGAGAACAGGCTGTATGAGTTGACAGCAGACACAGAATGGCCAGATAGGAGGCCAGTGCAATGACTATACCCTGGGCATGGGGACTGGGTGCTCTGGAGGAGTCCTGTGTGGCTTTTGGTAAATCACTTACAATGCTACCATTTAGAAATCCTATAGTACAGGCACCAAATGCCTGTCTATTTAATACAACCGACATTTTACAATGTTAACAGCAATAAAAAGACATTCTGTCATTAATAGCATCTGCTACGGATTCCAAGGGACGACTGAAGGAAAAGTAGGCAGTGACAAGAGCTATGAGTCAGCCTGTGTCCCTCCCAATCTACTGCTCAAGGGTTATTCCACAGTACGATAACTGGATCTGGCCTGGAGAGCACACCACTGAGCTGCACCGGAAGGCAGTGCCGCCCCAGGGTGCATCTGTGCTGGCTGCACTGAACGCTAGCAGTGCCTGGGGGCTCCCTTCCTTGAACAGGTCACAAAGCCTGACCCTTCGATGGGCAGGAGGGCCTGATTCCACCAAGCATGTCCAGTCAGCATGAGCCTCCACGTACCGAGTTACTTCTGCCCTGGTTACTGTCCCTGCTGGAGATGATGTGCTTATTTTTAGCTATCATGTGATTCTCCAGTATTTTCCAGGCTCTGCTTGAGTCACTCTGGTTTCAGAGTATTTTTCATAGGGGGAAAAAAATTGCAGGCAAGAACTCCTCATCTTGTATTAAAAATTTTAACTTTTTCAATAGTAATTTGAAGATGGTGTGTATTTCGTTTGATAAACTTCTGACTTTTCCCACCTCTCACATCTTAGTAGAAAATTAAGTGAATCTAGAAACACATTAAGTGCTCACCAATCCCCATTTTAGTTCAAAATTCTGGTTTTTAAATTGTTCTCGGAATAGTATCTTTCTAGAAATGATGAGGATACCTCACCTCCATGGAAATAGCACACACAAAAATCCCGACAGTAATTTAGAGGCACACCCAGGCCTGTTTGCTGCAGCAGTGAGGAAGCTGGAGGTAGAAAGAGCCCAGCAACCTTAGCCAGCCCATGGAGAATAAAGACACACAGGCCTTAGTTACCATGACAACGCATCAAGGGTGTCACTGCTCTCCAGCATACAGCAGTCATTTAAGCAAAACGCTTATCAACTAAGAGAGCCATTTTTGGGAGACACAGTACTTAATTCTTTTATGATGTCTAGTCATATTCCCTATTGGCTTATCATTAACAAGGACAGTGTTTTAGGCAGTTTTCTGATGGTGGCAAATCTGTTGTGCTCCATCAACATTATCTTATCCAAACACCCTTGGCAAGAGAGACGTGACCTGAGGTCACAGAGCAGTTGAGGTCAGGCAAGTGAGAATCAGGGCAGAGCCTACTTGATTCATTAACTCTCCTCTACTCATGCCAGCTCATGTTCCAGGGTCCTCTGCTTCCACCAACCAATCCCCAAGCTAGGAACGTGTGTATCATTTACCCTTGGCTTTCCCTCTCCTTTACTATTTATCTAGTAATTAAGTTTTGATGCCTATCCTTCAAGTCTCTATAATGCACAAGGCCATGTTTAGAACCCCCTGCTCTCCTACCTAATTTGCTCAACAGTTTCTTAGCTAGTTTTCTGGGTGGCAACTGTACCCCCTCCATGTGTTTTCTATCTCCCAGAGTAAACCTGTGCTTAAAATCTTTCGATGACTCTCAACAGTCCCATTTTGAAGTGTAAACCTCTATCTCAGAGAAATCTTAAGGTATACTCCCTCTCACCATAATGATCTCCAACTCCTGCTAGCCCTGCCTTTGTGTAGTTCCCTCCCCTAGAGTGTAGGTAGGACCTGTGATTTGTTTCTTGAATATGGAATATGGAAGGGAAAATGGAATACTTGAAAATGGAAGGGAACAGGATATCACTTCCATTATTATGGTACTCTTTCTCTTTGTGTACACTTATGACTATTTTGCTGGCAGACACACTAGAGAGACGCCCCCTATTGACTTTGAAGTAAGCTGTCAAAGAGTAAGTACCCACATTGGAAAAGCCCATGTAAAAAAGAATTGCAAGTGGTTTCCAGGAACTGAGAGTAACTTCTAGCAACAAACGGCAATCTCAATCCTGAAGCCTCAGCAATACTGCTAACAAGGCAAGAAACTTTCTCAAATTGAGCCTCTGATGAGACCACAGTCACAGCAGATATCAGGATTGCAGCCTGGTGTGCCACTAAAGCAGAGGATAAGGCTAAGTTGTGTCTGAACTTCAAATGCTGTTTGACAATACATGTATTGCTTCAAGTTGCTAAGTTTTGTGGTAACTGTTTTGCAGCAGCAAAACATAAATTCAACCTCTTAAGCCATTATACAAAGGCTGTGCTTACCTCTGTACCTCACACCTCACTGTCCACACAGAACACGTACTTCACTAAATAGACCACATTGTCTCTTGATTTCAACATTCTGTTCTTTCCATTTGCAATACTTTTCACCATAGGTATAACTTGGCATTCAGCGTCTCAGACTGAGAGTAAACCTTATTAGGTCTCAAAAGACAATGATTTGCATTTTTTCTCAGTTTCCATAAGCAGAATATCACAGCCCACCAATGAATATATCTTTTTCCTTTAATATTGGTTCCTTTCATATCCTTCACCTGGCTAACTTTAACCCATTCATTAAGTCTTAGTGGAACTTCACTTTTTCCAAAAAGCCTTTCTAGAATATATAAGACCTGCTCAGGTGGTCTTCCTATACAACCTGACAGCACTTACCCCAGCTTACTGTTACTGTCTGTATATCTTCAGGCTTTTCCACTAGGCTGCACCTTCCTTGAATCACTAGCAGAGCTCCAGAACCTTCTATAATGTTGTAATAAATTTTTGTTGAATGGCTAGATGAATAAGAATTCAAGTAAGGCTTCCACAAAAAGGACAACAAATCCAAGAAATAGAAATGTTTAAGAAATATTTTCTGGGGTGCTGTGTGGTGTACCATGTTGCTTTCTAAGCTACATTGCAAGGGGGCTCCTCAGTGATAGAGATGACTGGAGAGAACTTCTGATCCAGACATGTATTGGCTTAAGTACTGCATCTTCCTTGAGCCAAGTGATATTGCAGTATTTTAATTTAAATCAACTTAGCAAATATGCGTCTGGCAACAAAAACAATGATTGAATAAGAATGACTTGGTTGATAGTTCAGTTCACCTAATTCAAAGGGAGTCTGGAAATTCTTCAAGTCAAAACAGTTTTCTATTCCTTTCCAACAATACCAAATGACAAAGAAAGCATCAATATTAAAGAAAAAAATAGATTCATTGGTGGACTGTGATATTCTGCTTATGGAAACTGAGAAAAAATGCAAGTCATTGTCTTTTGAGGCCTAATAAGGTTTACTGTCAGTATGAGAAGCTGAATTATTATTATACCTATGGAGAGGAAAGAGATGATCCCTTAGCATACTATGTGGGGTTTAGTTGCAGAACCAATTAATATTTCAATATATACAGGGAGAATCTGTATAAGAATGAGCCAATCCTGGCTGTGAAAGGACCAAGTACTGTTTTAAAAAGGGCAAGGATGGTTAGGGTGGGAAATCAATGGACATTCCTTCTTCTGCAAAGTCCTATGTGAAAGTACAGACAGTGGCATGATGAAATACATACCTGCTTTGTCTGAGTTTGCCTTTTGTGAAAGTTTACTCTGCCCTTTGAAATCACTCAGACCACCAACTCAGAAAGTTATCTGAATTTAAGGATTAAGAAATCATAGATTAGCCCTTTGCACTCCGCTGTCCCCTCTCAGGGGACATCGGAATTCTAGCATATCACTTGGATGTCCCCTCTCAGGGGACATTGCAATTTATTAGTGATTACGGGGAATTGAGGTTATTTCAACGCAACTTTTTGAGACATGCATGTTTCCCTGAAGTTTTATCTTGAAATGGCACAAGAAATTAAATCAAAATATCGTAAAATGGTTCGGAGTGCAAAGGGTTAGTAATCCTCTGAATCTAGAGCCCAGTATTCTTGACTTTATACACATTTCTGCTTTGGGGCTGATAAGAGGCCTGGAGTGAGTGCAGGAGTAATGCTTCCAGCATTTACAAATGTGACAAAATATGTTAAGTTTCACCTAAGGGCCTGATGATAAAAGGATGAATGGGGATGTTTTTAAACTTTTAAAAATTATGACTATTAAAAAAAAAAATAAATGCCACCTGAATAGAACAACATGTGTTCTGTTTGAAGCCTTAGTAACACAGAAGTCTTTTATTTCTTGTGTATACTATCAATTGGAATTTAGTTTGTGAAAATTTGCAGTATAGTGTGGAGAGATGACAACATAAAGCAAGACCATATCCATTATATTTGACATGCAGTATAACAGTTAAAGAATGTTGGCTCTGAAATCACAGGGTCAGGTTTCAAATCCTAGTATCTCAACTAGTAGGTAACCTTGGGTAAGATCATTACTAAACATCTGTGTGCCTCAGTTTCCTGAACTCTAAAATGAGGGTAATGATACTATCGCTCATTGAGAAATGTTGTGAAGCTAAACTGAGCTAATACATATTAAGGGCTTAGAATAACTGGCATTTAGTATGTTGTCAATAAATATATGTTGATTTCTATATTTGATGACTCTATCTACATTTTAAATGTTTTCCTTTCCCCTAAATTTTGCGAAAAATATTTTATTCCTATTATTTAGATTTTAGGACTTATAAAGTAAGAGCACTACAACATTTTGCAGGTTTTGATCTTTAAACTTAAAAAAAATCCAGCTTTAGAGAAAACAGTGAACTACTTTGAATCCATAAATCCAAAATAATTATAAACTAAATTAGTAAATCCTCGTCAAAGATGCTGTTTCAGTAAGCAAACAAACTAGGATAGAAATGAGAAATACATGGCTCTCACTAGAAAGAAGCCCTAGGGCTCCTTCACAGATACTGCCAAGAGATTCCTATCTTGAAGCTCTAAATTCTTCATGATTCTTTCCTTCTCTCTGTGCCCAATATTCTAAACTCAGATATTCAGTATCCTGGTAAGCAAAAGCTGTTCATATTTTATGCTGGGGTTTCATCACTATTATAGGTAAGGAAATGTAGTTTCAATTATTCTTTGAGAAGAAAAGTATCCCAATACCCAGAAGTGTATCTTACATATGACATGTGTAACTAGAGGAATAAAACCACCAGTACTTTCTTCCATGAAGTAATTAAGTTATTATATACAGCTCATATGATAGGCAGCTGAGCAAATGGATGGTTTCTTAAATGAACAGACCAATGAGATGCAATGTTGATATGAGTGCATATATATATATATATCTTGAATGTAAGACATAAACATGTTCCATATAATAAGGAGAAGTGCTAAAGTCTATTTGAAGTCTTACTAATTAAGGGACTATTAAGAAAAATGTATCTCTCCCTAGTTTTGAGGTGATTTGCATAATCTCTGAAAAATTAACATTTACCTTTGAAGAAAGCAATTCGATACATGGGTTGGAGGGTATATGACTGCAGACTATAAGGCAGCATATTAAACAGGTGCACAATGGATGGAGAGACCATGAAGGGACAAGAAAAATGCTCTGTGCCCTTAATTGCTTTTCAAAATCAAACTCCATCATGGCTTGTTCTAGCCTAAACAGAAGAAATAAGAAAAGCATTTCTTGGAGGAAATGATGGTTCTGGGGTAAGACCAGCATTCATGGTTAAAGTGTGGTTCCTCAAAAGGAAAATGAGGACTTTCATTTTAGTAGTAGTAATAATAATAATAATAATAATAATAATAAAATAAAAGGAGATTGTGTAAAGAGGCACAGGCCTGAGGTTAAGGTTAGAACCCCTTTAAAATGATTGAAC
Organism: Talpa occidentalis; assembly: GCF_014898055.3. Classification (NCBI taxonomy): domain Eukaryota; kingdom Metazoa; phylum Chordata; class Mammalia; order Eulipotyphla; family Talpidae; genus Talpa; species Talpa occidentalis. Next base: position 29,913,126 of record NW_023601322.1, read on the forward strand.
TTAAGCAGGCTTTTTTTTTTAAATCTCTAATTGAATTAAATGCCTGTTAAATAAAACATCAACACGCTCTGGAGCAATACAACAAAATCCAGACTCTCCACAACATCACAATGTCTAGGATATGATCTAAAATTATTTGACATATGAGGAGCCAGGAAAATGTGACATATTTTCAAAAGATGAGACAAAAAACAAATGTCAACTGTGAGATAGTCAGAATCATGGAATTAGTAGCTGAGCACTTAAAGCAGCTATTATAACCATGCTCAGTGAAATAAAATATGCTTATAATGAATGGAAAGATAGACAATCTTAGTAGATAGAGAAAATAACATGAAAATTAGAGACAGAAAAATATAGTAGTGGAAAATGTGCACAATAGCTGAATGGAAATGACAGGAAAAACAGAGGGTAAACTTGAAGATACATCAATGGAAACCACCTAGTCTAAAGATGAGAAAGAATAAAGTTGGAGAAACAGTGAACAGAGTCTTAGGGACCTGTGGGAAAACTGGAATGCTGTAACATGTAGTGGAATCCCAGAAGCACAGAAAAGTGGAGCTGAGTGAATATTAGAAAAAATGACTGAAAATCTCCCAAATATGGTCAGAGACTTAAACTTAGAGATTTGAGATTTAATAAACTCTAAAACAAGATAAAAACAAAGAGAACCATGATAGTTACATCACAGTCACATAAATGAAAGCCAAAGAGAAAAGAGAATGTTGACTACATATAGAGAAAAACAATATATTAAATAGACGGGAAGGATGGACAATGAGCATTCATTTCTATCTTTGTAGGCCACCAATAGTGTAACAACATTTTAAAGTGCTTAAAGAAAATAAAGATCAATCTGAATTCTTTGTCTAGTGAAATATTCTTGAACAATTAAGGTAAAATAATTCATTTACAGAGGAAGGAAAGCTAAGAGAATTTACTGCCAGTGGAACTACATTGTAAGTATGCAAATGAAAGTTCTCCAGTTTGAAGAAAAATGAAACCAGTTGGGAACTCAGATGTTTAGAAATGAATGAAGTATCTATGAAAAATAAATTATTTTTTCTCTTATTTTCTTTAAAATACTTATGAATATATATAGTAGCGCCATATAGTAGAAATATAATGTGAATCATCTAAGTAAAATCTAGTAGCCACATCAAAAAGTAAAAGAGACATTAGCCTTAACATATACAAAATAATATATAAATTATAATTTTTACATGTAATCAATATAAAAATTGTTAGGTGTTTCACATATTTTTTCATACCGTCTTCTAAAACTAGCATGCATTTCAGACATATAGCATATTCCAATGCAAAACAAGCACATTTCAAGTGCTCAAAAGCCACTGTAAAGGACAGTGTTAAAGATTTATTTATTTATTTATTTACTTAAAGATTTATTTATTTATCCATACAAGAGCTGGGGTACAAGCCAGAGATGCGGGGGGTGAGAGGATTCCCAGAGACAGAATGGGGAACAGAAAAGGCAGACGGACAGAAATACACTGTTGAGCGGAGCAGTGGGCGAGATAGGAGAGGTCTGCTACACCATATGGGTTTCTCTCTGGCCAGCTGGGAATCGAATCCACACTGCAGAGGCTGTGGACAGCTTCACAGTGCTGTGCTCAACCCTCTGAGCCACCAGGGAGGCCCTGGACAGTGTTAATTTAAAGCAAAAATTGTTTTTTGGCATTTATAGGTATAAATGTAATGCAAATGACAACGATGACAAAGGATGGTGGGGGGAAGAGCTGTGAAGCTTCCACATTTTTACATGAAGTGGTATAATATTAAATTTAAGTACATGGTGAAAATACATACTGTTATCTTTGGAGCAATCACTAAAACAATTAGTGCAAAGAGGTATAGTTAAAAAGGTAATAGATTCATTAAGATAGAATGCTAGCAAATTTAAATATTTAAAATCCACAAGACAACAGAAAAGGAAAATTAGAGATACACAAAGTAGAGGAAACAATCAGAAAACAAATGATAATATGACAGATCTCAATCTAGCTAAACCAACAATTACATTGTTCAAGCACTAGACACTTCAATGTCTGGAGATCAACATAATGAATACAAACACAAGGTTGAATTATATGCTGTGTACAAGAGACATACTTTAACTATAAAAAAAAGACAGGTGGAAATTATTTAACCTTTCATGGAGAAAGATATAACATGCGAACAGTAAATATAAGAAAATGACTATGGAATGGCAAAAATATCAGATAAAATAGACTTCGAAACAAAGAATATCACAAAAGATAGAAAGGGAAAACTCAAAATAGAAAGTTCAATTAATCAGGATGATCTAACAATCATATATATATATATATAGGTATATATATATTAGGTATACATTTATAGGTATATATATATATATATATATATATTAGGTGTATATTAGGTGTTTTACATATATATATACACCTAATAACAAAGCCCTAAAATACAGGAAACAAAAATGGAGAGAATTAAAAAAAGGGAGAAACAGCAGTTCTACAAGCAGTGCTAACAGCCTCTTTGAAGTTATTGTTAAAACTAGAAACAAAAAATCAGTAATAACATAAAAGACCTGAATGATACCATCAACTACCTTGAGCTAATCTGTATTTCTAAAACAATAGACAACCAACAACTGCAGAACCAGTACTCTTTTCAAATGCATGGGGCACCCTGACTAAGAGACCATATTCTGGTCACAGAATCAAAACTGCTATCTTTCCTTGCCTCCCTTAAAAAACAAAATAAACTTTTTGGGAAAGTAAAAGCTCTTTTTCCCCCCAAATGACAGGTGATGTTCAGATTACAGGTTATTAACAAGTGCTCAAACTATCAACAGAAATCATCACATTGTTATAGTTATATGGACAGCCTTAGAGAATCTCGAATTTAAGATAACTGAGTGAGACTAAATATTCAATACATTTTCTAGGGGCTTCCCTGGGGGTGCAGGGGGTTAAGACACAGCATTATGAAGCAATCTGCAGCCACTGCAGCACGAGTTCGATCCCGGCCATGGAGCAGCAGACCTCTCCTGACTGGCCCGCTGCTCCCCTCAGCAGTGTCTTTCAGTACATCTGCCTGTTCTGCTCCCTACTCTGGTGAGTCCTCTCACCCCCCATATCTCCGGCCTGTGCCCCAGCTCTTATATGCATAAATAAATAAATCTTTTCTAAAAAAAAGAAAAAAAAAAAAAATACATTTTCTAAAAGACACTGTAATGATTATTCAATACTTTATTATAGTTTCAGGTTGCTTCCTTTGTGAAACCATTTTTCTAGATTTCTATTAACTTGATTTTAAGGCTAGAACACTGATTTCCCTAAGGAAAAGAGAAAGCTCCGACTCAATTTCCATAGCAACTCTAAATCCATCACACTATATTTGCATATGGGAGTTTGACTTAAATACATTACTCTGTGAATTGGCAATGTGTCTAAGCTGTGGTTGCTATAGGAACCATAACTTCAAATTTCCTTTTAAGTTAAGTATGTCTTCAAACCTAAAAACTGACCAAGGTTCAAAGATGGTTTACAGTGATAAGTCCATAAATACTGTATCATTATGAAAATGAGAATTATAACACAGTCTTTGGTTTATAGACCAAAAGGAATTCAAGATATGATTTGTCAGAATGCAGATGGAATAAGACTCACCAGCAGCCACACACCCTTATCTGACAACCTCTGCTTATGCTGAAGCTTGCACAATCCAGGTAAATCACCCAACTACACACAGACATCAAGTGCTGACTTCTCTGAGATGGCAGAAAAAGCTAGCACATTCTCACAAACACAGAATGCACCAAGTATGTGGAGTATATCTCTTCACACACAAGCAAATAATTTGTGGTGCGTGGCGACATAAGCAGTCGGATGTAAAAGCACCATTATTTTGCTGGCCAATGTACACAGTCCTTTCTTAATTATTGACAGTGCTAATCCATTCCATCATGTTTCTTACTCTACACAGTCCCTCTGACACAAAAAAGATGCTCTGGATCTTCCACTTAATGCTTTTATTGACTGATTACAGTCAGGTCTCGCAAGTTAATTATAATATTAGCCTATGGTAAAATTTGGGGAAAGATATATATATTGCAAAATGAACCAAGAATTCCAAAACCAAAAATGAAAAAAATGTAAATCATCTATTTTGGATTATACCAGCCATTCCTTGTTTCCACGAATGGAGATAATTAAAAAATGACCAACACTTAGAGAAATGACTGCTGAATTCTACTAACCTGGATCACTGTGAGAGAACTGTGATACATATATATGAATTTCCTAGACAGCAGAACCTCACCGCATCAAGCATTTTAATTTATCTTAAATTTTGGATGGGCAAAAATCAGACTTGTGTATGAAGAGGATGGCCATAGGCAGAGAGAGAAGTTTAGACTGTAAAAATAGTTCATGGGGGCGATGATTAAACAGAGAGAGTTAAATAGAATTTTAAGAACTTGATGGGCGCTCCGAGTGCACCGCTTAGTCATGTGGGTGTCACACAGACCCTGGGGACTGCTGAGAGGCCTGGAGCTAGATGATTCCATAATAAGGGTTGTTCAGTATGGTTTTGTTATGTTTTTTTGGCTTTTCTTTTATTGATGCTTGTACTTTCTGTTGATATCAGTGTACTCCTTGTCCTAATAAGTTACATGCTGAGATAAGTCCATGTTTGTTGTAATTATGTCTAAATAAAGAAAGAGCACATAGACTCTGGACAAGTATTCTAGGAACTCTCATGAGGAGAGAGTGAAGTGCATGCATTTCATAGCACAGATTTTACAACACCTATTCTCAGACTAAGAAGATATTTGGCTTATATTTTCTAGGTACTATTGCTAAGAGTTGGATACATGGCTTCTAGAAAAAAATGATGCCTTATTGTATTTAAAAGGAGCTTTCTCATATAACAGCTTAAAAAAATTGTTCTATACGGAGTATAGAACTTCTTAAGAGATTTTTGCATGGAACAGTTTTACTACCCCACAATATCCAATAGCCAGAACAAGCTTATGAAAAAAAGGATGGCTGGCTTGACTTTCTTCCCAATCAGGATCAATGAAGTAAACATGGTTAGGAGCTATCAGCAACCCAAGTCTCAGCAGTTGCCGTCTGCTGGAATATTTAAAATCCAACCTATTATTTGTTGACTTGTTTCCCAAGTTTTGTCAAGGTTAAATGTATTTCTCTCTCAGGTTCATGTAGTTCTCTATCAAAATGGCCTAAATTTCTCTGCAGATCGGTGAAAGACAGATGAGAGAATTCCTAGAGAATAAGTCCAACGAAGTGTAACAGTTCTGTTTGGAGGAGTAGGAGTGTGGGGTGCCAATTCAAAGACATGTTATGATTGTGGAAGAAAAATATCCTGAGGCCTGTCCAATTTCACTACTAAAAACTTGACAAAGTGGCAGCTGGGTTTCAAGATGAACCTTTCTATACTTCATTAACCACTACAGAAAAAGACCTGAAGATGAAAAATACCAAGCACCCTTGATTTTCTTACCGGCTTACCCTCTCACTCCCTGCACCTGCCAAATTTCCAGCTCTGGAGAAAACATGCTGCTCCTTTTCTTGACTTTAACTTCTAGAAGCAAGAGAGTTTCTAACAAAAGTTGAAAGCCAATTTGAATCACCATGAATTTTTACTTCTCAAATTTCTTCTGCTTAATTTTCATCCACCTCCCCCTGATAACTTCTGCTCCCCAAAGTGAATATTCCCCCTTTCCTCCCAGAGATGCCCCAGGCCTCACTTTCTCCTTCCAGCTTCAAAGTCATGATCCATCGATATTTTCCTCCTTTTTCCTATTGTCAATATTTCTTCCCATGGACTTTTCTTTCATCTTACAAATCTGCTCATGGTGCCTTGTCCTACAAGTAAACAAAATGGAACCATCCGCCTTCCACTCTCACTTCCTGATACTACTACCATCAGCTTTTCCCCTCAGCCAGCCAAATGTTTTTATTTTTCTCAAATTTTCTTTTTAAATTTATTTTCCCCTTCTCAAATTTTTACCAGATAAATTCATTAAAGGTGAAATCTATACTTATACATCATTTTTCACACTTGTCAATGCCCTTGTCAAGTCACCGCAATCTAGATGTATGGCCTCAGCATTTTAATGGACTGATTCTCTATAGGATTATTAATCACCTCCTAGGAGCCACATCTCTTTGGCCTAATTTCAGACTTTGGCTATTTGATCTCTCTGAAATTACTATTTGGCACTTTTTGGTGATTCCTCTTTCTAGAAATTTCCTAGTATTTGTTTTCTGTTGCTGGTTTTCTAGTATTTTCCCTGATGTTCATCTTTTCCTCAGCTTCCTTTTCCTCTTCCCCTTAAATATAAATATTCCCAAAGATTTGTGCTTGTCTTATATAAGCTTATTCTACTGCTTCAAAATTAGATTTTTGCACTGTCTCAATTTCCTTCTTCCAAGTCATTCTTCAACCCATTTCTGGTCCCAACATTTCATCAAATGACTCCCAAGTTGAGAAATCAATTGGATTCTCCAGTCTTCCTTTCACTTGACTTCTTAGCAAATTTAGACTATATTGACCATTTTGATTCCTTCCTTCTTGCTCAATACTCACTTCCAGTTTGAATCACAAGGAGAGGTGGAGATTCACAAATGTTTCCCTCTAGCCTGATTGTCTCTGAGCTTCAGGCATATGCATGCACACACATACATATAATGTCTATTTAGAGCTCCTCTAAGATGTAGCAAAGAAATCTCAAACTCAGAATGTTAAAAAAAAAAAAAAATTAGGATCTCTTCCTATATCTGGTTTTCTTTCAGCACTTCCTGAACTACCATCCATGAAGTAGTGTGAGACAAATCAAGAAGACATGCTAGAAACCTTCCTCTTCTCTTTTATACTAATGTCCACCCATTATCCAATCTATTTTACCTCCTAAATATCTCAGATTTATCTATTCCTCCTCATCTATACTCACTATTTTAATCTTGATGAACAAGAATCCATCTACCATACTCATGAGTTCTTATGTGTCCATGTCTGTGTGCAGATTTAACAGGCCTAACCCGGGAGATGAGAAAACTAAGTCTGGTTGGGTTACAAAACCTGCCCCAAGTGGCAGGCATGGTAACTTAAAGCCACATTTGACTCCAAAGTTAGTGCCATAGGAAAGAAAAGAAAATAAATTATAATATTAAGCAAATCACATGGACATAAAGGAAGTAAGAAAATGGCCTTTCTTTTCATTTTTGTTAATGATAGGATAAGACTATTTGTGACAACTATTATATAATCATATCATTCACACAGAATAGACAGGACATGATAATTTCAAAGATACTCTTTCTCACTTCTGCCATCCCTACACACACACACTTTCCCTGGAACCATATAAGAATTAGTTGCAGACATGATGTGTTAATTTTGATATTGTTAGTATACTTTCAGAAATTGTGCCAGATTTCCAATGGTCTCAGCCTATCTGTAACATAATCATGAAACCCTAAACAAGAAAAAGACATCAGAAATAGTGAGGAAAATTTTGTCACATAGCTATTACTATCTATTTATTATTGCTGTAATAATTTCTAATCCATTCTGACTGGACATAAAGAAGCAATCACTATTATTTACTAATTTAACAAGTGTGAACAACGCTTTTTACATTTGGGAGGGAGACAAATGGCTTCTGAGAATTTCATTGTTTAACTGCCCAGTAGCACAACTGTTGTTTATAATAAGGACCCCAGTTTTACATGAACACATTCTGCTTGGTAAAGTCTGCATTTTATGCAGGGATGTTTTTAATATATTTTAGAAAGATTTTTAATCCACAAAAGTTTTTTTTAAGTGTAAAATTCTAGGAATTTATCCCTCGTGACTTCACTTTTGGATGAAGCCTTGCTGGCTATTAACACTTGAAAACTGACACTGCACTTACAGGACACAGGATGCATAGTTCATGAATTCCCTTTGAAGGATTACAGATGAAGACCCATACTTAAAAGTATAAATCAGCTCATATTTTGATCTATAATGCCAGTAATTAAGCAGTAAAAAATATTTCTGCCAAAATCTAAAAAGACTAGAAATTTCCCAGCAAAACAAGAAGGAAAATGGAACCTATCCTGGAATATTATTTTTAACATTCAGATTCAGTTTTATAAAGCAAGTAGTTCTGCTTTTTGAATTGTATAAATCATGATCATTACTTATGATAGCTAGGTCCCTGCTAGAAAGATAAATGTGATCAAACAGACAATACAAATCATCCAGAAGCACACAAATCCCAGCAGCTGGGGGATTAATTAGACAGAGGGAAGCACAGGAAGGTCTGAGCTATTTTCCAAAATGAAAGTGATTCTGATTTCACTGTTACAATACCTGCTGTGGGGGAGTTTGCATGGTGAGACTTTTTTGGCAGATTGAAGATCTGTTCACCAGGGTCGGGAGGAGGAATTGCATCTTGCCCTTGTCGTGCTTCCACAGGATCATATTCCTTCCCATCATAGTTAGCATCATAGAATTTTTTAAACCACTGAATAAAATCCAGGTTGTCCTGGAAACGTCCTTTCACTAGCTTCTCCACTGGAATTACCTGCAATATAAAATCACAAACCTCAGGGATTTTGTCTTGAATACAGCTGCAGAGTACCTGAAGGGTAACTATATCCAACATGTCTGCAATTCATGACTGCTCCGCTTTCCCCCAACTTCTGAGCCAGCTGTATCCTAGAATTTATGTAATTTTCTTTATCCTATTAAAAAAGTGAACTAGAATGTTAGAGTTGCTTCTCCTGTGAACAAACCAGACAAAATAATGAATACCCTCAGCCATCAAGAGGGGCTGCTCATCTTTATGGCATGTTGATTACCAAAGCATCTCCCCCCAAAACATGAGCTGGGTGTTGTGCTATTTCAAGATTGATGGATTTTTTTCCATTTCTTGGTCTACAACTTGGTAAGCGGTGAGATAAACTCTTATAAGGATTATAGCCACCAGAGAATGTGAATAAGATTCAAATCATTGCAAACATTACACTAATCTAATGGTTCATATGGAACAAAATGAATTTTCATAGGGTTTATCTGCAATGCAGAGAAGTATGAAAGTGACAGATTACACAGGAGCACAGCCATATGCTATGGGAGTGTGGATAAAAGCACATGGAGGCTGGTGAAGGGGATCAGAGAAGTCATTCTGGAGGAGGAGTTTCACAGCATTTATATCAACTTCTGAAACAGGAATCTCAGTTTTGTGGAGATAATCTTTCCTGATGGCAACCTAAAGAGCCAACCAGTCATCCCTCTAGAGAGCTTATGGCACCTGCAGAATTAGGACAAAAAAAAATGGGGCATGATTGCTAAGCATTAATTAGGTGGGTTGCTACTTTTGAAGGAAAATAGAAAAGTACCTTGATATCCAAACTGCACCATTACCAGATTCTTACTTTCTCATCTTTGGGTTGGAACTCTAGTTCAATGTGAGCCATGAGAACTAAGAAGTTAGGAAGGAAGTCAGCTCATATGTATGTAAAATATGTTTGAGTGTGAGATTCTGACAGAAACAGCACTAAAAGCACCTGGCTTCATCATGTAATGATATGAATAGAAGCTGTATAAACTAAATTTACATATAAACTATATATATATGTATATAAACTAAGCAAAACCTTGCTACCAGAGGAGCTATAATATTATGATAGCATACACAATGGATAACCTTTAAAAATCTACAAACACCTTAAAAATTATGACAACTTGAAAGAAAAAAAGGAACCGAAGCACTTAGGCCACCTATACTAAATCATTAGCAGTAAATTAAAAAAATATTTTTATGTAGCTGAAATGAAATAAGTACAGAATGAAATCAAGAGAAGCAAACTTTTGGAGGAGACCACACTTTTCATAGACTCTTCCAGCAATGGAAGATGCTTATATAGAATTCCTTTCATACATGCACTTAATTGACTGATTAATGAAATATATTTTCACATCTTCTGATTTATAAGTTTTGTTTATGCTGATATTGACTGTTTCACAAAGTGCCTTCTTAGTCCATAAGGCCCTTTAACATGCTGCTATATTTTCTGCCAAATAAGTGGACATTTAAAAACAGCTTTAGATAATGGTAATACATTAGCGGTTCAAAGAAGGCACTTAACTCTGTTGACTTAATTTTGCACTCAGTCCCTTCCAGAGGCAGAAGTTAAAAATCAGAAGCAAAGAAAATCAGTGGCAAGCCTATCTCTTCAGAGAAGCTTCCCATGTGCTGTTAAGCTATGACATACAGGAACAAGAACCACTGTCTCTATCCAAGGGCTTTTGGGTAGAATCACAGCTAGAGAAGCCAACATAGGTCATCAAGATCAAGGGAGCTCCTCTATAAGAATGTTATTGTCAATATTCTTAAAAACAGTTCACCCTTCTGTGTATGTACACTTCTAGTGAGATATGGAGGCTACTTTTATATTATATAGCACGTTCTATCAATAAGCCTACAAACTGCCTTCTTTTTGATCTAGAAACATGTATAGAAAAATGAATGAAAGGGCCTCCCTGGTGGTGTAAGGGGCTAAGCACTGCATTAGGAAGCAATCCGCAGCCTCTGTAGCAGCACAAGTTCGATCCCTGGTCAGCCACGGAGAAACTCACATGGTGAGGCAGACCTCTCCTGTCTTGCCCGCTGCTCCCCTCAGCAGTGTACTTTGGTCAATCTGCCTGTTCTGTTCCCCACTCTGTCTCTGGTGAATCCTCTCACCCCCTACACCTCTGGCCTGTACCCCAGCTTGTATGCATAAATAAATAAATCTTAAAAAAAAAAAGAATGAGAAAGATGTAATTAATACTAATAGTAAGTAAGGAGAACCTGCACAGCTCTGGATTTGAATATATATGGAAAGAACTAGTTGAAAATTAACCAGAGAAAGAACATAAAGTTGAAAAGAGTCCAAATTCTTAAGATGTTAAAGAGAACATGTTCTGAAATACAATTTCTGAGAAAGTGAGAAGCTAAGATTTTCTTAATATTTTCATAAGAATGTTTTGATATAGGAAGATATTAATATTAATTGCATTAAATTTTAAAAATATATGGTTTCCCAAACTTTGTTCTTTTCCCTTAGCTTCCATCTTTTATGACCCAGTAATTTATTTTTTATTTCCATAGCCCATTTATTGCTCTATTTATGCAAGTTTCCCTTTCTCCCTTTATTCAAAATTCCTTTCTTTTCAAGTCCCTCTAAGAGACAGATCTTAAATAAAGAACATGCAGAAATTGAGTGGATTTTAGCAATATTTCTTTATTAGGGGGAACAGGACTCCAGTTTTACTCCATTTATGTCATTCCAGGACTAAATTATAATAATTCAACAGGGAAAAGGCAATTTATGAAGGTTGACTTAGTATCTACACTATGATAGACATCCTCACATGCATTTAAACTCCATAATCAGAGGTAAGGCGTTTTAGTTCCATTTTATGGATGGGTAAACAGGCTCAAATAATTTAAATACTTTGCTCATGTCATGGAATTGGGATTCCAACCATTTTCACTGTAACAAGCTGTTTCTCCAAAGGAACAAAAAACACAAAGAACCACAGTGGCATCTGGTAAACATAAAAATTTCTCATCTGCAATGCTAAACAGAATAACCACATTTGAGCATTTGTAATTCCTGTTAGGGTGTTTAGTCTAATGGTGATAAGTTTAGAAATCTCCTTAAATAAAAACCTCAGACAAATACAGGAAGTGAGGGTTGGTGCTTTATGCTATGTACAGACCCCAATCTACTGCTGTGGTATCAGGGTATGTCCCATACACAGATATACTTTTGGATTTTTGCATTTCTGTGCAAAAAATATTTTTAGGGAAGGCAATGCATTTTTATGGAGGTATAAGTTAGTTTCTTACCTTATCAACATTCATTCGCTTAAACGATGCTTGCAGAAGTTTAAAATTGTGAATATACTCATGCTCCAGCTTTGCTTGAAATTTTACTTTCTTCAAACTAATGCAGCCTGGAAAAAGCATGTCCATGAACTGGCAATAGGCAGCTCCTGGAAAGAGACAAGACAAGTACTTGTGAGAGTCTGATATTAGCTGGTGTCACAGGATAGCTAGGCAGGAAGGAGCCCTCCTGGGCACTGGCTGGCTTCTCCTTGCACTTACACCTCCTTGTCAGTCAGGTTGGGTGCTGGAGGGAAGGGCCAGCCTTTCCTTAAGGCAGCTCTGCCACTTCTCCTCCTAGTCACCATACCACATGGAGGGTGCATTCACCACAGCATCATCAAATTCCACAAACAACTGGGGTAGGAAATTGGGATAAGAACAACTCTTAGCTTTTACCAGGAAAAAAAGGAAGATTTTTTTTCTTCCATCTAGTGGCTACCAGCTCCATGTTCTCAAAATATATAAATATAAGAGAAAAACAGCTGAAAATTTAAATAGGAGGAATTATAAAACTTCTCAGGAAATGTGTAGCTAAAAAACCACATATATGCCCAAGCTGTTTTATCCATCTTGCAAAATGACTTAGGTGAAACTGTAACTCAGCCGTCTAATGCCATAACCAGTTGTTTACCAATTTAATTCCAGTCCAGAGCAATGGGGTTCCTACATTAACATGAAGGATGAGGACATGGAGATTCTGAAAATTTATAAAACCTCAGAATCCTGCTGTTTATGACTGAGAAATAAAAATAACAGAAATATTCAATGATTTCCCTAAGGAAGTGGTCAAGAAAAGTCTGATTTTTTTAAAGAACTCTTAGATCATGACAACATTAACTACAAAGACTTCCAAGATCATATTTACTGATTCATAGCTTCTTAATAGTACAGGATAAAGGCATTTACAGAAAAGAAATTCAAAGCCAGAATGACCATTTTTCTTCTACAAGGAAGAAAAGCAACTGAGTGGCAAGAATGGGAACAAGCAGCCATGTTTGTGATCTTGCTTTTCTTACTTCCCACATCTATCAGTCTGTTTCTAGAATATGCCAATAATAGACCTTTCTGGAATATGAAGGGCAACCCTCATTCTTTGGTACCAAGGTTTCTGTGAAAATCTTTTCATTTCATTAAGGTGACTCATCTTTACATGGAAGAATCCACTCCATTTCTAATGTCAAATTGATGTTAAGAATCCTTTCCTGAGATAGGAATCCAAAACAGGAGGGAAGGAGTTGTTAGGGATCTGAGGACTATTAGAACAGGAAGTGGTGGGGCAAATCATTATTTGTACAGAAGAGGATAAGGTGGTGAAATTTAGGTCACCATAATTATCACCTCTAGAATCTTTGCATCTGTGATACATCTCAGACGCCAGCACCCCAACGACTATGTATTAGTGTGTTCTTAGTCAAGCAGATGGTATTTCTTAAAAACAAGACCAAATAAAACAAATCCAAACAAAAACATTAGGGGAGGTAAGGGAAACATCATGATCGTGGGGGCATTCTTACAGTCATCATCCAATTACTCAGTTCTTCCTTTTAAAGTACCACCAGATGGAGCAAATTCCAACAGCCACTTCAACATTATTTTTATGTAGATGGGCATGTTTAAACACAACTGTCTCATCACCTGCTTTTCAAAGAGTTATTTTCACTTTTTTCTAGAGTTTAGCATAAAATTTACCTTTGAAAACCAGATATTTATGTATTCTCACAAACCAACCAGCCAAATTACTCCTCTTCTAAGTTTAAAAAGTAATAACAATTTTTTGGGAAAAAAATTTACAAATAGGGAGAGTTGGAAGAAGGAAAGAAAAAGCATCTCTAGTTTCCACCCATGAAAACTGCTTTTAAGGCTGTGGGGCATACCAAAAAAATTTTTTTTTTTTAATTTAACAGGTCATGATTCCCTTTCTGGCTCATTTAATATTCCCTATGATGTTTTTAATAGCTTTCTGATTTTTATATCATGCTTACAACTTTCTCAAATCAATATTACATAAGTATTCATGTGTATTTTCTTCAAGTACTTTTATGATCTCAAGTTCAACATTTACGTTCTCAATCCATGTGGAATTAATTTTGCTCTGATATAGAGAATAGTTCTAATTTTAGTTCTAATTCCAAATGTTAGAGGAAATTCCTCTTTTGGTCCCCCAGCACTTGGGTACCTTCCCCTCTGGGTCGATACTGCAGTGGGCTGTCTCTCACCATAGTGTTGACACTGGGCACACACTCCTGTCTCCCCACTAGTGGTCAAGATGCAGACCCTGATAATGGATGCATTTAATTTGACTAATGTTGACTGTAGCGTGATTTTTAAAATTTATTTTATTGAAGGAACATTGGTTTATAGCATTATATAGTGGTTTCAGTAGTGAGTTTATTGATAGTGGATCTTTCCTTTGGGTAAGTTACTATGAATAATCATATGTTCACAGAAGTTTGGTAATTTTTAACATGTTTATATACATAGTTCTTATGTGTGTACAATGGACACTATAGTCCATTATGTTATCCATACATGGGGACAAAATGGGTATAATAAGGCTTTGGGGCCTTAGAAGGTTTAGTCTCCTGAATTTACATGGCATTCTCAGAAGTGTAGACTAAGACCTGCCATTTTCCATGGAGTTAGTGAGCTGTAGACCATACACATATGAACACACACACACAGTATATATTCTCTAATACTCCATATACATGTCATTAAATAATCAGACTCCTAATCAAGTTACCATGAGATTATAAGTATACTCTTGCATTAGAATTGAAATAATCAAGTATTTCAGTTTTATGTGATCACCTCTGTAAATTCACTTTGATATCTACTTTACTTCTAATTCCCTCCTCACTCAAATCTCCTCTCTTATAAGCTCTACTCAGATAATTCCTTTATTATTTAAAATGACATTTTCATTTCTCACCAAAAAGAAGAAAATCAGATGTAGGCCCCGAGACCTCCATTCTGTCTGAGTCCGAGTTTTGAGGGAGAGACAGAAACGCGGTATCCAGCCCATCCTAGTCCAGACCCCAGGGCTCGGCCTCCAGCTCCTCAGCATCCTTTGTTTGCTGACATTTCTGAGCTTGGTTTCCCCTGACTCAATATCATGCCATAAATAATCTATACTTTTCCTACTGAGGAGAAACACTATCTTTATTATGTATTACTTTCCTAATACATTTAATTCATTTTTTTTCTAGACTTAATTTTTTTATTGTCTGTCCCTTGGATAGTTTCAAAGTATTAGAGTGTTATTTAAATGTGATGTGATATATTGCTATCTGTAGAATAATTTCCTCACTTCTGTTTCTCAAAATTTTCTTAATTTTTTGTCATATACTTATATTTTCCATTATATTTTTGAATTTTTCATTCATGGTATAGCAAAAAAAGGTTTCTTTTAAAAATTATTCATTTATTTACTATTAAATAAAGTAAAATATCTTTACTGAAATATTCCCATATCAAAAGTTTAACATTTTATTTTATTTATTTTTTTTAAAGATTGATTTATTTATTTATACAAGCACTGGGTACAGTCAGAAGTGCGGGAGGGTGAGAGAATTCACCAGAGCCAGAGTGGAGAACAGAACAGCCAGACTGACGAAATACACTACTGAGGGGAACAGCGGGCGGCAGGAGAGGTCTGCGCGTGCCATGTGGGATCCGCGGCCAGGGATTGAACCAGCGCTGCAGCCTAAGGCTGCAGGCAGCTTCACAACCCAGCGCTTAACCGCTGCGCCACCGGGGAGGCCCCAATTTTAAAGTATAAAATTTTAAATTATAAATTTTAAAGTATAAAATTCAGTGGTGTTTTAATATATGCAGAACTACATGTCCATCACCACTATCTAATTGCAGAAGATTAGCATTAGCAGCCATTCTCTCTGCTTCCCAGGCCTTGGTAATCACTAATCTATTTTTCATCTCCATGGATTTGCTTATTCTGAACATGTCATATAAAAGGAATCATAAATGACCTTTGGTCTGGTTTATTTCACTTAGGAAAATCTTTCAAGATTCATCCATGTTGTGGATGAACTTAAGATTCCTTCTAATGGCTGAATAGTATATTCCATTGTATAAATATACATTTAACTGATCTATTCATCTCCTGATGCATATTTTGGTTGTTCTAACTTTTGGACTACTACAGAGCAATGATGCTATGGACTCTTGGGATACACCTAGGAGTGTAATACGGTATCTTCTATGTTTAATATATATATTATTTGAAATTTTATTTTCCTTTTAAAATTGAAATGTAATTGACATAACATTTTAGCTTCAGTTGTAAGAAACAGCGATTTGATATTTGTATATATTGAAAAATGATCACCATAACAAGTCTAGTTAACACCTATCACATATATAAAAGAATCCTTTTTTTGTTGTGAAAACTTTTAAAATTACAACCTTAGCAACCATCGAATACACAATACAGTATAATTAACTGTTGTTCTCATACTGTATACTGAACACTGTAACATTTATTTTATCTGGAAGTTTTCACTTAAAAAATGTGTTTTTACTTTCTTGATGGTATCCCTGGAAGCATAAATATTAAGTTTTGGTGGAATACAAACTTATCTACTTTTTCTTTTGTCATTTGTATTTTTGTCACACCTAAGATACTATAACCTAAAACAAAGTCATGAAGATTTACATATGCAGTACCTTTAAATGTTGTATAGCTTTTACTGTTAGGTCAATGATCCATTTGGAATTAATTATTGAATATGGCATGAGGTTTGGGTCGAAATTCATTATTTTGCATGTGACCATTTAGGTGTCCAGCACCATTTGTAGAAAAAAACTATTCTTTTTCTACTTAACTGTATTGGTATTCTTATCGAAAAATCAGTAAATTACATGAGAATAAGTTTATTTCTCAGTTCTTATTCTATTTCATTTTTGTCTATCCTATTTAAGAACATAATGTCTTGATTACTGTAGCTATGTACTCAGTTTTGAAATAAAAAATGGAAATTCTCCAACTCTGTTCTTCTCAAGATTATTTCAGCTATTTTGGGGTCCATGTATTTCCATATTAATCTTAGGATCCACTTGCCAATTTCTATAAAATGCATCTGAGATTTTAATAGGAATAACTGAATCTAGAGATTATTTGGGGAGTAATGTCATCTTTACAATATTAAGTACTCCAATTCATGAACATGGGATGACTTTTCACTTGTTTCTTTCAATGATGTTTTAAACTTTTCAGTATACAATTATTGCACTCCTTGTGTTAAATCCATTCCTCTCATTCTTTCAAAAGTTATTACTAGTGAAAGAATAAATCTTAATTTTATTCTCAGATTGTTTATTGTTAATGTATAAAAATACAATTGATATCTGGATATTGATCTTGTGTCCTGCAACCTAGCTAACTCAGTTATTAGTTACAATAACTTTTGGTTGGCTTCTTAGGATTTTCTACATAAAAGGTCATGACATCTGCAAATAGAGATAGTTTTACTTCTTCCTTTCCAAGAGAAATGGGTATTTTGAAATTAATTGTTAATACTAAGAAAATCATCAAGTGTTCTTGTTGGACAGGAGAATACACCATGGAATAAATAATCTGAACAATACTGCTGTATTCTGATTCCCATCAAAGGTTGACCCTCTGATGTACTCTGGGTCACATTTCCTTCTCACGTTCTCACTGATGTCATTATTGTAACTATCCTCCCTCTCTCTTCCAATATAAATTTCTGTATGGGTTATTCTTTACAGCATACAAACATGCTCAAATAGTCCTTGACTTTGAGAAAATACAAAAGAAAATTAAAAACCTCCTTGTATTTCATTTCATCCTTTAGCTATAGTACCATTTATCAATTCCTAGTCACAACAAACCTTGACTATTTTTGCTGCTTCCATTGTTTAATCTACCATTCAAAACAATTCATTGTCTCCAATCTGGCCAAGTTCTGGTCAAGGTCATCAATAGCCTCCAAATCTAACAGTTACTTTTCTGTTTTCATCCTTCTGAAAACTCTGAATAGTAAGTATTTGGCCATGTTACTCACTCTTTCTTCCTTGAAATTCTGTATTTTCTCCCTTACTCAGGCAAAATGAGTACCTAACTGGAAAATTCAGGCGTAACTGCCTTTGTCCTGTAAGTCTCCACTAGTTACAAATCAGAGTATTCCTCATGGACAGCTGTACAGACTTTGGGGTCATTTCATTAACCTCGCAATAATGTGGTGCACATTTTGCACAGATCCACCCTCATTACTTTATGTCAAGGTTATCATTATTCAGATTGTGTACCAGCCTTGCTAAGGATAAGACAGTGGTTCCTACGAAACCACTTCAAAGCCCAAACTTGGGCCTCCCTGGTGGCGCAGGCGGTTGAGCGCCGCACTGTGAAGCTGTCCGCAGCCTCTGCAGTGTGGATTTGATCCTGGCCAGCAGGCGAGAATCCCACATGGCGAAGCAGACCTCTCCTGTCTCGCCTGCTGCTCCCCTCAGCAGTGTATTTCATCAGTCTGCCTGTCCTGTTCCCCACTCTGTCTCTGGTGAATCCTCTCACCCTCCTGCACATCTGGCCTGTACCCTGGTTCTTGTACAAAAATAAATAAATCTTAAAAAAAAAAAAAAAAAAGCCCAAACTTGTTCCATGGCCTGAGGTGACTTATGATAGGCCTCTCTCTACCTCTTGCCTAATTTCCCTTAGGTAGCTCCTCTCATACTGGCATTCCTTGTATTTCTAGAATACCCCAGGTTTGTTCCTGCCTTATGACTTTTACACAGATTGTTTCTTCTGGACTTCACCTTCTTCTTGCCATTCATCAAGGCTTAGATATTACGCCCCCACCCATGCCATCTGAAGTGACCCTCCAGTCATTCTTTATCAACTCATCCTGTTTACCATCTGTTATTTATTGTTAATTCATATATTGCTTTGTGGTTTTAACTTCCCATGCTGGAATGTAATGATCGAGGTCAGTAAGTTGCAGCAGTTGGAATCCCAAATGAGAGCTGGTAAACAGCAAAATTCTATTGTGAACAAAGTTCCAAATAAGAGTCATTACAGGAAGAGTTGCCATATATTCTTTAAAAAATTGATGGGTTATTAAAAATACACACACAACAACCTAAACCAAACTAAGAATCACTCTAAAGATCAAGTCAGCAGAAAAGTGAAAGATAAGTTTCAAAGCTGTAAGATAACACTCTTAGGTGAAAATAATCCAAATTGTGGAATGTTATGCTCACCAAGAGATTAGTTCTCATGGGCTATGCTCTGAGCTCACAGCTATTGCAGCTGTGAATGTCAAAAAGATTCTGGAAATGATCAGGAAATAAGGACAAAAAAGGAAAATATGCTGTCTCTGTACAGTACCATGATCTGCCTGCACCTCTTATCTCTAAGAATGGTTTCAAATGCTATACACCAAAGGTGACTTCACAGAGCTGACACACTTGGGGATAGGAATCCAAAGTCAATAGATGAGGAATTGTGTGATGGTAGAATTCAAAATGAATATTCATTGTCAATAATCTAGGGAATATATGATTTAAGTTTATGATATCAAGGAAGACATATACTCTCATCTTTATCAGATCCCAGGGCTTCAATAGTAGAACAAATACCAGGATAAACAGACACTTTTTTTTTTTTAAACAGACACTTTTAAAAGGAAATTTTCAGGTAACAAAAAGGAAATAGTGCCTTATACATTTATGGAACATACTATGTTAAGAAACAGAAAAAATGAGAACACCCACATTTGTGTAAAATCTGTTAAAGTTTTCATATCTATTTTTAACATTCTAACCCCCACAGATGTAAGCATTTTATTATCATCACTCTATTTTACAGATTTGAAAACAAGGCTCAGGAAGTGACCCTGGTAATAAATAACAGAAGTGGAATTTAAAATGATCAGAACTTCAATTTTTTAAAAAAACCTTTCCTCTTTTCTATGCCACTTCTGGGAAATTATAAGCAAAAATTCAAAGGCTCAAAAAATGCTTAGAAATGGTTCTAGATTATAATTCAATAAGGAGCCACAATGGAAGCTGCAAAACATATGAGCCTTTCAACCAATGTCAGGGTGTCAGTTACACTGAACCTACTCATAGTAGAAACCTGGGCTGGATAGAAAGATGATTAATTTGTCCCAATGTTATGATTTTATATTTTAGCAAACAGACTCATAAGAATTTGACTTTAAAAGTAGTTCCCTACATACTTTTATTATTGCTGTCAAAATCTCCTAGCACTTTCTGAGAAATGTGACACAATCTGTGAAGACACTGAGCTTTGTTGGGATCTGCCATAAATACCTACTCAAATTGACCATTTGATTTTCTCACAGGCTAAGGAACTATTATACAGAAATGACTATCACTGAGGGATTTAGTTATAATTTTCCACTTTCCATAGTATAATTTGGTGTTTGAGAAGGTCAAAAGAAAAAAAATGATGACCTTAATTTGCTGGAAGCATCTATACAATCATACCTTTCATTATAGGAACCACTGCAGGTTAATGCTTTATGAAAAATGATCTTCTCATTCTCTCTTTCAAGCTAATAATCAACGAGGAACACAGAAATGGACTGCTGGTCCTTGGACCAAAGACCTTAATAATCTTCAATGGGCTTTGACATATCATCACATCCTCCTAAGTCACTGGTATTCCCATCACCAAAATATCAGCCTTGGGTGGCTCCCTAAACCCTAAAATTAGATGATTTTAATGATTCTCTAATCTCTAGCGTCAACTTCTCTTTTAAGGGATATTTGATATTTCTGCCCATTATGAGACAGTAATGCTTCATCCCTACAAGACCAAGACTTATTTCAGTGCTCCTGCTTCCGGCCATCACCATCTTTTGTCATGTTGCTATAAGATGTACAGAGCTGTGCTTGAAGGGACAGTCCCAGAGGCACACATACCCTTTCCAGATTATAGTTCTGATGATCCCATCTTTCCATTCTCCTCTCTGAGCTTGTGATAAGTATATAACTGAGCAGCATAATCAAGTATATAACTGAGCAGCATAATCATATTTTCTGCCATTTTCAGTAGGTGAATTATTCAATACCTTTTACACTGGAAGATTGTTTGTATGCAATGGTCACAAAATCATTTCAGCTTTATTTTCACTTTCAGCCCTGTCATTGCTTGAATTGATATTACTGCAGAACCACATCTGTTACCAAAGCCAAAACCTCATATTAAAGCCATATTCCCCTTTAGGAAATCAGGGTTTCCAAAGAAGGAAAGTAAGGCTGCAAAATACAGGGTTACATATTTCCAGCACATCAGCAGAAATCTCTCTACCTATAAACACAAGGTTGGAAGAGCTTAATGGCATTTGTGAAATACTGCTTTAAAATATTTTAAAATCCCAAAGTTCAATTGCATTTTTCTAATCCAACAAAAATATGATGAAAGTAGCAGTAGCTCTGTGTTGTTGATATAGGCATCTTTCACATTCCTGGAATGAGCAGCAGCTTGATAGCTTCAGTTACCACAGTGTTATTTAACTCTGTAAAGTGAACCTAGGACACTGTTTCACCTGCCTCAAATCACAAATGCAAAAATAAGGATCTAGAGTTCAGAAATTTGGTTTCAACTGAGCTTTTTCCCTGGAATTCTCATGGTCCTCAACTGAGCTTCCTGCTCCTTCCAACTGCTTGGAGTTTTATCAAACATTTTATTTGTATTTTAAGTAAGTTCCAAAGACAAGTAGCTTTCAAACTATTGCATGAAGGAAAAAAAGGAGTAATAACCAGCAGGAATATTTCAACTTCTGCAGATATAGACAGAGAAGGCTTATGTGAACTGTGCAGAGTGCTGAAAAGCACCACATCAATCCCCTTCTTCACATACAGAATAAGCTAACAAAGGACATTTGCAGGGCCTCCCTGGTAGCGCAGGGGTTAAAGTCAGCACTATCAAGCTGTCGCCAGCCACTGCAGCACAAATTTGATCCCTGGCCAAGGAGCTAGCTCACATGGCCCAGCAGATCTCTCCTGTCTTGTCTGCTGCTCTCCTCAGCAGTATATTTCAGTCAATCTGCCTGTTCTGCTCCCCACTCTTTCTCTGGTGAATCTTCTCACCCCCACACCTCTGGCCTGCACCCCAGTTCTTGTATGCATAAATAAATCTTGTTTTAAAAAGGACATTTCCATCTCTTTTATAAAAAAAAGAAATAAACCAGCAATCATTATTTAGGCAGATGGACTTTAAAGAGTAACAGTAGATATATTAAAAGACCTAGTTAAAACCATGCTATTGGGATTTCATCTGATATATATGCCCTGAGGTTTTTCCTAAGTTTTTTTTTTTCCCTAAAGCATTAGGATGAAAGTAAAGTTGTACAATAATTACAATTTAATTGAATTAAGTAACTATAAATAGTTGAGGTATACATCAGTGTTCTTTACATTCTAATTTTCAGCTCAGAGAGTTAATTTGTACACAAATTATCTTCCTAAATACCACTCTAAAAATACCAGCTTTGTATTTTACAAAATACACATATGCCATTAAACATCTTTTAGTATAGTGATGCAGCAAATTGCATTTAAAGGTACCAACAATCTCTGTTCACAACCTGCTTTCAAAAACCAAGAATATATTTTAAAAGTAATCTTAAGTTAGATTTTTATTAAGAAACTTACAGAAAAATGCTAGAAGTTGAGACCTGCTATAGAGAAAATTGGTAAGAAAATAGGATGAATATATTGAGTTGATCTGAAGGTGCTTCTTTCCTGAAGAATTGGACAAATATTTTTTGGCCAAAAGAATATTTTCCCCTATATTTCAAAAGGAAATTTTAAGGTAATAAAAAATCTACATACCAAATAGTCCTTGATTAATACTTAGGTAACATATTTTATTAAAATATAAATTTTAGGTAGAAAGTACTAAGTAGAAATGCAAAACATACAGAAGAAAGCTGGTATTTTAAGAGTGGTATTTATGAAGATAATTTTATACAAATTATTATAATTCTCTAAGATGAAAATTAGAATATAAAGAACACTGATATATACCTGGACTATTTACAGTTATATAATTCAATTAAATTGTAATTACTATATAACTTAACTTGCATTTTAATGTTTTAGGGAAGAAAATCTGCAAGTATATCTATTGATACAAAAAAAGATTCAGTCAATTGAAAGAACAGAGAAATGACAGGTGAAGAATTATCCTGTTTGTCTGTAAGATTTCCTTTCATCTGTGAACTGATGACCCAGTGCTGGGGGTTAGTTTCACTTCCAGTTCTAACACCAGTGATTTCCTTTAGAGTAACATGCTCATCATCTTTTACTGAAACATGCTGTCTGCTATAACTAGTTCCAACAATAATCTTCAGCTTCTACATGGGAATCAGGGATGAAGGAAGTGGGAGAGACATGTGGTGCACAGGCAGGAAAAGGTGTGCATGACATAAGGTCACCGGCTTCCAGGAAGCCTGCTAACAAAACTGACTGAGAGATGTCTCAAAGGCTGAAGTCTAAGAATCGAGCTAAAGCTAGAATTTGGCATTTCAGATAAACTTTTCAGTTTATCAAAAAAAAAGCCTTTATGACAAATGAAAACCACGTTAGAAAGATACACATGAAACCTTTCTAAAGGGTTCATCAAATAAATAATAAAGGGTCCTGTTAGGTTCATAAAGATGGAAAAGTGCTGTAAAACTGTAATATAAGGGTATAAGTTTCTCTACTTGGGTGTTTTTATGTATTTGTATTATCCCCTCTAATGAAGAAAATTTTTAAGTACTGAAATTACTTTATTGACTGTAAAAAAGGGAAGACTTAATTTAAAAAAAGTTTTAATAGGAGGATCTTAAAAGGTAGATTTCTAATTTTTGTGGTCATATGTCACTGCTAAAGAAATGTTCATCTGTAGGTGGTACAGAGGGATGTCACTTTGCTTACTAATCAATGAAAACCCAGTAAACCAACAAATATTTATTGAGGAATATGATTTTACTCTTAAGAAACCAAGTAAACTTAGTTTTGAGAAGCCAGGGAAACATGCATGGAAAACCCAACAAAAATATGAAACCACTCTTAAGTGCTAAAACTATTTGGCAGAGACACCTAAGTACCGTAGGGTTAGTTAAAATTTTTTGATGAACAAAGACCTAAGAAGGAATAACCAATATTATCAGATAAAACCAAATCAAACTTGCATGATCATTCTAGTCCTCAAGGAGTTTAAGCTTGCAGGCTGAGGTTACAGGTATTCAGCGACCCTAAGACATTGCAGAACTTTGCAAACCACAAAGAGGGAGAGCTCTCATCTTGCTGAAGGTGATCAAGAAGAACAGGGCAAAGGTGGCATCTGAGCTGTCCTCAAAGGAGACATTCCAAGCAAAGAGAGAGAATCAGAACATACAATGAAAGATGAGTTTGGGCAAACATAAATTATGGGTGGGGGAGGTAATGAGGGTAGATGCTGGAAAGACAGATGGCAGCCAGGCTGCTCAAGGCTTCAAAAGCCAAGAAAAGCAGCATTTTAATTTAATTTGGTAGGTAGTGGTGTCCCAACACTGATTTTTGGGCACAGGCATCTTTAGAGAGAAGAGCCTACACTATACCGTTTTTAAGCTCCAATTTTGAGACCTTATCTTCTTCTGGGGAAGAGTCCTAATACTTATACCCTTCATCCAACTTCTCAGGAATCTCTGAATCATTGCCCAAATTGCTCTATCAACAGTTCTATAGGCCAGGCCACTCTATGAACTCCAGGAGTCATAGCTAAGGGAGAGGTTTTCAGTACTGGGTAAGATAGAGTGGGGATAAAATGCAGTGGTATGAATCAATCATCACAAAACTGCAGTCCATTTCTACATGATGAACCCCTCCTTTAGGTTGTTCTTGGCCAAGGTCACTATCCCTGGGACTGAAGGGTTGGGGGGTAGATCCAGAATCCTTCCCAGATATAAGCCATTTCAGCTTCTCTCCAAGGTCTGCAGGTAAAGGCATCTTATTTATCTCCCCTTCCAGCTTATCCCCAACCAGTTCTCACCAATACCAGTAACACTCTTTACTTTCCAGAGGCAAGTATCCCCATCTACAAAGACATCTGAAAAAAGGCCTAATGAAAAGCCTAAAAGGTAGGATTGCTACCAAAGGAAGGCCCCAGCAATTACAGAGGAACTACCACATAATATTCATGCAGATTCTGACACATAAAGGAATACTTTTCTATAATTGACTTGCTTTCTTTTTATTTCACAGGTTAATCCCAGGATACTTTGCTGTTTTAAGGAGAATTCTACTATTAGAAGGAGCCCAAATTAGCAGGAATACACAGTATTTCCTTTCAGGATTCAATCATATGACCACAGGAGAAATAAATGGATGGAATTTAATTTTAATTAAAAAAAAGCAGGAAAGTATTTTTTTTAAACAGAAGATTTAAGCACAATTTCTTATAATTTAAAAGTTTACACACACTTTTGAATTAAAATTTGGATCCTTCTGCAGTTTCTAAACATCTATGAATAGTCATACAAATGTAATCTAGAAGAAATGGAAGTGGAGAAAGATCCTCCTTATGAAGAAAGTTAAATGAAACTGCAGGAAATCATGTTGGTATAAGTTCTACATTTACATGCTTCATATTGTCAGATAATTTGGCCATAAAAACTTATGTGTTATTAATACATGGGGAAGAACAAACCCTTGGAAGGGAAGGGACAAATAAAGAGAGGTAACTTGCAATCTGCCAGAATTACGTAATGGTGAAAGGGTGGAGAAAACCCAATTTGCAGAGTGAGAGTTATTTTAAGTTGCCAAGCAATTCAACTATTCTGTTTCCAGGTGTGCAATGCCTAACATGCCCAAACAATTGACAGTGACTTCTGACACTCCTTATTCTACAGTGTCTACACGACTGACAGAGAGAAAATTTAAAAACACAATTCAGGAAAAAATAGGTCAGAACAATCATTTTCTTTGAGGAACAACAGAACATGAAGCTACTTGGTTTGGCCATCTCATTGTGTGGAACCTGGATGACCTACCACTTCAGGTTTCCTCCTGCCCATTGGTATTACAAGCTATCTGATGGTGCTGATGTCTTTACTTTTGTCTAGGGACTTTGTTTTATCTTTGCTGAGAAAAACTTGAAAGCTCTGGATACAAGGAGAACTCTGATAATACAGAAATAGATGTGATCTGTGTTTTTTTTTGTATATAGTTGTAGCCCCTGATTCTAATCTGTCATTGGAGACACTGTAGACATTCAAGAAATAACTGCTGACTTCAGAAATAAATAAGGCAGTATGTCAGGACATCAAAATGATATATAAATGGTATCTATAAGTCACAATTTACACCTTCTTCTTCTCAGCTTGAATCCCACCCATATTAAAAAAAAAAACCTAGTTGGAATGTTATTCCGATTAAATTCCAAATAATTCGATATTTATTGACCAGCCACTAAATCTGCACGGCTGTTCGGGAAAAGACCCAAACAAGGCTAAGACAAGGTTTTCTGGATTGGAATAATCTTTTCTTTCTTGGAATACTATCACCTTTATTACCCGACACATCACTGTCACTTTCTTGCTCCTTGATGCTAATATTTGTTCCAGAGTCTTAGGCATGTGTGTACATGCATTGAACATTGCACTTCTCTCTCTTGGATCAAACTTTTTCTGCCAAAAATATCCTCTTGCCACCTTTTACATTTAAATAGAAATTTCCCAGTCACTCAAGTTTAGTGCAAATACCACATCTTTTTTGAAGTTTTTCTTTCCCTGTGCAGAATTGTTTCACTATAACAGCTGTGGAATTCCAAAAGTACAATTTGCATTTTAAATTAACCCTCTCTCCTAGTTGATTGGTGAGTAAGACTAGGGATGGTATCCAACTCATCTTTCTACTGAGCTAGCACCATTTCTATTATGACTGTAAACCACTGGCAGTTCTACAATTTCTTGATGGAGTTAGGAAACAGACATCAGACTAAAGGAATAGAAATGGATGGGTGACTATTCTTAAACATTGCATTAGCAAGGTCCTTTATATAGACTAATAAAACATCAGTTTTCATATAAAAGAAGGAACTGGAAATACTAATGAAGGCTTTCAGCAAAGTTACTGTCCTACCAGTTTAGTGAACTGAATTAATGAATGCTTGAAAAACAGTGATACCTTGCTACATAGATCCTTTGGGGGAACCAAGCTTCTAACAAAGTTATTCCAGAAGATGTTCCACTTCTTTCAATAACTCAGAAAGGAAGAAGTGAGGATGTGACATCAAACTGGGTACAAGCTTGTTAAAGCACGCTGTGGTTCAGCATGAAAGGGCCACATTCTTGGGATTCAAATGGCGGAACAAGCATACGTGTACATGCGTGTATCTCTTCAAAGGCATGGCCCTGTGGTTATCATTTCACTGGCCAGGAATTATTCTAAGAAATTTTAATAACTCTTCCAAGGCAAATGGGAAAGTCTCAGAACAACCTGTTTTGCTTGGAGGAGAATTTAGAGGAGAGGAGCAAGGAAAACAGTAGGAGAAGAAGGGGCTCTCCCTCCGTGCTACTCTTGGTAAGTAAAGCCAAGGTAGGAAGAATTTCATGAGACTGGGAGCAAGCGCCTTTGGTAAGAGAGGTCTTGATGGTGCCACTGAGTTACACCCTTGCCATTAGTAGAATTACCAGATGTCTTGTGTCTTCAATTAATACAATTGAAAGGGTAGGAATATAGACTTCTTGTGTAACTCTTCTGTTCCTAGAGATGTTCCATGGGCTCTTGATAGGCAGATGTGGAATCAAAAAATCAGAATCACAGCCATGTGTACACATGCACAAGGAGAGCATGAGGCTGTGATCCAAGGCCTCTCCAGTCCTACTGTCAGCTGTGAACTCTAGCTCCTCCGAGATTCCATCCTTTTATATAAATAGCAGTAAAAACCTCCTATTTTTCCATGCAGGATTGTTAAAAAGTTAAATTATACACATAAAAGCGCAATGAAAATGGTAAAGAGAGTTATGTAAAAGTTGAGGCATTATGACCTCATTATGCCCTTATAAAACTTGGTCTTGTGTGTCTGGTTAAGATAATAGGAATTATAAAAATGAACAGAACTGAATTGGATTGTTTCAGATATGAAATAGGAATCTCCAAATGCATGTTTTAGATTCACAGGGCAAAGAACCAAAGAACAAAATGAGGTCCTTGGCCTCCAGTTAGCAAAGAAAGGGTATGTACACATTCCTAAGATCTTCCAGTTTATCTACAGAAAAACAGCTGAGGATTTCTCCAATCCTTAAGTTCTTAAGTAATCACAAATTCATTTATAAATGGAAATGACTATTTTTTCCTCAATTTTATACTAAAATCTATCTTTTAGATGATTTAAACTGAATAGGAGAAAGGGGGGAAGCAATATAAAAAGAATATTTTATAAGGAATATATCCATCAAATAATCAACATATTTAGAAAAATCAAAATAGCTTAAGATATGCTGGAACTTTTTTCTTGTTATTTGTTTTTATAGATCTTGGTGAAGGACTTCAAAAATAAATACACTGGGTGGGAGGAAGGAGCACAGGGGACTGAGGTGATGGTGCACAGGTGCATTGGTGAAGGAAATTCTATAGGGACTACACCTGAGGGGGTGGGGGAAAGCAAATATTGTTTAAAAATGAACAATGATGTAAAAAAAAAACCACATCATCCTAAGTTTGAAAAGTAAGTCACTTACCACACAACAAAGTCAAAATCAGAGAAGAAGGGCTCTAGAAGTCTCTGAGATTATGAATTACAAATGAGTCCTAAATTGCACCTTGTCCCTGGGCTCTAGCCCTTTGATGCTCATATCCTTCACTGGGATTCCTGGGCATGGAGTTGGGCTCCAGGCAGAAAACTTGACTGAGTCAATACTGGGGCTTTGAAGGATGCTTTGCTGGTCTAAGCCTTTTATTTTCACCAGTGTCACTTTCATCGTTGGGGCACACCCTACATATTTTTTGGTGGCATGCCCATGGTACAAGAGTTCTCACCCCCTGCCTCATGACCATGGACCCATGCATGGCCTTTGAGCGGATGAAACGCAGTAGTCTTAATGTAGCAAGCAGATTAGAAGAAAAAGAACCTGAGTGCAGAGTTTGTGAATTAGTGATACATTTTTTAAGAACCTTGTAGACTGTATTCAGCAACCACAACTGGGAATTTTCCCAGGTAAGGGAAAATAATAAGATGAAAGATAAGAATTTAACTAAAGGTATTGCTTTGTACAAATTCCTACAATTATTAATTTTTTTTGCAATCTTTTTGAGCATTCTCAAAGATAATCATTCATTTAAGTCTCTAATAATGTCATATATTTATTCGTTTCTGTTAAGGTACTCTATTAAGGTCCTTGTGGTTACATGTTTCTGATTTTTTCATTAAGTACGTATATTGTTAGCAGTCAATAAAGTAATTTACGCTGCAGGTTATATATTTTCCCTGGTCTGTTTTATTTCCCCTAGTTCTGATATTCATCTCTATCTAGGAAGGACTCCAGCAGAAATGGATAAGAACAGAAAGGATACATCTGTAGGTCTGTCCCTGTGAAAAATACTAATGGGGTTATGTGACACCTATTATTACTGAGGTTTGGCTTTATGGCATTACTTTAAAAGAAATGAGCAATTTTATGGTTTCCAGAGAATATCTCACATATCTGTGTAGTTGCTTCAAACAGAGTAAAAAAATTTTCACATACTCCTATGATGAGATCATTGGGGACAACTTTTTTTTTTCCTCTTAAAGAAGACAACAGGCTTCATGCATTGAAGGGCTGTACCTGAAAAAATCCATGTTATCCGATGTACCAATTCTCCACGGTCCCCCCACCACCCCCATCTGACACAACAGGGAGGAGGTGTTTCCCAAATGATCACCATCCTGAGTCATCAGGCAGTCTGGCCACTCCCAGAGAACCTGAAGGCAGTTTTTTCTCCATAGACTCCCAAATCCCCACACCCCCTTCCCACTAAGAATGCTTAAAGTTCTTCCAAAACAGCACTTAGGGGCTCGAGTCTGTAAGGCAGCATCCTGTGGTCCTGAGGTCTTACAGGACAATGACCACCTCTGATATACCTGGGTCCCCAGACCTATCCGGAAGCAGAGTTCAAAAAGTGTCAAGTAAAAGGACACTGATTATCAAAAATGAACACAGAAATGAGACAGATGAAGATGTGGCTGACTGCTTTCAAAGGTTTATCTATAAATTTCAAATGCAAAATTTACAGGGGCAGTTTCACAAATGGAGATGAATGCAGACACTTCACACCTAATTAGCATTATGAAATGCAGAAAACAAAAAGTCTAGTTGTGGTTATTTTCAATAACAAAGTATATAAATAAACTGACTTAGAAGGAAATAATTACTATGGTCTATCAATATATACTATTCAAGAATAAACCCCCCTCTCAGCAAGCACATTGGTTGAGACACTGGAATATATTAGGAACTGCACCTAAGGCTGGGCCCCTTTCCACTTCCCATTATCCACTTCACTTTTGCCTCCTTGTTTTCTGATGAGTTGGTATGCTGAGACCAAGCAAACTGATTTTAAAATTAGCTTAGTCAAATAAAATAAGAGAAAAACTGTCAGCAAAAACAAAACAGACACCAGCTCCCCCAACACCTCTCCAACATAATATATACATCCCAAATATAAATGTGACTAATACTCCATTGCAAAACAGTTACATCTCTAACAACAGAATGCAATCCAAGATGACTTAACTCGTGTACAGCAAAGAACAGTCCATGATTTTTTAAAGATAAGTAAGCTCTCGAGCTTACAGACACTGACGAAATATCCTTACTTGGTTTCAGTTCAAGACAGTCAACAGAGAAGGTCTACTAAATTTAGACTCTGGGTTGATTTCATCACTAACCTGTCCTCCTGATGGAGGTCTCTGTGGACAGAAGAAAGCAGGCACAGGGATGCCACACTGGGCTGGTACCAACTTATTTAACAGGCACAGGCTGCAGCCAAAAATGGTCACAAAGACAGCTCTGCTAGACTGAGAGCACCTGTAGGTATTACAGGTTCTGGCACATTGGAAGCTACACCTTTGTGAATCCTGGAGGCGTACTGTGCAGTCCAGGCCCTTCCCAACAGTCCTCCAGGGTCCCGGATTGTAATATGACTATAGTATTACCAGCCGGCTTTATAAGTCTTCTTGGAAGAAGAACATATCAGAAACTTAATCCAAGAAAAGCTCAAAATAATTTGGAGAAGTACAAATTGAAATTGAATTAAATCCTGATCATTCTTATGTTTTTTTTTTTTTTCAGCTAGTCAAGAAAATACATTTCCCACATTAAAGAATGGGTTCCTCTGGTTTACATTAAAATGCTTGCAAGCCCAGGAAAATATCTGAGCTGTCCACCAGAATGGTGACAGCAGGGGCAGTGCCCACCTTCCATGGGGACTGTATCTCAGCATCTGTGAAAGCTGGCTGTCTGCTTGTCCCATAGAATAGAGGCTGCACAGAGAGAAAAAGACTGCACTGGTCTGCTGGTGTCGGGAGAGTCACTGGTCAGGAGCTTGCTGGCCCTACAGGCTGCTGACTAAGCACAGGTTCCAATGGCTTTGCAGGAGGATCACAGGTAGGGAAAAGGATGGATGTCAGAAATGGTATTTTGGGGCAGAAGGCAGAGTGAAGAAGAAAAAGCAAAGACATATTTCTTCCATTCTCATCAAACTTCCCTCTATATGTCTTTTCTCTCTTCCTTTTCATATTGTCCATTATCTTTTCTATAACCTCCAATATAGTATTTCCAGTTGCTAAGGCTATTTTTAGAAATTTTTAGCGCCATGCTGCCCATTTTCCCTCTGGAGTACCTTACAAAATATCTAGTAAATTGGTTTGAGCTGGTACGAAAGTAAAAACAAAACATCTCCTCATCCCACAAAAACCATACAAATTTTGTAATGCAATTGAATTACAGTATAAAGTGATTCTAAGCTGAACCAATTTGGTGTTTCATGTGGTTCAATTCCCAATCTCACTATAAGAAATTCACAAATATTATTCATTTTCAAAACAGATTTAGGTGAGCAGTATACTGTTGTGTTAACAAAGGAGGTGAGGTATCCATATCATTGAAAGTCTGCTCTGCATTTACACAGCCCCATTTACCTGAGATTTAAAGATGGTTGTTTTTCAGCAGAAATGAATACAAACCAAATATGCATATGTGCATGTGATCTAGATTTATTGTTCAAAGAAAACGTTCATAAGGCTATAGCCTTCGGATAAAATAACAGGAGATAAGAGTGAATTATTTTCATTATTTTCCATTTACTATCCATTTCCAAATATTATACCATCTCACACGATCTTTCTTTTAAAAGATCTTTTAAAAATACTTACACGGAAACAAAGGAGATGTCACATAAAGGCAGACAATTTTGAAGCAAAAGGAACACCAATGTGAAGCAGTATTTCAGATCTTTATGAGTTAAAGCAAAGCTGAGATTAGTTTTAATATTAGCTGGAGATATCTCTCAGATGGGAATTTAAAAAGAACTAGATATAGTGCAAATAGGGACAAAATGCCCTATAGGGAAAAAAAGGGGGGGTCAGAAGGGGTTGTCAGGATTGGCGCCTAAGTGTCTAGTGAAGATTAATTTCTTCTATTGAACAAGAAAAAAATCAGTTTAAATATGTGAAGGTATATTGTGTATTATTCCATAACATATTACTAAAGTAAAATCACACACAGTAAAGAATTAAAAATTGAAGGAAAAAATTATCTGCGAAATTTGTCTATTCATAGGTATGATGAGGATAAATCGCTTAGGAAAGCAGTATTTGATTTTGTTCTCATCCTAATAGTACTGTCCTAGCTGCCTTAAATGTCTTACAGAACAATGAAAGGTATAAATAAATAAATAGAAATAAAGCATCGTCCTCTAAATGCCATTGCTGAAGACAAAAGTCACAGACTAAATTATGAATAAGGACACTGTGCCAGATAGATTTTGGATTATTCTCAGTGGTTTGAATTTCTCTAAAATGCCCTGCAAGCTACTGGCAGAGTCACGAAAATATTTGGGGTGCTTATTACAATGCAGGTTTTAGGTTTCACCCCCAGAGACTGATTTAGAAGGTCAAGGATCCTAAGACTGCATCTTTAAGGGGCTCTCCAGGAGATAAAGTATATGTTCCCTAGTTTATACTTTGAGTAAACTACAGCCTAAAATAAAAGATCTCTCTTCTGTGGAAATTAACAATTTTTTTTTTTTTTTGCGCAAAAAAACATTTTTCATAGTAGAAAGGAACCTTTAAAGCTACTTTATCTAAACCATCAATCTTGTTACCTTAAGGTTGTCAGTGAGTTATCCTAATGGAAATAAACTGCTCATAGTGATGAAAATTCTTTGTTCATCAACTGATAGAAATAAAGACATAAATGGTTTTTTAGAATTAAATGCATAAGAATCCTTCACTAATGCAGCTTACATTTTTGTTGAATTTGTCTTGAGAAATTTAGGAGATCTGCAAGGAAACTGTGTATTACATAAACATAGTACTGTATCTCAACAATTCTAATTTGCTCTCATTTCAGGCAGTTTTTCATAGATTCCTTTAACATTTAAGACCTATGACTGGAAGTTTCTTTCTGACTCTCTTATCAGCCCCTTCCTTCCTGTGTTTCTTTTTCTTGGTAACTACCCCACTCTCCTTATCCACATGGACATACACTCACTTTGCTGGCAAGAGATACATTCATTACAGTACAAAGTCATATGTTCTATTAACGAAGGGATTGCTAATAAGATAAACTCTTTGTGTTTTTGGAGAAACAAATATAAAATAAAACATCAGAGAGCTCCAAAATGTACTGCAAGATGATGATTGTGTGCAGAGTTGAGTAAGATGCAAAAGGGGTTGTTTCTGACAGCCATCTCAACAGGTCAACAATATATATATCTGTGTATCATCATAACCTAAATCAGTTTTTCTCTAGCTTGTACTGAAGGCAGAGAACTGGTGAGTGAGCACCTGTTGACCTCCGAAATCACAAACATCATGTCTGAGGCCTGGGCACTAACAGGATTGGAGAGGCGATGCCTAGACCCTGGCCAATTTCACTGTGTTCATAGAAAACCAAGGGCGTATTCAAAGGCCAATAGTATTCATTTTTTTTTTTTTTTTTTTTTTTTTTTTTTTATAGAGGCATTTTTTTTTATTTTATTTATTTATTTGTTTGTTTGTTTGTTTTTGTTTATACATGCACTGGGTACAGTCAGAAGCACGGGAGGGTGAGAGAATTCACCAGAGCCAGAGCGGGGAGCAGAGCAGGCAGAAGGACCGAAGCACACTGCTGAGGGGAGCAGCGGGCGGCAGGAGAGGTCTGCGCACCATGTGGGACCCTCCTCCGGTGGCTGGGGAGCAGCCGGGGATCGAACCGGCGCCGCAGAGGCCGCGGGCAGCTTCGCAACCCAGCGCTCAACCGCTGCGCCACCGGGGAGGCCCAAAGGCCAATAGTATTCAAAGTTTGGTTTCTAGTCTATTCGGATCAAATGCAGACCTGGCGAGAGGAGAGTATATCTGCGGAAAGAGTGCCGGGGTCGGCCATACTGACTATGACTCGTGGGGGCTTCCCAAACCCTGCCGAGCTGCCACATGAAGTCTTTTTATACACGGCCCCCAGGAAAGAGGGCAGAACACCCAACAGCACCACATCAGCTGAAACAGATCCTTTGTATCTATTATGTCTTCTGGAAGTCCACAGGAATACAGTTAGGGAGTATTTTCTAACACATTTTCATGTCAGAGCCAGAGGCAGAGAAGACATTTCTATTAATTCACACGAAGAAAGTACTTTTGTTTCCAAAAGAAGACTATTTCTTTGATAAATATGCTAACCTAAGAATGAATGTACTAGTGGTGTGTTTTTATAACACACCCCCATTTCATCACTGAAGTTGAATCTTTTTATTTTTCCAACAAGTTAACTCAGTATGTATTCCCCGTGGACCTGTTTTATACCAGGCATGGTGCCACCTTAGGTATTTTGACAAGAAATAAAGATAAAATACAGTCCTGTCCTCAAGGATTCTTGATGCCTTCAGGGAGTGGGAGTTAAACCTTCTAAAGGCGTGGCAAGCATTATTCTCGAAGGTTGAGCAGTGTTTTGGAAACATGAGGAGCCTTGGAGGCTGGGGAGCCTTTCACAGGAGCAACAACTGAATTCATTTCACAGTGCAAACTGGATTTCACCACAAATGAAAAAAGAGTTTCTCAGCAAATGGAGCATGAAAAAGAACAGAGTATTTTGTGGAGTTGTGGTACAAGGGGAGAGATGTGGAGGGTGAAATCAAGGTTTTTATCCTGCAGAAAGGAGCTTTTCAGCCATGTAAAAAGAGTTTTAAACTTAACCAGTAGAAAGGACAAAATGGATCCCTGAAGGCTTTTAAGGAAGGATGTTGCAAGATACAACTGTGTTTTAGGTGGAGAAGTATGGTGGCTGACAGTGGATGCCAGAGAAGAGGCTGGAAGGCAAGGAAGGAGGTATTGTAGAGCTCCAGCAGGACCATTCAGAATATATATCAGGATGGCTCTACACTTAGATGCTCACGCATATATCTCCCCCATGTTCCTTAATTATACCAGTTTTGCCCCTATAATTGCATATCAATATTGATAAATATTTTTTCTGTCCAACGTATCATCTGTGGTTCATAAAATTACATTCCACAAATAGACAATAAGCATTTAGGGAAATACTTAAAAGAAAAGCTCTTACCTGAACACAGCTGTTCCACTTTTGTGTAGTTTAAAGATACTATGTCATTAACCCATGCAATGATGTCATGTCTGCTCATAGTCTCTTGGGTTATCGAGGTAGAATACACATTGACCGCCATTCCCCAGCTAGAAAAAAAAAAAAAAAAAAGAGCAAGCAAGTTTATTGACCTATAAGGAAAAGATTAACTTAGAAACAAACAAAAAAGATACCTATTCAAGGTCTGGACTCTCTGGCAGAATTCAAAGGGATTTAAGTCCTGCTTTGGCTAATCCTTTTAGCTTCTTTTTCTATTTTACATAAATTATGGCTAATTATGGTTAATTAAAAATAAAAATATTCACACAGTAGCATTTTATAGCTCCTTCGACTGGACTCAAATCTTCTTCAGGTTCTGAGATTTCCAGTTTATCACTGTAAGGGACAGGACTGGATACAGTGCAGGTTTTCTGATCCCATGCAGACTGGGTAAAGGAGGAGTCAGAGTCCTCAGTGGTTTTGCAGGTCTTTTATTTGGGGTTCACCAGGCATATGGCAGGCAGGGGTGCTGGCTGGGGGACTGGGAGGCTGGCAGGCCTCCCAGCCCCCAGCAAGTCTT
Organism: Talpa occidentalis; assembly: GCF_014898055.3. Lineage (NCBI taxonomy): Eukaryota > Metazoa > Chordata > Mammalia > Eulipotyphla > Talpidae > Talpa > Talpa occidentalis. Next base: position 29,949,451 of record NW_023601322.1, read on the forward strand.
CACTCTATCTGGGCTCTCCGGCGTTCTCTGCTTCTGCTTCGGCTTCTCCTTCAGGTTCTGCTGCTGCTGGCTGGGGCTGCTCGCGTCCCCCCGTGACGCCGCCCTTAAAAGCACAGTCTTAGCTCAGCTGAATCCCATCTACCTATGCCCACACCCTATTCCAGGTGCCCACCATCAGGCATGCATTCAGGACAAGGATCCATCATCTATCCTGATGGCGGAAGGGCAGAAAAGCCTGATATTTTCTTTACCCTACAGTCCACCCCCTCAGGGTTTTCTGCCATACAGTCTATACATATATACACAATTTTCTAAGCAAATAAACAATGCAGCCATGGCCCACAAAAGCAAATACATCAAATAACAAAATACAACATAACAAAATACAACAGAACACAAATAAGTCCAGGCAGGGCACCAACCAAGTGCAAAAGACAATTATTGGTACCAGCAGATGAGCCACCAAATCTGCTGCCGAAGGCACTGCTCATACGAGGGAGGGGAAATCACACACGGCATCTACTATAACACACCAGGAGCCGTCAGGCTTCCTGGCCTTCTCTGGCTGTAGTCTCAGCTACAAGGCACACACAGCATCCACCCCCAGGATGCACTAGCTCTGGGATTGGCAATTTTATTCTGTTGGGGGTAATCGCCAACCCTCAGGGTTTCTGTCTGCAGTCGCTCCAACACTCGGCCTTCATGGCCACCCATGCGACTCACAGACCCCTGCTCTCAAGCCAACCCACTGCACAAGCACATGGGTTGGGGATCCAAACTTTGCATTCGGCTTGGGCTCCACCTCAAGCCACGTTCCCCACCCGTCCCCCAAGGACAGGTTCCTCAGCTCCTCACCCTCGCTCAAGAATGAGCAGGGCATCACCCACAGGTGATTTTACGAGACTCACAGTTCTTCAACATACTAAAGCTGCTTAACAGCCACTCAGGGCTTCTCAACTTATCATCAGTACCAGCTTTTGCTTTCTTAGTTGGCTTTTCTCCTCCACCTGGCTGCTGGGCATGCACAGGCTGCTTTTGGCCATCTAGGCCCACTGGCCACCCTCAGATTCCCAAAAAATAAACATAACCTGCTAAGGTCCTCCGCCTTCTGGCGGGATTGTCAGTCCAAAATCATCAGTTCATCAGTCTATCAGTCCATTGGCCTCTCCCTGCTTCAGCAATGGCCTGCTGCCTCAGGGGTCATTGGCTGGTCCTTTCCGGTGTCGTTGGCTGGTCCTATCCGGTGTCGTTGGCTGGTCCTTTCCGGTGTCGTTGGCTGGTCCTATCCGGTGTCGTTGGCTGGTCCTTTCCGGTGTCGTTGGCTGGTCCTATCTGGTGTCGTTGGCTGGTCCTTTCCGGTGTCGTTGGCTGGTCCTTTCGGGCATCTCCTTCACGCCAGGTCTCATCCTGTAGCTCGTGGACGTATCCATCTTCTATACCGCCATGGTGCCTCCAGCGTCGTCACAGGCAAAGTCTGTTCTCCTTAGTCCCTCCAGGTCTTCGGAGGGCTCCAATACCCGTCTGCATGGATCCTGCCGACTACGCCAATTGTAAGGGACAGGACTGGATACAGTGCAGGTTTTCTGATCCCATGCAGACTGGGTAAAGGAGGAGTCAGAGTCCTCAGTGGTTTTGCAGGTCTTTTATTTGGGGTTCACCAGGCATATGGCAGGCAGGGGTGCTGGCTGGGGGACTGGGAGGCTGGCAGACCTCCCAGCCCCCAGCAAGTCTTCACTCTATCTGGGCTCTCCGGCGTTCTCTGCTTCTGCTTCGGCTTCTCCTTCAGGTTCTGCTGCTGCTGGCTGGGGCTGCTCGCGTCCCCCCGTGACGCCGCCCTTAAAAGCACAGTCTTAGCTCAGCTGAATCCCATCTACCTATGCCCACACCCTATTCCAGGTGCCCACCATCAGGCATGCATTCAGGACAAGGATCCATCATCTATCCTGATGGCGGAAGGGCAGAAAAGCCTGATATTTTCTTTACCCTACAATCACCTAGTTTTAAAATTTCAGTTTCACCCCTAAGTTAATGTGCAGTAACATTTACACCTGATAAAAAGTTATCAAATCTATAAGCAGTGTGCGCTTCAGTCATCCTGTAGCTTTTCAATGATCCTCATAGCGCTTTCATTACAAGTACTCACAAGCTGCACCTCTTCCAGTCAGCTGATCCTGGAGAGGTAAATTGCAGCTCCACCTTCTCCAGCTGCTCAGGCTAAAACCAGAGTTTTTGCCTCTCACCACTATCAAGTTCATGGGCAAATCCTACTGGCTCCACCTTCAAAGTATGTTTGGAAGGTGCTACCCTGACCTAAACCTCCTCCAATTCTCACCTGGCATTGCTCTCCCAGCTGGCACTGTTGGCCCTGCCATTATTTTTAACATACAACCAGAGTGACACTATTGGCATAAAGTAGAACCTTTTTTGCTTAGTTCAAAGCCCTCCAGTAGCTGCTCATCTCACTCAGTAAAATCTGAAGTGCTCACCATGCTTTATAAGGTCTTCCATATCTATGCTCCTTGACACCTGCTACCACCCTCCTCCTCACTCCACTACATCACGATAATCAGCCTGCTGGTTGTTCCCTGAACTCTCCAACTCAAGGCCTAGGCATTGCTGTTGCTTCGGTCATAAGGTTTCCCAAGCAGTTTCTAGGCTCACTGCTCTCACATCCTTCAGGCTCCACTCAATCCCACCTAATCAAGGTCTCCATGAGAACAGGGATTGTATCCATTTAATTTTCTAAATGTTCAATGCTAGACTGTGTGTGTGGGTTTATATATATGTGTGTGTGTATATATGTATATATATGTATGTATGTATATTTTGTATGTATGTATATTTTATATATATGTGTATATATATATATACACACACACACATATATATATATATAAAGTAAGCAGGATAGTAGGTAAGCTAGAAACATTTTTAATCAACTTTTATTAATGTATTCCTTCTGACCATTCCATGACATCCATTATTTCTCCAACTTTTCACAGGAGTGGACCTTGTAACTGAGAAGATTTTGTGTTTGTTTTGATTAAAATGTTTTGATATCTGTAATTTCAGTGCAATTGGTTTCCTTTCCAAAAAATTAATACATTTGTTAAGAGTAGCTTTAGACTGCCAGTAAAATTCAGTGGAAGTAGTTTTCCCACAGCCATACACAAATGTAACTTCCCCCACTGTCAACATCCTGTACCAGCTAGGACATTTATTATAATTGATTAGCCACCAACATAAATGCATAATCACCTAAAGTTCTTAATTTACATTAGAGTTCACTCTTGGTGGTGTGCATTCTATGAGTTGTGACATATTTTTAATAACAAGTACTCACTGCTGTCATAGTCTACCTACCTAACAGTTTCAGTGCCCAAAAAATCCTCTTTGCACTGCAGATTCAGTCCTCCCTCTCGCCAAGTCCCCCAAACCATTCATCTTTTCACTGTAAAAAAGTTTTACTTTTTCCAAAATGACAGAAGTTGTAATCATACAGGTATGCAGCCTTTCCAGATTGGCTCTTTCACCCAGCAATAAGGCTCCTCCCATGTCTTTTCATGGCCTGATAGCTAATTTCTTTTAGTACTAAATAATAGTCTCTTTCTGAATGTACCACTCACTGAAAGATATGTTGGTTACCTTCAAATTTAGGCAATTATGAACAAAGATGATGCAAGCACCCATGTGTGGACTTGAGTTTATGTGTGGACTTGAGTTTTCAATTCATTAGGATAAATATGAAAGAGCACAATTGATGGACATTAAGGTAAAAAGTATGATTAGCTTTGTAAGAAACTGCCAAACTGTTTGCAAGTGGTGGCACCAATTTGCATTCCCACTCACCAATGTCTGAGAATCACTGTTGTTCCACATCCCACCAGCATTTGGCATTGTCAGTGTTTAGGATTTTGGCCATTTTAATGGATATATACTGGTAAAAAAATATTTTTCTCACTTAAGCCTGGTTGAAATTTTGCAATTTTACTAATTTAGTGGAATATACAACAACTAAATGTAATATATGTGTTACACACTTTATTTTAGGTTTTTTTTTGATAAATATGCAAAAGAAGAGAGAAGAGGATAACAAGATGTGTTTACTTTTTGACTCCAACAATTACCAATACTTGGCCAATTTCATTTCACTTAAACTCCCATCAACATTCCCTTCCCCGAATCCCACACTCTGTCCCCAAAATCAGATTATTTTGAAATAAATGCTAAGCATCTCTTCTCACCAAAAAGGACTTCAGTATGTGTCTCTAAGAGATAAAGATATTAAAAGAAAAAATCCTGGCCACAACACCATTAGCACATCTAAAAATAAAAATAATTTCTTAATATTGAATATATACCATAAAGTCTTTGTGGTTTTGATTCAATTTGTTTACATTGTGATTCTTTGATATGTGTTTTAGGTTTTTCCCTCCTTTTCTATAATTTCTCTGGCAAATAAAAAAATTGTTGTTGAAGAAACTTTGTCCTGCAGAGTTTCCACAACTTGGATTTTGTACACCACATCCTATTGTTGTGGTTTAATATATTCCTCTGTACCTTGTAGTCATATAAACTGATCCTCTGATCTAGAGGCTTGATCTGATTCAAATTAAAAAAAAAAAAAAAAATCATGAGAACAAAGAAACAAATCTTTCCTTGCAGGCTCTGTCAATGAATCACACTTTCCTCCAGGTCTTTTTATCTATAACATTCACTTAAGGACAATAATCCTACCATATGTAAAGAGACATTCAGCTAACAAAGGCAAGTAAAGACACTAGCTGCCTTCAAGGAGCTCATTAGAGGACCAGGAAACAATGAAATAGCACCTGATTTTTGCTTTAGGAAAACTCCAGTTAATGAATTACTTCATTCTAACCTCTACCCTATTGCCTTTCTAACCAACACAGCTGCTATCTCCAGAGACCCTGGGGTAAGAGAAAACAGGTGTTCAGGGAAGGGTGGGAAAAGTAGGATAAGAGGACAGACCAAAAATAAGGGTATATCAATGAAGAAGGATGACTGTTTTACAATTTCTTAAGTAAAACCATAGTACCTCAAGTAATAAATAGATTTCCATAACTACTTCAAATTAGTAGCAATGAAATCAATATACTTAATTTCTATTTATCAATACTATTCATGCTGATTAGAATACTCATATAATCTATTTTCTGCAAATTTCCCCAGATACTTCTAATTTTATTTCCTTTGTGGGTCCCTTTTGCTACCTTTGTTAGTTTCCCATCCAAATGCTCAACTCCTTTTGATTTAGGCAGGAGAGTTCTGGGGCCAGAAGCCTCTCTAGACCTCCAGTAAAACAGGTGGTGTCCAAAGAGGTCTGCTATCTACCGTCTTCAAGTTCTTCTTTTCCCCAATTCCTTCAGCTCCCATTTTTTCTACAGGTACAACTTCAATATATTCAAACATAAATTATCCAGTGACTATATAATTCACAGAAGAAAATTTCTATTTTTCCAAATGTTAAACTCAGAACTGGTGAGAGAGTAGTTGCTCATCTCAGCACTTCCATGAATATTACTCTAAACTCTAAAGATTTCCTTAAACCGCTACTCTAATATTCCAAGATTTCATTAAAATTTCTCAGGTCTCAATCTATAGACCCACATAAAGATACAAATATCTGCCCCTGCCTACTCTTTGGAAATGTTGTGTGGATAAAACACGGATTTTTTTCTAGCATTTTAGAGTTAAAGTGATACCAAGCCCCTATTTTCATCCTCGTAAATTTCTGCCAGGGGGAAAAAAAAAAAAAGAATCCTGCCAGGAAAGCAGGGCGGTATTGTATTATTACATGACAAATGTGGGTTCCTATTTCTTATGAAGGTAGGAATTAAAGCAATTCAAAATGTTAATTTTTTAATTTGCAGAGTAATTTCTAGACTCAGTTAAGAAAAATAAATGGCTAGGAAAGGTAAAGTAAGGCCAACTGCTACCAAATAAACAGCTAAGAACCGGTGCAGGGTTTATTCTGTCTGGATCTTCGGCATGCCTTTTACACAGGAACAGCAGTTTATTCTTAGCTGACCTGCCATCTGATCTCTGGGACATAAACATTTCTCTCTGTACCATACTTGCAAAAAAAGGAAGTCAACACACCTTCTTCCAATTTGAGGCTTTTCGTCAGAATCTTAACCAGATCACTACGTATTAAAAACCTGTAAGTATAACACTGAAAGCAGTAGATAAGTAAGTGAAAACTCCCTGCATTACAGGGTCACCATATTTCAATATGGTATTTAACTTTATTTAAAAATAAATCTGCATTTACCATCCCCACTTGAAAATAAACTATTAATCACAGTATATTTACACACTGTTTTTGTGAACATTTGTATGACTGCCTTTTTGGTAGCTGGGAACCAATATATACATTTTTTTTTTGTAAATAGGAGCAAGAAAAACGCACAGAAAGACAAAAATCCCTTTATACCTGCAGAAGGCAAATTCATGGTTCAGGCTTGTCTGTGGACAGTGACCACTGACACACAAACTTTAGAAGAACATTCTCAGACTCAGGGGCACCGTGTGGATTGCCCAGTTTCACCCTGTAGTCAGCATCTGGTGGTAGTGTTGAAGTGAGAGCAAGTTGATGCTCTGCACCAGTCAGCCAGCAACACAGACTAGTGATTGCTTTTCTGCTTACTGAAACAAAAGGGATTTTATGTGACTAAGGGAGACCTGGGTTAGCCTGCTGAGCACAAAAGTCAGGATAAAGACTTGGCAAGCCCTGAACAAAAGAAACCAAAATATGAATTCTACTACCTTACCACTCATGGGCTCCCCTAAAACAACTACAAAATATTCTATAATTTTGTCTAACAACAAATTTGGCAAGGGAATAATTTTTCCCAAGGGAAAATATTTCCAAGGGAATTATCTTTCAAAATTTGACAAATACAAACAATGTTGTTACAGTTGGCAGTATGTGTGCCTATAAGTGAAATTTCTTATGTAATTCATTCTGTCTATTCACCCCACCCTGACCTTACAAGATCAGTCGTGTGTGTGTGTGCGTGTGTGTGTGTGTGTGTATATGCTTCTGCATTTCTTCTCTTCATATTGTGATCACCCCTTTTGGAGGAAAAGGAAGTGTCCCCCACCTCCACAAAGCTCGACAGGCCAGGTGCCCCAGGATCCTAGCTCTGGTGCTGTTTTGGGTATGTGGATATAAGGAGAGGGGGTTGAGAAATTAATTTTGGGAATGAAGCATGTGAAATCTATTTTGATTTTGATTTTTTTTCACAACTAACGTCTGGGTTTGCCAGGCTTCCCAAGTTTAGACACGACCATCTGCAGAAGAACAGCTTTCTGTAAGTAGCTGACTCTGTCTGCTACTCTGTAAGGAGGCCCCATTTGGCTTAGATTTACCCCGAAATCATTTTGAAGCTGAACCTTTATAATAAAGTCTTGTGGACTGAAGTTACCTTCTACATGTCACCCCCTTGAAGGAGTCCATCACAACTGGAAATTTCACATTCAATATAAAAGGTTCTTAAAGTTCAAACCCAAACATGCAAATATAATCTGCTCACACATTTTACACTGACAACCACAGCCCTATTTGTGGCTGTGCTTCTTTTATGTTTAATAGGCTTCCGCTCACTGGGAGAAGTAACCCTCCTCTAATAGTCTAAGGTATATACATACAATCCATCCTTCACCCAGTGTCACATACATGAAAACAAAGAGCTGACTGCTGAAAACGAGGCATGAAGAATAATCGCAGTTTTCTTTCATCTGAGCAGGTATTTTCTTTGCAGTTGGGGCCATTAGGATTTCTGAAACCCTTATATAGTCCTTAACCCAAGTGGTTTCTTTTGTAAAGTCTGAAGGTATGAACACTCCACAGGAAGCCATGTCCTGCTGCCCAGGCATTCGAGCTCCTTTCAAAGTGTCTCAGGAATGGTCATCTGCACCACGTGTCCATACAAGCAGGTGGGAGAAGCATCTGGGAGCCATGAGAACACCTCTCCTCACTAATCACTGGACATAAACTTGGTCAAAGCTTCCACTTTCATTCCCATCTCAAAGGGTGTTCTTATGTTTAAGCTTTTAGGATCGTCCAGGCTGGGCTGTTCTTACACACGAGGTGAAGGGAATTGTGTTATTTCAAACACTGAAGCATATCTTTTTATTCAGAAAGCAGCATATTTTTTGTTGTACAACAAAAAACCATTTTACCAACACTTGTGCATATCCACAAATATTTTTGAGTTTAAAAAGAGATTTAACCAATCATTGATATAACAGTTTTCTCTTAGAAGCAGCATCTTTCTAAAATAAACTGAGTATTTTGAAGAAAAAAAATGTGCATTTATACCTGAAGATCAACTACTGAGCCAAAGGAAGAAGTCTAAAGACAGCTTTTGCACTGTGTATGTTATCTCCCTGGGGGCACTGCGGGGGTGGGGGGTTAGGATAGGGGGGTGTGTGTGAAGAGATTCAGTCCCACAGAGCATGGTCACTGAATTGGGCGAGATTTCCTCTGAGAAGCCTTGTAACAACACAAATAAATTCTGCCCGAGTGCTTCCTTCCAGGCTCCTCTCTAACAAAAGGCTGATGTGAAATCTCCCGTGGCTATCCTTAATAATGAACTGGGCATCAGTAGGGAGTGACGTGTAAATGTGTCCTCTGAACCAGAAACTTCCCTGCTTTTCATCTGTGCATAATTCATTCTCTAGCTTCAATAATGTGAGGGACAGGATTTAAACATTTTACCAAGGAAAGAGTTACCTCCAGATAATTTTCGATTCATCACTTTCTCTTTAATTGTGACCTGAAATGTGGGGACAGGGGGGAATATTTATTTGAGGAGGGGGATCAGGATGGGGTGAAGCTAGAAGAGGGTATCTCTGAAAGACAAACCCTGGCAAGATGAAATCTCCCTGGGGAGACATTAGAGAAACTATATTGAATTTCATTTTTTAAAATTGGGCATGAAAGCTTTCATTCAACTGTGGAATAACTGACGCATGGATTCTAGGATGGGGATGGGGAATTTAAGAGGTCATATATTGTCTTCAGGTGGTAACAAACAACACACTTAAGCTATGGTGGGCTCATGTGCATCTGCTTTATTTTCACAAGGTTCTTTGACTCTGATAGGGGATTAAAGACACTGCATGACTAACTCCTCCAGGCAGGGATGCTTGAGCTGCCATAGACAAGTGGGAGGACCTCATAGGGTAGCAGCACGGGTGTGAGGACAGTACTGACTTGAGACAAGGACACACGAGAAACTCAGGACATGTCCATGGCTATAAAATACATTATGTTTTATTAAAACACAGTTACTAAAATATACTATTTTTTTTCTCCCTCAAAATTAGGCTATTCACAATGTAGAGCTGGTGAAGAAAACCCATGTAAGTAATTTTAATACTAAGCTGCTTGGAGAAGCACTAGATGAAACATGAGGTTTCTCAGAAAGCAGAGTTGTCTGTTTCTTTATTCAGACTTTGCTAGGTCGCCTTCCAATGCAATTAATGTGCCCTTCGTTATTGTTCAGTGCTTAGTGTTAATGCTTTTAATGTGGGCACAAAGTTCCATTTAGTTTGAACCCTAACTTTGCCCACCGGATAACTGCCACCTTCCAGAGAGAATGAACAGAAAAAGAATACTTTTTCGGGGTGCCATTCCTAGTCTCATTCACTGATACTTTCAACAACAGAAAGATTAACCTCTTAAAGGCCTATCATCACATATTCCAAATTGCATTTTTTAAAAATAGAACATGATTAAAAGATACAAATTTCTCCAACTACAGCAAAAGGAAGTTCTACAACTAGCTTTGAAAAGCGACCTCATTTTAAGGCAGTGTCTGGGTTAACCTCATCAGGTACTAGGCAGTGGGTGGCTCCTTAGCCTGTATCAGCCACAATATTGTAAGTAAGAGAAACAGAAATGTGACTTTCAAAACAACATATATAGGTTTTGTTTCTGTTAAAGTAAGAATTAGCAAGTCAATAACTATAACCCTAAAATGACTTGGAAACTTGGCTGTTCACCAAGGAATGAAGAAATTCTGGAATTTTAAAAACATTCTTTGTGGCATTCATAAAGTTCACTGATATGAATGAACCTCAAGTGAGTATGAAAAGAAAAGATGAAGGACGGATGGACACATGGACACACGGACACACACACACATGGCATATGTTTCTTCATATGGTTAGAAATGCAGCTGATTATAGTTGATGATATCTGCCTAAATGTCCATCTGTTTCAAACAGTAGGTGGCTTGGTCCATGCTCTGAAAATAATTTCAGTGACCCAGATCTCATTCCCATGCCACAGGGCTTGGCCAGTCCCTCCAGGGCACTAACTTTGCTCAGTGTGCCCAACCCCCGCAACTTGGCTCCCAGTACATCCACTCATTCTTGACCATATGCCTTCTGTTTACTTTCCCAGCCCTACTTGGCTGTGTTCCTCCTCACCCTGACCTTAGCTCTCTCTCATGATCCCAAGTCAATTTCAGTCAGGTCCCAAACTTCCCCACCCAGAATGAGCCCAGGTCAACTTGTCAGGACATGGGTGCTGTTGCCATCATGGTGGATGATCATGCTTGGTTTTTAATTCAACTTGCATAAAACTGGGTATATGAGATATAGCAGAAGAGTGTTGTGGCAATTAGGCAAAGTAGTGGGGAGAATGAGGGCCCCCAACTTCCTGGTCCTGAAGGATTTTGTGCTCTTGGTGGTGCTGGTTTCCACTTCAGATATTTAGCATCTTCAGCTGCCTGTCTTGCCTAAACCTCCTCATAATAAAAATAAACGAGGTATGACAGTATCAAGGTTAATCCTCAGGGATAACTGGGGCGCAAGCCTGATGCAAAGGGAGAGGTCATTTCCACACGTGGTACTGCTGGCTTCACTACATGCCAGGTTTGGCTTAAGTGTTAACTCTTCAGTAAGCCTTCACGGCCCACCCTCTGTAGTGGCCTCTTTCAGTTACTCTCACATCACACTGTTTTCCGTTGTGACACTAACACAATCGGTGATTATCTTGTCACTGTCTGTCCATTAGAATGTAATAGCCTGCCCTTAGAATGCAAGCTTCATGAAGGCAGGCACTTGACAGAATAGATCTCATTTACTGTGGTATTGCCTGTGTCGATGGCAGTGCCTGGCACATCGAGAAGAATGAATTGGCACAGGAGAAGAACGTATTTAGTTACACATCAGTGTAAACTAAATAATGTCAAATGAATGCATGTGTGGGAGAGTGGAATTCACAGTGCACCTGAAACCATACATGTAAGTAATCTGTCCTCTCCAGTGCTGTGTGAGATGGTTAGGAGGGGATAAATCAGGACCAAGTAGGTTATTGGACTTTGTCTTCTATGTTTCAAAATAAAGAACAGAGTAGAGAAATGTGCCATTCTTGATGTCCCCAACACAGATATGAAAAACTGACTAGTTCTATTGCAACTTCACTAGAGCACTGATCTGGATGTCAGGGAATTTGGCCTCCAGCTGATGGCTATGGTAAGTTTTGACATGGTGCTGATTCTAGGATTCTTGCTCTGATCCAAGTTCCTTTCTGTTTGGTCTTTATTATGTCATGATATTAAGTGGGAAGAAAATGAGAACTCCAAAGGAGGACATACTTGTGGTCTTCAATAAAACCATTTTTCCTTTTTTAGTTCTAGCAAGGCCTCATTTTACATTTTCACTCTAACCAAGATGATTTTTTAGCACAAGTTTCCATGAAGGGACTGAAATGTAGAGATCTGGGTGACTATTCCTCAGTTTATTGGTGGGAACAATTTTGGCTCAACAACCTACAAGCTGTGACATAAAAGCCAAGCTAATATTTTAGGAATCACCACATTTTACATTTCTAGATACTACATATTTTGGACTCAAGTCTCTCAACTTTTTTTTTTATTTTGTAATAGTTTAGACAAAATGGACAGAGACCACCTACATTACTGCTTATATATTTTTTCAACAGTAATCAAAGCCTTTAGATTGGTATCTTTACTATGTTTTAAAATCTGTATCTTTGAAAAAAAATAACAAATTTCTTGGTATCCCATTCTTAAGATTAGGAAAGTTCAAGAGAAACACACTGAATTAAAAATGTAAAACTAAGTACCAATAAAATTAAGTATAACAGGATGAAGGAACTGAAGACCAGTGTTAAAATGCATTCCAGTGAATTCAACTATAATGGTCAATATATTTTCATATCTCCCCAACTCTGTTCATACCATCTACTCTTGTTAATTCTTTCCATAGTAGACTCTGACACTGAATTAAAATGGCAAATTTCAAATTGGTGAACAGTGTAAGTTTTCAAATATGACCTTTAGTTGATAAGGTACTGATCAGCTTTTACATCAGTCCCATTCGACAACCCCAGAGAGTCTCTTGGGAATTACAGACAAGATGGATGCACATTATGAGGAACAGCAAATGGAAATGGGTCAACCTAAGACTGGTAAAGGCCAACCTAAGACTGGTAATGTTCAGCCAAACTAGTGCAGTAGTGAGGAAATGCTATCAAAACTGGGAGCACTATTTCACCACTAGTTCCCCAGGCCACCATCTCCCAAACTTCCTTTCCCAGGTAAGATGATTCATTTTGACCCAAGAATGGACTCTCCCCCATCCTACAGTTCCAGCCCAGAGTGAGAGTTCATCCTTTTCCTCTTTCCCTGCTATTGTTGTTTGGGCAACCACACATGATGACACTGGAGTAGGAGGAGTATTCTGTGTGTATGCTTTTAAACCAATGAACTCATCTGATATTTGTTTACTGAAATGAAGAACACACCGATAGATGCTTGCATCAGAAGTACCCACCAGTCCCTGACAGAAATTAGTTCACATTCACACACATACACCCACACACACCTTGCAGTATCTCTCTGCTCTCCTATCTACTGCTTTGTCACAAGTTAGAAGTTAAGACATTTCTAGCACCAACACAGCACTAATTCTCAAAGGGACACAGAGCATCAGAGTAAAAAGATGAAAACTGTGCCATGTTCAAACTAAATAAGGTACAGAAGTAACAGTGAGACCCTTGGGTTAGGAAACAGTAGAAGCCTGGATGTTTCTAAAATTAAAGGCTCTCTTTTTTAATATAGTACACTGTTGTAATTTAAGAGATGTGGGGGATAGTCGTCACTACTGAATTTAGAATGTCTTGTTAAAAGTTGGGATTCTGAAAGACAGAAAAATAACAATTGACTAATGATCCTTCAGAGATAATTAAGGAAAGGAAATTACTTAAAAGACCATACAAACTATTTGACTAAATAACTAGAGATGTTACTTTAGACAAAAAAGTACAGAATAAGAATTGCAGGTGGATGAAGGTAGTTCGAGTGGATGTGAATATATGAGCCAATTTGAACGGAGACACACATACACAGGGAAGGTCATGTAATATAAGAGGCAGAGATGCAGCTAAAAGCCAAGGAAACCATGGGGTTTCCAGAAGCAGAAAGAGGCAAATCCCTAGAGCCTTGCGAAGGAGCACAAGCACTGTCAACACCTTCATTTTGAACATTCCATCTCCACAACTGTGAGAGAATAAATTTCACGCCACTGAGTTTATGGTAATTTGCTAGGGCAGCCCCAGTAAATGAATATAATACATACATACTTTTGTAGTAATCAGCTAGTTTCTGTTAACTACTGTGAACATTTTTTCTTATCTTATAATATTTGCACTATATTTCATTATGTAGGTATAACACAATATACATGATTTCAGAATTTTATCTTCATATGTTTAACTCCAAGAAATTCTAGCTTGGTTATTTCCCCTCTTTTCTCAGTTCATTACTATTGTAAGACAAAGAACTGGAGGCCACTTAAAAGCTAAAATGACGAAGTCATTGTTGGCCCACATAAATAGACACTGACATTTTTCTATGTCCTAATTCTTCAGGTGAATTTGGGAATAGATTTAGTTGTTTGCTAGTTAAGAGCCTTTAAAGCCAAAAGAACACCATCGATTCTGAGTTCCCTTGTTAACAGGAAAGGAAATAAGCAATCATCTTACTATTTTAAAAAAAAAAGTCATGCCCTTGGCCATCGTAAACTAAGGGAATCACAGGATGTCCTGTCTAATGGTATTTGGCTTCCTTTCACGGAACAACTTCAACTGAAGCTAAAAGAACACTCTCAAATGATACTTCAGTGGCTGTGACTTGCTTGGTCCCAATCAGAACACAGAAAATCTTCATCTACAACAGTAGATAGTAAGAGATTACTGCCATCATGGGAGCAGTAATTCATCTGAAATTTGACCTGAAGGTTTTGCAATACAGCAAATAAAAGATAAATGAAAGAAATTGCACTCACAAAATCTCCTAGCAGACCAGGGCATTTGTGAAATTGGAAGTGACATATTTTATGCTATCTTTGGATTGTGAAACATATGTGGTTAAAGAGTTGGCTTCCAGCTGGAAAAATTCTGGAAGCCAAGCATCTCACCCTCTCACAAATCACAAAGTCCCCTATAGTTGCTTCCAGGTAAACCTAAGACAGTACTGGGCTTTTGTTTCCCAGTTTCTAAATTCTACTTGAGGCAATTTCTCCTTCGGGGTTCAGAGAAGTCACGAGCCAAACTAACAATAACAACAAAACTGCCAAACTAGACAGAATAGAATGGAGTAAGGTAGAGCTGGGGGACGTCTGCCTTAAAATTAAAGAAAAAAAAAGAAAGGAGAATATTCAATTCTTTATCATGGGCAACATTTTGTAAGTATGAAAATGATTCCTGCTTCATTTAAAGAGGAAAACATTCCTACGCACATATGCCTATTAAATTTAATAGTGGAAAGTTTGATCTAGCATTAAAGGGACACTCAAAGGAAAAAAAATCTACGTAATTATCGGGTTCTTCTCCATGGAATTAAGGGAGGATCTTATATCTTTCAAGAACCGAAAGAAAACCTAAATTTAACATTGTCACATGATTAAAAGTGGATTTAAAGTTTTTTGGGGGTTTTTGGGGGGCCTAAAATAATGATCCTGTTATTACTTTGCAATCTTAACAGAATCATATAAGATGCACTATGAGACCTGGACCTAGTAGCTAAAAAGGGCATTTTGGACAAATACTAGGCAGAGCTACTATTTTTTTTTTCTTGAGGGGCTTATATTCAGGTTAAGAACACAAGACCCATGTCCATTAAAAACTATGTCAATACCATATTATAGCATTCAAAATATATTTTTTACGATCCTTTTATAACAATAAATCACCTATTTTTTAAAAATAGATAAAGATTTACCCGCTCCACTAAAGACGATATATAGACAGCCAATAAACAAATGAACAGATGATTATATTTAATCATTAGGAAAACATAAACTAAAACCTTCATGAGATAATCTCTACATAATCCATAGATATGGCCCAAATTTAAGACTGACAATGCCAGGGACTGAGGAGGAAGTGAAATACCTGGAATTTCATCCTCTGCTAGTAGGAATATGAAACGGCACAATTACTTAGGATGAATGTTTGCAGCTTCTTCAGTTCTTTAAAGCTAAAAAAATACCATTTGATCCAATCATTCCATGCCTAGGTATTTACCCCAGAGAAATGAAAACATCTCTTCCCATAAACAATGGTACATGAAAACTGAGAAGTTTTATTATTGGTAAGAATTGGAAACAACCCAAATATTCATCAACCCAAGTTGTGTTCGACAGTAGGCCCAAGAGTAAGAAACCACCGATAAACCCAACGTGGGTGAATCTCAAAATCGTCATGCTGAGGATGAAGTCAGCACGGAAGAGTACAATCTGCATGATGCCACATGTAAGCCATGCAATCTAATCTATGGTGACAGAAGGCAGAGCAGTGGTTGCCTGGATGTGTGGACAGAGGAGATATAGATGTGCAAAGGGTAACAGGAATCTTTGGAAAGGGATGCTTCAAGAGCACATCCACTCCCCAAACTCACTGAATCATATACTTTATTTATTTATTTATTTTTAAAGATTTATTTTTATTTATTTTTTATTTATTTATACAAGCACTGGGTACAGTCAGAAGTGTGGGAGGGTGAGAATTCACCAGAGCCAGAGTGGGGAGCAGAGCAGGCAGAAGGACCGAGGTACACTGCTGAGGGGAGCAGCGGGCGGCAGGAGAGGTCTGCGCGCCATGTGGGACCCTCCTGTGGTGGCCGGGGAGCAGCCGGGGATTGAACCAGCGCTGCAGAGGCTGTGGGCAGCTTCGCAACCTGGCGCTCAACTGCTGCGCCACCGGGGAGGCCCTGAATCATATACTTTAAATGGATGCAGTTTATTGTACAGAAATTAATTTTTAATAAAGTTGACAAGGGAGGAAAGACTATAGTGCAATTTGAATTTTTTTCAGATTCACTTTGGACTTTTAATGATGAACATTTGCTATGTGCTGCCAGGTACTGAGGACACAGAGATCCCAGATAATTATGAAGACAGGGTGAAAGAATAGATTGAAAGTGCAAGCAACAATACTAGCTAACATTTTTTAAGGCATTTACTTCACACCAGTCACTGCTATAAAATATATTTTATATTCTGCCCTTCATTTAAATCCTAAGAATCCTGTGAGGTTGATGCTGTTATTGCTATTTGCATATTAGAAAATGAGGCTTAAACTAGAAATTTTGCCCTAGATCACATAGTTAGGAAGGGGTGGAGCTGAGGTAGAAAACAAGGGTCATGCTGAGCCCATGCTTTGCCTGCTACACCTCACTGCTTCTCTAGGTGGCAAGCAGGGCACTGTGAACAGGCACTGGAGCTAATGGGGGGTGCTGAAGGGAGGTGCTGGATGGGTGTGAACTGCAAATGAGGCAGCAGTCCCACACTCACCACACAGCCTGGAAACATGTCTGTTACTATTGATGCTGATACCTGAAAGCCAGGACAATGTTAGCTGCCTGTCAGAAATTCCAGGGACAGAAAATTGGCTTTCCAAAGACCAAACCTCAGTTAATTGTGTCTTAGTTCCACTAAGGGATTGGAGAGACTCCCCACATCCTCCTGTCATCTGTCCCCTGTCTAGCTGGCTGATGGCAAACAAGGCTTTCCCTCCCTCGTGGGAGAACAGCAGTAGAGGGACAGATTTGCGGGGCTCCCAGAAATAGAAAGAGAGGGTACATGGAGGAGGGAGGGGCAGACTGGAGCTAATGGCTTCCCAGTGGCTGGCACATTCACCCCAAGCAGTCCTTCCCAGAGCCAGTCACACCCACCACATTGCACAGTCTCCCTACCCACTATCACCCCCTCTTCTGCTTCCTCCTTTGCTCACAGAGACAGTCAGCTCACAAGCTTCTGTTTCACCGTTATTGATGGTGAGCAGGTCCCTACAGTTCAGAAAATGTATTCAAAGCTCTCCTCTTCTTTGTTTATTCTTAATTGGTCAGTCTCCATGGGGATTCACTCAGCCTACACCCAGGCTGGCTGGTGAAGGACTGGAGCAGAGAGGTACAAGGCTTGTTTCTTGGCCACAGTCACACTATAGCATGGGGGTTATATTCAGGTCAAATTACGCTCAGTAACCTCTTTGAGGTGGAAGGTGAGGCTTGGAGTTAGGGAGAGGACAGGGGACTGCAGGTACAGTGGCTAAAATTGGCAATAACCTATAATCGCACAGTTGCAGGACCACACTAGATATCTGACACACAGCATGTACTCAATAAATGAGAAGAAAACAAAAATTTAAAGAACATATCAAAGGAGAATCCTCACAGAGGATTATTTTGCAGTTAGTGCAAGATTCACGGAGCATACTAAGCAGGCAGAACACATCACAGAAAACACCACAAGACAGTGTCAATGTATTCCAGAGAAAATGAAACAAAATATGGAGATGGATCGCCATATACACATGAAACCCTGAAGGGCAGATGCTGGAGGAGTACATTTCATTGGTGATTTGGGATGCTATTTTTGTATAAAGATGGCACTAGCTTTAGGCAAATCTTTAATCTCATCCCTGTGACTGACTTTGGCTAAATTCATACCTATTTTGAGGTGCTTCCCAATGTATTTAAGAGTGCAAAACATTGTTAACATTAAAACTCATCTAATTTTTTAAATCCAAATTACTAGGGCACTGAATGAAATACCACTGATGGATTAGGTAATACAATATTTTTAAAAACATAAAATGGTACACAGGGACTGATCTGACTGGCTCCCGCCATTATCAGTTTATATTCTTTCAATTTCTCCATACACATCAGTAGGGACATATATTCTGATTTTCCTTACTTTTTACACAAGTCAGTATACGGCACCATTTTAACCTAGTGACAGTCTGTACGAATAACATAAAAATGGGGGGAGCAGAGGAGGTAAGTCTTTTACTTATCCTCAAGTGATTCTCTGTAAGGGAGCAGGGAGCAGCAACCTCCCACCACATAGGTCATTCAACAAAGCTCACACTTGTGCCTCCAGGCGCTGTTAAAGCCTTTACAGAGGGCACTGTAAGGAAGCCACACACTCAAACACAGTATTTATTTACACACTCCATTTCTGAAAGCTTTGGAAAATCGGGCCTCCCTGGTGGCGCAAGGGGTTAAGCACTGCACTATGAAGCAATCCACAGCCTCTGCAGCAAGAGTTGGATCCCCGGCCAGTCAGAGAGAAACCCACATGGCGAGGCAGACCTCTCCTGTCTCGCCCGCTGCTCCCCTCAGCAGTGTATTCCAGTCAGTCTGCCTGCTCTGTTTCCCACTCTGTCTCTGGTGAATCATCTCACTCCCCTCATCTCTGGCCTGTACCCTGCTCTTGTATGCATAAATAAATAAATCTTAAACAAAAAAAAGCCTTTGAAAATCACAGGAGTGATCATTTTCCCAAGTATCAGGACAACCATAAAATATCTTTATTGGGGTCAAGTGAGTGTACCCCTCTATCTCAGATGCCTCCCACAAGTACTGTCAGCCTGTGGTCCCCATACTAGAGGCTTTTCATGAAAGGACTGTGTATTATTTATCTTTGTATTCCAAGATTCCAGCATTAAGTCTGACACATAGAAGGAATTCAGTAAATTTGCTGAAAGAACAGATTAAGAGATCACTGGAATTCTAGCTTAAAATTTAATATAACAATAATTGTGTAAAATCCAAAAGTGGGAATTTAAAAAAATTATTTAGCAGTCTGAACACGTGTTTTAGACCAAAAGGAAGTAGATGGGGGCGGTTGGGTGGGGAGGTGAGGGGTCGAGGAGAGGAGCCTATTTTAGTAGTTTCATTTTCTTCTGATTTGTTGTGCAACAAACACAAATCTTAGGAGTCTGGGGGGGCTGTTAAATGAAGGGACACTTCTGTTTATAATCAAAGTGAAACTATGAACATAAGAAAATCTTCCTGAGATGTCAATGCCTCTGACATTTCTGACAAATTATCTCTCAGGACTTTGCCAAGGTAGGCTAACACTAAATAAATCACAAAGAAGTAATGTCTTAAAAGCAAAACAAAACAAACACACTACCTCTATAGAGGAAAAATAAAATGGAATCACAGAAATCAAAGGCATGCCTTCCATGAAGAGCACTGTCATTTTTAGGCTTAGGTAACACTGGCCTTTAGGCTAACTTTAGGCTAATTGTGTACACAAGGTCACAAGACTTACAGACATCCCCCAATGCACACTATGTATTTCAAAGCGTCTTCTTCCTTCCCAAATCTCTTGCCCTAATTCCCTTCTTTTCCAAGTCATTGCCAAAATAAGATTCTTTTGGCACATTTTACCTGCAAATGGAATGAGGCCTAGAAACAACAGTAAGACTGATCTCTAACTATTTTCTTTACAAAATAAAATACACAAAATGGCACCGTCACTAAAAGCAGCCATCAACCTGACCATCCTATCTGTATATCGCCACCTTGTACCCCTTAAGAGAAAAAACCAAAATTGTACTTTAAGAAACTCTGTCCTGGTTCAAATGAGTAAAATCCTAATTAGCCTGGGGAGATTTGACACGGAAAATGCACAAGTTTTTTTTTTTTTTTTAGTAACCTACTAAGAAATTATTTTTTGATGGCCTATAAAAGTCTTGTTTAATTTTTATCTCACTACTGATTTATTTTCATTAAAATAAACTATCATCTTTGGGGAAGCACTAAACAAAAACATATTTATCAGGGCAGTTTTCTTTGCTTCATACCACAAGGCAAAGGTGGTGTAAATTCAGTTTTTGCCCAAGTGAACCATAGGTTTCTGGTTTGAAAGAATTCTCCAACAAAATCGAAATGCCAAGAGAGATGATCAGAATTTTAAAAATTTTTTTATCAATTAAATTTTCTGTCTACATCATTGTTGCCCCTATAGTTCTCCCACCACTGTATCATTCATGAACCATCACCATATTCCGTTGTGTTCATCCCTCCCCTGTTCTGCATGCCATCCCCCCACACTCCCCACCACCCAGATCAGAAACTTAAAATGAGCTAAGAAATAGGTTCCTATGATACCCAGTGCGATGTAAATGGAGTGTGGTAAGAGGAGGCTGGGATGTGCTTTAGATGTTAGCTGCCACAGCTGACTTAGTATTACAGAAGAGGATGGCTGATAGGCAGCCTGAAGACAGGAAGGCTACACATATTCCAACCAATTTCATGGTGGAAAAAGGCACTTTTCACAGGAATAAATCATTTTTTCTTTTAATGTGGAATTGATAAAATTCAAAAACAAACAAATCCAGGTTAAACTCTCACGCCCCTCCAGAGTCATCATCAAGTTGATCACCCTCTGGCTATAAGGGAATTGGTACTAGAGGCAAAGAGAGTGTTCCATGCAGTTTCATCAGTCAAGTCTGCACAGTTTTATGGCATTAAATGACTTGAGATCACAATGAAGTACTGGACACCCTGCTTCTGAGTTTGGGAGGATAGTGTAAGGATAGTTTGGGAATATAGTGTAAGCTCTCTATACTAGCCACACCTTAGAGTTACACTCTGACTATGCAGTGGACATCTGCAAACACAGAAGCCTCTGTCCGACCTGAGTACCAATCCTGTTGTGGGGTGAAGCTGAGTTGATTCCATCTATGAGAGGAGAGATGCCTTGGGCCAGGCATATGTAGCTACCTTATTCTGATCCCTATATTAAGTTCTGAGAGTTCTCTCACCTGGAAATAAGGATTCTCCAGTATTTCTGGACCCTGTGGCATGTGGCACTGGAAGACTCCACTTTCCTTTCAACTCTTATTTCAAAACAGGAGATAATTCCAGCAGGCACTTTTGCTTTCATTATGCTGCTTTTCAATGAATGAGCTTTCAACAGCTTTCCATTTCTGACTGTCCTGCTTGCCTTTCAAGGTTGCTGCCCTTTCCACCACTGCCCAGCATGTATCTTGCCAGAGCCATGAAATTTTTGATTCCAAAGCCTATATACTCTTTTCACCAAAAATTTTGGTCTTCCACAGTACCTTTTAGTTTCCTCCAGTATTTTGGCCTTGAAGCTATTTTTTTCTACACTGAGTCCCTGTGGGCTTAGGAAATGCAAACCACTTATGTTCTCATACCAAGTCTATATTCACAAGATAAATCTGCTGCAAAATCAACTGCTTACATATCTGACTTCCCTAGAACTCAACAGCTTTGAAGGGGCATCCAGCAGACACCGTGATCTGACTAGATTCACAAATATTTGTTGAATTAATTCTCCAAACCAAGTAGAGTATTTCAGTTTATTTCTCCTTCCATTAAAAAGGGGATTATTTGTGGCAGCTTCAAGAGATCCCTATAAATATAGAAAACACAGGGCATATATGGAAATTAACCTCCTAAATTCAGAGGACCGACTCAAACCACTGTTCTGCTAAGACAATGCACTGTAAATAGATAAAACCAGTGATAACCACTGCTGAGCAGGGGGGAGCCTCAAAGGCAAGAACATACAGGAGACCATCGTCTTAACAGAAGCTCTGATAAAGAACCCTGAAAAGAATTTCCAAAATTGGAAGCCTAACAATCAAAGCATCAAGTCATCCTTTGATTTTTCACTAATACTAATAAAATATTAAAGACAAATATCACTATTTTTGAAAACCTCTTATGACAGTTATAAGATGAAACCAATATGACACGTAAAACTGTTTTGGGGAATGTAATCTGAAACCCATTCTGTTAAAAAGTGAGCCATGTTCCAAAACCTTCTATTAAATGATACATTTAATAGAACTATTTTTCACACATGCACACACATACAAACACAGTATTTTTTTCTTTAAGAATTCCGTTTTTTAAATTGGCAAAGTTGGATGTCAGAGCCCATGCTTTTGGCTTAAATTTTAGTTTTGTCTTTCTTTATAGACCATTTCCTGGGACCAAGTAATTTTTTTTTAAGTCTCCGAAACATATGCTACTGTAGTTGCAAGTTCAAATACCCATGCGGAAAGAGTCCCCTGGACTTTATACATTCATTCTCAAAAGCCTGGAGTATGCAAACAAAGATGCAGTGGGCAGAGGGCCAGTTAATAAATCTCATTTCCTACTAGCATCTGCATGGAATGGAGCTGTAGGGAGTTGCCTCTCCAGGGACAGCCAGAGCACGACTTGTCCGCTCTGTGAATTAAAAGGTGTCACCTCAGATGGCCCACGACACATTCATTTTTTAAGCAGCTCTTAAAATCTATAGATTTCTGGTACTCACAAACACGAGGAGGAAGCTGGGGCTGAGCAGGCCATCACAGTTGTGGCCACCAGCTGCAGAAACATGGCCATACAGCTCTGCTGAATCATTTTTGCACTTGCTCTTTTCAACTGAAATTACTAATAGAGGGTAATTTTCTAAAGGAAACTTACTCTCTTAATCAAAGTGCACACTGGTTTCAATAATAATTTACCAACCACTCTAATCCAGGCTATAAAAATAGGCTCCATTTACGCTAAGAGCTACCTGAGTTAAGATACCTGGGTCATGACCATATGTTTTTTTTTTTAAAGATTTATTTATTTATGCATACAAGAGCTGGGGCACAGGCCAGAGATGCGGGGGATGAGAGGATTCACCAGAGACAGTGGGGAACAGAACAGGCAGATTGACCGAAGTACACTGCCGAGGGGAGCAGCGGGCAAATCAGGAGAGGTCTGCTGTGCCATGTGGGTTGCTCCCTGGCAGGCAGGGGATCGAACTCGTGCTGCAGAGGCTGCGGATAGCTTCATAGTGTGGTGCTCAAACCCTTGCGCCACCAGGGAGGCCCATGAACCATATTTAATTCTTATTTACAAACAATCTGGTGCAAATAGTACAATAACAATGTCTCCTGCTAGGAAGAGTGTGCCTGCTCACTGACAGGGCTAGAGAGCTAGGCCTTGTTTTCCAGGTGTCCTTTCTTGTCACCTATGCTGTTAGCCAGGTGAGTTCTAGTCTGGGAGTCCTGAGAGTCCCTTTTCACAGTAACAACATCCTATATTTACACAGTTGTGTTCCTTTTAAGAATTTTTTTGTTTTAAATGCTTGAAATTAACCTCATAAAACCTTTATAGGAACACAATGAGATGTTGTTATATGCATGGAGCAAATGTAGAAAAATAAATCCAAACAAAAAGGACTTGCTGTGGGCCTATCTTAGAAGTCAGTGATGGAACCAGGAAGAACTTTCCCTCTGAACTTCCCAGGTTCTGGGCTTACTCAGGCCCTCCAAAATGCTTGAACAGAACTCTCAGGCACATCTCATTGTTGAGAGCTATACTGAACCTACAGCCAAAGCAAAGCTGGTGTTTGGTTAAATTTCTATTCTAGCTTTGAAACTGTCTTCCAGTTTTCCTGAGCAACTGACTGGCAATCTATTCCAGCCCCAGGATGCCAAGGTAATTATGGAACACTTCCTGGATAGAGAAATGTGTCATTTTCCCTTCCCCTATGTCCCTTCACAAAATAAGTGGTAGTGACACTACACTGGTCACCCACTTTGAAAGGAAAGCAGACCAAGGAAAACATCCAGAGTGTCTGTCTCCATGTATACGCTTTGAGAATACAATACAATGCAATTTTGGAGATTTTCTTCTTCATTTAACCTATGACTTTGGTCACTATAGGTCGGATAATCCTGTTATACAAAATAGGAGTGCACTGATGCTCCTAGTGAAGAATTTGTTTGGTTAGATGTTTAATAAAATTCAGTTTTTTTTGTTTTTTGGGGGGGACTATTACAGGGATTCAGAAAGTAACCTGGGAATAACTCAATAAATGAAAATAACAACTTGGATTGAATGAAAACGGTAAACAAAATGTTATTTTTAAAGCAATAATTTATCACCAAAGGCAGCAATTTAACCTTCCTGCCAAATCATTTTCCATTGCCATTTTAAGTTAGTTCATATGAGTAATAAAACCCAACTGGGTAACTTCCTTTGGCCCATGTGGTAAAATTCGAACTCCATCTTAAAAGCAACTGCTACCTACAAGGTAGGGATTAACTCATTTAGCAAATGAGGGTTTCACATTTATTACCTTTAAGAAGAACTTAAATAAGTGAGGTTTAAAAGTAACTCTGAGTTTTTGTTTGTATTTTTAAATTCTATTTTAGACTGGAATGTTCACAGAGAAAGGTGGAGGAGTAAGGAACTTTCCAATTACAACAGTCTCCAAAAGGAGAGTCCCAGAAGTTATGGACCAATTTTGGTCTATATTAAGTAAATAACAAGCATTGGGATCTGTAAGGATGCCATGTCAACATATTAGTTGGAATCATAAGGCATGAGATTTTGGTGACCTCATGGGCACTGCCAAAATTAACTCCAAGTATTTATATAACTGCCAGAGATGAGAGGGCAAAGGTTGTGTGTGTGTGTGTGTGTGTGTGTGTGTGCGTGTGTGTGTATGATGCATATACATGTATTTTTTGAGACATAAAATAGTACATTTCTTTGGTCAATGAGAGGGTAAGTGAGGGTTCTTTTTATCCTATTATGCAACATTTATACACACAGCACATTCTATCTATAATACCAATGTTTAGATACTGAATACTGAATGCTTAGATGAAGGGTAAAAAAAGTTATTTCCTGTTACTCACTAGCTGAGAGGATGTGCTTTTGAGGTATGTGTGCTCTGCTTTACAGCAAAAGCATTGTTAGTAGTTATCAAGGTAACATTTAAAAATAACTACCCGGTACAAAAGAACTTCAGAGGAAATATGAGCAAAGCTATCAGTCTCCCTTCAAGTCTGGCGTTCAACTGCATTAGACTCTAGCTGCATTCTCCATTACATTGTTATCCTTATCAAACAATGCAAACAATTTTAATGAGCTTATCTACTAGAACATATTGCCAGATATGCTAATGTAAAAATGATGCCAACTGTACAGGCCAACTCATTAATCAAAAGGCTCACAATACAATCACCAAGATCAGTTCCATCCTCAAATCAGACTCAGCAAAATACCAGGAATTACCTTCCTACTATAAATAAGAAGGGTGGGCTCCCCCACCCATGCGGAGGCCATAAATTCCTATAAAATGCATAAAGGCACCCATTTTTTTCCCCGTTCAACACAGCCCAATCTCTTTCTAATAAACCTTGGGTTGTATGGTGAAAATTTTGGTGAATGCCTGACACGGTGACCTCTGCTGTCAATCCTTGCACCAATCAGCGAGCAGAATTCTTACAAAGCTCCATCAATCTGGCGGTTTAACATCACAGACTGCAGCTTAATCTAGAGGATTCCATCTTTCCTGCACACACCAGGGCAAGCGCAAACATTTTTCTCGCCATCCTCCAGTTCTCAGCCTTTGGGCACAGCTACCTAATGGTTCCTTTATAATCTAAAAGGGAAGGCGGAAAGGAAGTGCTACAGCCTGTCTCCCTTTAGCGAGAGGAGGCAAATTGCATGCATTTTTATCAATGTGGAAGGAAAGAGATGGAGGGGGACCCCTTGCAGGCAGCAAACCTATTCACAAAATGCTTTCCATCTGCAATCGTGAAGCCTCCATGCACACCCCACGAGACACATGGAAACAGATACCCAATAATCACAACCGCCTTCACAAACGCACGTCTGCAGCCCGGTCAGGGGTAGCGGCTGCTCCATTATATAATGCGCCGGATTTCCGCGCGCCCCCGCCGAGGTCCCCGCCCGGGCCGCTCCCGGTGCCAGCCCCATTACCTGTAGGAACGCTCCCCGCGCACTGTGTGCTTCCGGAAAGGGATGATGGTCCCGTTATCTTGGATGATGTCGTTGTTGTTCTCTCCATTTGGGGACAGGGTTTGGGTCGGGCCAGGCATTGGCGCACTCCCGTGGCAGGGGACAAACCGCTGCGCGCTGGCTGGGGAGGAAGGTGGCTGCGTCTCGTCTTCCCGCTCGCCCGCTCCTCGCGCAGACTGCGCCTGCCGCCCGCTCGCTCGCCCGCTCCCTTCTCCAGCCCCGGCTCCCGCCCCGCCCTCCTGCGTCCCGCCCTCCTGGCCGCCGACGTCAAAGCGCCGGCAGCAGCACCCCGGTCACATGGCCCGGCCCGTCCCCATAGCAACCCGCTAACTCATCACCTCGCCTCAATTCGCACAGGGCCGCGGCTGACCAAGCCAGCAGCAGCTCCAGGCAGGCACAGGGCAGGCCTACATCTGGCATGTAAAACCCCAGGCCACCCCCCACCCCCCTCGCAGACTCGCCCTGTCTGAAAACCAGCTCTTCCTCTAACCATTTCCTTTCCGACCCGTGCTCTAACTGCAGCTGTGTACACAAAAGAAGGATTCAGGCACAGGGGTGTGGGGGGACCCTTTAACTCCTTCATACCAAGTCCTCACGCCATTTGAATTAAACTTGGTCCGCATTCAGAAAAAAAAAAAAAAAAAAAAGCACCCAAAACTTAAGATATTATGATCTTCCAGAAAACATCAGATTAAGGAGTTATAATTTCTAGTGTTCTCCAAACAGCATCGGCCTCCTCCCCAGAAGCAGCCCCACATCTGAAAACTTCAGAAGCTTCTATTTCCTTCTAATGGATGTAGTCTTTAATGTGAAAATTAAAGATAGCAAATCAAGAGATTTTCTGCACAAAAGAATCTGCAGAGATGTTTTTTAAATAGATAACCACCATTTTAGAACATATGGTTACCCGAGACCCACCAATTCAAATTCTTATACTGCCTCCTGATACACATCATTGACTCGTTGCCATTTATTTTAGTTGCATTTGAATTTTACTCATGAACACCCAATTTAGTGTTTGGAAGCTCTCAGCATTCAAGCTATTCTGTATCACTGCAACGCCTATTTCAAATGCATCAGCTATGAAACAGGTACCATGATAATCATTCCTATTTTAAAGATGAGTAAACTAGTGAGATTAACTTGCTCAAGGTCACACCTCTAAGAGGTGGTGAGCTGGAGCTTCAAAATGACATGCTTTCATCAATGGGACTGGACAGTAGTGATGTGTATTTAATGTGAACTCAATAAATATTATAGATTGAGGTAAGAACCAAGTACTTTATATGCATTCTCCACATGACTACAGAGAAAAGGTAGCTGTGAGCAGAACTGCTGGAACTATGCAAAGCCTATAGATTAGATTATAATTCTTAACAGACCCCAGATGTGGCCAGTATTTCCCCCTAGAGAGAGGGAGATAATTTAAAGGATTCTCTGCTTATCAAAAGTGTCTCTGGCCTTTTATGGGGTGGGAAGGGAAGGAGAATTGGGGTGTAGAAGACACAACATAAATACATGAAGCAGAAAGTACTAAACTGTCTGATCCTCCATGCCCCATTATTGTATGGTTTATCAGCTGTATCATTTGTGATAAGGATATTAAAAACAAGCGAAAACCCTGTCGTTCCTGACAATTCTCAGTTTATCTCCCTGGCAATAAGTTATTTCTAGCATCAGGCTTCTGGAATTAGAATCCAATAGTTTACAACCCAGATGGTAATGATAATCTCAAACAAAGGGGCAACTCCCCCCTAATTTATACTCTCTTTTTGGGCTTTATTTTAATAATTTCATTTTCAGCTTTTCTAGTGAGTTCACAGTTGATTCCTTTGTCCATGTCTCAAATTAAGGCAGAATTTTTGTTCATTTATTAAAGATACAATTCTGACCCAAGACTTATAAGAGACACAGATAAATGTCTAAGAGACACACACCAAGCCTCACGCTGCACAATGAGCTAAAGGGGCATGAGAGTATAGCCACTTCTGCAAAGATCCATGCTTCCTCTTGCTATTTCTGTTGACTGACCCACAGATGTCAATTTTCTTACTAGTTGTTCCATTTCATGAAGGCTTCCCTTTTTCATTGGGGACAGTCTGAAATTTAAAGGCACAGTCTGCAAATCAAATCTTTAATGTTTTCAGAGCATGCTTTCCCATTTTGGGTTCTTTAATACAGCTTACTTTGCTAAGATCCCATATTGAACTAGTATGTGAGACATAATTTGGGATTATCATGGGACTAAATTAGTCAGAACTTGAGTGTATAGTTCACTGATTATACCAACTAGTTTTGCAGAGAGAATACTCCCACTGTTTCCAGGTTGCTCATGAAGGAGGAGATTATGGCCAAGAATTTGGGTTGATGGGTGGGAGGGGGTTAGTGAGTCAGGTGAAGGGGATATCTGAAGCACCCTTGTAAATCTTCCTTCTAGGACTGCTCTGAGCAACATTACTGTAAAGGGCCTCAGAGAGCTCCAGAGATCCTTGAT
This sequence comes from Talpa occidentalis, assembly GCF_014898055.3. Classification (NCBI taxonomy): domain Eukaryota; kingdom Metazoa; phylum Chordata; class Mammalia; order Eulipotyphla; family Talpidae; genus Talpa; species Talpa occidentalis. The sequence continues at coordinate 29,978,092 of NW_023601322.1, forward strand.
TACCTTCTGAGATGCAGGGGTAGCAGGGGTAATAATTTGAAAATATTAAACAGATGTGTTTTCATCCCTCTCCCCATAAATCAGGTTACCTAGCAGCCATTCTCCAGTTTAGCCTTAGGGGAAAGGGAAAGGCAAATTCCACTTTGGGAAGGAGAATACAAGGAAATAGAGAAAGTACAGAAAAGGCAGGAAGAGGGAGAGGTTGTCTATGCTTCCAGGCCTAACAGAGTATAGGAAGAAGGGGATGAAAGTAGGAAAAGGCTGAGTCTCCCATCTCCAGGTGTCAAAGGGAGATGACAAAGAGATTATGGATTTATTCTCAATAGGAGGGACTTTTTTCTGATTCATATTCCAGTTGAGAGTCTGGAGAAAGACTGCCTTATAGGGTGTTCTGTAACACTGCTCTCCCCAAATGAAGTGGCAACCCCAGTTCAGCAACTGGTTTGGCATGGTTAGGCAGAGTGGTGAGGAAAGGGCAGAATGTCTAAAAGACAGAAAAGCTAACCCAACAATGGAGTCATTCAAAGAGAGAGGACCATAGATTATAGGAAAAAAAAAACAACCAAAACTTAGCTAAAATGTCTGTGTACATCTGTGTGTAGATTAAGGCTTTGTCTTATGTACACAGGTAAACCTAAAATAAAATACTTGCAGGCCACTGTCCTACATTTCCAACTGCCATAGAAAAATGGCTTCTCTCACCAAACATCATTAATGATGGGGTTCTAAGTATCAGCAGATCTGGGTTCCTGGCTTGGTTTCAGCACCTTCTTCTACTTTGCATTTCCGAGATTTAGTGTCCTCATCTGTGAAGTAGGTACAATACTACTGGTTTTAAATGCTGATGTGAAGATTAGCTATTATATTTAAAGTCATTAACACAGTGTTTGGAATATAGTAAATGCTCTTTAGTTGCACATATATTTTTAAACAAAATTTAGGCATACCTTCAAGTGTTCATTCATTCACTTGACATTTAGAGCTGAATTTCTTGTGTACTAGAAACTGGTAAAACAAGAAGAAAAGTCCCGGACTTTGCCCTTGAAGAATTCATTGGATTGTGATTAGTCAAGATAAAAATACTGGCAATTATAATACAACATAATATAATAATGGCATAGAGTGATATAGGACCATAGAGGATGAGCACTTAATTTAAAATGGAAATTGGGAAGTAGGTCTGCAAAGTTTCTCCAAGGAATAGTAGTAGTAATCTTTTGGTATGCAAGACAGACTGTAAGATCCCTTAGGGTTGGGGCTTCAACTGTTTTGTTCGCTGCTTCATTTGCAATTCCTAAAACATTACTAACAGGTAGTGGGAGCCAAGTGTATATGTATTTCATTCATTTATTCAACAAATATCTGATTTGATTCTGACAGTAATCCTAACGATAAAATTGAGATTTAAGGGGGAAAAACAACTCGTCTGGGATTGGATGTCAGGTTTTCTTGGCCCCAAAGTTCTAGGCTTTATTGTCATTTTAAAAGAGGAATGGTAGTGTAGAAGGAAGACAAAGGGCTTTCAAGCAGATACCCTGAGGCAATGAGGCCAGAAAAGGTGTGTTCTCTGGGAGATAGCAAGTTGTTTCATATGAACCAAAAACACGGTACACTGTGTGTAGGGTAAAGAAAATATCAGGCTTTTCTGCCCTTCCGCCATCAGGATAGATGATGGATCCTTGTCCTGAATGCATGCCTGATGGTGGGCACCTGGAATAGGGTGTGGGCATAGGTAGATGGGATTCAGCTGAGCTAAGACTGTGCTTTTAAGGGCGGCGTCACGGGGGGACGCCAGCAGCACCAGCAGCAGCAGCAGCAGCAGCAGCAGCAGCCGCAGCCGAAGCCGAGAAGCAGCAGAACGAACGCTAGAGAGCCCAGATAGAGTGAGGACTTGCTGGGGGCTGGGAGGCCTGCCAGCCTCCCAGCCCCCCAGCCAGCACCCCTGCCTGCCATATGCCTGGTGAACCCCAAATAAAAAACCTGCAAAACTACTGAGGACTCTGACTCCTCCTTTACCCGATCTGCATGGGATCAGAAAACCTGCCTTGTGCCCTGTCCTGCCCCTTACACTGTGGCAGAAGACAAGGCAGGAATCGTACAGAAAAGTGGTGTGGCCAGGCTAAGGGGCTTTACCTTCATTCTGAGGATGAAGAGGAACCCTGAAGCATTTAGGGAGAAAACTAGTGGTGAAATTTGCTTATCAAGCAGGTCTGATGCTGGCATCAGTATGGAGAAGATCAAATGAATCAGACTGTGATGAAGGTCTACACTAAGATAGAATCTAGAGTTGTAGAAGCAAGCATAGGTTTGAGATATTTAGAGGGTATAACTGTTTGGACTTGATGATGAGCAACATGTGGGCTTGGTATTCATGGGAGTGAGGATGGGTAGTGAAGGAGAAAGAGACATTTCAAAAGAATCCCAAGTTTATGGCTTGGGTGACCAAGTGGCTAATGTTATCATTTATCAAGCTGGGAAATACAGATTGAATTGCCTTTCTGGAAGAAAGGTTCCCATAATGTATTTTGGTCATAGAGAAGTACCTTTATAACATCCTAGTGGTGATAATGAGTGGTCAATGAGCTTCACACATAGTGGGTGTTCAATAAGTATTTGCTGAATGAGTGACTATATAGTAGAGTTGGAGATAATATGATTTGGGAGAAATTATAGGTGATATCTGAAGCCATGTATATTTGTGCCCTCACTTAGAAAGAAAATCTGACGTGGAACTCTTTAAAAACCAAGAGACAGAAAGGAAGCCTGTAAAAAGAGACTACCAAGAATTTTTCCTGATGAGGAAAATCACCAGAGGGAGTGGTTTCACTGAACCCAAGAAAGAAGCAGGTTTCATGGAGGATTCTAGGGCAAATGTCACAAAAGTTTAAATCAGATAAAGTCTGAGAAACATTTACTAGGTTTGATAAGGTGTTCTCAAAGACATTTTTAAGAGGTTGGATTTTAGATCAGACCCACCAATGATTACCAAAAGAAAAGCAAAGAAATCTTTAACAGGCAGGAAAAACTGCAATTCTTTGCAAAATCACTATTATTCTGACTGAACCAAGGCAGTCAAAGTGTTAGGGGGAAATAGAGAGTAGATATCAATAAACACTCTGAAGACTTGGAGGTCAAAGGTCAAGGGGAGGGAGAAAGGGATGGGGGTATAAGGGAAAGGGTGGGGAAAAGCAAAATAAAATCAAGGGGATACCATTTACATGATGATACATCTGGTGTTAGCAGCTACCTAGAATCAACAAGTATCTGCTAAAAACTTGCCAGCAATATTGGAAAGGGCCACCATGCTCATTCATGAGCACTAGTTAGGCATTAGATGAACAGATCCTAACTCTGAGCCTGGACTCTGGTCAAGTCAGGACCCACCTGATACTCCCCTCCTACCCCAAAAATAAGGTAAAACAAATATTTAAAAATGCATGTTTGGTGAACAGGATTACTAAAGAAGACCCAGAGGACACAGAACCAGGAGAGCAACAACCAAAAAGGAAATAAGCAGCAATCTAATCACACAGGTCCAATCAAGGAAGATGGAACTGGGCACCCACCCAGGTTTTAATTTTCAGAGTTCCGAGGTTATTGCACAATCAGATTTCTCTTGAGACTTGGGCAAGTGAACACTGATAATTGTGTATTGGCAGAAATCACTGTCTTCGCTACTTTTCCCACATATGAGGTTCATCTCGAACAAAGATTTTCGTTGTCTTTGGGTTGAGAAATCCAAAATACAAGAGCAGAGGAGATATAAAATATTAACCAGGAATGTATGTTAACCCTAATTCCATCCCAGAAGCACCCATTCAACACAAATGCCTTTTCCAGGTTAAAATGTGTTCACTGAAGCTGATAATCGCTGCTGTCAAAGGCATTCACAGCTGTCACACCACCTTAGATGGGGGCTTCCTTAGATTGTTATCACCTCTGAATGCAGACAGAAGATCCCACTTAGCAGTTACCATTGCTGCTCTGGGACAAGTAATTTCTCCCATGTGTTTCCACTAGGGAAAGGCAGAGGATAGGTTATTAATCAATGGTTTAAAATAAGCTCCATACCCAAAATGTTGAGATTGGTCCTTGCTCATTACTTTCAGTGCTTAGGAATTTATTAGTTCTTCCTTTAGAACTGATAAAAATTTTATGTATATATAATTATATATATATATATATATAATATGTAAAAGCCTCCATGCTTTTAATAATAGCATTTTCTTTAAGAAAAATGGAAAAATAATGTTTTCCTCTTAGATGAAGAAAGTCCTCTCCAAAGCCAATCCAAACAGGTGTGCTCCCCTAGGAGTAAGATTTGAGATTGCTTTGCAGATTATTTATCAGTCACACTTACAACTATCCTGATATGTTCAGGAGGAAGAATTTTGCAAGCTGCTCCCTTTTTGTTAATAAAATGGCAAAATTTCTGTAATAACATAGAACACACCATTGCATAAGATAAGATTTCTCTGCATTGAAATTTACTTTCTAATTTGATTTTTTTGGATTGTCTTGAGCTCGGACTTAATTTTGTAGAATAACTCATAGAACATGATGGGAATGCATTTAAAAACACTCCCAGAGCATTATGATTTTTGTAATCATTCAATCAAATTTGTGCAATGTGGGGTTTCAGTCTATTAAATAAAAATGTGCTTTTGAATTATACCATCTGTTTAAATTTAAGAGATTTAAATATGCTTCCCACAAAAATACAATGTGATAAATGTTATAACTGAAGAATGCATTAAATATCACAGGAATACAGAAATGAAAGTTACCATGCCTGGGGAAACTAGGAAAACCTTCACTAAGGCAGAGAGTGATATTTGTATTAGAGCTTAGTCATTTATTGAACACATATTTACTGAACACCTACAATGCTCTAGGAGACTTCTTGGCATTGGGGGAAGAGAAATGAACAAAATAAAATTCCCTGACCTTATGGAACTTGAACTTGAGTGTATCAGTAGACACGTTGCAGGGCAGGGGGATATTTGTACAGAATGAGGTCAGAAAGATCACCAAGGGACCAGAATGCAGAGTCTTAAATAGTCATTGTAAAGACTTTGGCTTACAAACAAAGTTCTAAACCACTAACTCGTTATAGAGTTAGAAGGGTCTGTTGACAAGGTGGAGTTTTCTCTTAATAACAACAGCCATAGAAAGACCTAATATTTGCTGATTACTTCTTATGGGGCAAGGGCTATGTTTTGCATTGAGTGGGTATTTTGATCTTCACAGAACTTAAGAAGAAGGAGTGATTTTAAATCCCATTTGTCAGAGCAGGTAATTAGTTAAATAACAGCCTGATCACCAGTCAAGTGGTGGCAAAGCCCAGCTGGAACATACCTGCCAGATGTCAAAATCATCATTCTTATCCATTAACTCAGCCTGCCTTTCACCAGGGTCTGATAAAACCTGGGAATAAGAATGGAGAATCTAAGGTCAGGGAGTAGCAGGATGAGACAGCAGAAGGACACCAAGATAAAAGAATATATATTACTGCCATGGAAGCCACTCACTCTAGGGAGCAAGGATATAGAATCAGAAAAAGGCTGGAGGCAAAGAGTGTGAAGACAGACTGGGAGACTGAACAGGATAGTAGTATTTGTGGAAGTATTTGAGGAACTGGCAGAAATGGGAGGGTAGGAGTTATAAATTATGGTTAAGGAAAAAAAAAAAAAAAAAGAGGGAGGGAGGAAGAGATACCAGGATTTGGAATTAGCAGTATGCATGATTGAGAGTGAAAAATCATTTTCTTACCCTTATTTATAGTCATTATTTTTTTTCTGAGTAAGCCTCAACTACAGTGTCCATTTTTCTGATATTTTCTGGAGTTTGTGGAAACTACAGGCATTTTTAGTATTTGTTTTCACAGTGAAAAATCTGCTTTCATTTTCACTATGCCAAGACTGTTATCATTCCACCATACAGTTATCGACATGTTTATTTGAAAACTCTCACTGAAATCTGTCCAGCCCAAGTTTATGAAATTCCCTTATTTCCATCCTCTATTTCCAGGTTTAAATAAAGTACATATTGTTGAATTGATGGGGTATGACAACTGATCAAAAGAGATCAAAAAACGCATCTGGCTCAAGTGGCTAACAAGATAAATGAAAAGACTCTAGGTACTATTTACAGTCTTCCAGAAGGCTCAAAACTTTCAAGAGATGGCTTCTTAGGACTCTCAAAAGTCAATGGAGGGCCTCCCCGGTGGCGCAGCGGTTGAGCGCTGGCTTGAGAAGCTGCCCGCGGCTTCTGCGGCGCCGGTTCGATCCCCAGCTGCTCCCCGGCCACCAGAGGAGGGTCCCACATGGCGCGCAGACCTCTCCTGCCGCCCACTGCTCCCCTCAGCAGTGTACTTCGGTCCTTCTGCCTGCTCTGCTCCCCGCTCTGGCTCTGGTGAATTCTCTCACCCTCCCGCACTTCTGACTGTACCCAGTGCATGTAAAAACAAAACAAACAAACAAATAAAATAAATAAAACATGCCTCTATTAAAAAAAAAAAAAGTCAATGGACTCATTGGACTTTATGACAGACTAAAAGTGAAAGACTCCTTAAAACAAACATAAAGCCCGCCAGGGGTTAGGGTTGTTGAGGTGGAGACAGTAGTTCTAACAGGTACTAGTGGCCTCCAGAATTTCAGAGACACTTAGAACCCAGGCCACCAGGAACATAGGGAGGCAGGGTCTTGCTTGGGCTCCTTTGTCAATCTGCTGTGCTCACGGATGACTCTCTACAGCATGTCAAGGGAACATGAGGCCAGCAGCTGGGAAGCAGTGTGAGTAATGGAAGAGAAATTCCCCAATTTCTGACCTCATGCAAATAAAATTTTTTAAAAGAAAATTAAAGAGGCTTACTTTATTTAAAAAAAAAAACGCAACTGGAAAACATGAAGTCTAAGTTTCCATTGAAATGTTTTAATTAGTGTTTATATTTTGTTTATTCAAGAGCTTATAATGCCAAGTGTCTTCATGTCCTTGATTCACAGTCACAGAACATCTATAGAACATGAACATGAGAGGTCCAACTACAGAGTATAGCACACAAAAACATAAAGTCTTACCTTCAAGATGCTTCCATTTAGAATCAGACTGGAAATCCAAAGGGATTATAGTCTTAACAGGTTATAGGGAGCCACAATGAATTAATGATCAGCTGATAGATCTGGAGTCTAGAGGGATTAACTTCCCTATATAGCTTGCTTTTCAGATCCTTCCCTCACCCTCAATTCCAGTTTCTTCAGGGAGGATCCTATCAGCCTTCAAGGAAGTAATGGGATCATTATAAATAAGAAGTAGTGGTATATAGTACAAAGAATATGCCCAGTGAATTTTTGTTATTTTTCATCTTCTACTCCTTCCTCTGTGAACTACTTCAAACCTTGTGATTCTTGTAGTGCTTGCCAATTCTATCCCATCTTCCTGGTGCTAAGGATTATTCAGTGTTATGCCTATTAGCCAGGCCAGGCCACTTACAATCTCTAAGATTTTTAAAAAATTAGATAAATTATTAGGCAAGGAAAAGAAAAAAAAAGGCATCCAATTTAGAAAGGAAGAAGTGAAACTGCCTCTATTTTCAGGTTACATGAAAGTCCCAAAGACTCCACCAAAAAATGTCAAAACTATTAAATAAATTCAGTAAAATTATAGGATATAATAAATATATAAAATCAATATACAACAATCTGTTGTGTTTCCATATGCTAGTAATAAACTGCCAGAAAATGAAATTAAGAAAATCCCACTAATAATTGCATTAAAAATTATAAAATACCTAGGAATAAATTTAACCAAGGAGGTGAAAGCTCTGTACCCTGAAAACTATAATACTGATGAAAATAACTGAAAACATAATAAATTAGAAAGATATGCTGTGCTCATGGATTGGAAGGAAATTATTAATACATCCATACTCTCCAAAGCAATCAATAGGTATAATTAAATCCCTATCAAAATTCCAACAGGGTTTTCCACAGAACAAAAATAAGTCTAAAATTTATATGGAACTATAAAAGGTCTTGAGCGATCAAAACAGTCTTGGAAAGAACATGGATGGAGACATCATGTTTCATGATTTTAAATTATATTACAGATCTAAAGCAATCAAAACAGTAAGGTATGGCATATAAAGAGATCAGTGGAATAGAATACAGAGTCCAGGAATAAACCCAGACATATATAATCAATTAATTTATAATGTGGGCATCAAGAATGTACAATGGGTAAAGGAAAGTCTCTTCAATAAATGGTGTTGGCAAAACTTGACAGTCTCATGCAAAAGGAAAAATCTGGATCAAGCCACTACCTTATACCATACACAAAAATCAACTCAAAAATAGATTAAAGAATGTAAGAACTAAAACTCCCAGAAGAAAACATAGGTGGTAAGTTCCTTGACATAGGTCTTGGTGATGATTTTTTGGATTTGATTCCAAAAGCAAAGGTGGCAACAACAATCAAAAATCTAAACAAGTCTGATTATATCAAACTAAAGAGGTTTTGTATTCCAAAGGAAATTATGAACAAAATGAAAAGACAATATACTGAATGGGAGAAAGGATTTGCAAATAATTACTGATAAGGGGTTAATATACAATATATATATAAAACACATACTATTCAATAGTTAAAAACTTTTTAAAAAGTAGAACAACAAATATTGACGAGAGTGTGGAGAAAAAGTGTGGAGTGTTGGTGGGAATGTAGATTGGTCTTGCCCCTATGGAAAACAGTATGGAGGTTATTCAAAATATTAAAAATAGGGCCTCCCTGGTTGTGCAAGGGGTTAATCATTGCACTATGAAGCTACTGCAGCCTCTGCAGCACAAGTTTGATCCCTGGTTGGCCAGGGAGATACCCACATGGTGCAGCAGACCTCTCCTGACTCGCCCACTGTTCCCCTTAGCAGTGTTTTCAACCTGCCTGTTCTGCTCCTCACTCTGTCTCTGGTGAATCCTCTCACCCTCCACACCTCTGACCTGTACCCCAGTTCTTGTATGCATAAATAAATCTTTAAAAAAATAAATAAAAAAACACCAAAATATTAAAAATAAATGCACCACATGACCCAGCAGTTTCACTCCTAGGTCTCTGTTGGAAGAATTCAAAAATGTTAATTCAAATGCATCCTATGTTCATTGCAGCACTGTGTATATTATCCATGTTAACATATATTATATGTATATATATATATATATGCCACACCTTCTTAATACAATCATCTGTCATATATATCTCATATATATATATGTTGGAATACTACTCAGCTATAAAGAAGAATGAACTCTTGCCATTGTGACAACATGGATTGAACTGGAAAAGATGTGGTATATATGGAACAGAGAAAGACAAAATAAAGGAAATGACAAAACTAAACCCAAACAAACACTAAAAATATGACTGCAGAATTGAGACTACTAGAGGGGAGTGAAATTGGGAGTGGGGACAGAGGGAGGATGGGGCACAATGGTCATTGGTAAAGGAATATGGGTGTTTTGGTGCTGGGAGTGGTGTGGTGACATATATCTGAGGAGTTATGAACCTAATTCCCCTAATCACATACAGTGTTGTAAATCAATGTTACCTCAATAATAATACTACTAATAATAAAACAGACAGAGGATCTGAATAAACATTTTCCAAAGAAGTTCTACAGATGGCTAATGCATACATGAAAAAGTGTTCAACATCACTAAGTATCAGGGAAATGCAAAACAAAACAATGAGGTCAACTCACACCTGTTAGAATGGCTATTAGCAAAAAGACAAGAAATAAATGTTGGCAAGGATGTGGAGAAAATGGAACCATTGTGCTTTTGGTGGGAATGTAACTTGGTGGAGTCATTGTAGAAGACAGTATGAAATTTCCTAAAAAATTACAAATAGAAATACCATATGATCCAGCAATTCTACTTCTGGGTAGTGATTTGAAGGAAATGAAAATACTAACTCAAAAAGACATATGCACCCCTCCCCCCTTCTCATATTCACTGTAGCATTATTTACAATAACCAAGACCTGGAAACAACCCATGTCCATTGACAAATAAATGGATAAAGGAAATGTGGTATGGCTATATAATGGAATACTATTCATCCATAAAAAGGAAATGCTGCCATTTGTGTTAATGGTAATAGATGTCAAGGGCATTGGACTAGGTGAAATAAGTTAGATGGAGAAAGACAAATATCATATGCTCTTATTTACACATAGACTCTGCAAAAAACCCACAAAAACCAAAACCCCAAATTAAAAACAAAATGAAACTGAACTCAGATACACAGAATAGGTAGGTGGTTGCAAGATGTAGGGGGTGGGGAAGTGGGCAAAATGGGAGAAGGTGGTCAAAAGTTATAAACATCCAGTTTTAAAATATGAAATAAACAACTCATGGGGATGCAATACAGAGCATGGGAACTACAGTTAACAATATTGTATTGAATATCTAAAAGATGTTAAGCGAGATCTTAAAATGTTCTCATCACGAGAAAAAAAATTATGAGTGGTGAATGTAAACTATAATTATTGTGCTAATTTTGTAATACATATGGATATTGAATCATTAATTATGTTGTACACCCGAAGCTAAACATGTTTGATGTCAATTATATCTCAATAAAAATGTATTATATAAATTGTATAATTATTTACTATATTTTACAGATTTGCATTTGAAGCCAGATGCTGGTAGTTAAAAGTTGAATAAGCTTGACCAATTATTTCCTTAACCTCAATTTCTTCATCCATAAAATTGGAGTAATAAGATTGACAAGATAACATTTTGAGATATAAAACTAGGTTACTGATTTAATTTTAAATTCTCTTCTCTTCCAGAGTTTGGATCTATTTCTCCTCCCCTTGAATCTGGAGAGACCCTATAGCAGGAGTGGGAGCAAGATTTTGTTCAAAAATCATGCTAACCAGTTCCTAGTGTAGATCTTTTCATCACTGGCAGTTTCTGCCTCTGTGTCTAGTATGTTACAGAGAGATAGTGAACCGAAAAAGTATTAAAAATAAAAAGTATTAAGACTCTAAGACCCCAAACATGTGACTGAAGAAATATCCTCCAGTGAAAACCACATAGGTTCCTGACTCACAACAGCACAGAAGCAGGAGGGGACTGATGCAGGTGTGGGGTTTAGGGTGACACTGATTTTTCTGCAGAGCAGTAAAATACTTCTGGGGTGGGTATGGAGGGAGACTAAGCTTGCACCCATGTGGTAGCTAATGGTGATCCACTCTGTGGCTCACAGCACACTGCCAAGCCAAGATCTTCCGAAAGTTTGTTATGTCTCATATTTTGATCCATAAAACCATACACTGTCCCCACTCTGTCTCTGGTGAATGCTCTCAAACCTCCCCCTGCACCCCACACACACCTCTGGCCTACACCCCAGTTCTTGTATGCATAAATAAATAAATAAATCTTTAAAAAAAATCGTACACTGTAACAAAATGTTTGTTTTTAAAAATTGAGGTAACATTGGTTTACAACATGTTTGTGTTTTAGAAGTACAGGATCTCAGGATCTCTCTCTTTGGTGTTGTTACCACACCAAAGACAAAATGGTTATTTTAAGTTAATGGGTTTGTTATGCAGTAATACCTACCAGAGCACCCTGTTGATTCTCTGTTGCTGCATAATGAATCACCTCAAAACTTAGTAGTTTAAACAACAGCTATCATTACATTATGTTTCATTATTCTGGAGGCTGATGGGCTCGGCTACCTGGCTGTCACTTATAATCTTTCCTACAGTTGTAATTAGAAGGTGACTGATGTCTGAAATCATCTTAAAGACTCTCTTAGTTGCACAACTGATGGTTGATGTTGCCTTTTGGTTTGGATCTCAGCTGGGACACTGGTAAAGCATGCACATATACACCTCTCCATGTGGTCTCGGCTCCCTCACAACATGGTAGCCGATTCCAAGCACTATCATCCCTACATCCCTAAAAGGTAGTTTTTAAATCTAATATTGGAAGTCAGAGGGCACAACATCTGTCATTCTTGGCTGATCAAAGAAACCAGAAAAGTCCACCCAAATTCAAGAGGAAGGGATCTTGACTCCACTGATATCCTGAATGGGAGTTTTGCTATGGCACTAGATGAGAAACCTGTGGGACAAGAGCTAGTGCACTTGCCACAGCAGGAAAGACACTTTGCCACCTGCTTACTCTCCATTTCCTCAACATGGGGTTGTGAAAGCAGGAACCCAGAGAAGAAAAGACTCGTGCTCAAGTACTGAGTTTCAAAATAGATTTTTAAGCCAATGGCAGAGAAAATAACCTGAAGGAGTATGTGCTTCTCAAAGGCCTGATTTTCAAGTATCAAAAACTTAAGATCCTTAAATGACTAAACCACACCATAAACTGCAAGACTACATGGCTAACTGAAGACTGTAGCAGTGCAGGCTGGTAGGTGTCTCTGAGAAGGGATTCAGGCTTCTCTTACTCCAGACACATACTCCAAGCCTGCTCAGGGCTTTACAGAAGAGGAAACTTGTCCTTTGCTTTATATCTGGAACTCTGAAGGACTGGAAAAGCCACAGTTTCCTGAATCACAACAGCAAAAAGCAGGAGGGGACGGATGCAGGTATGGGGCTTAGGGTGACACTGATATTTCTGCAGAGCTGCCAAATACTTCTGGGGTGGGTGTGGAGGGAAAATATGCTGGAACCCATGTGGTAGTAACAGAAGCATCAGCAGAAAATAAGCCTCCTCTGCTGACCCAGCCCATTCGCCTGAGGGAAGGTTGTCATGAGAGCAAGTCAAAAAAAGCAAATCTCCACTCAGGTTTCTAGAGGTACCTTATAAAAATGTGGTGTGGTGTCTATTGTCAACACTGCATTTTCTCTCTTACCGAATAAGCAGACCAGAGGCAGAAGCAGAAATTAGGTTGGCGCCATTGGTTTGGACAATACACAGTGTATTTAACAAGGAAGTTTCTCTCCCTCTTGGCTCCCTCCTTCTCCACATCTCCTGCTTGAATGAAACCTAGATCCAGCACTTAGTTTTCATTCCTCAGAATCTTTGCTTTCCCTCCCCTGTCTTTTCTTGGGTCACCATACATGTTTCAAGTCACAATGTGACGTGTAGGTCCCCTGTCTCTCCCAGTCCTAACACCCTACTGTAGGCTTAACTCATGCTTAGTTTATGAGACCTAGAGATTTCCCTGCTTCCCAATGCTTACTTTTCAATGCTTCAATGTTTCACCACGGAATCTATTCTCCCTTCTTTTCAAAAGTGTTCAGTGGTTCTCTATCACTTTCATGATAAAAATTAGAAGTTTACTTTTGGCATTTAAGCCCTTATACTCCATCCTTAGAAGCGCACCCTCCACCACATCTAGTAAAGGTGGTGTTCAACTTGGCCTTCTGTGAACCCAGGACACTATAAGAAAGGCCTCTCCACATGTGATAAGCAAAGAGAAGAGCCTGTAAATAGTCCTGTTTTGAACACTTCACATAAGTTCTCACAGAAACAGATTCTTTCATCTGGCTGTTGTACTGGACAAGTTCAGGGGGACAGATAGATCTCTGAAGTAGATAATCATCTCAAAAAGTATGAAAGTAGTCCCTGAATCATATACAGAATGTAAACCAGTGTTAGCTGAATAACGAAACCAAACAAAATTTAAAAAAATTAAGAATGTCAGCTTGTGTCATTATAAAGATAGAAAGGTGGGCCTCCCTGGTGGTGCAGGTGGTTGAGCGCCTGCACTGTGAAGCTGTCCGCAGCCTCTGCAGTGCAGGTTTGATCTCAGTTGGCCAGGGAGATACCCACATGGTGCGGCAGCCCTCTCCTGCCTCACCCGCTTTTCCCCTCAGCAGTGTATTTCAATCTGCCTGTTCTGTTCCCTGCTGTGTTTCTGGTGAATCTTCTCACCCTTCTGCATGTCTGACCTGTACCCGGGTTCTTGTATGTATGAATGAATAAATAAATCTTAAAAAAAAAAAGATAGAAAGGGGGAAGCACTTAGTCAAATAAATCAGGATGTCACCAGACAGATCCAAGTTGACTTCTCCTTAGAATCCCTGTTCAGGAGCCCTGTTCAGCCACCACCATCTCATCTTCTCAACTGCTCCGACTAATCAGACTACATCATTAAAGTTAGAACCACTATGTTTTCAGCAAGTTAAAATATCTGCTCTAAAGTTCCCTGGCAGTTATTGCTTGAAAGAAATGAATAATCATAGCATTGCAATTTCCTACTGCTTGTTAGAACACTCTAAGTTCTGCAATAGGGTAAGTTTGGAGGCTGGATGACAGGTCAAAAAACAGTTCTTTGGCTGGTCACTTACATTTGGACACAACCTGCTGAACAGCAGCCTCATATTCTGCATGCAAAACACTCAACTCTGGGTAAGGTAAATCATTCCACAAGTGAACTCCTCCCACATCCACAACAGTTGAGAAGAGTCCCTGAAGTCTGGACACAGTGCTGTGGCGCTGAGCCAATAATCTTCACAGTGGTTACGAAACAGCTGCAAATCCATGTTTATGTCATGCCTTGTACAAATACTATATAAAGGACACAGTAAGACAAGGATATATGGCTTTGCTAGTGCTAATGAAGAAAAGAAGCTGATTTCACTAAAAAACAAAACAAAACTACCCCTTCCAAAATAACCCAAACACTTAAGCATAACCTCCAATGTTTCCCAATCTTGAATTCTAAAATGTATAGTTAACTTTTCATATTTTTTCTCACTCCACCACCCAGCAAAAGAACTTTTACTTTCATCTTTTAAATTTATCAGTCTAGTTATTCACAGCATGGAGGGGAAATAACTAACCACAAACCAAACAGAAAGAGTCTGTGTGATCTCTCAGTCTGTCCGTATTGATTTTTACCTGGCAGCAGACAACGCACTTTTGGGACAAGAGATATTGTCATTTCCACTATGCTGTCTGTGAAAAGAGGGAAGAAAACACTAATTTACTAAGATCTTTTTTCTGATTCCCCTTGAATGCCAGGAAAGCAAATATGAGAGCCCAGTTTACTACATGATTTTAATTCTTTCAAAATGGGAAATGAAGGTTACGTGAACTTTTGGATCCTGTAGATCTCAGTAAATTTTATTAATCTTAATCTCAAGGCTTTTGTTTCTATTTGCTAAAGAAAAGCAACCTAATGGTAGAATTAGCATGTTTATTTGTATAAAATAATTTGTTCTCCTGTAGACTGAAAAAAAAAAGAGCAACATTTATAAGCAAGAAACTTTCAACAAATAGTTGCAACAGATACTCTATGAGTTAGGGATGTCAGGGTGTGAAAGCAAAGCGGAGTGACCCAGAGAATTTGTAATACAAAGGGGTTTGAGAAAATCTCTATTCCTCCCAGGTTCAAGTTAGGTGTTTTAAACCTTTCAGTATATAGGATTAAAAACGGGAGCTGCTAAAATCCCAGCTCATGGTGGCAAAACAGAATTACAAACTCACTGAAAACTCAACAAATTATTTAGAGTCCTGGAATTTCAACTGCTTCTAATGCAATAAAACATAGGCACTGTCCCCCTTCACAAAGCAAATCATGGGAAGATATCTGATAGAGACCCTAAAGTGTCAAGTCTTTGATGTTTTATATGCAAGTTTTGACCAAAGTTTGATGTTTTTTAACTTGTTTACTGTGGCCTCTGGTGATTCCTTACTATAATCTGTTTGATATACATGATTAAATAAAAAACATTTGGGTTACACATTCTCATTGTGACAAATATTTTACCATATTCTAAATATCACCTAATTAAATGGTCATATTTTTACTTCTTGACTGACCTGGAGAAATAATTGGGGTAGAAAAGAGTAAGGCATCAATAAATGTAAATTAATTATCCTGGTAAATTAAGTGTAATAACCTAGATATCATTTTTGTCAGCTTCAGTTTAGATGACCTCATCAATGAGTCTGAAAATATTATACATTTTTGTTTTATTCCATTTTTTTTTAAAACATCCTGTCCAACTATCTACCCAACCAGTAAATCCTATCATTTTTTCTCCAGTTGCCTCTCACTATTTTTCTTTTGGTTTCCACCAAATTCATATCATCTGAAATGTAGATAAAAGCAATGAACTTCCAAGAATCTTTCTGCTTATATGCTACTTTCCTTCCAATCTATTCTATATGTGAATAATTTGCTTTTTATAATTTATGAAAGTAGTATGCATATGCTAAGAATTTGAGGGCTACTACTACATTAAAAGGAAGTATCTCCTATTACTTCTTACCAAGTCCATTTTCTATTATTTACATTTTAGTACTTTTTCTGGTTTTAGTTCTTCTGAGATTAAAGTTGCGTCTCTAAAGATTTAAATATGTTCTATTCTTGACTTATCAACATAGTAAAAAACATGGATAAGATAGTATTTATCTTCTGCTATGCAAGAAATTCAACATACTTCTGTTACTTCCTGCCTCCTTTCACAATCATTGGTAATACTGTATTTAATTTTTCTAGTTGTTATCTTTACAACTTTGAGTAATGTTCTTGAAATTCTTTTTCTTGACTCATTCCAACGAATATTACCTGTTGCCTCTCCATTATGTTTCTTCTCAACTTTCTCTGCTTTTAATTTGTGTTGTTTTCCCATCATCACATTTAGCCTTTATATTTACATTAATTTCTAAGACTGCAATTAAATCTTCCTTATTGTGATTATGTAACAGGGTGGTCCCCAGGAAAGGGGGAGGTTCCCTGCCCCACCCAAGGGAGGGTGGAGCTGAGCAGGAAGAGGAGAAGCTGCAGAAGAGACTGAGGAAGGAAGCAGGATGGAGCCAGGAGACCTGGAGAAGGCGCGTGGAGCCTAGAGACACGTGAAGAAACTGTGCTTGTCTTTTGGTCGTGGACTGGGTGACACAGATGTGGGTGAGACCCGTGGGGAGGTGACAATGGCAGCTTTTATCTTGATGTTGATTTTGCTCTTTTCCTTCCGGGCTTGTTCGGTTGTTTGTGACCCTTTTCTGTGGGTCCCCACTGGAGGATGCTTTAGACTTGTGGCAGGCCTTGGGGCCTTGCTCTGGGCCAATCCCATTTGGATGGACTTTTACCCACGAGGGGATGGGTAAATTTGGGTGCTTGATTTAGAAACTAGATTCTTTGCCTTACCTGTATTGTTTCCTAGTTTTATTAAAGTTCCTTTTCATTAAAGTCTCCTATGTTTTGTGTTGATGCGGCGGATGGCAGAACCCATTTAGAATAGGCAGGTTTGCGGGGTTTGGGCTGCCCCTCTCCCTGTCCTATAACAATTATAGGTTGCTTCTAACCTTGAAACTCATTTATGAGAATAATTTCTTATTCTCTCCAAAATCAAGTGGTATTTCCTTTCATAGAAAAAGAAATATAATCTCATTAAATCTTGCAATCAGAAGGATATTCTAATGAAAGCATCAAGGTCAAATGGATTCTGGTGTGTGTGTATGTTTTACATGTCATTAATTGTTCAAAAGCATGTTTCATTGCATTTTAAGATTAAACTTAAAATACTAATACATCTATATGTATTAGACATATTTGTATTTCTATATGTTATTTCTATAGTTTGCTTTTCCTAGAGCTTTTAACCATTTTTGACAGAAAAAACATTTACCATCATAATGATTAAAAAACTCAGATTCTAGATACAAATTTATAATACAATCTGACTTTTCTTCAAGACATTTTTCATGGAACGCACTACCTCACTTGGATCAATTACTATGATTTTGCTGCTGGCATTCTAGTATTTCTCACAACTGAATTCTTTCATTAGTTCTACAGTTTTGGAATACTCTGATATCCTTTTTTTCCCCCTTATTTTCTGAAGTACAAGTTTAAGTTATTTGAGAGGTAAGAGAGAAAAAGTTTCCAAGTTGTTTCAGGTCAGAAAACACCTACTTGCTCTCATATTTTTTGTCACTTGAGCTAAGTGTAAAGAACTTCAGCTCCCAAATCACTTCCTTTAGGAATCTAAAAGCATGATTTATGGACTTCCAGCCTCGAGCATTGCTTATTTGAGTTCACACTGTTCAGGTGAACATCCCGCTTCTGTGGGCGTTCTCATATCTGACTTTCCACTCCAGGAGCTCTGAGACCTCTTTTATCTTGAAATTTCAACACGATGGTGTGGGGTGCATTCTACTCAACATTTAATGATCTCTTATAATCTGAACCTTTTTATGCCTTTCTTTTTCTCCCTTATCTTTTTTCCTTTAGAAATTCTTTTTAAACAATATTTAAGTTTCTAGATCATCTTTCCATCTCTTTAATGCTTTTCTCATATTTTCTATCTTCTGATTACTTTATACTCAGAAATTCTCTTTAGTCTCACTCGGTAAGCCTTTTCTTTCGATTTTTAACTTGATAATTACATTTTTAACTTGCCAGAACTCACGTTGTTGGGATTATGCAAAGCAGAGTTAGAAAGATAAAGAAATTTTGGATCCTTGTACCTATATGTATAAAGAAACAAGGTGGATAAATGGACAAAATAAAATAATCTAGTGGATGTTAAAAATAGAAATGAGTTTACCAGTTTACAAGAGGGTGGGGTGGGAGTAAGGGTGGAGTTGGATATAGCATGATAGTAGGTATCTTGTTTTGTTTTTTAAAAACTTCACATTGTCTAACTACTTCTCATCCATAGAAACTCTTGTTTTGGGAAAGGGGTAGTGGGGTTTAATGGGTGTAATACTTTTTATACCATCTAATGATAAAACATTTTGTTTTCTTCTATTCTCAGAATTATTTCATCCAAATCATAATAATTCTGAAATATTTCACCTGCTCCTGCTCTATTTTTGCTTATTTTTTTTCCTGTTGCTCCTATTTTATTTAGCTAGCAATATAACCTATTTATTCCCTTTCCATATTCTAGAAGTTGGTCAATTGCTGGATTCAATTCATGTTTATAGAGTGGCCATGGACTTGCTCTTTTAAAATTATTATTTCAAATTGAAGTTCTGAAGAGAAGGGAAGCTAAACTGTGTGTTTAGACTCATATCCTAAAACAAGACTCACTAATTTTTCTAGAGAGCATTTACATGATGTTCAATATTTCCTACTATCTAAAATATAAAGTGAAACTAACTTAGTCTGGCAATTTGGGACTCTGCACAGTTTGACATCAGTTAATCTCCATTATTTTCATTAGGAATCAGTCATTCCTATAGCCCCTTAAAATGGTTTGTGTTCTCTTCCTTATATTTTCTGATCGGTGCTTGGCATATCCCTTTTCCTCCTTGTCACCCACCCATAGGGTAGGCTCAGATCAAAGTCTACCTCCTCTGAAGTCTATGACTATCCTGGGATAGCCAGGATAATTCTGTATTATTTAAAAACATCTGAGTCACTTCCAGGTAAATGATCCCAATCATTGTGCCAGCAATGCCAATTTTTCCAAAATAATTCTATCTATGTGGAATTAAATTTTCAAAGCAAACATTTCATGTTTTTCTTTCTTTCTTTTTTTATATTTTAGAAGGATAGGTTTATTAGGAAAAGGAGAAAGAAAAAGAGAGGCACCTGCATAATCACAGGTGGGTAGGAGAGTTTCTCATGTTATATTTTTTATTATATAATGAAAATAGAAATTTCAATACGATGCAGCTCTTAAAAAAAATAAAGCAGCATGCCCAAGTTAGGCAACCATTAGTGTATATTTTCTCAAGGTGTTATAGGGCAGCCCCGATACAAAATGGGGTGCTTGCCTGTGGGTCCTCACCAGCTCGCTTAAAAGGACTTATCAATGCTCTACTGCAGGCACACACGAAAGGTCAATAAAAGGTTTATTTACAAGGGAAGGGGAAATGAGGAAATGTACAGCTCAGGGAGAAAAGTGGGAGGCAAAGTTTTAAATGCGTCCTACCTGATCTGCCGATCAGGAATCCCAAATGGCACTCAGAGCTGGCTGCAAGCAAGGAGCCATGAAGCCAGGAGGCGAGCGACAGAGCGAGAGACCCCAAGGCCCATGTATTTGGTTTTTATACCCAACCTGGCTGCTTAACTCCACCCTCAGGTCCCAGCCACCTTCCCTTTGGTGGTGATGGGATTTGTCTTTCCCAATGTCTTGATGACTTTGGTCTGGAGTGGGGGTGGAGTCCACAAAGCCTGTATGGGATTAGCTCAGAACATCCTTTCCCCCTAACAAAGGTAGGAGGCAAGAGTGGTTGAATATTCTTATTTCAAGACATCTTCATATAATTACGCTACTAATTGTTGGAAGCAATAATGTCATAACACAATGTTCCAAGTACTCAATTCATATTTTTTGACAAACTAAGCAAAGGTTTTTCTTTTTTTAAGCCAACTTCTGGAAGAGAATGGTTAAGTTCAGCATATAGCCAAAGTAATGTTGCATAAGCAGCATTACCTCATATATTCTGAAACATTATTCCCCAAGAGCAAAACTGAAGTTAGAAACACAAGAATCCCATGAGAGAAAATTTACCAAGCAGGTAGCAGCTAGCCTAGTCATTGCCTTGAGAAATCATAACATAATAACACAAGAGCATTCTGAAAGTCCAAGGTCCATTCTGAAAACATAGGTATGAATAAAGTCTTAACTTATACTCCAAAGCAGAGATACAAGGCATTTAAAAATTAAAAACATCCTCATGACCTAGAATTTATCCCCTTAGGGAGACACTCTGAGGCTTATCTTGACCTTTACCGTTCTTGTTCCCTAATGTTGTTTGATATTAACCTGATTATCTGTGATCCACTTGAACTGCTTTCTTGAAGACAGAAACAAGACTAATTTTAGAACAGAGACAAACATATCAGTGCATGTATTTTAAGCAGAATGATATTTGCTGTAAGGGATGTTAAAATCTGTCATCCAAAGTACAAGTCACTGGGAAACCCTGATGCAAAGTCTGTTTTATGGATAATACAGAACTCAAGAAGTGACTAATGTCTGAGGGGTATAATTAAAATAGAATGCATCACAGATTGTTTTTGAGAATATGCTTTGGAAATTAAAAACTATACATGTGAAACTTTTTAAAATTCAGGGCATTATCCAATCACGAATTCTGCAGTATAATAAAAGCTATATTCACAGGGGCCATGGAGACACACAGTATGAAATGACCAGTTGGGGTCTTATTTAACAACTCATGATTTAAAACTTTAAAACTTACTAAAGTTATCTATGAAACAGAATCTATGCAGCAAACAATGGTAGGTTGGATAAATAATTGTAGGTCAGCTCCATAGACTATCCTGTAGATGTAAAACTATAGTAATAAACATTGAAAAATTTAAAATAAAAGTTTAAGGAGAAGCATACTAATAACTGAGTAAGATAAGGCTATAACTCTGCAAAATGAGAGCTGGAAGGAAAAATTAAAACAAATGATATGTTAGGGCAGAATTATAGATTATTTGCTTTTGATGATTTCTACTATTAGTTTTTAATGAAGAATTTGAAAATACAGAAGAAAATAAACATGTAAGAGACGCTCAGGAAGGAAGATAGGCAGCAGACAAACTCTGGAATATGTTCGACTAAATGATTGTAGATCTAATATAGTCATAAAATATATCATAAATACATGTAAGTACAAAATGACATGAGATTTTTGCACAGATGGTAGCTAATAGGTTGGAATATGTCTGTGTCTTGAATAGTTTTAATCCAGACAACCAATGTTACATCATCTGTGACACTAACAGTTGTATTTCCACACAGCTGTGTCTATAACGGCAGTAAGGGCAGGAGGGAGAGGAGAGGAAAACATAGGTATGATTTCTGAGACAATCATACTTTTACACACACACACACACACACACACACACACAGAGAGAGAGAGAGAGAGAGAGAGAGAGAGAGAGAGAGAGAGAGAGAGAGAGAGAAAGATTAAAGACATTTGCCTACCATTACTTCCATTCTACCTCCAATCCAATCCTAGATGTTTTTGCTTCTTGGGTATTTCCAAGCATGTGCATCTTATCTGTGAAAACTGCTTGTGGAAATAAATTTGGATTCATACCTACTTGAGTTCTAGTCTTGCACCTACCACTTACTGGCTACATAACTTTAATAAGCTAGTGTCTCTCTAAAACTCAATTTCCTCATAGGTAAAAAAGCATAAAACAGTTTCACAAGGACCTATAAAGATCAATAAGACAACGTATATAAAGTTGCTAGCAGAGTACTTGTGTACAACAGGGATTAAAGTTTGTTCTCTTGTCCACATGTTTCCCCTTTGTACAAAGGCTCTGGTATTCAGGTATTAGTGACAGGGTGTAGGTAGAAATGAAGGTGATTCCAGTTTGTCTGAAGGTTTTTCAGATCTTGCTCACTCCCCAGTACTCACCCATATATGGACCAGACTCCCTAGGCTATAACCAACTTGTTAGTAGCAGGATGAGGCCAGGCTAGACTTGTCTGGACAGCAAAGACCACAATGAGTTTCCAGGAGTGGTTCTGTTTGCAAGTTGTATTCAGAATTTCAATTCTATCTAAACTGATTTCAAGAGCTGGCTGTTGAATACAATAGCCACTGACCACACCTGTGTATTTACAGCGAGTTAAATCAAGTAAAATTTATAATGCATATAAAATGCTGATCAAATGATAGTCCACATTTCAAATGCTCAGTGGATACACGTGACTAGTGATTACACATGAGACAACAATGATGAACATTTTCATCATTGCAGAACATTTAGAATTCTGCTCTAAGGTTCTAGGGATATCAATAGGTAGAAGAAATGTCATCGGATTAGTGCCCATCATCTTTGTTCATTAATTATTTCCTTTTTAATGACTCCCAGGCCAGAAAAATAAACTCAGGTTGTGAAATGGGGCAGAAGAAACACAGCTCTTGATCAGGGGTCCTTAGTGTACCCAAGCATTCCAGTCACGGGCTTATGAGACATCAATAGCATTCTTTCCACATACCGCAATCCACTTGTAAAGAAAATTCTGATAAGATATGTCAACCTCAAAGTAACTTGTGACATTTTTGCTGGCAAAAATGAGTACTACTTAACCAGATCCTGTTACTCTATGCAAAAGAGAGAGATCTCCTATAGGGATATGTAATGTATTAAGGTTTGCTAAGTAGTTGACAATTCTGTTTCTGTATACGACGCAGTAGTTGCCTGTGGTGCTGCAAAGTAGCAGGTAACACAAACTTGTAAGTGAGGGATGTGACATCAAAACTACTTCATAAACTGCTTAGAGTTTCACTCTGAATCAGTAAAATCAATTATTAAGGCTGGTTCCTAATATTCAATTCTGTCAACAGGGGGCTCTGGTGAGTTAGTTATAATGGCTATACAAATATCAAACTTCTTATAAACTAGCAATTTGTCTCCTATAGCATTTTTTTAATTTAAAAATATTTATTTATTTTATAGAAGAACTGGGGTTTAAGCCAGAGATGCAGGGGTTGAGAGGATTCACCAGATACAGAGTGGGGACCAGAACAGGCAGATTTACTGAACTTTACTGTTAAGGGGAGCAGCAGGGGAAGACAGGAGAGGTCTGCTGCACTATATGTGGGTTAGCTCCCTGGCTGGGGATGGAACTCAGGCCACAGAGTTGATAGTACTGAGACTTAGCCCATAGGCCACCAGAGAGGCCCTCCTATAACATTTTAAAATGAAAAAATGAAGCATTAGCTTGCTTAAAACAAATGTATTGTCCTTGTGATCAATTTTCATGTTTCTACAAAGAGGAATTCTTGTGAAGTTTTCATCTGCCCAGGTACATTTGGACTTCTGAGTGCTACCTGGGATGGGAGTAGGTGGGGAGTCTCCCTGCCTAGCAGACCAGGAGGTCAATCCATGACCTCCAAAGCAAGTGGTCTCAACGCTTCCAGATCATCCTTCTGTTTCTCTGGTCAGATCTGTTGTTATTCATAAACAGACAGTGATACTTTCTCTGTTTATCTCTGATTGTTCCACCTTCCCCTCCCTTATCAGATGGTCTTACCTCTGACTTCCCAGGTATATTGAAGTCATTATATAAGAACTTTAGCCCAGCGCCCAAACCAACACTTTTACTTGCAAGCCAGTCATCTCTTTCTGTCTTCCTGTTTGTTGCCAGGAAGAGGTGAACCAGTTGCTTCCCTACTCTTAAAGGCCTGCTCTGTAACTTTTGGCCAGACCCTTATATGCCTTCTATTGGCTTCTTCCCGGCAGCAACTCAACCCATCGTCTCCTCACCTTAAATTAGCTCTCCTTCTTCACTGGCCCTCTCTCTCCTTATAGCCATATAAAAGGTTATCTAAACCTTCTGTCTCCACTTCTCAATTTCTCCTTCACTCTTCAACTTGTGGCATGCTGGTCCACACTTACCACGCCACTGAAATCTCCTGGGAGTCCACTGAACTCCATGGTCTCTGTGTGACTAATTTCTCCTTTGGTGCCCTGAAGGGGCTCCTTTAAGGATCAATGTGTGTTTCTGTGAAAGACCCCTCTCTATCGGTCCCTTTTTTGAACACCTCATTCTGTGTTCTCTATAGACCTTACCTTACTTTGATTTTCCTCTCAGCACTGAAATAGTGCTTGCCACACAGCACACATTCAATAAATGTGAGGGAAGAATTAACCCTTGACTTCTTGTCCAGTCCTGTCCAATTTACCTGTTGAATTGTACCAAATGCACCCATTTCTCCATCTGTCATGACCTCTGTGTCTCTCTACTTCTAATCTTATCTCCTTTGATCATTCCCCACACAGCTGCCAGAGTGATCATTCTAACATAGGAAACTGGTGGATTTCCTTCTCTTCTTAAAATACTTCAAACACCACTTTCAGGATACAACCCAAAGTTCCTCATTGGCTTCTCAAGGCCCTTCCTGACCTGTCTGCTTATCCAGTCTTGTCTTTTCCATTCCCTTGCTGTTGCAGCTCCTTGTTGAAGTTCTTTCAATTCACTAATATGCCATTGGCTTCTCTTATTTCTCTCCCAGTCGCTGAAGACGCCATTTTTTATGCCCAAATAACCTTTCTCTGCAGTCTTTTTGTCCCCAACACATGGCCAGCTCTTCATTTTCCTTCAGGTCTTAGATAAGATATGGTCTCTTGGAAGTTCTGCTTTGCTGTTGTTAGGGGGAAAGGATGTTCTGAGCTAATTCCACGCAGGCTTTGTGGACTCCACCCCCACTCCAGACCAAAGCCATCAAGACATTGGGAAAGACAAATCCCGTCACCACCAAAGGGAAGGTGGATGGGACCTGAGGGTGGAGTTAAGCAGCCAGGTTTGGTATAAAAACCAGACACGTGGGCCTTGGGGGGCTCGCTCTGTCGCTCGCCTCCTGGCTTCATGGCTCCTGGCTCACGGCCAGCTCTCAGAGCGCCATTTGGGATTCCAGATCAGCGGATTGGGAGGGATGCATTTAAAACTTTGTCTCCCACTTTTCTCCCTGAGCTGTACATTTCCTCATTTGCCCTTCCCTTGTAAATGAACCTTTTATTAACCTTTCGCGTGTGCCTGCAGTAGAGCATTGATAAGTCCTTTTAAGCGCGTGGGTGAGGACCCATAGTCAGGTACCCCGTTTTGTATCGGGGCTGCCCTATAACACTGTCACTGCTAGGGGTTCCCATGGAACCCTGTACTTTTCCCACCAAAGTGCTTAGCCCCCTGCAGTAGCCCTGCCTGCTTCATCAGCATTCCCCACAGAGCACCAAGGCCCCATCAGTGTGCAGAGCTGACTTTCTTTTTTTCTTCTTTTCTTAAAAATATTTTATTTTATATAATTCTTACATCATTTTTCATTTTTATACAATGTATGCATTTTCATTTTGGTTATATTCCCCGTACAATTGCACCCCCCTTATTTTGACTCTAGTTCTTCTTCTTCCAGCCCCTCCCTTTACCCCCCCTCCCCCCGTAGTGTGTCTCTGGTTTATAGTTGCTTGTTGATTTTGATTATCACTTTGTATTGATTAGTCTTTTTTCTGGTCTCTTATTTAGGTTTTCTAAATTCCTGCTATGAGTGAGACCATCCGGTATTTTTCTTTTTCTTTCTGACTTACTTCGCTGAGCATGATCCCTTCCAGCTCCATCCATGATGTGCAAACTGCATGTGTTTATCTTTTTTGATCACTGAGTAATATTCCATTGTGTATATGTACCACATCTTCTTGATCCAGTCATCAGAGCTTTCTTGCCCCAAATATACCCTCTGCCCTTGCACAGTAATGGTATTCACAGTGAATATTTAAAACATAATTCTTTGGGACATTTCAAACATCCAGAAAAGTAGAAATATGCTGTATAACAGTATACTATACATTCTCAGTCATGAGCTATGTTTAGTAATTGTTAACATTTAGCCATATTTTCTTCATCTAACCATCTATATTTATTTGACAAATCATTCTGAAGTAAATCACAGAGAAAATGAATTCTTAAGCCTTACCAACATTTCCACAGACCAGATAAAATAAGCTACTGAGGAGAAAGAACCATGAGTAAAACCTCTAAATCCCTACTTAAGCATACCTCAGTGGAATTCAGAAATAAGAACATTAATTTCTGCACTAGATACTTTTATAAATATACTCTCATCCCATCATTTAATTCCCATGAATTTTGTAAGGTAACTTCATTAATAAATAAAAGAAACCCTATGATGAACCTGTGCTCTAGGAGGAAAAGGGAAAGAAAATCAACATTTGTTCCCAATACCTGCTACCTTAGATTATACTCACAACAAACTCAAGGTGTAAAAGCCCCATGAAATCAGGTTTTTTGCCTCGATGGCCCTCATCAAGATCCCTAACTACTTCTTGGTTGCTAAACCAACAGATATTTTTAAAGTCAGTATCTTAGTGAAACATTTAGACATAGGCCTTGGATCATTCCTGAAAATGCTATTTCCCCTTCATTTCCATGACAACACACCCAATGGCTCTTTCTCCTGTGTTTTTGGCTAATCATTACCAAAACATAAATGAAACCAATAATTTTCAGTGATTTGCTTCTGGCTTCAGTGAGGGCCAGGAGGTAGGTGTTAGCAGCCCTGGGGCTCTGTGCATTCTCAGGAAATGTACTCCTCAGGGGATCAGCTATAAATGTATGTAAAGTACATTTACAGCTGATTTTATCTGGAATGTTGGTCAGCAGAAGTACAACTGGAATGACCTCAGAAGGCGATATCCTACAGATTCTGACACAAGTAGACTGTGCCAAAAGGGAGCCAGGAGGAAGCTGCTCTACAGAGAGGCTGCTGCTTCATCTCTACCGCCCTCTGCCCGACAAGCCACCCTGCTTATCACACAATTATTTTCCAAAGTCTCTCCACTTTGATAGTAAGCACACAGACTTCTGTCTTGTTCACCTTTGACTCCTTAGCTGTTAGCATAGGACTTAACACATAGTGGGCAATCATTAAATGTTTGTGGGAGAATGACAAATCTGATCACCTCTGAGTATCCAAGACCAACTTCCTGCCAGGCTCAGCTCAGATGACATCTTTGCCTTTCATTTATTCCTCTCAAGCTCCCATAATATTTTGACTGTATTTCTCCTACAGTGTGTTTTATCTTCTATACTTTATTTTAGCTATTTATGTATATATAGCCCCACCAATGAATTCTATAATACCTAGTAGGCTCTTAATTGATGTGACATAACTATTTAATGTGGATGTATACATAGAACAATTAGCACAGTTCTTTACATATAGGAAATGTTCAATAAATATTATCGAGTAAATTAAATACCATTTCTCATAAATTGTGGTAAGGTTGGCTTCCTGAATTGCAAATGTTTGTAAAGTACTCCAAATGCTTTTCAAAAGAATATGATAGACTGGATTAAAAGTCATGATAGTCATATGCTTAAATAATAGTCTCACTTTTGGGATTTTGTATTAAAGAAATACATGGACAGGCAGCCAAAAAAAAAAAAAAAAAAAAGGCCAACTGTCCCCCCCCAAACTAAACAGAGTCAAGCTAACCAACCAAAACAAAAACAATGAAATCTTAAAAAAAAAAAGTTAGTACAGCATTTCAATGAAAAATTGGAAAGTATTATGTCACACTGATAAAACATAATACTATGCTATCATTTTAACAATAGTTTAGGGACTCATGAAAAATGCTTGTAGCTAATACTAAATACAAATTTCACATATAATATAACATTCACTATAGAAAAATAGAAATACTTATGGGAAAAACAAAATGAAAAATAAAAATATAGTTACTTGGGGATGGTATTGTAATGGGTGATTTTCTTTTTTCCAAAGTTTCCTTTATTATTTTTATATTAAAAAATAAGTATTTCAACACTATTCTTTACAAGTAGTTGTTCAGTGAGAATCAAGGCATAAAAATTAAATATTTTCCTGAAGAATAACTGCTTCAAGAAACACTAAGATTCACGTGACACTTGAACATGGATGCTGTCATATGATGCTATTTATGTATGGTAAAGTACAGTCATGTTGTTCATGGTACAGAAACAGATTTAGAGGAGCAGCAAATAGAATCTCAGCAACCACAAAACTAATGAAATTACTCACTCAAACAAGCTATAATAGCAGTTCCCCAAAGTGTTAGGAAAGGAGGCTGCAACCCAAAAAGATATGAAGAGAGAAGTAAGGATAACTGAATTCTTGGTTCTCTACCATTTTCTAACCCTTTCCCATCTATTATCTTACAAGGGTCTGTAAACTATATCACTGCTGCCTGTTTTTGTAAATAAAGCTTTAGTGGAACACAAACAAGCCTGGTCATTTATGTTCTGTCTGAAGCCGTTTTCACACTTCAGTCAAACAATTGTGACAGAGACCAAATGGCTGCAAGCCAGAAAATATTTACTATAGAGCCCCAGATATAAGGTTTATGTACAGACAACCTGTTTAAGTATTGGGTGACATTTTTCTATTTCTTTTCTTTTTGAAACACAGAAACCTGGAAGATAGGGCAATCATATAATTTATCATCCAAACTGAAATACCTTTGAGGGTGAAAGGGGTACAACCCAGACTATACTCCAGGACAATGGAAGTAACCCAGGACTGCCCCAAACTATAAATATGTGGGTGCTCTGCTGGAAGGGCTTGTTATATAAGAGCAGGTATCAGAGGGTACTCAATGCCTATACACAAAATCTTAGCGGACTCCTCTCCTTGGTTCTCCCTGTTTTAATTTTCCTTACATGCCTTTCCATCTTGTTCTGTCCCAACTCTCTATTACAGACATTTGAAAAGTCCAGTTGTTTGGACACCACTCAGGTAAAGTATCTCTATTTTATTTAGAGCTGAAGCTTACTCAGTCCTTTAAATAACCTTAATTATTTCAATCAATACAAAATAAGAATTCTGTGCTTGCAAATTATACTTGGTTTACCATCAAAGCAATTCCTTAAAATTCTACTCTTTTTTTAGGTAAAGAATTTTTGCTTTTTCTTCTTGAATATTTAAAAATGACCATTAACCACCGCATTTGCCACAATGAGACCCCCAAATAAATATGGTATATAATCCATTGTTTGAGCTTTCAATAATTACCCATGCCTTGTAGAGAATTATTTAAGAATGAAGCTTCTAATGTTATTCCACAATGAAAATCAAAAGAAAATACCTCCCTTCCAAATAATAATTTGATGCTGTCGGTAAAAGCAAATAAAAGATGTTTAGAGTACCTTTGATAAAATCTAGGACATTGTGAGACTATCCTCTATGTGAACAAGAATAGCTTATCGCTCTGAAACCTCACTGGATGGCTTTCCAAATATTGCCATCTGGTGGAATTTCAGTTAATTGTTCCTTTGTTCTGGGGAACTCCTGGATGTGAATGAACCTTGAGGTCTTTATTAGAGGGACTCAATACCAGTGACTTTAACTTCAGTTAAGTTGCCTTAACTGAAGGTCAAATGATTGTGTTTCAAACACAAATCCAAAATTGAAAAAATGAGGCTGTCTGGGTCTTCATCTCCTTTCCAACATACCTGTCACTCTCTGTTAGTAAGTCAACTGTTAGTTGCCTTGATATTTAACAAGATCAGATAAAAATCATTTATTCACAAATAACTGGAAATGTCATGAGGTCATTTGATTTTATCTTGATATTCTCTCCCTCATCACTCACAAGATCTCTAAAATTAAACTTTATTTTTAATTTTTTTTATTTTTTACATCATTGTTCATTTTTAAACATTTGCTTCCCCCCACCCACTCAGTTGTAGTCTACATAGAGTTTCCTTCACCAATGCACCCGTGCACCATTACCTCAGTCCCCTGTGCTCCTCCCTCCCTCCCTCTAATCCCTCTTCCTCTCCTCCCCTGCAGTACGTCTCTGATTTATAATTGTCTGTTTTTGCTCTGTTGTGTTTAGTACAGTTATTATTTTTTTACACTGATGTCTTATTTGGTTCCCCTATATTCCTGCTATATGTGAAACCATCCGATATTTTTCTTTTTCCTCTAGCTTATTTCGCTGAGCATAATCCTACCATAAGACCACTACCTTTCACCATGCACAAAAATCAACTCAAAATGGATAAAAGAACTAGACATAAGACCTGAAACCTTAAAATGTATAGAAGAAGATACAGGTAAAACACTACAAGACATACATCGCAATAACATCTTTAAAGACTCATCACCCAAAGCAAAGAAAGTCAAGGCAAAGATAAACACGAGGGATTATATCAAACTGAAAATCTTCTGTACAACGAAAGAGACATTAACCAAAACAGAGAGACACCCCACTGATTGGGAAAAAAATCTTTGCACCCCAGTCAACTGATAAGGGACTGATCACAAAGATATACAAAGAACTCACAGGACTCAACAAAAACAAAATAAACAATCCAGTCAAGAAATGGGTAGAAGAATTTAAAAGACATTTCTCCAAAGAGGAAATGCAAATGGCCAACAGGCAAATGAAAAAATGTTCAACATCCCTTATCATCAGGGAAATGCAAATTAAAACCACATTGAGATACCACCTTACACCAGTGAGAATGGCACATAAAATTAAACTTTCATTGGCATGACCATTTTTGGAGAAATTGCTGGTAGCAGTTAATTAGCTCTCAGTACATGTGGGAAATGGAATATCGTTTGAAAAATGTTTTAACGGAGCATGTTTATTCCGGTGTTCACTTGTTCACTCTAATTGGTAAGAGAGTTTAGAAAATAGATTTGTTTCAAAGGCATTAATAACACTCATTCCATTTAAACTGAAAAAAAGGAGATGACACAATTTATATTTAAATCTTACCTTGAGCATCCAGGCTCTCTCCCTGGCTGTCGAGATGAACGGTTCCTCTGAGAAATGGGACACTATGAAGGTAAAAATAAAAAAAAAAACAAAAAACAAAAAACACAGATTGAACATTTAGTATGATGAAAACCTAGGAGCAAAGAGTTATAATTTAGTTCATTGGGGAATGAAAAGGAAATTAAAGAAAACATACATTAAAAAATCCAAATTCAGTAATTTTTACCTCCTGAGAGAGATTAAGTCAGCAAAATAGCAATGCAATAGGATTCTCAATCTATGTTATTAGATCAGTTCTTAGGTTGATTAATTTTAGTTGTGAAAATTTAATATAATGTCAATTCTATGAAAAGATTTTGTTTACCTTTTTCTCTGATAATCTGATGTCATGGGACTCACTAGCTACCAGATAACCTCAAGAAGCTGCATCTCTAGTGATATATCAAATGCCAAATCAAAATACTGTTTTCCCTAAACTTAGGGTAATTTGTAGATTTTGTATCTAATACCAATAGAGGCACATTCATCTAGTCAAATCATTTTTTTAATTTTCAAAGGATTAAGCATTGCAAATAATGCCTGGATCAAACTTCAAAATATATATACCAACAAGTAGTAATTTACTTTCTTTGTATGAATTCCAAGCTATTTCTCTTCAAAACTTGGTCTGCCTAAATGATAAAACAAGACATTAAACTGGTAAAGGGCAGATCTAATTATAAAAGCGAAGAAATGTGTCTGAGCTACAGGTTTTGAGGGTTCAATGTTGGGAGGATGGTGGTTACCTGCTTGTGGTATAGCCAGATGCTGCTAAAAAGAAGCTGAGATGCATGTGTATGTATGCCTTAACCATCTTCCACCACCGCTAAGAACCAACTTAGAAATGTCCCGTCACCATCTTCCCACAGAAACCCTCACCCTGCTCATTGCTCTTTGGTGTCCCCTATATACGGCTATTTCAGAAATGCCTTTGGTGCTTATTTAGTTTAAAATCAGTTGCATGAAAATAAAATATTTGTGGTAATTTAATATGATGTGATCTTAACAGATGTTGTTGGAGATTTTTTTAAGGGAAGAGGGAGGTTTTTAAACTTTTTTTTTTTTTTTTTTGTAAAGGAAAGAAGACATAGTAAAGAAAAAAATGTAAAGAACAAAATGGTAAGTGTTGAGAAAATAAAAGTAAAGGTGAAAGTTAAATTTTCAATGTTACACTGTTGAATAAGAGAGCTCAAAAATAATTCATACCATTTAAAATCAGAATATTTAACATGGATGATTTTAAGACTGAATCTTACTCAGGTAAACTAACTACACTTTTGTTTCCTTTAGATAAAACAGATTGAATTTATTGACATATTTTATATGAGAATTTCATAGCATTACATCTTTCCACAATTTATGATAGTCAGTAAAACTAAAATCAGATTTAAAAAATTCTATCCCCATCCACCTCAGTGTCTTTACCTATGACATTCAGTCTTCCAAAGGTTTTAACTGAAACAATATAAAATTTTCATGTGTCCTTCTTCTTAAATTAATATGTAGTAGCTGTGTTAATAGGCAAATTTTTGGCCACCAAGTTAGAAAGCAAGAGCATACGGTTTATAGTTCATCTATAAACCAGATAAATGGCCTTTAGAAAATTCAGGGTTGCCTGTGTACAATTGCCCTTTTTCTGGCAACACCCCATTCCTAAGTTATCAACAGCTGCACTGGATCAGTTTAGAGACGAATGAGATAATTTATTGAGTATCCTGTGCACCAGTTATTTCACATATATTACCTAATTTAATTCTCAAAAGTCATCCTATTAAAAATGAAGAAACTGAGGTTCAGAGCAATAGAACAATTGCTCAATATAATGCAACTAGAAAAGCTACGGATTTCAATGGAGTTTGAGATTTTAGTATCTGCTCTCTCCTCCACAACAGGTTCCTCAAAAGCCAGGCCTCTGACACAGATTTGAAATACCTGAAGAGCTTTTGCCCTGTTCCTGGCACATAGTAGGTGCTCAATAAGACACAGTCTTGTGAGGATGGATGTCTAGGGGTGACAGTGGAGGCAAATTTTTTTTGCGGTGTTTGGCCAGAGTAGATAAGTTATTGTCTATGATAGTCTACTTCATATTAAAATTATCTCAATATGATGTAAATACAAAACACAAATATAAAACTATGAAATTTTTAGGAGAAAATCTTTGTGAACCAGGGGTTGGCAAATACTCAGATTTGACAAACAAAACACAACACAGAAATGGAAAATTGATGACTTGATCATCATCAAAATTTAAAACTTGCCCGTGTGAAGTAAATGTAAATATAAAATATAAACTAGGATAAAGTCGTTGTAA
Organism: Talpa occidentalis; assembly: GCF_014898055.3. Taxonomy (NCBI): domain Eukaryota; kingdom Metazoa; phylum Chordata; class Mammalia; order Eulipotyphla; family Talpidae; genus Talpa; species Talpa occidentalis. The sequence goes on from NW_023601322.1 coordinate 30,011,632, forward strand.
ACCATATATCTGACAGAACACTTGCATATGGGATATATAAATAGGTCTCAAAATTCAAGTTAAGGATCTCCCCAGTGGTGCAGTGGTTGAGTGCTGGTCTGCGAAGCTGCCCGCAGCTTCTGCAGCGCCGGTTCGAACCTGGCCACCAGCGAGGGTCCCACATGGCGAGCAGACCTCTCCTGCCGCCAGCTGCTCCCCTCAGCAGTGTACTTTGTCAGTCCGCCTGCTCTGCTCCCCTCTCTGGCTCTGGTGAATTCTCTCACCCTCGTGGGGTCTGACTGTACCCATTGCTTGTATAAATAAATAAATAAATCTTAAAAAAAAAAATCTGCCACATGTTTTCCAGAATAGCTGAACCATTTTACATTCTTATAAGCAATACATGAGAAATCTAGTTTCTTAACAACCTCATCATTTCATATCACTATTTTTTTTTTAGTCATCTGATAGGTGTATAGTGAGATGCCACTGTGGTTTTTAATTTTCATTTACCTGATGGTTAATGATGTTTTCATTTACCTGATGGTTAATTGCTAACTGTATACCCTCTTCAGTTCTTTCCATGTCCTTTATCCATTGCCAGATGAATTTTTTTAACTTGAATTTTCTTCCTTTCTTTTTTTTTTAAAGATTTATTTATTTATTTATTTATTTATTGATACAAGATCAGGCAGACAACTGAAATACACTGCTGAGGGAGCACTGGGTGCGACAGGAGAGATCTGCTGTGCCATGTGGGAATCTCCCTGGCCGGCCGGGAATTGAACCTGTGCTGCAGAGGCTGCAGACAGCTTCACAGCTCTGCGCTCAACCCACTGCGCCACCAGGGAAGCCCAGATTTTTCTTTTTAAAATAAACTAGGAAAAAAAAAACAAAAAACCTAGATATGCAGATAGCACATAACCCACTAATTCTATTCCTAGGCATTTTTCCAGGGAAATATAAACTTAGGTTTATAGTGGTTTTATTCACCAAACTAGAGATACACTAAATGTCCTCCAACAGGTGAGTGGTTACACTGTGATACATCCATAGGACATCCATACAACAAATATCACTCAGTAATACAAAAGAACTAACTATTGGTAACATGGAAGAACCTATATCAATTGCCAGAGATTTATGCTGAATAAAAAAAGATAATGTCAGCCCTCCCTGGTGGCACAAAGGGTTAAGAGACAACCTGTGAAGCAATCTACAGCCACTGCAGCATGAGTTCGATCTCTGGCCAAGGAGATACCCACATGGTGCAGCAGACCTCTCCTGTCCTGCCCACTGCTCCCTTCAGCAGTGTGTTTCAGTCAGTCTGCCTGTTCTGTTCCCCACTCTGTCTCCGGTGAATCCTCTCACCCCCATTCCTCTGGCCTGTGCCCCAGTTCTTGTATGCATAAATAAATAAATCTTTTTTAAAAAGACATTGTCATAAGTTTATATACTGTATGATTCCATTTATTTAAAATACTTGAAATGGGAAAACTATAGACATGGAGCACAGAACAGTGGTCGCTATGGGTTAGAGAGTGGGTGAGGGCTGGAGGGAGTGTGGATGGAAATGTTCTGGACCTTCAACTTGCATCAGTGTCAATTTCTTGGTTGTGACATTGTACTATAGATTTGCAAGATGTTACATGGTTGAGGAGGACACTGAGCAAAAAGAATACAGGGTCTCTTTGTACAGTTCCTCACAACTATATTATTTCAATTATTTCAAAATCAAAAGTTTAATTAAAAAAATCAACAGATTGGGTAAAAACTAGAACTGAGGATTACCTCCCTTTTTTATTTTCTTCCCTTTTCAGAAAGGAAAAAAAAGCTCTTGAGGCGGCAAGCAAGATGGGTTGGGAATTTGCTCCTCTTTGCTGGGATCCAAGAAAAAGATCTCACCCATGAGTCTGGCATTCAGAAACCACAGCCAACATTCTGCTGTCCAATTTTGGCTTACCTTGGAATTGTCTCTGCTACTAACCCCTCTCCCACATGAACCTCCCCAGCCCTTCATTAAAATTCAAAATATTGAAAAAAAAATCAAAATATTGATACAAATACAAACTCAAAATCACAAATGACTTCTAAATAGCAGTATGAGGCACTGTGCATTTTAGAAATGAGCTCTCATACCTTAGAGTTCATACTGCCTAAGGATTTCCATCTTCCCCATCTTCTTTGCACAGGAATAAAATTCCATCTTTAGAAGTCTTTGTGGATAATATACTGAATAAGGGCATAACCTTCATCACCCACACGCAGAGGAGACTGGAGTTATAGGAAAGTCCCTGTGGATGTTCATACTTCTCATTTTGAGAACCAGCTAGCCCCTCAGAAATGAGCTGCTATAGAGCTACCAGTTGCTTGTTGGTTTTATTTTAAATGAAAAGACCAAATATCTTTGTTAGGATAAGAGTCATGACATGGCCAAGCTTTTTTAACAAAGCACTTGCTCAATTTTAGAAATTCAAAATACTTGAAATGAGCAAACTATAACTTTCCACAAAATGGACACAAGTCCATTTTCCCTCATCCTCTACAAATTCAAATCATCTTTCTTTTGACCAACCTGGAATTCTAGCATGCCCTGTGCATGGCATATGACGCCTGTCCCAGCTCAGGAGTGCCCATGAAAAGTCCGTTTCCACGTCTGACCATAAAACTACAGACACCGAAGAGATAATTAGAATGAAAGAAGGATTGTAAAAATATTTCCAGTCAAGCCATGCCATCAAAAGAAGTATGGTCTCTTTTCCTTCAGTGCTAATCTAGCCAATCAGGCTGCCAACAGACACAAGGTTGAAGCTTACTCCTCACTAAGAGACAGGAATTACTGCAGTGGCTACTGCTTGCTTTCCTAAGCGAACACCACTAGACTGGAACCCTGGTTTTCCTCTCAGGGGTTGACTAAAGCTGTCTCAGGATCTTTAGAAGGAGCTGTCTCCTCAATGCAGACTCCCTTTGTGCTTTATGATCTTAAATTACTCCAGTTGTATGTCACATTCTTTACAACAGGAGGGCCACAGCTTTCTAGGAATAAAGCAGCTTGTAAGCATTAACTGAAGGTCACAGGTTATTAATCCTCAGGCTAATGTTACTGGGCATCAGCTTTTCAGAGAGGCCTGCCTCCACCAAGCTAGCCCTTTATCAATTAGTGGCCTCAGGCGGGCCTCAGGGCCTTCCCAGGGGCAGGAGAGGGAGGCCAAGAGCCTGCCCATTTAACTCCCCCAGGGGACTAGGGGCTGGACTGCCAGGAAGCACAGAGCTTGAGCGCACACCAGGGAAACCAAAAACCAAATGAGATTATGTGGCAAGTGAAGGAGGTCCAGTTACACTGAATCTTGGGCACTGTGTAGGGTGCGACGCATTCCTCCCCTGAAGCCAGGCAAACTACCAGATGCCCCCTGTTGTATATTTAAGGGCTTTGGAAAAATTATAGCTGGTTGCAAAAGGGATTTTGGAGGTATATATTAAGAATGATAATGATGTTAAAAACTTCTTATGGTCAAGTGATTTGGGCTTCTATAAAAATAAAAGCTAACCCTCAGAAACTGTCTGAAGTGATGGCTATAATAAAATAGACATTCAGTTTTTTTCAGTCAAGCCGAGCCTCACACCCTCTTCTTAGAATTCTCCTTTATCCATCTGCTACTTCCCATGTGAACCATAATTTTTAAAAATGTTAAGACTGCCCTCTCTGTTCAAAAATAGATCATTCATAGTGCTAAACATACAGAGTCAAATTCTAAAAAGACCAGACAAACTACATTTAAGAGGAACCACAGGCATTATAATTCTGTGAAATGTTTTTTGATCATTATTTTCACTTATCCTCTTATCCATTTAAATAAGATATCCCTGGAAATGGGGTAGTTACAAGAGTGACTATTTTCCTCATACGTATGATTGATAATGGAACTACGCAGAACGTTTTTGACATGGGAAAGAACAGCATGGAACCAGATTCATTTTCAGAGTACAAGGTTCTAATTTTTGTTCAAGTCATAGCAGACACTAAAACCTTCCATGGGTCCTATCTTTATCGTCTGCATTCCTTTGACCATCCAGAGGAGGACAGAGGAACACATGATCTAAATCAGACTTTGGCACAGTTTTATCAGGATCCTGGGTATCAAGGGTCATTGTCACATTCGTCAAAAGGCAGGTCACTCCTGTCCAACTTTTATGTGGTGCTGGGTGGAAGTCTTTTCAAGCTTAGAGGAGTCTGTTAAATGCATTGGAAACAATTGTTGAAATATGTAGGAATGTTTACAAATCATCTGCCCACAAGTTTTCTGAGTCTGATGTGGGCCCTGGAAAGCTGACAGAACTGAAGACTCTTGGGGTGCCTGCTGTGGGGTCTGCCTTACAGAGGAGGGTTCACTTACAAGTATGGGGGCTATCGCAGCAAATAAATTCCTTGATGGGGGAAATTTCTGCTGAATTTCAATGACCTGGTAAATAATATAATGAAGCTCCAGAGCAGAAGTACCAATTATGGCATCAGGGATTAAACAACTATGTGGAGATTCATCAATCATGGGAAATAAACACAGGTGAAATCCCCAACTTGAAAATCTCTCTTCAAGTCTTTTCTTTGCATACTTTTGAAAGTTTATAGCTCCTAATTTTGCAAAATCATTTTACATATAACACCTCCCCTTGATCTTAAAATCATAATATTTTCACAATTTCCTCTAGTCCACTCTGCTTGCCTGAACTTTATGTTTTTCTTTTCCTTAGGAACTCTCATTTTGCATTGAGTTGCTGAGTCAAACTCCTGATTCAGTTTCTCAATCTCCTTCTACACTTACCTCTCTTACCCCCTGCTGACCAGGAACCTTTATGTCAGCTCACTTCCCACCCCCAAGAATTAAATGCTAAGAAATAAGATTTTGTCTGTTAAAGCTGAGTTTAGGAGAGCCACAAGTTATTTAGTATTCATTTTTCATCCCGGCTGAGCATGCAGGTTCTAAGCCAACTGGACAAAGAGGCATCTCCTATGTGGCTAAACTCTGCCCAGGGATACAAAAAGGAGGAAGGTGGGATCTGCCCACCTTTATACCTACTAGCAACACCCTAAGTCTTAGAAAGGTAAGAACTGTCCCTGATGATCTCTGGATGAGTACATGGATGAAGGGCATGAAAAGATAGGAGAAATGAGAAAAATGGTGTGTACCAAGGAAGGAATTTACCTCCTTAAGTTTGCTTTGGTCCGTCTTTGATAGCCAGGCCTGAGCTGTAAATCAGTATATTTCAATCAAATTGCCCAAGCAAATGGCCCACCGAAGTACAAGTTAAACTTCCATGTTGCACATTGTGGAAAGAGCTCTGAAGCTGAGAGGACGTGTCCCTTGCACATGTCTCACAACTCAAAGTGTGATTGCTGGACCAGCAGGTGCAGGAGCAGCAGCATCTGGAAGTTTCTAGTAAGACAGAATCTCAGGCACCACCCCAGACCTACTGAATCATAATCTGCATATTAACAAGAGTCCCGGGTGACTAATCCTATTCTTCAGATGAAGAAAATGAGACTCAGGGAGCTTGTTTGTTCACGGGATCACACAGTCCATAAATGAGAGCTGGGACCTAAACTCTGGACTTCTGATTCCAAAGTGCTTGCTTTTCCTGTGAACTCATGCTATCTTTTTTTCTTTGCTTACATATGTTATGCTTCTTTGCATATTGCTTTTAAATTCAGTTTCATACCTTTGAAGCAATAGGGTGGACATAAAGTTTTGATTTTCATAAAATTTTTACATGAAGCTTCTATTCATTCATTAATTCAATGTCCTCTGAACACATAAGAGTAACAGCTGCCACTTACATATGGTTAATATGCATTAGGTGCTGTTACTTACAGCAGCTCATTTACTCCCCAAGAGCCCTGTGAGTGGTGTTATTTATTCCTATCTTTTTTAGGACAAGGTGCAAGAACTGAGGACTGTGGTAGAGTTGGGATTTAAACTCAGGTGTTTGGATTTGGAGCTATGGTCCTTAAGCATTACCTTAGGCACCTGTTATTTCTCAGGCACTGTGTTAGGTGCTGGGGCTCACAGAGTAATGAATTGCAACACAGACAAAGGAGTTTGTAGATACATAAACTAACAACTACATCACAGGAGTGGGAATGCAATGATATACTGAGAGAGTGAGCGGAGTAAAAGTGAAAAATGTATGGCCATTTTCTCTTGATAGTATGGTCTTTTTCAAGAGTTACCTGGGACTCTTGTTAACATGCTTATTATGATTCAGTAGGTCTGGGCTGGTGCCTGAGATTCTGTCTAACTAGAAACTTATAGATGCTGCTGTTCCTGCAGCTGCTGGTCCAGCAATCATACTTTGAGCCAGGGACACATCCTCTCAGCTTCAGAGCTCTTTCTACCATGCGCAAGGAAAAAGTTTACCTTGTACTTAGGTGGGCCATTTGCTCGGCAATTTGATTGAAATATGCTGATTTAAAGCCTGGCTACCATGGGCGGACCAAAGCAAACTTAAGGAGGTAAATTCCATCCTTGGTGCATACTGTTCTTCTCATTTCTCCTATCTTTTCACACCTTTCATCCTCCAGTGGCCATGTACTCATCCAGAGGTCTGCAGGGATGGTTTTTGCTTAAGACTTAGGGTGTTGCTGCTAAGTATAAAAATTCTTTAGCAACTGTAAATTTCTATGTAAATGGAAAATACTTATCATGTCTATCATCACTACTAAATAATTGAACACATCTGAATATTAATTGACAGGTCAGGAAATAATCAAAGTAAGATCGACTAGGGAAAAGTAATAGTTGAATATTAATTAACACTAGTATTAATTAAAATGTCAGGAAATAATCAAAATAAGATTGACTCTAGGGAAAACTAATAGCTTAAACAGGAAGGGAGAGAAAGCCTTTCTGAAGGGAAGGGAGAGAAAGCCTTTCTGCAGATGTGGCCCTGAGAAAAGGGCCTCATAGAACCCTTTCAATAGGACCTTCACTGGTCCTTCTGAAGTCCATTTTGTTGCCTCTTCTGTATCCGTTATCTCTGAAACCCCCAGTTGGCTACCATCTCTTTAAGGTTGGTAGTAAAGAGGAAAAGAGAAAAAACAAAACTAAACTAAAATATTTTGACCATGTATAGAACTTTTGTTATCTTTATGTTGAACTCTAGATCATAAGATTGTTGTAGGGCTATCACACTTTACAGAAATCACTTTACTGAGTATTCTTATTTCTTTCAAATTTTTGGGATAGTAGAGAAACTAGTTTTTCTGACTTCTTGCTATTTCTCTTATCAGAGGGTGATTGCTTTTTCCTCCTCAGAGAAAACAAATATATTTCCAAGCAGAAGCATGTTTAGATGATGGCCTCTCCGCCCCACCCCGACCTCCCCGCAAAAAAAAAAAAAAAAATGTCAAAGGGAAGCCAAGAGCTAAAACAATTTAAAAGTCTGCAACTACTAAGTGGTTTTAGTATGTAAAACCTCCAGGTCACATTTTTTCATCTGGAGATTAAAGGAGATGATCTCCTAGGCTGTCTGGAAATACTATAATCCTATTCATGTAGCTAACGAAGAGCACATTTTGGAGAGTTATATACTGATTTTGTGAAGTCATTTTTGTCAGGACATAATGATTGTGCAAGATCTTCAGGATACACTACAACCAAAGCTGCTTGCTCACCCTAGAGCGGGGCAGTATCACAGGGCCCTGTCCTGGAGTCCAGGGTGCCCTGCCCCATCAGGGGAAGGCATTGCTCATCACAAGCCTCTCCTTCTGTATTAATCTGGGATTAATTTGAGATTACCAGGGCTACAATTTTCCTACCTCTGGCCATAACTGTTGAAGTGGAGACTTTTTATATTTGCTAGCACATTCAAATGCAGTCTTCTAAGAGGGAACTCCCTTTGCATCAAGCTAAAAGAGGCAGATGATGTTTTAAATCTACTTTCTTTGTTTTTGCATGCTCTAGTGCCTTAGGTCAGGACTGTATCAGTGTCTTGTAATTGTGTAGCAACATGAAACCAGAGGATGTCAGCTTTCTTATCTTTGCCTATATTTGGGGGCAGCACAAAACAACTCACTGATGGGCTGTGTCAGCAGTTCTGCATTTTCCATGTCTTTCCTTATCTTAACAGGGTAAGATACGTGATCACTTGTTTCTCAGTCCAGGTCAACTGATGGAGAACTAACAACCACCTGCACAGGGCAAAGGGAGTTCAACAGGGGTTGCTGAGCCAGAAATCACACTACTTCATATTTTGAGGAGCTGCAGTGGTATTTCCACTGAGTCTTGATTAGACTTATTTGCCTTCAGTCTTGAGTCTTGTCACTACAATTGCCTGTTTCAATTTAATAATTCAATGTGCTAATAGACTATCAAAATGATATATTTTTCTTATGTTTTAAAAAAATATGGATTCTTCATTGACTTTTCTATTATATTTTATTCCAGCAAAGATGGCTACCAACTGCTTTTCTGAGTATTGCAATATCTTGGGAAAAGACAGGTAAAGGAGGCGAGAGGCCACCAGTGAATTGAGTTGTTTTGAATTGCACTTTAAGCAGAGCAGGGACAGAACTAGGTCCCTCAACAATCAGTTTAAATTGACTTATTGTTAGCATAATAATAAAAACAAGATGAAAGAAGTCCTGCCTCATTTGCTAAGATTTTAAGAGATATCACTGTTTAAATAAGGGGAGTCTAAGGTAGAGGGCCCTTTTTGTCTTAACTCATGCTTAATTTTGAAAATTTTGGTAGCTAATGCTGCTTCCTCTTTCATTCTCATTTCTCTAATTTTTCATACATATCTTTAATAAGTTTAACTCGAACCTTTAGTTTTCTAAGTCTATTGAGCCTCTATTCACGATCATTACTAACAAGTCTTTGCATATTTTTTCATATGGAGAAATCAAGGTGTAAATGTCTCTCAACCAAAGTCGTACAAAATTATTAATGGAGTCATAAACCCCCAAATTATTAACTTTTTACTTAACATCATAAAATAAGCTCCTAAAATGTGAAAAACAAACAAAAATGCACATATCTTTCAGATTCCAAGAGTAATCCTTAAAATACACCACTAAACCTCACCAGAATATTGTTAAAATGTCCCCTGGGATGAGCTACAGACTCTATGGGAAAATATGAGTCAAATGGACTTAGGCTTGACATGACAAGGTATAGAACACTCACAATTGTTCTGCCCATCCTGCATGGCTCACCTGCGTCAGATTTCTCAACAGAGTACATTAAGAAGGTGTGAAATGGCTTTCACAAACCCCACCCAAGTTTCCAGGTCTGGGCAAATTACCATGAATTGTATCATCCCAGACACTCAGATAAGCAGTTTAGGACTGAAAGACAACCTAACATAACCTTCACCAAGAGGTAAGCCTGACTAACTCAGATTCTCAATTCAACTAGAGTTGGTGACCATGGAGATGGGTAAGTACAGTGGTAGACTCCCACGGTGGGCGGGGTGGGGGGAGCAGGGGAAGAAAGTCCACACATTCTTGAACATAATTATACTCCTTGTGGGTTGTGGGGCTAATTGTGAGAGCTGTTGGTAAGCTGTACCAGGAGCGTCTCGTTCCTTTCAAATAAGGCAAACAATAGCCCTGTAGGACAGACGTTTCTTGTTTCTGTGTATAATTTGATTCCAAAGCCCTAATCAGTCTCCTGCTACTTCAAAACAGCAGCCTCCAGGGCTAAGCCTCTCTCCCTCCTTTGGATTGTCTACCCCAGCTTTCACAAAACATTCCTTTCATAATGAAAACCAAGTGGTTCCTGAATGCAGTGAGAATTCCCAATAGTTTAGGTGTTATTTAGTTTTAACATGAGTACAGAAACATCAGTGTAGAAGTTCCTGTACTCTATCAACAATTTTAAAACAAATATCTGAAAAAAAATTCCCAGGATATCCGAGGTTTGCTTCAAATCTGGATGAAAGACAGAGTGGAAGAAAGAAAAGATTTTATATAAGAAATGTGATTTATTTTAAATAAAAAAACGTGGCCTATGGTGCAATTTCAGACAAATATATTGTAACATCTGTCACAAACGGAAGTTGTTTGCAACATTCCACCATTCATCTTCACAGACATCTGACAGCATTCCCTCTCTTTTCCTGAGATACCATTATCTTGATGTCTCTCTGATGAGGCAAACTGGCCTGGTGCTCACCTCTCACACCAAGTGAAAACGAGTCTTCCCAAGGTATTGGTGCTTAAAAGACACTAGCATTTTCAGCAAAAGACTAAAGTTCTGGCAGTGAACTTGCAGAGACTATTTGCAGATAGTTTCCCTATCTGCAAAGAGAGATTGTTTCCCTCTCTCCAAACAAGTCTGTTTTCCAAAGTAAAGACTGCAACAGAAGGAAACCGTGAACAAGAGCACAGTTACCAAAAAGAGTCTTCTTGCCCACCCATTTCGCAGAAAGGAAGAAAACGTCCATCGGCATTTCTTCACCCACAAAGTACTAGTGTTGGAAAGTGTTGAATCAGTTCTAAATATTGAAGTCTTATGTGTTAAGCGCTAGACATGGAGATGTGGAGCTGGACATGAGTCCTTTATATATGCCAACTAGTTTGATTCCAGGAATTTTGTGCCAGGAAGGTCCATAAGGAATTAAAGGCAAATTGCAATGAGCCCCCTAACCTATCTGGAATGAGTAGGCCAGTGGGAATGGGGAAGGCAATGGTTAGGAGGTTAGGAAAGGCTTTCGAGAACAATGTTACTTGAAAGTCAGCCCACCATAGTGTACACGTGGTGATCTTATTAAAGTCCAGATTCTAGCAGAAAATATCTGCAGGGCAGTGAAGCCTCTGCTTTATGAGATGCTCCCAACTTAGCACAGCCAGAACCTGGAAGAATTAACACCTGAGTTAAGACAAAAGCTACTTTGAAGTAGCTAAGTGAACATACCAGACACACGACCATTTCAAGATACCAAAACAAACTAGAAGCATTATGTTGGATATGGGAAATGACAATAAACATACTAAGGCAATTTTTATGTCAAGTACTGCTGAATGTGAATACAGACAATAAGATCTTTACACAAAAGTAAAAATAGTACTTGTTATAGTACTTGCATGAATGTGGCAAGATGAGGAGAGCTTCTCATTACCATCTCCCTCATTTTCTTCAGATGTTAATGAACTTATGTTGCATTTTAGATAACAGTGAAAGAAAATGAGTTTCTCCTCCATGTGTTGGTGGGGAGAATTCTGCACTGGGGTGTCTTAACAAAGTTACCACGAAATGACCAGTTTCTTCCACTTTGGGAATATGTGACTGGATGAGAAACAAAACTAATTAATAATTGATACCAATTATGTAATAACGTGGTCATGATGGCTACATAAAAACATGTTTTCTTTTTTTAAATATTTAAATTATTTTATTGCTCTCAAAAATATGACATTGCTAGATAGCTCAAACTGTATTTTTCTTTTGTGTGTAGAAGAATTAGGGTGCAGGCCAGAGGTGTGGGGGGTGAGAGGATTCATCAGAGACAGAATGGGGAACAGAACAGGCAGATCTACTGAAATACACTATTGAGGGGCACAGCAACAGGTAAGACAGGAGAGGTCTGCTGTGCCATATGTGGGTAAGCTCTCTGGCTGGGGATCAAACTCAGGTGTACAGGTGATAGCACTGAGACTTAACCCCAAGGCCACCAGGGAGGCCCCCATAAAAAACATGTTTTCAAAGGAATAATTGAAAGAATATTTTATAGAGTTGAGTAATTTAAAATATTGATGCATGTCTTTTTAATGCATTAATAAACCTGGTGGAAAATGCAGGAGTTGTGTAGAATTTTGGCAAAAAAAAAAAAAATAAGAATAATAAACTGTGTCTTTTGACTTCACAGATCAATAGTGCCACCTAATGAGGAATTCAGGACTTGGTGTCCTGGAACAGTTCATGGTTCCCCAGCCACAAGGAGAACTTTGTGTTTCCAAGGAGCAGAAGAAAGGGTTGTGACTGACATGAACATAGAGCCACAAGCTGTCTTCAAGATTTGTGCTCTGTGGTTCCATCCAATGCATAGATGCAACCATTAAAATCATCATTACCTTTCTACCAAATTAGGAAGGCTGCAAGAAACCACATCGTACAATATTTAGTCAACTGCTAGTCCTATCAGAAGCAGATGATTAAAATGATCTAAGACCGTAAGATCTCCAATCCAATCAGCAATTCCTTCATTAAAATCCAACCTTCTACCCAAAATAATTTTCTTGACTTCTCTTAATTATCCAATGTACAATTAAAAAGAGTTCCTAAAACAGGAATTAATTGGAGTTAGTATATTTTTGTTAAAGTAGGGAATTCATAATTGTCAATTGCTTAAAGGGGGGGAAACAATCCAGAATTCCTTCTATGATACATTAAAACTTCTAGAAAACAAGCAGGCAGGCATAAAGAAGTGAGGTTTTCGAACTCCAAAGGAAAATCTATGGCACCTCCTTGATCTTTTTTTTTGAAACTTAGAATTTTATAACAGTAGTTTGGAATAGGCCACTGGCTCTAACTGTTCAGTTCTGTGCACTGTTCAGTTCTGTGCACCTAGGTGTACAGCTACATGAATGTTTGGTGGTATCATATGAATTGTCTTATGTAAGTTATAGTACATGAAATAAAGATGGACAAAAGAGATTTGCTGGTGAATTTAAGAGTCAGGAAGTATGTGTCACCTAATTTTAATATTTAAATAGGCTGTCGAGTCCATATGTGAATCTTTTTCAAAGACAAAGTTATATTTGTCTTACTGTGTTACACATGCTCATTTTATTGAGCATAAAAAATATGTCATGACTTTTCTGACAATCCAATAAAACAGTTTCAGAAATGGTCACTTAGGATATTCATTTGAGTAAAATAGAAATATAATAGTTGCATATCTTGACCAAGAAACTATTCCTTTTAAGGTGTTAAGGGTTAAGGATTATTCAACATGGTATTAAGCTTGAAGACCAATTTATGTGTGAAAAAATGATCCTTCTAATTCAGGGCTTCCCTAACTTTAATGTACATATGAGTCACCTAAGAATCTTATTAAAGTGAGATCTCTGATTGAGAAGGTCTGAGATGGAGATAAAAATTCTTCATATTAAACATTCCCAGGTGATAATGATTTTACAGGTCCTCATTTGACTAACAGGCATCATTGGAATCATCTGGACTTGAACTTCAACTGGAGATGTTCCACTGATGTTTGGTGGGTTTCTCATGTTACCCCACTTCAGTTAATAATTTACACATTGACACATCTATTCAGTTAAAAGGTTTATGTAGTTGCACTTCCAAAATTATATAGTCATATAAATGATGGCATTTCAATAAACTTTGGTTAAAAAATAAAATAATAAATGAGAAAAAATGAAATAGAAAGTCTGTGAATAAATAGGAAGTACCTTAGAATAGCTTATAAAAACAAACATTTTCTCATTGATTTTGCTTTTCTTTCCCCTCTTAATGAAGCAAATTGTACAGAAAAATTCAGGTACATGGCTTGATTTTTTTTGGTAGGTGAAGGCAGCTAAGAATTTTATTTCCAAAAATATTGTCTCAGTAGATATTTTGCAGAATTAGTCATTCTGAGTCATTTGTTATGGGATAAAAGTAGGGTTGCAAAATGTAGCAAAAACGAAAGTAAAACCCCAAACAACAGCTTCCAAAATAGGATGCCCACTAAATTTGAATTTTAGAAAAAAATTTTCTTAGTATTTCCAAGCAATAAATGTAATGTATGGGACGTATTTATACTAAAAAGATGTTTGTCTGACATGCAGTTTAACTGGTCACTGTTTTTTATCTGACAACCCTAGGTAAGACCGCACCCTCCAGTTCTAACTTACCTTGGAGTGCTGAGAGGGGAGATGCTGGGATGGAGGATTAACAGATGCTCTGACATGTTGTTTAAACATCCCAACCACACAATTGCTCTCTGGATTTGCCAGTGAAATGTTTGGTTACTACTACTGTTAATCTGTGGAAACTCCTTTTAGGAGATTTGTGCCCAAAAGACCACTCTTTAACAAAATCATAATAGAGGGCAAGCTGGCAGTGCAGCTAGTGAGAACCTCCTTTCAACTGCTTCCTGTCTGGGGAGGATCAGGTGTAACACAGAAGGAGCAAGTGAGCACAGTAGGAAGGTTTTTTTCTAACTCCTTCTCTTTTCCATCTTTGGAGGACTGGAGAAGCTCGGTGTGAAAATGGAGATAGTGATTTCTTAGAATCCTGAGAGGTTATTTTTTAATATAACACATTTTGACAAGTTGATGGGATTTAAGAATATCTTTGAAAGAGGAAGGGCAGTGTAAAGTTGCTGCAGGTACCGCGTCTTCTTGCTTATCAGCTGTTGAAAACAGGCTTTAACAGCTTTTAAAGAGGGTTATCTGGTCCTCTGATTTCAGTTTTATGTATGATATCCAATAAAAATTAAGATGCTTTAGGAAAACTAAAGGAATTGCCTATTGCCTCATTTCCTGTTGCTTTTAAAAAAAATTTATCCTACTGACTTCAAATACTCACTCCAGACATAGTGTTTATAATAAATTCTAAGTTAAGAGCAACATTTGCTAGCAAAATACTTTTAAGTGTTTTGCCCCCTTGAAGTAATTGACAATTATGAATTTCCTATTTTAGTAAAAATATACTAACTCCAATTAATTTCTGTTTTAGGAACTCCTTTTATTTGTACATTGGATAATTAAGCGATGTCAAGAAAATGGTTTTGGGTAGAAGACTGGAGGTCATTGAAGGAATTGTTGGTTGAAGAAAAACTTTGCTATATAATTAAAGCCATATGACTATATTTTTTTTAAACTTAAGACAAGTCTAATGCTAGATTAAATAAACAATTGTTTCCTATGTTCTAATCTTGCTTACTAACATAAGCATTACATTTCTCTACTTTGTGTTTTAGGAGCTACTTTGAAGAGAACCACAAGTATGTATGTATGGCATGACTGATGTTTAACAAAATATATTTAGTGAAAATGTGAAATATGACTTACGATAAAGGAGGAGAGTTAATTTCACGTGGACTGATTCTTTACCCGGTCAGTACAGGAGTTACTCCATTTAGCTTCAGTTGTCTTCCTTCCTCCTCTTCCTCCAGTTACTTCCTTGGGAGCACTCCTGAGTTCACTTACTTTGGGAGTGCGTTACCTACCTGTCCTTACTAGCAATGGTTTTAGAATAGTATTAAATACACTTACAACTTTGTGAGATTTAGTGAAAAAGGAACCCCTGGTTGTTGTTTTGTGTAGTGGGGGGCGGGGGAGAGGAGGTTAGGGGGAGATGTTGTCTCTAAATTGCAGGTACACTGATTCTGGAAGGGACAGAAGAGGATAATTCTTTTTTTTTTCCCTAACATTTTTTATTTATTTATACAAGAACTGGGGTACAGGTCGGAGACGTGGGAGGGTGTGAGAATTCACCAGAGACAGAGCGGGGAGCAGAACAGGCAGACAGACCAAAGACACTGCTGAGGAGAGCAGCGGGTGAGGCAGGAGAAGTCTGCCACGCCATGTGGGTTTCTCCCTGGCCAACCAGGAACCAACCCGGTGCTGCAGAGGCCTCTGACAGCTTCACAGCCCTGCACTCAACCCGCTGTGCCACCAAGGAGGCCCCAGAAAAGGATAAATCTTACAGTTGCTCTATTAATCAAAGTGAAACTCACTTACAAATGATCTGTAGCATTAAGAAGTCACATAAAGAGGAAGTTCTAACAGAAGACAATTGCATGACAGGAAACATTTGCAATACAAAATTTAGGCAAGTTGATATCAGTGTAGGTACTCTTCTTTCAAATATTCTTTCTGGACTTTGAATTGATAGTAATCTATCCAGACTTGGGCAGACAACAAATAATTTGAATTTCTGGATCATAATCTGGTATATTTTTAAATCTGGAAATTTCAAATTAAACTGTCCAGCATACTGTTAGTCTTTAGTGATGGAAGGGGCCTTATATATGTCTGCTTATTTCTGAAGGATTGTTGTCTTTATAAATAGCATTTTATCTTAAATCCTTTAGAAGAGTAGCACTATTTCCAAAAGCAGCAATTTCTACATTTTTTTTTTAATGAATGGAGTAACAATGAAAAAATTCTAGACCTGAATAAATCCACAAATTATGCCATCATATTCTAAAACAAATCCGTATACAAAAGCCCTCACGGGTTACAGAAAAATGAAGTTCTTCCTGCTACAGAGTGTGGTAAGTGTTCTTTCCATTTTCTAGAGTGAAAACAATGACTCCCCCCGTGCAAGCTGTAATGGTGCTGTGTGGGATTTTTTAGGTTCAGAAGTTTTACAGTTGACCATGTCACTAAAATTCACATATTACTTAGAAATGTACTGCTTTTGCAAAGTAAATACAGACAAAGGGGAAAAGGAGACTAAACTATCTTCGGTTATTAGTTGACCTACATTTGAAAACTATTTTCCCCTTCTTTAAAGGGAAAAAATTTTGAAAAAAGACCAAGGTTTTAGATAAGCAAATTCTCATTTAATTCTGAACTACACTGAATTGGAATAAATGAAAGGTCTGTCAACTTTGTAAAAATTCAGGAAATATTTTAGACTTTGGGACCCATATAGTCTTTGGTACAACTATTTTACTCTGCTGCAATAGTACAATAGTTGTTAAATAAAGCTAGAAGTAGTTAGATACAAGCAAATAAGTGTATCTATAGTCCAGTACACTTCATTTTGCATGCAGAAATTTGAATTCATATGATTTTGAAATTTTCCAAATAGTTTTCTTCTTTTGATATTTTTTAACTATTAAAACATGTACAAACTGGGCCTCCCCAGTGGCGCAGAGGTTCAGCGCTGGGTTGCGAAGCTGCCCGCAGCCTCCATAGCGCCGGTTCGATCCCCGGCTGCTGGGCGAGGGTCCCACATGATGCGCAGACCTCTCCTGCCGTGCCCGCTGCTCCCCTCAGCAGTGTAGTTCATCAGTCTGCCTGTTCTGTTCCCCGCTTTGGCTCTGGTGAATCCTCTCATCCTCCCGCGCTTCTGAGTATACCCAGTGCTTGTATAAATAAATAAATCAATCTTTAAAAAATATATATACAAACCAATCTTTGTGGATCATACACAAATAGACAGCTGATAAATAGTCACAGATTTGAACTCAACACAAGCTTAATGTCATTCTTTGAAGTTTACCAGTAGTCATTTTTGAAGCATGGAGGTTTATTGGAAGCAAATTTATTAAAATTCTAAACTATAAGGCTCTGATGTAACAAACCACAAATTTTGAGTGCTTCTCTGAAAATTTATGGTCGTACATATTTATATATTTAAGATTGTACATATTTGTAAATATATAAATCTTTATATATTTATGGTTGTACATTTGAAGCAAAAAATGTGTACAATTAACAGATTTCAAATACTATCATCAGATTTTTCTAATTCAGGAGAATAAATTTACGTTAAATATTTAGGATGGTTGCAGATGAATATGAATTGGGTTTAGATAAAGCAGAGTTGAGTTTATTCTTTTGGTCTCCAGCAGGTGAATGCTGCAGAGAGCTTCCCTTGGATGGAATGTGCTTGAAGGGAGACATGAAAGCTTTTAGTAAAGATGTCTCCCAGGGCATTTAAACTTCTGTTAGATGGTGGGACAAATGTGTAAGGGACCCTTAAAATAAGAGAGTTTATGCTTCTGTGATATGGACAAAGATTTGAAGCTTCTCACTTTGATTATCCAGATAAGAAGCTAATAATAGCTCCAATTGTTTAGGTATGTCATTCTCAAAGGTTGATTATGTTAGAATAAACATAGTGAGTATGCCGCCGCCGCATGGGAGTAGTTTCTGCTATTTTAAGGGAGGGAATCATTAGAATTGAGTTTGTCCAGCCAAAGCTGCCAGGTAAAATTATATGAAAATCTATTCAAGGAACAAGCAGTAATATATAACAGACACCAGAAAAGGGGTCTGTACCCCATGTGTCTAGCCTCCTTGGCATTGGCATTTTTGGAAGATCACTTAATTTTTGGGCTTCCTTATGCTATTTGGTATAAGAAGATACTATTTACCCAGTTATATTCAGGCCCTGCTATGTTAACAAGACCAAGGGGTTGTATAAATTTAAGGTAGTAAGACTGGGTGGGTGGTTCTCATCTGTTTTCTAAAACTTCAGAGTTTCTAAAATTGAGATGACACCCTTTTTCTCTAGTTCACCCTTTTAACCTACTTGTGATTATTACAGAGCTAGGTATATCCCATCCTATGATGAAAGGTTTCCATTAATCTGGGTCAGTACCATTTTTCTAGCCTGCATTTCAGACTTTCAGTGTCTTCCACCACTCCAAAAAGGGGCTGGAATTTCAGAAGTGCATTCCCAATACTTTTTCTAAGTTACACAAGTGAGAATGGTTGTATTTACATCATTTTGGCCTTTGGAAATACTTATTAACATTTACTTTTGGACATATCTGTCAAAGAAAACGTCTTACTTCCAAATATGCAGGCTATTTAAATGCATTTATGCTATTTTAATTGGAACAGTAGGCAGATGACAATAAAAGCTGTTTACCTATTAACCTGCCTTTTGTCCTACTCTAAAATAACTCTCAATTTAATGAGTGCCTTATGACAGCCACATAGTTGGATAAGAGCTTTTTCCATAATAATGGGTGAAGAGTGAACTATTGTGAAGTGATTCATCAATCCTTGATGTGAGGGAAGTATCATAACAGCTATGAGTTATGCTCCAAATGCTAAAATATTTTATGTAAAATTCAAAATGAGCTACCATTTTATAGCACTTCAGAAGTGCAATAGAACTTTGGCTCTAACATATCCAGAATATCTGTCTTGGACCCCCCTGGTGGCGCAAGGGGTTAAAATGAAACTTATGAAGCTACCTGCTGCCACTGCAGCACAAGTTTGATCCCCAGCCAGCCAGGGAGCTACCCACATGGCACAGCAGACCTCTCCTGACTTGCCCACTTCTCCCCTCAGCAGTGTATTTCAGTCAGTCTGCCTGTTCTATTCCCCACTCTGGTCTCTGGTGAATCTTCTCACCCCTGGCCTGTACCCCAGTTCTCGTATGCATAAATAAATAAAATCTTAAAAAAAAAGAATATCTATCTTGGTAAATAACAAAACTGAATGTACTCAGGATGCTTTGCTTACAAATGTTCTGATAACACACAACAGCATCAACAACAGAGAGACCTCCTGCTTTGTGCTAACGGCAATTGCAGACATAAAGGCCCCTAAGAGAAAACAGGATACCAAGTGGGGTAGATTAGGTGCTACCAGAGAGGTTCCCAGTTCAATAGCTGACACTATCTTGCTAGGTTCCAGGCAATATTGACCCCCTTTAAGAATCTGAGAATAGGGAAGAAAACATTAGGCTCTGGCAGCAAGTATCATGCTGACAAAGAATAATGAGGTGGCATAAAAACTGAAAGTAAAAGTAAAAAGAAAAATAGGTTTATTTAGTAAATGTATACATGTTTGAATAGGTTATCTGATTTAGGGTCATCCCTTGTGAATGGATTTTTTTTTTTTTTAAAGCAAGAAACTTTTGGTTAATGGCAAACATAAAATTTCATGTAAAATGTTAGGCGGAACCATTTCTATTTAAATAGATCCTTCAATCTACCCCTGAATGTGTGATCAAACAGCCTGTGAGATTTTTTTGGATTCAAAATTTATGTATTGCAATTTCATCCTCTCTACTTTGCATCACTGAGATAGTTCAAACCAGTTTACAGTTTTCCAAGTTTTTTTTTTTTTTATAACTCCCATCAAGAAAGTTACAAGATATTTAGTTGTCTTGATAGTCCCCCTCTAACAGGAGAGAAGCCTGTGAAGCAGGTAGAATGGGTGCTGGAAAAGGGAGTGGCTCCTACACACACACACAGATCCTGATCAGATATCCAAATTTGCTTTCAAGGGAGTGGAGTAGTACCAGTCAATAAGCTACTTGATGTAATTACTTCCTATTCCCTGACTCTGACTCTGCCTTGGAGTGCAGCCTGCTGACTCACCAGGCTGGTCTGAGTTAGTTTCTGCTGGGTTTCCTCACTGCCTGCTACACTTGACTCATCATGGAATGAAAAGTTCCTACCCATCTCCTTAGCAACCATGCAGGAACACTACACTGAGTGAACTTCGATCTTTCCAATAAGAGTCCGAATGTAGGCAGAGGAGAGTGAAAAATAGTATGGCAGGTGTCTTGGACTGTCAATCTGCCAGATTACAGTCCTCAAGCTTACGGCGTCACCTGCACCCCAGTTTCAGTCTTTTCCCCACCCACCCAAGTAGTTAAACTGGTGTCTTGTCTTGCAATGCTTGCAGCTCCTGGTCACTGAACTCTTCCTATGTCAGCGGTTCTCAAACTTTGCTACACAATGAAATCACCCGGAAATTAAAAAAACAACAACAAAAAAACCTATGCCTGGTTCTCATGTCCTTAAGATAAGGCTAGTTAGAATTTTTCAGTTTCCCAGGTAATTGTAACAGACAGTGCAGTTTGGGAATCTGCTATGAAAAACATGGCTCTTCCTATGTAAGTGAAACCTACTACTCAAGCTTACCTAATGGCCACTTGGTGGGCTCCCAAATCTTGGAGATCTACTGACACATAGCCCTTAACTGATACCTTAATTAGTTTGGCAGAAAAGAATGCTAGCAAAGAGATGGGGTTACTTCCAGAAAGGCCACTGACTACACAAGGACCATTCCCCACTTGCTAAAACTTCAGCTTATTTTAATGTCCAAGAGAAGCATCTCAACAGTTGCTATTCCTTCGGTTACCTTTTGATCTCTGTTCTGTTTCATTCCTCAATGTCTTGTTCGGCAAAGTTGTAAGCCTTGGTCCTCTCAGATTAGAAGCAGGTGCTGCGTCCAAACCTCTAACAAGACAGGACTGCACGTTTCACCTCAACTGGGACCCAACAGCCGCCTCGCAGCGGGGCCCAAGGGCAGATACTATGCTAATCAAGAAAGTTCTTCCGTCTCCGCGCGGCGGGCGGACGCGTGCAGGTTTGAATAATTAACCCTTTATTTTACGTGACTACGCTACAGTGCGTTTAGTGGCCTCCAATTGCCTAGCGAATGTGGATCACGTTCCTTTTTCTTTTTGCAAAAGGAGAGCGCGTGAGCAAGAGACGCAGAAAACTCGCAGAGAGGGGAGAGCAATGCTGACTGGTGCTGAGGTGCAGGGATGGCTAATGTTCGGAATATTAATTACCCTACGCTCTACTGACCCGGCGAGGACTCACAGAAAGGGACCGGGGTTAGGACAAAGACTTCTGATCCATCGGCTGCAGCGCCCCTTCTTCTGAGGTTGCAGCTCTGCGCTGGGAGGCCCTTGGCATGGGACTGGCAAAGTGACTCAGTGGGTAACTGAATTAATTATTTGAGCTCCTTGGGGTCTGAAAGTCTGCAACTGAGCGCTCCAGGTCCAGAGGGGAGGGTCTCTCGGTGCCCACTCTTTCTCCCCGCCTTTTATGGGATTTCTGGTCCTGGTGCAGCCCCTCTACTCGTGAACTGAAGAATTCCCTAAGAAACCAGAGTGGGGGAATCGCTGCTCTGTGCGCAAATTGCTTCCTGAAGAAGAACCACTTGGGCTCAAAATAATAACCCTCTCTCTTTCCCACACACCCCATTCCTGGGTCTCGAACCCCGGAAGCCTGAGCGGGAACCGAAGCCGATTGGGGAGTGGGGAGCAGTTCTCCGCCAGAGGGAAAGCCCCCGAAGGGCGGCAGGGTTGGGGGTACAGGGCTTGCTCCACCGCGAACTCCCGCGCGCGGCACTTCTGGCCTGCCCCGGAGCGCGCAGCCCCGACCGCGCCGCGGGTTCCCGACCCTGCGTTCCAACTCCGCGCCCCAGCCGGCTGCAGGCTCTCGCCCGCCAGGCCCCCTCCTTCACCAGCGCCGAGGGTTCCCGTCCTGGACACCCCCTGTCTTTAGCCCCCGAGCAAGTCCACTCTGCTCCTGCCAGCGTGGCAGCCCCGACTCCCTCCCCTTTCCGTGGGTGAGAGCACCGGGCCCCCAGGAGAGCGGCTGCCCGCGAGCGCCTGGCGGGTGGACACCCAGGGTCTGCTACGCACACCCCTGGATTACTTCTTGCTGGGTTGCGAGACCCCGGGTCCCGCTGGCTTCGGGACCCACAGACCGAAGTTCCCGGGAGGCGGGAGGAGACGCTCTCAGGGGCCAGCCTGAGAGGAACTGCGCCAGGGCGAGGGGTGTCGGGGTGCGCCAGGGCGGTACCGCTTTAAATGCACTTGACTCACCTGCTCCGGCGCGGGCGCCTCCTTCCCCGACTGACAGCTGGGGGCTTTGTTTTCTCCACCCCCTCGCGCGGCCACGCTCCGCCCCATCGCCGCACGTGACTCGCCGTCCGCCACCGCTGCAGCCGGCGAGTCCACGCGCCCCCGGGGCTGCGCCTCCCTTTCTCGGGAGTGCGGGCGCGAGTGGGGACCTCAGAGGGGCAGAGATCTGGGTTGGTCTGAGGTGATTCGTCTGCAAGGTGATTCAGTTTGCATGCTGATTAGGGCCTGAGGAAGCGAGGGGGAGTTGGTGGCAGGCAGTTAAATGCCAGGCGGTGAAATAAACTGGGCTGTCTGCCCCGCCTGAGACGTGCAGACAGGCGCTCACAGAAGAGGGGCTTGAAAAGGTGATGCCATAGCCAGGGCTAGTGAATTAAAACTTGTATCCCTGCTATGAGTGAGACCATCCGGATTTTTTTCTTTTTCTTTCTGGCTTAGTTTGCTGAGCATGATCCCGTCCAGCTCCATCCATGTTGCTGCAAATTGCATGAGTTTAACTTTTTTGATTGCTGAGTAATATTCCATGGTGTATATGTACCACATCTTTTTGATCCAGTCATCTATTTTTGGGCATTTGGGTTGTTTCCATAGCAGGAATTTAGAAAACGTAAATAAGGGAGCAGGAGAAAGACTAATTATAATAAAGTAAAAATCAAAATCAACAAGCAACTCTAAGCCACAGACACTCTGGAGGGCGGGGAGGGTAAGAGGGATTACAATCAAAGTAAGGGGGTGGGGAGGGCCTCCCCTGGAGGCGCAGCGGTTGAGCGCTGGGCTGCGAGTGGGTCCCACCAAAAAAAATTATAAATAAATAAATAAGGGGGTGGGAATTGTATGATGACTATAACCAAGATGAAAAAGCATACATTGTGCAAAAATGAAAAATGATGTAAAAAATATATAAAATTATACACACACACACACCCCTGTATCCTGGGACTGGCTTTGTCATGATTGTTAATGTTATTAAATCAGGCAATTCCAAGCCGAAAAATGCCACCAACAATGTAATAATAGCAAGTTTTATTGAGGTTTCAAATCTGCTTGTTGGTGCTGTTGATATTTAGATTCTGTTTGCAAAATGGAATCCAGGCTGGAGAAGTAACTCCAGTTTATTGGTGTGGGCCCTTGTCCATTTGGAACAGAACCAATTTTTAATGAAATGAATTGAGAGAATGTCCTGGCTTCAGGACTCAGCTCTGTATAAGCTGCTTTTGGGAGAGTTCCAACCCTTGCTGATCTCTAGTGTTTGAAACAGCAAGAAACCTGTTGTCCCATTACTTCATTCCTACCTTTTGGTCTTGGAGAACACATATGTAACCCCTCCAGCACCCCCAAGCCCAATTGCAACTCAAGGGAAAGATTGTCTCCTTGTCTCCCATATCCCTTAAAATGAATACTTCCTAATGGAGTGACTTAGCACAGAGCTTCGCAACTTTAATGGACAGAGACATTGTCGAGCCAGATCCTGGCTGGGTGGGTCTGGGGTTTAGCCTGAAATTCTACATGTCTAGCAAACTACCAGATAATGTCAGTGCTGCTCTTTTCAGGACCACATTTTAAGTAGCAAGGCTGAGCACATCCACTATGCCATTGGCTAGCTTATTTTGAGTTCTGACTGCATTTCTTAATAGCTGTGTGATCTTAAGCAAGTTTCTTAACATTAAGCCTCCCAAGCTGCAAAATAGTTCGGATGTAATATCCACTTCATTCTTGAAGATTAAATAGGAGTACTTGTATTAAAGCACCAGGTGTAGTGCCTGTACACATACCTAGAGTTAGGAAGTAGTGTCTGATTAATCCTTGGGGTCATTCTTGCAGGCAAAAAGCTGGCAGAAAGCCCGTCATACCCACAGAAGGAGCAGCCTGTGAAATGAAACGGGCGTGGATTGAGGCAGCCAGATTAAGAATGATGATTGCACCCCCCATAGTGCCTAGTGCCAGCTAGATGTGTAGAATCAGTTTGTTGAGTAAACAAATGATTACAATGCAGAGCAAGTCATACGTGTTGAAAGTTCTGTCTTCTACAAAACTTTAAATCTTGAGAAATTATTTCTGGGACATTATTAAAACATCATTTTGCTTTTTATTACAGATAATGCCCAGTTTCCTGTCAGAGTAAATGGATTGTTAAGGAGGAGCACATTTTTTATCCTCATTAAAAACCTTGGAATTTAAATTTAAATGAATTTATTAATGAAGAGAGGGTATTCTTAGCTCTCAAAATGAATGGGCAATGTCATCATAGTTCTCATGTATCCCTTGCTTCTCTTTTTCTCTGCTTCCCAAATATAAGTGTTTCCTAAGTCTCATTTTGTAGCATTTTTAAATTTTTTCTCACTTTCTGCCATTTTCCTTGGAAATTTTATTCATGTCATTTGTTCATCTTTGAAGTGTGTGAGATTACTTCTGATTACATCCATGACCTCATTCTTAATCTGAGACCCATTTCTGCATTCTCTGTTGCTTGAGTTGCAATTGGAGGTAGTGGAGGGGTTACATGTATGTTCTCCAAGAGCAAAAGGATTGGGACAACAACAATTGCTAGGCATTTCTATCAAATTTTCCACTAGCCTAGAAGTTTCCATGTGTTTTAAATTGTACTCCCACTCTCCAGTAAAACTGATACATCACTAGTAATAAATCAAGATGGTTATTTGTGTTGGGAAGCCCTTGGTGCTAACTAATTCAGGAACCTGGGACATATAGCATGATTTATCCCAGTTACCTCCCTGGTCTTTCCAGATATTTCTGTGAGATACTACCTTCAAGAGGACTGGGGTCAACTCACATACGAGCACAATTTACTGAAGTAACAGCCACATATGTAGCTGTGAACTACTCATAAATAGTGATCACTATGAACTGAGCTAGTGAGAGACTGAATTAGTCAGAGTGGGCAACAAACCCCACTACCATCTCAGTGGTAACATTCATTACTTGCTCATGCAGTCTCTAGGATAGCTCTCATGGTGACTCATCCTAGCCTGATTCATTCCTGTGATCTCTCCAGCCAAAGGAGAATGTGGAAAACTATGCACCAAACCTTAAGTGTTTCCACCAAGAATTGACACAGATCATTTCTCACATTTCATTGGTTGAAGGAAGTCACATGCTAACCTTTAAGGAATATGTTCTCAGAAGTAATGGGAAAGTAGAAATCTTGTTGAGCATGACTAATATCTACCACACTTCACATAGGAAGGTTAGGGATAAAATTAAACTGAAAACTGTCTTGTTAATAGAGGGTGAGCAAGAGCAAAGATTACCAGTTTGAGGAAGGTACCTAGTTGTGAAAGAAGCAAAGAGACAAAGCATTGAATTCTGTACATTCTAAAATGCTATACAGATGTAAGATAGTATAATGTGTTGCTGGGCATGGAGTAGTGCTTTGGTCTCCACAATGTTATATTATCTCTGACCACATCCCAGCATGACATCCTTTTAAAAACACTTAACTCTCATAAACATTTATGAGTGTTTCCAAATAAACATTTTTATGTAAACTAGCATGTTCCTAAAACTTACATTCTGAGTTTCGATCACACAGTTCACAAATATCTAACATAAGGAATTAAAGAGGAGAAGCAGTTTATTCATTAATATTTAAGCTGCTTGCTCAAATCCTTTTTTTTTTATCTGATTTATTTTTAGCTGAGTCCTGCTAAGCTGTAATAATGTTTTCTGTGTAAATATTAACCTCAAGAGATGTGCTACAGTGAACTACATATAAATGAATCAGTAATACCATGTAAGACTGAGATGGAAATGCTCATTATTAAGATATGATAACACTCATCAAGATGAGTTGCATGGTGGCATAAGATGATAGTTTCACAGGGATGATTTCCTTGGAAAGAGTCTAGCATTTTATTACATGTTGAAAGTTGAAATAAAAAACAGTGTAAACTTCAAAACATTGTGTGGAAACTTATGAGTAAATATTTGTGATTTAGCTAGAAAAATCATGTTTTATAGACAAAGAGTGGACTAAGAATGACTTACCAAGTTCTGATTACTAGCTATATCCTCTAGCAAGAACCACAGCCTCCAGAAAGCAACATAGATTGGCAGAGTGAGATTATGCTTAGTATATAATATATATTAGTATATACGTCAAAGGCTATGCATAATATACATTAAAAGGAGCAAAATGTTACCTTGGGTCATGCAAAGTCATTGTATAACAGAAGTGACTATGATTCTATACCACATTAAAAAAAGAAGCCCAGGGCCCTCCCCTGGTGGCACAGCAGTTGAGCACTGGGCTGCGAAGCTGCCCACAGCCTCTGCAGTGCCGGTTCGATCCCCGGCCGC
Organism: Talpa occidentalis; assembly: GCF_014898055.3. Classification (NCBI taxonomy): domain Eukaryota; kingdom Metazoa; phylum Chordata; class Mammalia; order Eulipotyphla; family Talpidae; genus Talpa; species Talpa occidentalis. The sequence goes on from NW_023601322.1 coordinate 30,038,235, forward strand.
TGGCGAGGGTCCCACATGGCGTGCAGACCCCTCCTGCCGCCTGCTGCTTCTCTCAGCAGCGTATTTCGTCAGTCTGCCTGTTCTGTTCTTTTCCCCGCTCTGGCTTTGCTGAATTCTCTCACCCTCTCGCGCTTCTGACTGTACCCAGTACTTGAATAAATAAATCTTTAAAAAACAAACATAAATAAAATCTTAAAATAAAGCCCATATAATGAAACACCACCATATATATATATATAGAGAGAGATATATACACACACATACATACATACATACATACATACATACATGCATACATATACTAAGCATAATCTCACTCTGGTGGGGTTTCATTGTATGGGCTTTATATATATATATACATGTATATATATGTATATGTATATAAATATATGTATATATCTCCTGCTTAAAACAGATGTTGAACAGTTAAAGAGGCTCCATGGAACCCAAATTCCAAATGGCTTTCTAGTGGCCAATGGGACCACCACCATCTCATCTTGGGATCCTTGGGACATAGTCAGCTTTAATTGAAAGTTATTCTTGATTTATTAAACATTACATTGTCAATCACATTTTCTTTACAGTTTCCCTAAATCCTGTTCATGTGTGGGTCAACCAGTGTGAGAATAATAGTAATTGATACATTGGGTCTCCTCAAAATCTCTTTTCTAATGGTCTTTTTTAAAAAATAAATTATTATTATTTTTTTCAAAGATTTATTTATTTATACAAGAACTGGGGTACAGGCCAGATGCACGGAGGGTGAGAGAATTCACCAGAGATAGAGCAGGGAACAAAACAGGCAGACTGACGAAATACACTGCTGAGGTGAGAAGCGGGTGTAACAGGAGAGGTCTGCCATGCCATGTGGGACCCTTGCTGGCCGAACTGGCACTGCAGAGGCTGCAGAACAGCTTCATGGCACTGAGCTCAACCGCCTGCACCACCAGAGGAGGCCCTGAAAAATAAATTATTGAGGTAACATTGGTTTACAAAATTATACATGTTTCAAGTGTGTAGAGTTATAATTTGACATCTATAAACATAACATCTTTGATTTTTCAACAGAAATTTGCTCTTCTTTGGCTTCTCTAATTTTAAATTTGCTTCATTCATTCTAAGTTGTCATTTATTCCAGTTCTTGATGCATTCTACTGGGCATTCACTTTGGTAGGTGCTGCAATTGCCCAAATGGTCTTTGGATTCCAGGGGCTGACTGCATCAGGAAGGACAGATGTATGCAAGTATGGCTTGAGGGGGATGAACAGGTACAAGCAAAATGCTAAGACAACACTGCGCAGTCAAGAAGAACATCAGAGAAGGACTATTGCTTGTGTTGGGTCTTGAAAGATGAAAAGGTGTATACCAGTTGAGGATGACTTGGAATGAGATAATGTGAGGGCAGAATGTGAAAGTAACGATATGATCAGAGATTTGAGAATGATGAGCAGTTCAGTGTGGCTGAATGTGTGGAGAGGTCAATGGGAACTGATTAGGAAAAACTTGATTAGAGCTGAGATGTTTGGATGTAATATATTGGCCAGGGGATCTTCAAAGTAGGGTGAGAACACTCTGGGGTTGGTTAGATGAAACATTTGGATGTTGGAAGAAAGTGAAAACTTGGATAATTATCTGAGAAGATGAGAAATGATTCAGGCTTTACTTTTAGTAGCACATCGAATGACATTGGTGTTGTGTGGTCTCTATGTCAGCCAGACAGAGAGACTTACCAGGCATATGGAATTCTGAGGGAGGGAAGGTTGGGGTCCACAACACTGAAAGGGTTACCTCAACAAAAAATAAAATAAAACAAAAGAAAAATTTTTCAGTAGGAGTATGTATGTGTGTGTGTGTGTCTGTGTGTGCACATGTGTGTATATGAGAGAGAGAGAGAGAGAGAGAGCAGTAGAGGTAGGGATTTGAAGGTTTGAATCTTGCCAGTTTGAATAGATGGTGGAACTGCTATTTGAGATGAAGAAAGAGGATGTTGAATACCATACAGAGTTGAATTTAGGACAAGCCAAGTCAGAGATGCCCAAGAGATTTCTGGGAAATGACTAGTGGTGTTTTAAATATAGATCTGAAACTCAGGAGTGCTTGGAAATACAGATGTTATAGTAGTTTTAATTTCTTGATCTGAAGCTCTTTCTACAACTACTGACTTAAAAAAAATTCTTTCTTTTAAAGACAACAGCTTAGAACTTATGCTGATGATGACATGAAAATACTTAAGCATTAACTTACCATTGCGTAACAATAAGACATCATCACTAAATAGACACTCTTAGAATTTTAGTTTAGGGTTAGCTTGACTTCTTTACAAGTCTCTTGTCCTTGGATGGTTTCCCATGTTTAGTATTTCATTATTTTTCGAGTTATCTATACTACAGTTTAGTGTAAGAAAGTTTCTCTCTTATATGACATTCTGTCTTTTTATATATGAAAACTGTCCAAACCAGCCAATATTTGCTCAAAATATTCCATTGTTTATTTTGTCATTATAGAAATTGTGAATGTTTTCTAATTCTGCTCTCTTCTTCAGGAATCACAGGCTTTGTAAAACCATGGCTTGATGTCCACTTTACATCCATCTTCTCCATGTTGTCGAACAACCCACCATATCATGCGCTTGCTAAGTTATGAAGATGCTTATCCTACCACATCATTTTCCCCAGTTCCATACCTTGTACTTGTTAAACATCAACAGATAATTTACCAGTTCAATTTTCAGGTTCATACAACTCTATTAATATTTATCTGAGAAATATGATTTTGTAAATAAACAATGCCCCATAGATATTTATTTAAAAATTGAAATTTCTTGTATTGTGGTTGTGCAGCTTTTTATTATTTAGCATCTGTCTTATTATGCACTGTCTTCTTATTAAATTGATATAAATTTGGTGAGTGACATATCTCTTTCCACTAGAATGGAGGCTCTATGAGGGCAAGAAATTTTGACTTTTGTTTACTGTACTAGTGCCAGTGTTTAGAACTATATGGGACATGATGGATGATAAGTAAATATTTTTGAATGATAGAATCAATACATAAGTAAAGAAATGGGCTATATTCATAATGTCTTGATTTGAATTATCCTCCACATTTTTAAAATCAAGATCTTCTTTACTATATATTGTACTACTTCTCTATAGTTTATTAACTGTTAATCTTTAAAAAACACTCTATGTAATATGTTTATTTAATGTAGTTACTTCCACGTACACAACAAGTTTTAATCTTTCTGCACCGAGTAGAAAGATCCTTTCTACTTTCAACCTTCTTTTACCTTACAGATATACTAATGACCATAAACATCTTATGTCAGTGTTCCAGCAATATTTAGGTAAGAAGGTTAAGTTTTTGTCTTAAAATATAAATCCAGCATTCATAAACAACAGTCTTCTCTAGTATATGGAAAATAGGTGAATAAATAAAAGGAAATGTATAAACTGTTGTATATTTAAAAAATCAGGCTGGAGGCCTAGAAATCAGTTTCTTGAAGACAATGGCTATCTGTAGCAATGAAGTGCTATTCATATGCTACACTTACAGACAATTCTAAAATTGCATTTAACCACATCCACAGATTAATTCTTGCCATTATTATCACCCTTTCACAAAATGGGTCCCCCTCCCCTAACTAAAGTCTGAGGCAAGTAATTGGAAATAATGCCACTTAACTCTCTCAGAGAAATCCAGCTGCTGGGAGTCATATGTTGGCTCAGGGGACTTGGATCAGGACCTCCGGAGGTGAAGATAATGGATGGAAAGTAAAATCTGTAGTGGGGGAGTCAGGTTCTGATGCTCCCTAGTTAATTGTGCTTCACAGAAACACTAACGTGGTTTGCCACGCGAGCATGTGTTTCTTTGTTCTCCAAAAACATCCATTCTGCTCACCACCCATGAGTGCACATGTAGTTTTAGCTCATAATTGGGAGTATAAATGAGTAAATACAGAATCCGGAGTCTGTTCCTATTGAGATTTCATAGGCCCATTCATAACTCTTCTCACTCCTTAATTTTTTTCATTGATTTTTTTTTCATTCTTATAAAATCTTATGAGAGTAAACGAATTTTGGACAAGTTGCAAACATTACTATGTTACTTGGAAACAAATGCATGCTGTTAATAGTCACCATGACATGGTAGCAGGAGCCAGGTGTGTGCATCTGCTGCAGACTTCTTTGTTGGGTATCAGATCTTGGTTATCTCCAGAATGGTGATTTTTTTTGAGGCCATGTCAGACTCACTCTGCTGAAGTCTGAATGGGCAGTGTGCTCTTTATTTATAGTCAGCTCTAGTCTGCACCAAGTGGAGCCAAGAGCAACAATTTTTTTGACATACAAAAACAAACAAAAAACCCCTGTACATATGTAATGTATGCAACATTACTTGGCAGGTGTGCATCTGCCAAATGCAACATTTTAGATCCTGACCTCTAGGGACCTCCGATTTCAGAGGCAGTGCCTTGCTGGCTTTCACTTCAGCAGAGAGGGATTTGTATTTAAAGAATAAAATGCAATCATTAAAAAGCCCAGGAATAGTTAAATCATTCAACAGCTATATGATGAATCATAGGGTAGCTGCTAAAATAAGTCATGTTAAAATATTTAGGGGCATGGAAAAAAATGGTCACATGAACTATTAAGGGGCGATGTATATCCAGCATGATGTTATTTAAGTAAAATGTTTTCTTATATTTCTATGTATAGGAAAGTAGACAAAGTCAGAGAAAATATATTTTAGAATGATTTATTCCTTTATTCCTGTATTACAGGGAATATCTATTTTCTATTTTTTACAGTTATTTTGTATATATACATACAGAGAGAGATTGGAAGGGAGGAGGGGAGCGAGGATGCCAGCACTAGCTGACAGGCTGGAAATCTATAGGGAAAACTATTAGCAAATGAAACCTTGCTAAGGTAAGAATTGATGTTGTAGTCTTGAGAATTCTTTTTTCTTTTGGAAACCTCGGTTATTTCTCCTAAAGCCGTCAACTCATTGGCTGGGGCTCACTCATATTATGGCATGAATTTCTTTTCATCCCATTTAAGAAATACCCTCAGAGTCACACTACACTAGAGTTTGTCCAAACAACTGAGCATTGTGGCTTGACAAGGTGACACAAAATTAACCATCACAACTTTCAAGAATACCTGCCACCTTTTCCCCTAGTAATAGGTAGATCTCCCAGTGGGAATTATTCTTTTGCTATGCAGTCCAAGGACTTTTCAAGTGCTTTTTCATTTTCTCAGCAACAGGCATGGTAGAGGTGAGGGGAGATGGCTTTAGCAGTACAGGTAAATTTCAGAATTCTTGTTTGGAGTTCTGGGGTGGAATCCCTAAGTCTCCTAAGTGCTGAAGATATTGCATAATCCAAGACACACTCTTCCACCTGTGTCATGACCCAGTTTGTCACAGGTGAGAGTCTCATTAATCGGGCTACAGCATGCCAAGATTTGTTACCAGGCCACCCACCACCAGCAATGAAGCTCTTGTTGCATGTTCACTGGTGAGTCATTCAATTCTAACATGACCAACCCATTGTGGGGTACAGGACTTAGTCTCCTGGGGAGTTCTTTGGGGGGAATGTGTAGCATACACCTCAGTCACTTGCCCTCTCTTCAGGGCAAGACATCTGGGGTCTTTATTTACAAACCTCTTTTGATATTGGTGGAGAACTTCTGCTTTGTGATGCTAATTCCCTAGTAATTTTGACCTGCTGCAAAGTGGCTAGAAAAAGCCTTTAGGGAAATGAAAACAGATACCTGGGATTGGACATCTGGCCCACAGGCCCTGAAGTGGCATGGTCCTAGGAACATTAATATGGAACTTCCAGCATCCCTGAAAACATTACTTCCCACTTCTTAAGGTTTTTGGTCTTATATGATGTTACGTGTTTATATAAAATGAGACTATTGTAGGTTTTATTTTACAGATTTTTAAACAAATTAACATTTCCAAAATTGCCAAAACCTTTAAAATAACTATGAGGCATTTTTAGAGGGCAAGCTAGTGAGTGTGAATTTTCAGGGGAAGACAGATTTGCTAAACTGAACTATTTAAGCTAAATTATTTATTTTTACTTGTGCTAATAAGACTCCCAGATGTAGATGTGAAGGAATAGAATAAACATGTTTCTTGGATCACTAAACGAAGGAAAGAATATGAGTCATGCATATATAGACAGACAGGAATTTGCTTAGAGAGGAATTAGTACTGCTGGGCATGAATATACCTATTTTAGAACAAATAAGTGAACAAGAATGGAGAATTAGGACTTTTCTGGTACCAGGAGACATTAACAATGAAAACAGAAAAATTTTATTTAATATATGACATGATTAAATTAAATTTTTTTAAGGAGTATGTGCAGGAGAGATTTAAGGAAATTATTACTGGCAACACATGAATTGGTTGGTTTTATATTAATGTGATAACCATATGGAAACTTCTCATTATCTAAAATTTTGTAAACACCATAGCCTAATGTGAGGCACATGTTATCAATTGTCAATAAAATTTTTTAAAATAAAACTTTATGTCTGAGACACTTTCTAATTACTGTATATTCTGAAGATATGCTAAGAAAGTACAATTAATTGTGATAAGGTGTTCTGACCAAATCCTTAACAATACAAATAATGCCTGTGTGTAGAAAAAAAAAAAAACAACAGAATCAGTTCTTCTGATTTACAAAGTCACTTGGCAATCACATGTCAAGCATTAGACTTTCCATATACTTGAACATCCATTATGTGCAAAACCTTTGAGTTGGCACTATAGAGAACACAAGTTAAATTCCAGAATTGCTGCCTACAAGTTGCTTATGGACCAGTATGAGAAAAGCCCTAACTCAGTTTAATACATTGGGGACTCTTAGGACCTTTATGGAGAAGGTGTCATGTTTTCTGACTTTAGAGGAGGGGTTAGTGACTTCACCATAAAATTAGATATTTAGCGAAATCTCATTAGCTGTTGAAGGAAATGATTAGCTCCGCATGTTTAGAAAATCAAGTGGGGATCCCTGAGAAGAGATTCTGAGTGGTCCTCTGAAATATGAATGCTGCCAGATAGATATATCCCAAATGGAATCCTTTTAGGCAGACAGTGCTTCCCATGTGGAAAGAAGCTGGTCTCCCCTGTACAGCATTGTTAAGTGGCTGCAGATGTGGGATGGAGATCCCTACAAATACTCAGTAGCACTCTGTATATTTTGGCAAATATAAACTCTGAAAAATGAATTGAATCTCTGCTATATCCTTGGTTTGCATGAAGGCAGTTTCAATGAGCCATTAGCTGTGATTACAGTTGATGGTCCTGGCCCATTACATGGTTGTAAGTGAACAGATTTACTTCATTATCCACTTTCTCAGACCATTAAAATTACTGGGTAGTCAGTATCCTGTCCAACTCTCTGTCATGATATTAAGTTGATAGGCATCGAGTCTGGAGGAACTTCTCTGAATTGTCTCCACAGCCTTACCCAACCTCTTCTGAACAGAATCCAGGACTGAAGCTTAGTCTCTGTTATCCTTCATTAATCCCCTCAGAAAGTAGAGAGCAAGTGAATCATGTTTAATATTCTTTCAAAAGAGTGTTAAACCAGCTAAAGCTGAGTCTGAGGAAAAGCTAACATTTCTTTCGATTACCTCTCTAGGTCTGAATTTTTTTTTAAAAAGCAAAACTAGGGCAGCTCTTCTGCCCCACCTGTGTCTATACAAGCATCTTTTAACAAACCTGTCCTGTTCAGGGGCAACTCTTTCTGCCTGCTTGTTTCTGTGCAAGCATCCTATCCTTTCCTTTCTTCTTCTTTTTTTTGTAATTTACCTGTCCTTTTGCATAATATATATACGCAAAATTGGGGCCATATTTGTCTCTTGACTAACTGTATAAATAAAATGGCTAATGAGTTAGCACATTCAGGCCAGAGTAGTCTGTTATGCAGACTAAAATAAATTGATAGGAGTGAAAAACAGCACCAAAATATTTCAGTTTTCACTTGCAATCAAATCCAGGGTTCTATTTTCATCTTTGAATCAACTGACATGGGTCTACCAGTTTCATCTGGACAGTCTCAAATACTCTTTTGTTTCATACTGCACTGACATCATTAATGTACGTTTTCCTCAAGCACATTAGGCTGAACTGACGCTTCATGGTGCATTACCACTGGTAAGTGCTTGGACTTCAGTAAGAGCATGGCTATCTGGTCCACCATAATAGAGGGTGATAATGAACAACTCCCAAGTACATAAAATAAGGAGAGAGTCTAGCAATGACCTTGGAGACTGAGAACAGTTATTTCCTATCCAAAGGAAATGCCATGTCCAATTGGGACCACAACTGGTTATGGCCTCTTGTCCAAAATGAAGGATAATTTGAATGGAAAGGACATGGATGGAAACTAAGCTTTGGAAGTAAAGAGATGAAAGAGAGAATTCAGATGCAGATTTATTTCAAGGATCTTACTTGAAGCAAGGTAGAGGTGTATGAGAGCAGGGATCTGCCCTTAGAAAATGTTCTGGTCTGGAACCACTTGAGAAGTAGCTTCCCAGTCAGTCATAGGAGGGACTGAGGAGGCTGGAGATAGTGGACATAGTAGTAAGTTCAGGTTGCTCCAGGCCTGATCTCATTCAGCTTGGAGAGTTCTGGCTTTAGACTGGGGATATCGGTAACGAAAATAGTGAGTCCTGCGTCATTTGCTGTTTTCTAATCTTGGCTCATCTACATTGTAAGTTTTCCCAGGGCATTATGTGCATCAATTCCATCAGTTTTAAACTCTTGAGCTGTTCATATAATCATTTATAGCAGTGCTTCTTAAGAGTGGTCTATTGATCATTTAGGGACCCTGATACCCCTTTCAGTCTGAGAACTCAAAATTATTTCATAGTAATTCTAAGGTGTTATTTGCCTTATCGCTGTGTAGACATTTGTTCTATGGGGCAAAAACCAAGTTTTCACTTAAGAATGCCTACATGCCTTGTGGTTGAAATGCAAACTGCACTAGTCTTTTTTCCCTATGGTACATACAGCATTTTACTTCAAAGAATGACTGTTCAACAAATACAGACATTTGGACTTGGGTATTTGGCACACATATTTCTCAAAAAGTGAATGGACAAGACTGTCACTTTAAGCAGAAAAGCTGACATTTGCCTTTGTAGGCAGTGTTAAAACAATCTTTTCAAGTGCAAATTAGAATTTTGGGAAATCTGAATCTGCTATTATGAGCCAGACAGATTTCCAATTTGTTGTGATGAGATACTCTTGCAATGAAATTGGTGTGATGATTATTGGTGGTGATATAAAAAGATTACATAATAAAATGTGACAAAGTTTGGAAGAGTTGCATAATTCAGTGAACAATATTTTTCAAATGCCCAGTGCATGATGTTATAAAGTTATATTAGTAATCATGGGGCAAGATAGAACTATGGATTTTAATCTAACAGGACAGAAAGGTTCAATTACCATGTTTCAGACTCCACATGGCAATTCATCTTTAAGAAACTACCACTTGCTGAATTTTGGTATAATATCAGAGAAGAATATCCACATTTACCTCAAAAGATTTATAAAATAATCTTCTGTTTTCCAACTTAATATCCCTGAGCAGCAGAATTTTCTTCATACTTTAAACAAACAGCACATTGCAAATGATGGCATTCAGAAGTCATTCCAATCCAGATGTCTTCTATTAACTCAAACTTTAAAGAGATTAGCAAATTATCAAACACTGGCACTTCCTCCATAAATATCACTTGGTTTTGAAAATATAGCTGTTTTTCAAAAAAATGTATTATTTTTGTTAGCATGTCATGGATTTATTATTGTTATTTAAAATACTTAGATTTCTCATTTTAATTTCTAATGTGGTAAACATTGATATATATAACACACATAAAATAAAGTGTAAAGGGGTCTTACTAGCAAGATATTTGGCAAAATGATATATTTTAGATTCTCCTTGATAAAGGGTTTTTCACCCATGTGTTGGTGTAAACTGTGCTTAGTTCTTATGTGTTTGTATGCTTTTTGAGAATTCAAAGTGCTCATAAAAACTCATTTCTAGAGCAGAGGTTTAAGTTCTATAAATAATGTTAGTGAGATTCATGACATTTTACAGAAATTTATTGGTAGTTAGCAACAGAATTAATAAAGCCAGCACACCCTCCTTTCTAGAGGAAAATCTGTTAGGGGAAAATGTTACTTCTACATATTTCTGTTTCAAGTAAATAGGCAAATGTGTGTTCTGATTGAAATTATTCTCTGCCTTTGAGAATGACCTCATTAATTGTTACATTTCTTATTTATTTAATTGCAGTAATACCATATATGATTTAGAGGTATAGGATCACCTCATTTTAGGTGTTGTTGCCACATCACACCCACCTCCAGGAAACCATAGTCCCCCACCATAGTCCATAATGCATCCTGCCCATTCTGCTCTTTCCTCTTCCCTACCTCCTCTGGTAGCCTCATTTTTACAGAATTCTAGGTTTGTTGGTTTGGCTCTATCTGACCCTTTCCTTTGTTTCTCTGTGTTCTTAACATTTCTGTGGCTCAAAGATGAGTAAAGGGCTCTCAATGACATTTAACAAGTCAGTACTTAAACTTGATTTCTTCATAATATAGTTTTAAAATATAAGTAATTTGCCACATTAAAACTTTTTCTAGTCAACACATATCATGCATTCACTAACTAAAAAGTGAAAAATTCCACCACTGATTTTTATTAATAGAATCAATTAACTTCTTTCATTTTCCATGTCAAATATTAGTTCAGAAGTAGTTGGGTTCAACGAGTAAGGAGATTGCTGAAGATGGTGTGTTAGCTGTTCGGGGGAAAAGATTTCAAAGGCTCTTATGCACAGATTGCTATTTTATTTTCCCTATGAAGAACCAACTTCCAGTTGTGTGGTAGGATAAAGCCTTGACATTCATGTATAACGTGGTCCTAGGACAACTGCATCACCCCCAATTAGCAGCTTTTTATAAACGCAAGATCCCAGGCCCCATCCCCAGTTGTTACATAGACACATTACAATCTTTATCTAAACATCTTTTTATTCTCCCAGGTTTGTGCTGCTTGCTTGAGTGGCTGGCCCTGATGATTGGTAGCTCCATGGCAGTCAGCAATAGGTTGGCTGAAACATTGGCAATCTTTTTTGAAATGATGAAAGATCACTTTATAAGACCAGTCAATGTTCTGGAACAGCTAATTATATTTGCATCAGAGAAGGTAGTAATGAAGAAACTCTACAAAATTTGAAGAGAGGTGCGGCCTGACAACATAGAGCCATTTTTTTTTTCACAATCTACATATAGTTTAGCACATCTGTCCTTTGGAATGTGGTCTTCCCCAGGTCAAAGGTCAAAAGCTTTCACTATGAGTAAAGATAAAGAAATCAAGTTTAAGTACTGACTTGTTAAATGTCATTCAGAGCCCTTTACTCATCTTTACTGACTCAGTGCTATGTACTCAGGGCTCTTAATGTTGATTTAATAAACACTTAGCTGTAGTTTTTACAATATAAGGCATGTATGTCAGATTTTCCTGTGTGTAAAGACATTAGAGGTCCTAACCACATCATTCTGTTTTTTAGGAATTTAGATAATGATTCTTCTCTCTTTCTTTTGTCTGCTACCAATTATAATGTAGTCCAGTGATAAATGTTTAAGAAAAAAATGTGCTTTCAGTGTTCTGATAAAATGACTGTCAAAATGTGAATACACTCCACACTTCCTACATATTCCATTAGTCATTATTGGAGGAAACGTGAATAATTTATTGGTGAAAAGTTTGAATCAGTCCTCTGACAACTTAAATCACACTTAATAGTTCCTAAGGGTGTGGGGCTTTGGGGAAAAAGGCACGCTCTTTGTTAATAAGAAGAGTGACTTCTCAAAGGACTAGGGATATAATTTCACTTCTCACAGAAAAATTCAGCACACAATTATCTATTTCCTCATAGTATGTTCATCATTTATTATACCTATAGCTGCTTGGTGCTGTTAGTCATGCCAAATTTATAGTATTTGCCTGCAGGCTTGTAGTAAGCTAATGCAATTTGTTTAAAACAATACGTTTTACATGCACATATTTTAAAATATCAATTTAATGACATTACATTGAAAAACATTTAAATAATTAAATTTAGGATAAAAATAAAGAATCATTTAAAAATTACACAATATATAGAATAGAAATCTACATAGAAAAGGCAGGCAATAGGCATTGAGATGTAATGCAAGAGGGGGTATGAAAAGGGAAAATCAATGAATTGAGATGCCTTAAGAATTGTCAACTCAAAGCAAAATCCCTTACAAGGGTTAATTTAATTTTTTAAAAAAGATTTATTTATTTATGCTTACAAGACTGGGGTACAGGTCAGAGGCACGGAACTGGGGGGTAAGAGGATTTACCAGAGACAGAGGTGGGGAGTAGAACAGGTGGATCGACTGAAATACACTGCTGAGGGGAGTAGTGGGTGAGGCAGGAGAGGTCTGCTGCACCATGTGGGTCGCCTCGCTGGCCAGGGAGCGAATGTATGCTGCAGAGGCTGCAGATCTCTTCACAGTGCTGTGCTTAACCCCTGTGCCATCAGGGAGGCCCAGGTTAGTTTAATTTTTACTTAAGATGATTTTTTTCATAACACAAAAATAATGTATGCTTATTGGAATAAATTTGGAAATTACTAAAATAACCCTTCTTTTTTGTACCATTTCCTTTTTTTCTCTCCTGTCCTTCCTCTAGCTCTTTCTCTTCCATCTTCTTCTCCCCGTTTATGGGAATTATACTGTAGACTACAATGGTGCCTGCTTCTTTTGAAGAAGGAGAAAGGTGAGAGAGTGGCTTAGTGAGACAGATGGAGAGAAACAGAAGGGAATACCGAAGGGAATATGGCAAACAACATATTTAATCATGATAGTGATGACAGGGGATCTATATGCTTTTTTTTAATTGAAGATTTAGTTATTTATACAAGCACTGGATACAGTCAGAAGCGCAGGAGGGTGAGAGAATTCACCAGAGCCAGAGAGGCGAGCAGAGAAGGCAGACTAAGGAAGTACACTGCTGTGGGGAGCAGCGGGCAGCAGGAGAGGTCTGCTTGCCATGTGGGACCCTCGCCGGTTGTCGGGGATCGAACTGGTGCTGCAGAGGCTGCAGGCAGCTTCTCAACCCAGCACTCAACCGCCGCGCCACAGGGGAGGCCCGACTCTATATGCTTTGTATTCTGTCTATGAGCTTGAAATGTTTCAGAAATAAAATGAATAGACCTCCAGGTCTTTATTTTAGATGAAGAGACACTAAACAGTTTTGATTTTTGTTATTAAATATATTGAACTGGGAGATCAGAGGCAGAGCATCCCACCATTCACGAGATGGTTGAATGCCACTCTTTGCTGTCTAAATGCACCAGTGCTTTTGTTAAATAACGTGAGAAATGAGACATAGTAGAATCTGTCTAGAATGTTTGGGTAGGGATGGTTGGGAGATGGACAATATATTTCCTAGGTTTCTTTACAGGCTGCTGGTTATTGGTAGATGCTATATAATGAATTAATGACCTGTATGCAGTTTTAGAAACTTCCTGATGTGTTAAGATAATAAGAGCTGGCGGGTGAGCTGACTGGAGGCTATTAACTTAGTTTCAGAGTCAAATTTTAGAGATTTAGCTTTTTTGTGGTCTGTTACATTTTAATATGTTCCCTTTTCAGACATCTTAGGCCCTATCTGCCACTTGATTAGGCTCTGGAGACTTCATATTGAAGTATAAGTGAAAAGCTATAATGGAGGTGTCTGTCTAAAAGGTACAGTATTTTAAATGCATACTTTTGACATCCATGTGTTAAAGTGAATCAGGGAATTTGGCAAGCATTTAGAAGATTGAAGGAAATATTTTATAAGGCTCCAATTACCTGGACACTTCAGGCCAAGGCTATTTGGGGTATGAAATACTCAAATAGTTCATTTTTCACAGACATATATAGTTTGTCTCATACTGTACTTGTTTTCCTGCACCCAATCACACACACTTTTGTGTAAATGCCTTTTCCCCCCACTTTGGAAAAATGAGAGCAATACTTTTGTTTGGAAATTATTCTTAATGTCGAATCCTATCTCACTTTGGACAAGCAGTTTACTCTCCCTGGATCTCCCTTTCCTAATTTTAGAACTTAAGGTTTAGACTTTATGAACTTTGAAGTAATATTTATTTTTTATGCTTTTAAATTAAAAAAAACCCCTTATATGTCTACCTGGTACCTTCTTTTTTAAACAAAGACCACATTCTATCATAGGGAAAGGATTTGGAGTAAAATTTTCATTTAACATCTTTATTTACTAATTTTTCCAAAGTGGTTTTTAATAATACTTGAACATTTTTTATAATTTAATGTTTTTCTCCCAAAGTTGTTAGAAAACTTTCATATGACAGCCTGAAACTTAAGGATTTTGGCAAAGTTTGACTTTATAACTGCATATATATTTTAAGCAATAAAGATTTTCTGTAAATATCCCTTTGGGTGAATGTTCTTTTGGGAAGTGTTCTTTATTTCAACTCAAATAAATTTTATATTGTATTATCTGTCTTTCATTTATGGAATAGGAGATATAAGTGGTTTCAGATGTGTTGGGAATTCTTTTTATTCTTCAACTTACTTTTCTTTAAACACCACCTATAGAATACTTAATTGCAAGGAAAGTCTTTTTTGCTTTAGTACTGTTTAAAATTGCATAAAGGACTTTTTTTTCCTCCACACAGAGACTTGGTTTGAAAGCAGTTTAAGGCTCTTTAGAGAAATAAACATAGTTACATGGTCATATATTTCATATTAAATCAGCCATTTTCTCTCACCGTGTGCTGTGAGCGAATGGAGAATAGTATTTTAAATATATGGTCAAATTATATTTGCAAGTTATTGGAGCTTGCTAAGGGATTTTGTATAAAATATAGCATGTCTCTGAGAGTTTATTGTTGGTTTAAGGAATACCATTATGAGTTTTTTTTTTTTTTTTAAGATAAGCCTTTTGAATTCCTAGAACTGCAAAGAGAATGTGTTGTACTTCATAAGGAATTTGTTATATATGTCAGTGGATTTTCATAATGCTGCTGTGGTTTCAATTTAGTAACATAACAGAGTCATAAGTGGGCATTTGAAATAATATTTCTTGAAGTTATTCAATTGATATGTACTTGGACTGAAATGCTATATCTTTTTCTGTTTGCTATTTTAAGTGGATGCAGAATGTTTGAATTGTTGGTAGCAGACATTGGTTTACTTAGTTTTAAGAGGGTAAATGGAACATACTATTAGGAAAAGACTTCAAGTTATTTTTTAAAAATTGATTTCAGTAGAGGAGAGAGAAAAACTACCAAGTCATTAACTTGATATTTTAGACGTGAATTATTAAGTGACTGAATATGGAAAGTTTATACCACAGAACTATAGCCAAGAGAAAAATTAGATTTGCTTTATGCCAAATGTAGCAGAAAATGAGTTTCAGGAATATTCACCAAGGCTTACCCAGACCAATGATTACCAGTCTCTTCTCTTGTGATATCCATGACATTCATTTGTGTGATAGAGTCCCATGGAAATACCCAGATGTTAAAACAATTCTCAGTATTTATTCACACATTGCAGTGGATAATTGCTACAACTATTAACATGTACTAGTATCATGGCAAACTGTGGACTGCCATTCAGAACAAGCTGTTGTTATTCGCAATTCTCATTTATCCAAAGTAAGTGAGTGAGAAAGATATAAGGTACTTGCTTGTAGGGCTATATGGGACTCTATATCATGTGTAAAAAAAGCAGAAGATGAAAAAATGTTGATATTTATTATTGCCTGCAAAAATACATTTCAGTATGCTTCGTGTAGTTGGTGCATACTAGTGTGTTTTGATAGCACTTTTAATTACTGGAGAACTGAAAACAGATAACACCCAAGATACTGAAAATAGATAACACCCAAGCATTATGAGTAACCAGATTTCACTATTATTGGTAGGAAGTGAGATTAAAGACCAAAGTTAATGGCAACATACTGATTTTATTGAAGTAAACTATTCACCAACTACTCTATTGACTATGTTTCTAAGAGAAATGCTTTGATGGAATTTTGAAATCAATACATTGGTTTGTCAGCACCTTAAATCATTTGTCATTTTTATGGAGATGATGGTGACCCATCTGGACATATAATTTGATGAATTATGGATAAGAATAATGAATGGACTTCGTTTACATAAGTCAGGATTTTTCAGAATTTCTTGTTGTTTATTATTTCTGGAGAATTTAGAGAATTAGAATTTGGATATCTCTGATTAAATACATGTAAGGCATTGGGTTTGGGCAGGCTGCAAATATTTGCTAGAAATTACAGAAAGATTAAATTTATTTTTCTTTGGCAATTAAGATGCTGTTTAAAGGTTGCAAAGGATGACATTAATTACAAGGTCTGTAGAATAGAGACGGTAAAGACAGATGAGAACAGTGGAGAAAAAAAGAAATTAAACAACAATAGAACATGACAAAGAAAGTATTTAAAGTGAAAGAATGCTACTCTTAAGAAAAATTAGGGCCTCCCCTGGCAATGCAGCAGTTGAGCGCTGGGCTGCGAAGCTGCCCGCAGCCTCTGCAGTGCCGGTTCAATCCCCGGCCACCGGCGAGGGTCCCACATAGCGCAACAGACCTCTCCTGTCACGCCCACTGCTCCTCTCAGCAGTGTATTTCATCAGTCTGTCTGTTCTGCTCCCCACTCTGGCTCTGGTGAATTCTCTCACCCTCCAGTGCTTCTGACTGTACCCAGTGCTTGTATAAATAAATAAATAAATCTTTAAAAAAGAAAAAGAATAGCTGAATTAAATATTTTTCTTTAATATGAATTACACATTTATAGAAGCAGGGAACAATAAACCAAGGCAATGATATATGGAGGAATTATATTTTTCTTTATAAAATGTCTCTATGGCAAAAGAAGACTTTTTATCGAATCATTAAAAATGACAAAGCAAAACGGTCAGTGGAGTTAAGAGGGTAAGTAATGTGTCTGGTAATTTAATATACAGTGTAGGACATGCAATACTGGCTCATTTTTGTAAACAAATGAATGAATGAAGGCATTATAATTATAGTGCCCTCAGATAATTCCTTAAATAATAAAAATGAATTTCTCTACATACTAATAATGAAGTCAATTAATCACCAGAATAAAATTCTAGTGCAGACTTCTGGATAATCCTGCAGCAATATGAACTCTAAAGAGTCCATTGATATATTTATTTATTCAACATCTATTATTGTCAGGAATGGTACTAAGTGCTAGAGAGCACAGTTTTTAAAATAATCAATAATTTTCCATCTACTGAGAAGGGTGCATTGAACCAGTAAATTTCATTCACAAGAGAAAAATAACAACACATCCTCCCCATCTCTTTCTCTGTAAAATAATAAAAAATAAATTAAAAAATTATAATACAGCTTAGTCATTGTGATTGATTACCCAGAAACACTGCTCATCAAATACCCCTGTATTACCCACAAATGCCCTGACACACTTAAACTCAAATAAGGTCATATGTCTGGTTATGGTCAATAAGTTGTGATGGAAAGGAGAATCAACATGGGACACTTTTGGCCAAAACATTTATTGACAGGTGTATAACTCTATAGTTACACACCTATACTGACCAGTAAATTAGACCGGATATCTACGTTTTCACTTTGAAGAGAGCTACCCTGAGTTGTCTCTAGACTCATGGCAGACTTGCTATTAATTAATCCACTGAGAAGTCATAGTTATTGACTTTGTAGCCTAGTCTTTCCTGTGCAAATAAATATTAGGCTGCCAGTATCTGACATTCCATTGTGATTGCCATCAGTTATCTCGGGACGAAAGTTCTAAGCACATTGACTTTGTTCTAGGAAAAGTTAAACTAACTTTATCCCTCCATTCTTTAATTTCTTAACTTACACATTAAATATAAAGTACTTTAAATCTAATCTCTATATCCCCTCCATTTGTTAAAAAAAATTATTTGTGGCCCAATTTTTCAGTCAGCAAAGAAGATGTGTTAGGCTGGAGTAGGCTGAATATCACTCATGCTTTTCCGTGGGATTGTTGGGGTTTTGTAAATGGGAACTTTGGAGCTTAAAATGAACCTGTTGAGGACCTCCCTGGCGATGCAAGGGGTTAAGCACCATACTATGACGCAATTGCAGCCTCTGCAGCATGAGTTCCATCTCCTGCTGGCCAGGGAGCAACCCACACGGCGCAGCAGACCTCTCCTGTCTTGCCCACTGCTCCCCTCAGCAGTGTACTTTTGTCAATCTACCTGTTCTGTTCCCCACTCTGTCTCTGGTGAATCCTCTTACCCTGCACCCCCCACATCTCTGGCCTGTACCCCAGCTCTTGTGTGAATAAATAAATAAATAAAATGAACCTGTTGAAGGTAATAGTGATGTCAACTAATTCCCTGCCTCTACTGACATGGAGGAAATAATTTAAAAAGAAGAAAACAAAAATAAATGAAACACTGCTAACTGTGTTAAGTGAGATGAAACAAAGAACAAGAGACTAAGAAATGGAAAAGCAGATTTGGAGACCTTTAAGTTGGATGTTCAAGAAAGGTATGTCAGGAGAAGAGGCATTTACACTGAGACCTAGGGTTTCAGAAGAGAACTTAGAGGACCTTCAGAAGAGAGAGGGCATGGAATCTAGGCACGATGCTCCATCTTCAGATTCAGTTTCAACTGGTGGTCAGTGTTTATTGTTGGGCTTTCTCTTTCTGACCATATTTTTTGTTGCTAGCTTGTATAAGTCCTCTGCACCCTCACAATGTTTTCATAGAGATCCTCAAGTCTCCCATCCCTTGTTATTTGTACCTACGGCTTGTAAGAGCAGATGGGTAGCAGGAGTTCAGCTAGAGTATGTTTTATTTCTCAACTTCTATGCAATTTGAGTGTCAGGTTATTCTTTTGTACTACTAAAGGAGTGGATAATGCATAATTTTATTTGCTTTCTTTGTTGGTTTTATTTTTCAGGGGATGGAGGGTGAGTAAATTCAAAATCAGTTAGTCATTCTTTGTTACTTTTTCAAATGTTAACATCTTTGAAATCAAGATATATCTTACAGTTGATGTCATAAATAAGAATTGTGTCATAGTTTGAGTGTAATGGGTTTTCTTTTGTAAATAACTTGTGTTTAATAACCAAGAGCATCAAAGATTTGATAAAATATAGTATGTCTTTAAAAGATTACTTTTGCTGCTTTGGGGAGAATGGGTTATAAGGGTAAACAGGGAATTAGCTAAACTAGTTAAATGACTTCCATATCAATTTAGGTGGTTGGTTTTAGGGAGAAAGTAGATAGAAGTGTACAGAGGGGAGGTTTTATTTGGGGGGGGTGCGGGGAGGGGATGTTGTGGTAACGTCAATAGGACTCACCAATAGGAAATGATGGAGAAGAGTAGAGAGTGAATTCTGATTTTTTTTTAGACTTGAGACTTGATACCATTTGCTAAGACAGGAAAGTGTATCTAGGAAGATTAACAAAGGAACGGTTTTGGGAGAGAAAACTAGGCATTCTGTTTTGGACATGTAAACTTTGAATTCCCTGTAAAGCTTTCAGATGGAGCTGTCAAGAAGGCTGTCGTATGTGGGAGTCTGGAGAGCAGAAGAGCAGCTTGTACTTAAGATGCAATTTCAGGTTACTCAGCATACAGGCAGAGGAGAGGATAAAATTGTCTAGAAAGTGAGTGTGGTGAGAGATAAGGTTCAGGATAGAGTTCTGAGGTGTTGCAGTAAAAAATTGCTCAGGGGGCCTCCCTGGTGGCACAAGGGGTTAAGGCAGAGTCTATGAAGCAATCCGCAGACACAGCAGCACGAGTTCGATCCCCCAGCCAGCCAGGGAGGTGACCCACATGGCGCAGCAGACCTCTCCTGACTCACCTGCTGCTCCCCTCAGCAGTGTATTTCAGTCAGTCTGCCTATTTTGTTCCCCACTCTGTCTCTAGTGAATCCTCTCACCATCCACACCTCAGGCCTGTACCCTAGTTCTTGTATGCATAAATAAATAAATCTTTAAAAAAAATTGTCAGGTAGAGATTAAAATTCAGCAAAGCATACTGAAATGGGAAAGCAAGAAAGCAGGAAGTCCAAGAAAATGCATCAATTATGAAGCCAAGAAAGTAGATTGTTTCATGGACTTATGGGTAGAATTTGTTAAAAGTTGCTAAAGGGTCAGGATGATGGACACAGAGACACAGAGGTGTGTGTTCTCACAACACTATCAATTGAAGATGGGCTGAATATTGAAATACTGGAATGTACAAATAAACTGATTTACAGCAGGGAAAAGAATATCTTGTGGGAGGGACTATGGTGATGGTTCACGGGTGATATAGTGGTGGGAGATTTATGGGGACTACACATGAGCAAAAAATCGAATATTGTACAAAAATAAACAACAACGTAAGAAAATTTAAAAAAATGAAAAAATAAAAGTTCCCAGCCTAAAAAAAAAAAAGTGTGTGGCAATGATTCTGTGGAACAATTTTCAAGCATATAAACATTAATTATTGCTTTTCCCACAATTACCATTGCACAGGTGAATAAGTAGAAGTCTGGTGTGGCAGAAATGCTTACAACTATGCACACAAATCCATGCTTTCCCTGGCCAGACCATGCATTTTGTCTCCAGCTGCTGCCCTTGAAATCAAACATGGCCTCATGACTAATTCTTGCTATTGAACTTGGAAGAAAGTAAGATATGTGACTCGTAGTTCAGACTATAATAAAGTGGGTGGGATTTTTCCACATTCTCTTTCATGTTCTACTAGCTGGAAGCAGAGGGCTTTGACATCCTAGTAGAAGGAAGCATTTTAAAAAAGGAAGAAACTGGATCCCTGAATTACCATGAGGTGGAAAGCTGCCTACTGACCAGGACTATTGTACTGAACTGTCCTACGAGCAAGAACCAATCTTTTATCCCCAAAAAAAGCAGTTAGTGATATTTTAACTAATATCTTAGAATATTAAATAACTTTCATAATATCCCATAGAAAATTAACAGCAGGTGATAACTAGAACCCCAGTCTTTAAATTCTTTCTTAGGACTCTGATAGATCATCAATTTCCACTGGAGAAGATGCAACAGGACCTGATTCTCAAAGGTTCATTTTATAGAAAACTCAAACGGTAGGCAAGTAGATGCACCAAATGCTCATTTTAAAATGCTTTAGATTTTGAAATAGGTAAAACCAATATATCCATCCTGGGTTCCTTATAATTCTGTGATTTGTTGAGAAATAAATAATATCAGCTGTATAATATCATATTTTTGGTGGCACAAAACTGAAAAACTGAAATGTACTTCTAACAGTGAGGCACCAACAACATGCATAACATTTTATCCCAGATGGCTCTCTCTTTTGCCAATTTTATGTGGAAATCAACAGCTTGCCTGGGGGAATGCATAAATACCCTTCCCAGGTTAAAGTTCTCCTCCCAGAACAACATTCATGGGTTTTTTTTCTCTAAGAAGAGAGCTGCATTGTAAGCTAGACTCATTCTAGACAAAGTATAATTATTCTTTTCTAAAAGTCTCTATTCTAACAAAAGTATTTTCCAGGGACTGGATACCATGATCCAGGGACTGATGGATACCATTCATAGATAACAATCAAGAATTTGTTACCAGGCTTTTGGTTAGTACTATTTTGGTTAATACTATTTCCAGTATTTTCTTTAAAATAATTACTAGTCATGAGCAAATGATGCCAAAACTTCCACAAGTGATTTTCCATTAAAAAAAATACTTTCCCTTTTGGTAATTCACTGCCCATGTCAACAGTTTGCAGCTGTCTTGTACACAGAGGAAAACTATTGTTATCTTGAACTTGATCACAGGATATGAAGTTGGAGATACTCACTTTTAATTGAAAAAAATCTCTCAGTTGGCTTCTCGTGGTGAATTCATTGACTTGGGGAATTTTCAACAGCACAGAGAATGAGTAGATGCATGGTGCCACAGAAAAACAAAAGTGCCGATTCAAGAAATGTTCTTGTCCTGGTTATCCACTCCTCTTCTATGGTTTCAGGTTCTTCAAGGGCAAAAGCCACATTTTTTCTTTCTTTCTTTTTTTTTTTTAAGATATATTTATTTACGCATACAAGAACTGGGGTATAGGCCAGAGGAGTGGGGGTAGGGGGAGGGTTAGGAGGGGGTGAGAGGATTCACCAGAGGTAGAAAACAGAACAGGTGGAGCTACTGAACCACACTGCTGAGAGGAGCAGCAGGTGAGACAGGAGGGGTCTGCTGTGCCATGTGGGTAGCTCCCTGGCCTGCTGGGGATCGAACTCGTGCTGCAGTAGCTGCGGACAGCTTCACAGTGCTGTGTTTAACCCCCTGTGCCACCAGGCAGGCCCTCTTTTCTTTATTATATGAGGCAAAGCCTCTCCTTTGTATCCAGAGAAGTCATGCATGATGGGTTATAGGTATCATCCCCGGGAGGCTAGGAAAGACTGAGTGAGCCTAATGGGCCTAGGAGTTCGTGTGTGTGTGTGTGTGTGTGTGTGTGTGTGTGTGAGAGAGAGAGAGAGAGAGAGAGAGAGAGAGAAAGAGAGAGAGGCCGTACTTAGGAGCAGAAAAACAGAGAGTTCAGGAGAGTTGTTGGGACTGGAGGGAAGAATCAAGTCAGAGAAGATCCAGGAGAGTTGAGGTCCAAATACCTGCAAAGAGTTTGAAGCTAAGATAAAGCATGGACATTGAAATTAACTGTATGAAGCCCAATGCTCAGAAGGAAGATAGAGTTCAGGCAGAACAGGGTCAAGACCTTAGCCATTTCTTATTTACCAGAATGAACTGTTGTCTATTTTTTGAATGATAGTTCCTTGAAAGTCCTAGAGTTCTTAATTTTCTTTAAACTTAATTCAAAATAAAACAACTTATTAAACCTAGTAAGTAACTCTTTAAACAATAAACTTAGTTTGTTGTGTGTGGGTATCTTTCCAGATAGGGAGATTCCGTCAGGATTGCAGAGTAAGAGGCCAGGAAGCACTCTCTGCTGCATATTGGGCCAGGATTTACTCTATGTCCTTCTCTGGGCAGTGGGATCAGCTTGGGCAAACTAAGCAAAGCACTGGGGATTAGGGAGTGTGGATCCAACTGGTAGCTGAACTGAAATTCTGATCAAAGGAATGCTCTTTGCAGTTGAAGAAGCCCTAGAGAATGGCAAAGAAGCCGTCTGCAAGAGATTGCCGAGCAATAGCTCAAATAGCACAAGAGATTTTGAGATCAAGATTATTACTTTGCTGGGGGTGGTGTCTGGGGAAGGAAAGCAATTAAAAGATCAGAATCTTAATCAGTTTAACTCTCTAATCCCTGTATAACTGTCTGGAGAGGGAAAAAAAAATTGTTTTACTTTACTAAAGGGAAAAGAACCCTATCAATATCTCCCAGGTCTTTACCTAAAAAAATCCATTAACCAACAGTATTTGTCAGAGCAGCCCAGAGCATAAGGAGGAGCTGACTTCAAAGAGGATGGTACTCCCAATAATTTGAGCTCATAGGCAAAAGGAGATGGGGGTGGGATGGGTGGAGGAGTAGCTGGGGATTTCTCAGAGTTTCTAAAAAAGGAAGATAATAGGAAACTGCTGGGGGCATAAGATCAAATACTAGTGCCCAGTAGGGGGCACTGGAAAGTTTGTATTCATATCCGGCCACCTTTCCCTCTTGGTTTTTGAAACTGTTTACAGCCAAGGTTAATTCAATTAATTGCTAGGACTCAGGTTATTGTGGACAATAGGGGTTAATTGCATAAGGCTGATTTTTTTTTTACTTGAGTCAACATTATTAATTCAAACAACACAGTCTAGATTCATGCAGTAGATCTGTGAGGACAATTTTGGAAGACAAACATGTTGATATTCTATAGTTTATTTTTTAATCTCAAAATGATACTTAAGTAATAGTCTCAAATGAATCTTGTTGTCCTGGAGATTATCATTTATTCTTCGCTTATGTTGTTGTATTTTTCTTTAGTAAGTGTAGAGATCATATTCCCAGAAGCAAGTGAAAATTAGGCTGAGTCTGAAAGTGTTTAGGAAAAGAATTCTAATGAAAAAGGAAGTGATGATCTCTCCTCAGTTCCTTCCTTATGCATATTTACATCACTGCTTGAGTTGTGATTAACCCTCCCTCCTGTTATTAATAGGACAACTAAGGAATGTTTTGTTGACTTATTAAAGTTTTCTAGGCCCAATGAAGTACTAAAGCTACATCACCAATGAAGGAAAAGTCTAGAAAACATTCAGATTCATTCCCCCCTCATCCATTTTTAAAAATTGGAATTTTAGACAATGTGAAGTTTATCTACAAAGGATCACCCACCCCTGCGTAGGTCTTTCAACACAATTAAATCTGAGGAATCTTAGTTCATGGCTGTGTTTGGGGCCTGCTGTTTTCTTTTGTTCTGATTACATTGTCGGAATAATAGGTACATAGGTAAAAGTATATAGAGGACTTGTTAAATGTGCACAAAAGAAGAATTTGTTGATGAAATTTCTGGTCCATAGTTATTGGACCATGTAGAAACTTCAGCTTTTCTTTAATTTCATCAGGTCTAGAGTTTAGTTTGAGTTTGTACAGCAGAAATACAGATTAAAGAGGCAGAGAATGCTTATCTTTTAATAACATTGACTTCTTTTCTTTTTGTTTTACAGAAATTCATATATGAATATTAAAAACTTATGATAGCAAATGATCTCCATAAAGAAATCCTTCCTTGAAGATGGGTATTAAGTTCATTAGGTTATCATCATCACATCTTTTTTTTTTTTGGTAAAGATTTATTTTTATTTTTATACAAGAACTGGGGTACAGGCCAGATGTGAGGGAGGGTGAGAAGATTCACCCTAGACAGAGCAGGGAACAGAACTGGCAGACTGACTGAAATACACTGCTGAGGGGAGCAGCGAGTGAGGCAGGAGAGGTCTGCCCCTCCATGTGGGTATCTCTGAGGCTGGCAGGTATCAAATCGGCACTGCAGAGTCTGTGGACAGCTTCACAGTGCTGTGCTCAACCACCTGTGCCACCAGGGAGGCCCGCCATCATCACATCTTTAAAGGTGGTCAAAGCCCACTGTATTTATGAATGCCACTGTATTTATGCTAAAATTCTTTCTCTTAATAACTTACTAAACTTATTTAAGCAAATAATTAGAATGGTTATAATGTTATATAATTAATGATAATTAAAATATTGAATTTTGATTCTAATTTTCCTCTGATGTTAAAATTCAACCAAGGGAACCCTTTATGAGATGATAAAGAGGAAGAAACAAGTACCCTCAATATCTAAGTGCTTCTATAAAAGACTTTGAAATGCTGATGTGGAGTCTTAAAAAGGCAATATGGGGGGGGGGAAGGTGTATACGTGACCAGACAGCTTCTTATTTGGGTGATACCCATGTTGGCATTGAGATACTTATCTGTGGAAGTACTTATCTCTGGAGGAGAATTTGGGGCTGTTTTAGCTTATAGATTGGAAGAAACATGGAAAGCCCACTGACTTCATCTAGATAAGTCAATTATTGGTTCCCTAAGTGACATAAAACCAAAGTAATAAACACCTATTTTAAAAGAAGCTAAATGTACATTGAATGAATGAAGTGGGTAAAACTTCAGCTCCCTCGGTTGAGTGCACTGCCGAGCTCACCATGAAGCGGCTGTTTTCCAACCAAGTAGAAACCACTGGGCAGTCTCTCATCAAATTACCCTGGGGCTCCGGCTGCAAATTCCAAGACTCATATACCACTCCTCTTCTGTTTCAATAAACGAATGCTTCTACAACAGTGGGGAGGGAGGAGAGAGATGGCCTGCTTTCAAACCCAAAGGGGACACTGGCCTTGCTTGTGGGGTGAACTGGGCTGGGGTGCAGCAAGGAAGGCCCAGCTCAGAGTCCAGGATCTGGCTCAGAAACACTGAGATCATTGTCTTTAGAAGCAACAAAAGGGGTTGTTGAGAAACCAAGCTTTACTATAAAGCCAAAAATCTGTGCTTGTCATTTTGTGTTTATTTGGCATTCAACTATGGCAGTCATTCTCGGCTCTTGCTGCTGTTTATGTTTAAAGAAGGCCCATTGCCATGGGGCTGGGAGCCAGCTTTCAATATCTCACAATTAAAAAATAAAACCAAAAAACACTCTATCATTTCTACTCCTATGTCCTTTGACTTCTTGTCTGAACCTTTGGGGATGGTGAGTGACAGTTTAGCCAGCTCCTTATACCAGAGCCTGCTGGAGGGGTGGGGGTGGGGGACAACAGTTCTTTCATAACATTATTGGGGTGGGGGAGAAGACAACATTCCTTTGGCTTTGGGTCAGATTTTTGGGTGGTGCTTTTGCGCGTGTGCTCACTCTCTCTCTCTCATTCTAGTGACACAGTTACTGTCAAATTGCAGGCAGAGGGTGATTGCAATTACTGTGCAGTTTGTTTTAGCTTCTTGGTTAGCAGTTACGTGGGACCTTTGTCTTTGGGAAACAAAACTAACCTATTCTTGAACAATTTGTAATCTCTACACTGCTAGAGTGAACTGAGAGCTGGAGGGGAGGTTGGTGGAGCTGAGCCTGTAACTGGCAAGAGGCAAGGGTCACTGCCATGTTAATTGGTGTTTGCAGGCAGATCAATTTTTCTATGGTGATCAATTTAAGAACATTGTCATTTGTTAAAAAGAACCCATGCTCTTGACTTCTTAGAAGAGAGGAAGGGATCACAGAACATTCTTGGAACATAAAAATTGGCTAAGATAAACTATTAGGACTGATATGTGTGGTAACAATATCTTCTACTTGAATGGTGAATTGCATTTTTTCAAAATGCTTTATTCATATTACTATGAATTACTATGTGGTTATATTTATATTTTATTATTTTATTTGATAATCACAGTTAAGTCTGTAAAGAACTTAAAATAGGAATTTTACACTCAATGAGATGTTTGTGGAAAATGACAAGTTAGTTAGGTGATTTGCCTAGTGTTAGTAAGCCAGCCTACCACCCAGACCTCTTGATTTCTTCATCTGTGTTATTTTTCATTCTATCATCTGACTCCAGGAAATATTGTCAGATAGCCAACACTTAATGAATCAACAGTTGAAATACAATAAAATGATTACATGTCATCTAGTGAAAAAGTTCTAAGGTAATCCTGGTTCCTTTTTTTTCTTTCTGTTTTGAAAATGTGGTAGTTGTTTATTTGGGTTTAATACTCTTAATTCATCCATCACCATTTTTTTTCTTTTTTACTTCCTTGTGTCTTGTAACTGCTTGACTCATACGGTCCTGACATTTGGCTCTAGTTAGCTCACTTCCACCTGGTTAGTGAAGACACCATAGCCTGTCTTCCTTTTCTGCTACTACTGTCAATGTTCCAGGGGTCAGATGCTGTTTCTCTCCCACGAGGTCATCTATGAGCAGTGTCATCAAGCATGGCAAAAGAAGTAGCTCTGGATGAGTACTAATATTCAAATAACTTTTCTTCTTTAAGTGACCTTCTGAAGTAATTTCTTCATTTCCAATAACTTCAGGCAAATGTACATTTTTTTTAAACTGCTAACAAAGCAAATGTACAAGCATCCATCCAAAATATTTGTATCATAGTTGAGGCCAATGAGATCACAGTTCAGAACCCAAGCAAACTTTCCTGAAGAAAGGCATGAGTCCTCTTTCTGACATCTGCAAAGGGCTGGCCAGCCACTTGGGCCTCTTCAGGAGGTCTGGATGGAAATCTGGATAAACACAGAGGAAGGGAATCTACACTAGGAACAACTTAGCCCAACTTATTAGGGGTAATCGGTGGTGGTGCTGCAAATTCAGTAGGTCTTTAATTTTACAAATTACTACAGCACACTCCAGCTTCACTAAAGCAGAACCATCTGCAGTGCTAATTGAATCTGTGTCGACAGTTGTGGTTCTCAATTCATCAAGTTCATCAGGATGGCAAATTCATCTCTCTTTTTTTGAACCCAGCTGTCATCTTCTAGCCAGACGCCTGCACCTGCTCATCCTGGTTCCATAGTTCTCCCATTTATATCTGGAAAAAGAACAAACGCAGACGTGGAATCGTTACCACCTCCTGTGAGCCCCAACATCGACTCTTTGTCATTTCCTCTCTATTCTCCCCTGAAAACCTCTCATTCTTTTTGCCATTAAAATTGATTTTCATTTTGCTTCAATGAAGACTTTCGCGTAATGCTTTTTTTAAAAAAAGATTTATTTATGTATACAAGAACTAGGGTACAGGCCATGGATATGGTAGGGGCGTTGAGAGTGTTCACCAGAGACAGAGTGGGGAGCAGTATAAGCAGACCTACTGAAATACACTGCTGAGGGGAGCAGCGGACGAGTTAGGAGAGGTCTGCTGCGCCATATGGGTGGCTCCCTGGCCAGGCGGGGATGGAACTGGTGCTGCAGAGGTTGCAGATAGATTCACAGTGCTGTGCTTAACCCTTTGGGCCACCAGTGAGGCCCTAATGCTGTTTTGAATTAATTTAATCTCCCAACTTTGAAAGAGTCACATTTCCTTAAATCTTTGTTTTGTGGGTTACAAATGTCATCTCCTTCCACTCATATTAAAAATGTTTGTAATAGTAGATCTAAAGTATTCAGCAGGGGAGGGGGAGGGATCAAAATGGGAGGAAAGAGCACAAGGGACCATGGTGATGGTTCATGGGTGATGAGGTTTATGGGTATTTATTAATTTATTGCACAAAAATGTATAACATTGTAAGAAAACAAATGAATGAGTGAAATAAATAAATGTTTACAATAGTGAATCATTTCAGTCAAAAGTGATTCTGACCTAGGCAACCCACTCAAAAACCCTTTCTTTCTTTTTTTTTTTTTTTTTGTGGGACCCTCGCCGATGGCCAGGGATCGAACTGGCACTGCAGAGGCTGCGGGCAGCCTCGCAACCCAGCGCTCAACCGCTGCACCACCAGGGGAGGCCCTCAAAAATCCTTTCTTAACCAAATTATGATGAGCCAATGAAAGCTTACAAATGGCTGTAGAAATAAGTCCTATGAAATCCCAATTGGCAAACTAGATATCTGAAGCATCCCTACACTGTGACTCACAAGGACTTCCTTGGTCCATAAAAAAAGGCTGGTGGCTCCTTGTACCTCAAAAGAAATTACTCAATAAATATTTGTTGATGGTAAACAACACAACTAGAAATATCTTGGAATTTTGTTTTATTTTCCTTGAACATCTTTACCAATGGATATTTTGTGGAATGTTGAATATAAACATTTAAGAGACACAGCAAAACTCTAGTTCTGAACACTTCCTGCTTCCAAACTTTTGCTTGTTTTCCAGTGAAAATGTACAGTAATCCACTTCAAACACTGGCTTGCATGGCTGTGGACAAGTCTCCCCTGGAAGTAAGGATACCAGGGCAAGAATTAACCAGATTGTAATCTTTGTGCCTGGTAGTCTGACATCACTTATAAATTCTGCCAACATTCCTTCGGAAGCAGGCGTTCCTAGAGGAGAATGGTAATCATTTACCCTCTCCCATTTTTTCAGTAGATGCTGATTTGTGGGAAAAACAAGTATTTAAGTTGTGATTAACTTATAATTCATTAAGAATGCACCTTTCCAGAGAGAATAAACACAATTATTCCAAGATATTTTTTACTCTTTTCCCAGAATTTCTCATTTTTTTATTCAGGTTTTCTATTACTTATAGCCAGTGAGTTATCATATATCTCCACTCTCCTCCCCCATAAACCCCAACATAATGGCTCCAGGTCAGTCTGTGGGGGAGTAATTTACAGATTCTGGTAATGTTTTCCAATTGTTAGTCTAGCATCCAAATGTGAAGTTCAAGTCCTCTTTCTTGTATATGTAACTTATCTCCTTCAGGCAAAAAAAAAAAAAAAAAGGTGGAATAAAAATATAAAACTCCAAAGTGGCAAAATTTGTGATGATTTACAAACAAGGAAAACTGTGGCTATCACATCAACAATATGCTTGCAATGGCTTTTAGTTACTATAATGAATGGGGGAGTATTGATATGTATCAGGAGAATTGTGCCTCTGATATAAAAATATTGTTTTAATTTTTTTAATTCAAGGAGTATGTGCTATTTGGCACATAGAGCTGAGTAGACCTCATCTGAGACTAATTTATATTTGTCTAACTCTCCAACCAAAAATTTCCTTATTGGCGATTCCATTGCACTAAATGAGTAATCAACTACAGATAAGGATGAAAGTTCACTGAAGAGTGAACTCTTTAGGCAACAGCTGAAGCATCTTGCCTAGGAGATCTTGGGAAACTGATTTGAGGTACATTCTATAGTTTCTCTGGGTCATCAGAATTTGCTTAAGTATTTCAAACATTGACTTACAGAATTAAAAATAAAATATGTCAGAACAAGATTCCTTCAGAAATTACAGGATAGTACATAGACAATGTGACATATAAGACTCACTAAATATTAACTTCTCCAGAAACATCAAGGTGTTAGATGTTTTTTGCTTAATTGAGAACACACTTTCTCAATTCTTCTTGTGAATGATTGGTACTTGTGAATCTGGTTCAATGAGTGGAGCCAGATTGTATGTGTTGACCTCAAAAAGGCAATCAGCTAGTAAAATCATAGACAGGATTTATTTGGAAACAAAACAGAAGTAAATGGGCATATAGGGTGTGTTCTTGGCAAGAGTCACATGCATTCCCCTTCTCTAACCACTGCTGCCTCGGAAAAGCCTCCACCTCAGTGCCACGGACAAGTAAACATGTATTATGTTAAAGGAGAATGATATGTATTATGGATTCTGTAGTTCTCTGATCTTCTGCACTGTATTCTCTAGCCTCTCTACCTCATTTAAATAGTTTTATGACATGTTGACATGTTCTCTGACATGTTGACACTTGTTTCCTCTATAGAATCCGAGTATGTGGTTCTTCATAGAGTCTGCCCCAGTGTCCCACTGAGATTGCTGTGAAGGAGAATGAGCACTGGACACAAGGAAATGGTAAAATTAGAACTGAGTCTTAGCAACTCCTCTGAACACACTCTGAAAATTGTGATTCTGCTCTTAGACGGACTAAATGATGTCCTTTTTTCAAAGACATGGGTGGGCAAGTTAGTGATGTGGTCAACATTTCTGAGATGACCTCAAGAACAAATTTATTCTCATAGTCCATCACTGCTTTTTTAAAAAAGCTCAATACTAGCTCTGCCAAAATTCAACTTGATTTCTGTAGACTCTTTTTAGCATCTAGGTGTGTAAACACTTCTAGTTCACATGCTATCTCATTTTAGAAATCCCAAGTGAGCCCACAGGTGTTCTCATTTTAGATTCCCTTCAGTGAATTCTGCAGTTGATATCCTGGCAAGATGTCTGAATATAGTCTTGTAAAAGTTGAGCTTTTGATTAAAAAAAATGCTTTCAAGGAAAAACAAGCATTTTGTCTTCTCCAAAAGTCCCACTCTCAAGTATTATTTTACTTGATTTTTGATGCAGAATTTACCTGAGGACTGTTACATGCTTGAGTGTTCTTTTACTTGCTTTTTTGGATGACCAATTTCTCTGACTTTCCCAGGGCAGAGACTTTCCTCAGGACTTAGAGTTAATAGCACTAAAACTGGATCAGTCCCAGACAAACAGCTGAATCACTTTCTGAAAAAAAGTCCTGGCTCTGCTGTCAGGTATTTTTGCAGCCGAAAGTCAGAATACAAATCAGTATCTTCATTTCCCATCTCACTGGGGAACACATGGGTGGCCTCAACCAAACTTTCACTTCTAGTGTTTAAACCAAACACAGACTTTTGTCTAGTCCAAAGCTTTCATTAAAGATCCTGGCTATGACTATCAGTTTTAGAAGCGTAGCCTGAGGAATGTCTATTGCTTAGCCCCTTTACCCTTTGGCATTAGGGTACATGAGGGTCCAAATGAGTACAGACTCTGCTCCCCAGAGGGCTTAAATTCTGGTAAGCAAATAAGTAAACAAGTAAATATTTGCAAAGTTTTGTCTCTTCATCAGACCAGGCCAAAATAAAGCTACAGTCTTGGAATATACTGTTAACTTTACATTATTTATGTCACAGGCTTGCAATTTAGCATTATTCTAAGTGGCATATGAAGAATAACTTTGTGCTTTTTTTAGGAAAAAAAAAAGACTCTCCCTTTCATTTCTCAGTGTTCAACATGGTTTCCGCCATTGAACAAGTATGTTTGTTGGGAGGCCATAATGAGCATCAGGGAGCTAAGTTTTTCATGTAGTTTCCATTATCTTTTCTTAGCCTTTGTTTAATTTTCTGGCAAAAGTATACTCTTCTGGGGGCCTCCCTGCTGGCGCAAGTGGTTAAGCACCGCACCATGAAGCAATCCGCAGCCTCTGCAGCATGAGTTCGATCCTCGGCTGGCCAGGGAGCAACCCACATGGCGCAGCAGACCTCTCCTGTCTTGCCCACTGCTCCCCTCAGCAGTGTACTTTCGTCAATCTACCTGTTCTGTTCCCCACTCTGTCTCTGGTGAATCCTCTCACCCCACATCCCCCACATCTCTGGTCTGTATGCATAAATAAATAAATCTTAAAAAAAATATACTCTTCTTATTATCCTGTTAAAATATTTGAATCTTTCTCTACCCAGTAGGCTTCTTGGATCTTAGTAGTAGTAATTTTCTCAAATGTTTATCCCCTACAGGCAGCATTTTAAATTGACAATAAGGATTTTTGTTTTTCAGAGGATCATTGTTCCCAATTGGCTTTGAACCAGGGAAAAGATTCTTGCCCTCAGTTTCTCCAACGTTCTACATGTAAACCTACCCCATTCCTCGAGACTATTACCCATGATGTCTTAGGGGATTGTTTTGGGAAGTAGGTAATTCTTCTTGTGCATCACTGGCTTGCTTCATTATCTGATGTCTTAGGAAAAAAATGTGGTTCTAAAAATCTCTTTTCATCTTTCCCTAGATATCTAACTTTCCTTTACTAGTTCAAATAATGTTTAAAACAAAATTTTTTCCAAGTCTAGTATGTGTTGCTAAGACAACCAGAAGACAGCAGCAGGAATTAAAGCAAAGCCAAGAACTGAGTATAACTCCTTGGACAAAACATCATCTTGGTTGCTGCCAGATCTAGGGGGGTGAGCTGAAGCTTACTTAGTCCTGGATGGAGAGAGAGGCCTGCTTTCCGAAACTCCTCCTGAAAGCACCCATCCTCTCATCTTTGGGGAATTTCATGTGGTTTCCCTTCTGTTTCTTGTTTGATGGCAGGCTCAGTTCTTCCCATGTTGGCCTTCTCTGCAGATTTTTTCATGACAAAGACAACTCTCTAGATTATACTTCTTGATGACTAAGCATTTCTGAAATGGGGATTGTGAGCATTCAATGTAAATAAAGCAGGCTTTTTGAAGTTGTAAAGGGTTACAGAAATTTTAGTTTCCATCTCCTCCCCCCACATCTGGAATTCGGGAGGAAAGAGTAAAAGAAAGAAGAGAGAGTAGGGAAGGGGAAGTGGGAAAGAGGAGAAGAGAGGGTATATGGAATTTTGGCCTTGATATGCTTATAAATTTGGGGCAGAGGGGCAATACTAGTGACCTGAAGTAGAAAAGGAGGAAGAGGAAACTTTTTGAAAGTGGTTAAAATGGACCCTGCTGAGTATTCTAACATCTAGTTGAGTTTACCTTGAAAAATTCCTATAAATTACAATCCTTCTTACAGCAACAATAATCTTACTTTTAAGGAAAAAAGATGTAGTTAAGAAAATGAATGGGGCCTCCCCAGTGGCGCAGCAGTTGAACGCTGGCTTGCGAAGCTGCCCGCAGCCTCTGCAGCGCCGGTTCAATCCCCAGCCACCGGCGAGGGTCCCACATGGCACGCAGACCTCTCCTGCTGCCCGCTGCTCCCCTCAGCAGTGTGTTTCGTCAGTCTGCCTGTTCTGTTCCCTGCTCTGGCTCTGGTGAATCCTCTCACCCTCCTGCACTTCTGACTGTATCCTGTGCTTGTATAAATAAATAAATAAATAAATAAATAAACAGACAAACAAATAAATAAATAAATCTAAAAAAAAAATTAATGGAGGGAGGCCATATTTGGTATGGTTTGCAAAAGGATAAAATCTATTCAAGTTTTCTATCAATTAGAAGAGTTATTTATTTAAACTCATGAAAGCTCACCTCCTGCTTATTTAAGTCAGAAATAGCTAGTGACTTAAAAATTTCCCTTACTTAATAATAGCTAAATACTTTCAAGTGATTATTAAAGGTATTTCATATTTAATTCTTACCATTATTTAGTTAGGAAAAATGTCACTTTTAAACTTCATTTGAAAGGGTCGGAGCAACATGGCGGCGAGGAGATGCTGCGAGTAAGATCTCCCATTAAAAAAAGTTAATAGGGAGGAAAAGCGGCAGGTCCCAGTGAGAAGTGGGACAGGGAAGATAAACGGGTGACTCCAGCAAACTACCCAAAGAAGAAAGTTGCCATAAAAGAGGACCAGAAGGGAGGAAAGCGCAGAACCCTGCTCCCCTCCCCCGCCCACAGAGGCGGCACTCTCCGACCAGCAGAGAGGAGGAAAAAACAAACTAAAATGACCAACAAGAACAAACTACGCAGCAAGCGGGACTGGGAGTGGAAAGGAACTATTGCAGCCACCACACCCCGTGAACGGGAGCTGTGGAGAACCCTGCAGGATTCCCCGTGGAGGTGAGCTCCGGGCGCCATTAAACAGAACCCCCGCCCCACAGGAGGAGACCAGCACCAGCACACAGCCCCCCCCCCACCCCCCCTCGCCAGCCGGTAAGCTTGTGTGGAAAAGCGGCGCGCTGTAAAAGCAAACGCAGATCGGGATCTTGCGGAAAAGGAGCGCAGTTGAAAAGCAAACGCGGATCGGGATCGCGGCTGCCCAGGTCCCCGCGCCTGCGACCTAGGCGTGCGGGGAGACGTGCGCGAAGACCCTCACTGAGGTGAAAGTCCCTCACTGAGTAACCAGGAACCAGGCACCCAGGCACGGGAGCAGGGTGCAAAAGGCGCCATTCCTGTGTCACTGAACTGGGCTACAGCCCGCATCCTGGAACTGAGGGCTTTGGAACTGAGACCCGGGGCACGAAGTTCGGGGCGTGGGTTCTCCATGACGGTGGGGCACAAGGCAGACACAGCACCCCAAAGCCGTTGAGGTTTACCCTACCATTCCCGCTCTGTTCCCTGTCCCATGGGGTGGAGGGGGGCGAAAAACAGCCCCCCAAGGACAATAGGAGAGATCTCTGGCGCCACCTAGCGACCAGAAAAAAAAAGTCACTAACACCCCATAGAACAGGGAAATTTTTTAAGACTGCTTGAAAAGGGCAGAAGGCTCCTGGAGGAGACAGTGGCCAGCTGGGAAGTTAGCCCATGCCAGGCCCCTTCCGACCAGCAGTCTGAGCCCACAGAGGGAATAGGCACCCACGGCCAGGGCAGACCTGGCGCGCAGAAGAGTGTGCCTGAGACCGGATGCTCACAGACTGAGTCCCGCTTTGCCATTTTAGAACAGGGACATTTCTTCAGTAAAGACTGCCTGAAACCAGCAGAAAGCTCCCTCAAAAGCCAGAGATGGCTCCTGGAGGAGCCAGAGGGGAGCGGAGAACTTCACCCAAGATGCCGGCCAGTCCGAGCAACACAGTGTCCCAATGCATACGACAAATTAGAAAACAGACAGTAGGGAGTAGAAGAACCACACGCAACCTAACAACTCCTCAGGAAAAAAGCACACCACAAAAAGAAAACCACCCCCCAGATTGCAACGACAGTAACTTGGAAGAACTTCTGAGCCTTCCAGAAAGAGAATTTAAAATTGCCATGATTAAAAAAATGACAGAACTCATAAAGGAAAACAATGATCAGAAGAAGGAAATTGAGTCCCTAAAGAGGGAAGCAAAAGAAACTCAGGAGAGCAAAGAATTAATGGAGGAACTAAAGAACTCTGGGAAAAGCAATGAAAGCAGAATAGATGAAATGGAAGAACGAATAAGTACTCTTGAAGACACAGAAATAAAAAGAACCAAAACAGAAAAGGAAAGAGAAGTATGAAGGAAAAAGAACGAAGAAAGACTTCGGGAACTATCTGACTCCATGAGGAAAGGAAATATAAGAGTTATAGGAATTCCAGAAGGAGAGAAGAGAGATGTAGGAACAGAGAAAATATGCCAGGAGATAATTGAAGAGAACTTCCCAAACGCGAAGAAGGAGCTGAAAATTGATATACAAGAAGCAAGAAGAACACCAAACTTCCACGACGAAAGGAAAAATACAGCAAGACACATAATAGTAAAGCTCTCAAGAATCCAGGACAAGGAAAAAATAATGAAGCTGACAAGAGGGAAGAAACAGATAACATTCAAAGGAAAACCAATCAGGCTGACATCAGACTTCTCTGAAGAAACACCACGGGCAAGGAGAGAGTGGAGGGACATAGTCAACAGACTCCAAGAAAACAGATGCCAACCAAGAATACTCTATCCCGCAAAGCTCTCCTTCCTCTATGAAGAAAGAATAAGGACCTTCCCAGACAAAGAGAAACTCTGGAATTTCATTACGACTAAACCCCCACTCCAAAAAATACTACAAGGAATCCTAAAGCCAGAACCTCAGAGGGACGAATAACAACAAAAGAAGGCCAAAAAAAAAAGTTATTAAGAGAATAAATAAATAAAATCAAAGGAAAGACAAACACAATGGCAAATACAAATGCTATCATATCAATATTAACTCTAAATGTAAATGGACTAAACTCTTCAATAAAAAGACACAGAGTTGCAGCCTGGATTAAGAAACAAAACCCAACCTTTTGCTGTCTCCAGGAAACACATTTAGCTACAAAAGATAAAAATAGGCTCAAAGTTAAAGGATGGAAAACAATCCTACAAGCAAATGGACCAAAAAAGAAAGCAGGAACAGCTATACTTATATCATATAAAACAGACTTCAAACTAAAAAAAATAAAAAGAGACCCCAATGGTCACTACATTATGATCAAGGGGACAATACTTCAAGAAGAAATAACACTCATTAACATATACTCACCTAACGAAGGAGCACCAAAATATATCAGACAACTGTTGTCCTCTCTGAAAACAGACATCAGAGAAAACACATACGTAGTGGGAGACTTCAACACACCACTATCAACAATGGATAGATCAACAAGACAAAAAATAAGTAAAGACACTAAAGCTCTAAATAAGGACCTAGAGCATTTGGGCTTAACAGACATCTATAGAACACTAAACCCCCAAAAAACGGAGTACACATTTTTCTCAAGAGCACATGGATCATTCTCCAGGATCGATCACATACTGGGGCACAAGACAAACATCAACAGATACACCAAGATTGAAATCATATCAACCATCTTTTCTGACCATGAAGGCATCAAACTAGAAATAAACCATAAAAAGAAGGCAAGGAACTTTCCTACCTCATGGAGATTAAAAACCACACTACTGGAAGACCACTGGACTAATGAGCAGATCAAAGAAGAAATTAAAAAATTCTTTGAATTGAATGACAAGGAGGACACCAATATCCTAAATGTATGGGATACAGCAAAAGCAGTAATAAGAGGAAAATATATAGCAATAGAAGCTCACATCAAGAAACAAGAAAGAACTCAAAGAAACAACCTAATCTCGAAGCTCAAAGATCTAGAAAAAGAACAACAAAAAAACCCCAGAACCAGTAGAAGAAAAGAAATAATAAAAACCAAAGCAGAAATAAATGAAATTGAAACTAAAAAAACAATCCAAAAGATCAATGAAACCAAGAGCTGGTTCTTTGAAAAAATAAATAAATAAAATAGACAAACCCCTAGCCAGGCTCACAAAGGAAAAAAGGGAGAAAGCACAAATAAACAGGATCACAAATGAAAGAGGAGAAATCACAACAGATACAGCAGAAATCAAAAGAATAATCAGTAACTACTATGAACAGTTGTATGGAAACAAGTTCAACAATCTAGAGGAGATGGACAAATTCCTACAACTCTACAATCACCCAAAGCTAGATAAAGAAGAAATAGAACACCTAAACAGACCAATTACAATTAGCGAAATGGAAATGGTAATCAAAAACCTCCCCAAAAACAAAAGCCCAGGACCTGAAGGATTTCCAAATGAATTCTACCAAACATTCAGAGAAGAATTAGTGCCTATCCTTCACAAACTCTTTCAAAAAATTGAGAAGGAAGGGACAATACCAAACACGTTCTATGAAGCCAACATTACACTAATACCAAAACCGAACAAGGACAACACAAAAAAGGAAAACTACAGGCCAATCTCCCTAATGAACACTAATGCAAAAATCCTCAATAAATTTTAGCTATCAGAATCCAACAATGTATCCATAAGATAATTCACCACGACCAAGTAGGATTCATTCCAGGGACACAAGGATGGTTCAACATGCGAAAATCAATCAACGTTATCCAACACATCAACAAAACAAAATATAAAAACCATATGATAATATCAATAGATGCTGAGAAAGCTTTCGACAAAGTGCAACACACATTCATGATAAAAGCCCTTGAAATTCTTGGGATACAAGGAACATACCTCAACATCATAAAGGCCATCTATGACAAGCCAACAGCCAGTATCATTCTCAATGGTGAAAAGCTGAAAGCAATTCCATTAAGATCTGGAACAAGACAAGGATGTCCACTCTCACCACTGCTCTTCAATATAATACTGGAAGACCTAGCCAGAGCAATAAGACAAGAGAAAGACATCCAAGGAATCCAAATAGGAAAAGAAGAAG
Organism: Talpa occidentalis; assembly: GCF_014898055.3. Taxonomy (NCBI): domain Eukaryota; kingdom Metazoa; phylum Chordata; class Mammalia; order Eulipotyphla; family Talpidae; genus Talpa; species Talpa occidentalis. Next base: position 30,077,067 of record NW_023601322.1, read on the forward strand.
TCAAACTATCACTATTTGCAGATGATATGATAATATACATAGAGAACCCCAAAAACTCCACAGAAATACTAATTCAACTCATCAATCAGTTCAGTAAAGTGGCAGGATACAAAATCAACACGCAAAAGTCAGTAGCCTTCCTATACACAAACAATAAATCTGAAGAAGAAGAAATCAAAAAAACCATCCCTTTTATTATTGAAACAAAAAAAATCAAATATTTGGGAATAAATCTAACAAAAGAGGTAAAGGACCTATACAAAGAAAACTATAAAGCACTGTTAAAAGAAATAGAAGAAGACACAAAGAAATGGAAAGACATCCCCTGCTCATGGATTGGAAGAGTAAACATTATTAAAATGGCCATCCTACCAAAAGCAATATACAGATTCAATGCTATTCCAATCAAAATTTCAATGTCATTCTTCAAAGAAATAGAACAATTATTGATGAAATTCATATGGAATCACAAAAAACCCCGAATAGCCAAAGCTCTCCTGAAAAAAAGAGAAGGGAATGGAGGCATCACACTCCCAGACTTCAAACTCTACTACAAAGCCATAATCATCAAAACTGCATGGTATTGGCATAAGGACAGACATACAGACCAATGGAATCAAATAGAAAATCCAGAAATAAACCCACAGATTTATGGTCAACTAATCTTTGACAAAGGAGCAAAGACTATGCATTGGAGCAAAGAAAGTTTGTTCAATAAATGGTGCTGGGAAAACTGGGTCGCTACATGCAAAAGAATGAAGCTTGACCACTACCTCACACCATACACAAAAATCAACTCAAAATGGATTAAAGAACTAGACATAAGACCTGAAACCATAAAATATATAGAAGGAAATATAGGCGAAACACTACATGATTTGCACATCAAAGACATCTTTACAGACACATCACCTAAAACAGTGATAGTGAAGGCAAAGATAAACAGCTGGGACTACATCAAATTAAAGAGCTTCTGTACAGCAAAAGACACAATAACAAAAACAAAGAGAAACCCCACCAACTGGGAGAACATTTTTGCACCCAACACTAATGATAAAGGACTGATCACAAAAATCTGCAAAGAGCTGATGAGACTCAGCAACAACAAAGAAAATAACCCAGTCAAAAAATGGGCAGAAGAGCTAAAAAGAAACTTCTCTGAAGAGGAAATCCAAATGGCCAACAGGCATATGAAAAAATGTTCAACATCACTTGTAATCAGGGAAATGCAAATCAAAACTACCATGAGATACCATCTGACACCAGTGAGAATGGCACATATTGAAAAAACTAGCAACAACAAATGTTGGCGAGGGTGTGGAGAAAAAGGAACTCTTCTGCACTGCTGGTGGGAGTGCAAACTGGTCCAACCACTATGGAGAGCTGTGTGGAGATTTCTGGACCTACTAAACATAGAGCTTCCATATGATCCAGCAATTCCACTCCTAGGTCTTTACCCAAAGGACACAGAAACATCCATTCCAAAGAACACCTGCACCCCTATGTTTATAGCAGCACTATTTACAATAGCTAAGCTTTGGAAACAGCCCAAATGCCCAAAAATAGATGACTGGATCAAGAAGATGTGGTACATATATACCATGGAATATTACTCAGCAGTCAAAAAAGATAAACACATGCAATTTGCAGCAACATGGATGGCGCTGGAAGGGTTCATGCTCAGCGAAATAAGCCAAAAAGGAAAAGAAAAATACCGGATGGTCTCACTCATAGCAGGAATCTAGAAAACTTAAATAAGGGACCAGGAAAATGAATAACTATAAGAAAGTGAAAATCAAAATCAACAAAAAACTATGAACCAGAGACACTTTTTGGGGGGTGAGGGGTGGGAGGGGAGGGATTGGGGTCAGAATGGGGGGGCTGCAATTGTATGGGGAATATAAAAATAAAATTTATTATTTAAAAAAAATAAACTGCATTTGATATTTCAATCATAAAATCACCAATATTCACTTTAGATTATGCAAATGTTAGAAAGAGTATTTTAGATTATGCAAATTTAGGAAGTATATTTTAAAAATTTATACAAAAATCCAACACCCAAGAATGATCACTCTTAACAGTATTTTTCTTTTTGAAAATAAAAATTATGTTTCTATATTCTAAAAACGATCACTCTCACTAAATTTCCTTTTTCAGAAGCAACTAATTTCAACTTATCTAGTATTTATCTATAAATAGCATCTTTATATGAGTCTTATATTGTTTCTATGTTTTAGGCATTATCTATGGACTCCCCATTATAGAACATAAAAAGTTAACTCCTTCATACCATGTATATACCACATATCCCAGCTCCTGTCTTCCCAATATAGTTACATGTGATACTAGTTGATGAGTATCCTGTGCTTATATTATTAGTATATCTGTGCTATTTGGAGGGGTGCTATCTGCTATACTGATTGCTTTCCCTTTTCTTAAACAGCTTGGAAGTTAGCAATTTTTCTTTTCCTTTTTTATCTCCTTCCTAGGTATAAACAGAGATAGGTCAAGGTGTGATCAGTATGGACATTTATATAATTTTGGGAACATGCTACAAAATAAAATTTTCAAGTTTTCAAAAAGGTAGAAGGAGCCTACATCCTTAACTCATAATTAGGAAAGCCACCTCTGTAAGGGGCAGGAGGACATGGAGCAGGTTCTCTATGACCTGAGCAGACAGGTAAAGGAGAAGAGAGTCCTGGAGCCCTTGGTGGCTTTTGCAGGCTTTTTTTTGGATTTACTAGGTACACAGCAGGCAGGGGTGCTGGGGGGGCCGGTAGGCTGGCAGGCCTCCTAGCCCCCAGCAAGTTTTCACTCTTTCTGGGCTCTCCGGCCTTTTCTCATGTTCTCTCTGCTTCTTGTGTGGTTCTGTTCGTTCTGCTGGCATCCCCATGATGCCACCATTATAAGCTCAGTCTCTCAGCCCAGGTGTACTCACTTACGCTTGCCCATACCCCACTCTAGGTGCCCGCCATCAGGCATGCATTCAGGACCACCGGATTCTGTCATCTATCCTAATGGCAGGAGGGCAGAAAAACCTGATACTTTTTTACCTTACCCTACAATCTCCTTATCAGGAACTCTCCTTTTAGACTAGATGCTATATTGAGACTATTATTACATATGGGTTTGATTGTTGTAGCAGCCAGCATTATCTTACCTGATTTCTTCAGCTTGGTTCATTTTCCCTCTAAGGTGCTTTTCCTGCCTCTTTGTTTTGTTGTTCATCTTTCATATTAAAGGTTTTTTCAAATGTCAGGTTATAGTTGATCATTGCTCATTTATAAGCATGGGAGTCTAGATAGCTAATATGTAAATGCTAATAGTATATGAGCTTTCTGTAGGGTGCATTGGTTTGTGCCATATTTATTACTTTTTGGGTTTTTTTTTTTATATATATTAGTCAGATTCCACCCTAAAGGGCTCTTTCAGCTTTACCTAAAGATAAACACTGGTGGTCACTGTTCTGTGTGTTGAGTGGGTGTAGGGTAAGGTAAAAAGTATCAGGCTTTTCTGCCCTCCCGCCATCAGGATAGATGACGGATCTGTGGTCCTGAATGCATGCCTGATGGCGGGCCCCTGGAGTAGGGTGTGGGCATAGGTAGATGGGATTCACTGGGGCTAACACTGGGCTTTTAAGGGCGGCATCACGGGGACGCCAGCAGAAGCTGAGAGAAGAAGAGAAGCAGAGAGAAGGCCAGAGAGCCCAGATAGAGTGGGGATTTGCTGGGGGCTGGGAGGACTGCCAGCCTCCCAGCCCCCCAGCACCTCTGCCTGCCTTATGCCTGGTAAATCTAAATAAAAGACCCGCAAAAGCCACTGAGGACTCTGACTCCTCCTTTACCCAGTCTGCTGGATCAGAAAACCTGCACTGTGTCTGTTCCTGACCCTACAGCGGGGAAAGCCAGATGGAGGGTCTCAAGATTTAATGTTTGTAAAATCACTAAATCCCCCTGCTATAACAATGTTTTAATTTCCAGATACTTCATTCCTACTGCGTTTGAATAGCTTTCTTTATATTTGTGTTAACATTAAATTTATGTTTATGTGAGTGTAGGGTGAGGAAAAATGTCAGGCTTTTCTGCCCTCCCGCCATCAGGATAGATGATGGATCCTTGCGGTCCTGAATGCATGCCTGATGGCGGGCACCTGGAGTGGGGTATGGGCATAGGTAGATGGGATTCACCTGGGCTGAGAGACTGAGTTTATAAGGGTGGCATCACGGGGACGCTGGCAGCAGCAGAAGCTGAAAGAGAAGCCGAGAGAAAAGCAGAGAACGCCGGAGAGTCCACATAGAGTGAAGACTTGCTGGGGGCTGGGAGGCTTGCCAGCCTTGCCTGCTGTGTACTGGGTAAATCCCAATAAAAGACCTGCATAAAACCACTGAGGACTCTGACTCCTCCTTTACCCGGTCTGCTGGATCATAGAAAACCTGCACTGTGTCTTCCTGACCTTTACAGTGAGCTTTGTGGAAAAAAATTGCCCCCATTTTATGAATGGGAATTGTAAACTTCACCAGGTAAAGAGAGAAATGAACCAAAAAGCTTATGTTCAGGAACCTTCATGACTAGGAATCTTGCTAAGTGCTTCACATGTATTGTGAGGGAATGCTGAGATGGAAGTCAGAGTCAACCCTGTGGATTTATTATGCTGCACAGGCCCTGAGAAGAAAAGCAAACATGAATTTCCTCTCAGTGCTCCTCAAGATTTTATTAAGAACATTGGATTTGGAAACAACAAAGTTTTTTTTTTAAATGTTATTCAGTTAATTCAGTTCAACACACATTTTCATCATTTGACTTTCAAGAACCACAGCTCTTGACATTCTGCTTATGACTCCAAGAAGTTCTTGCTGCAGTCTAGATTTCCCTCCTAAATCCTAGAACTAGATTTCTAACACACTATTACCTCCTCTTACCTGGATATGTAATAAGCATCACAACTATATTGTGTTCAGATCTGAGCTCCGGAAACTCTCCCCATTGAAAGCTTATTCTTCCCAGTCTTCTCTATCTCAGTAATGCTACTCCTCTCCCCAGGTTAGCCCATGGCCTCATAGTCCCAGAGGACAGGATCTAAGGTGCTGTGAAGTCTCTTCTTGGGTATCTGAGAAACTGATGCACCCACTTGCAATGATGAATATGTAGCATTGCCAGCTTCTCTTCAACCATCTTGGTGCTGCCCAACTCTGCAAGTCTCTTTTGGGGCAACTAGGCCCATGAAATCCTACTTTTGGATGATTCTTTGTACCGAGGACACAGACCTAAACTCTCAAGCAAAAGCTTCTTGACCAGACTCCTTGACTCCAACTGTCTTCCGAACTCCTGCTATAGGTTGAGTTGCTGCAATGATACTTGAGCTGCCCAAATCTGCTGAGATTCTATCATGTTCATGTCTTCAGACTTGAGTATCTTTATTTGCTACGTAAAGAACTCCCAAAAGGCCATAATGGAGTACTGAACCCTATTTACTAGTAACAACTTCCCCCAAATTCAATTTATTAGAATTCTATACCCTTACACCTCAAAGTATGGTTTCTCAGACCAATATCAGCATCACTTGAGAACTTGTTTGAAAAGGAGATCTCAGAGCCTTCCCCAGATTCACTAAATCAAAACTCTACAAGTTTGAGAAGTCCTGGACTATCCCATTGAAAGAGTGCCCCTGGTTTGTCATTCCATGCTTCAAGGACCAGATTGAACCTAATCCTGGAAGGCTAGGATTAAAGCTAGGGATCTAGGTCACTGCTTTGTAAATTTTATGGTGAATCCCTTGGGGATCTTGGTAAAATGCAGACTGATTCAGTAGGTCAAGTTTTGAGCTTGTGCATTTGTAAATAGTTCCCAGTTGATGCTTATATTGTTGGTCCCCTGGATCACATTTGGAGTAGCAAGGGAATAGCATTTCTTAAAACTTGTCAAATCGTAAGTATCACCTGAGACACTTACTATACCATGGATTCTCTGTTACATCAGAATTAGTCACCTCCTCAGGTGACTTTTGCAATTAGATGAATTTAGTGAATGCTGAGGCAGGGAGATCAGAGCTAGATGCAGCCCTTAAGAAATGAGGGGATGACCTCAGCAGTGTACTTCGTCTGTCTGCCTGTTCTGTTCTCCGTTCTGGCTCTGGTGAATTCTCTCATCTTCCCGCACTTCTGCACCCAGTGTTTGTAAAAATAAATAACTAAATCTTTTTTAAAAAAAAAAAGAAATGAGGAGATGAAGCAATGAGATGCAGCTGAGAGAGACTTGGCCAGCCCTTGTTTCTCCCTTACACAGGGGCGTGGGATGTGTGAGTTCCTTTAATGGTCCTGTCAGGTCAAGAATTGCTCTTGAAATTGATGCAGAGCATCTTAGTTTCTTTCTCTAGTGTCTCTTGAGTGTTAATATAATTTTCACCGACCCCAAGTCAACCCCAAGTCTGTGAGCACAGACTTTCAGCACTATGTCCAGTGAGTTCCCCAGAATTCCATTCTTGAGATGTTGGGGCTAGACCCATTGATTTCTCTATTGGTTGTGTAAAAAAATCTCCTTCTTGACCAAGAAAACACACAACCCTCCACTGCACAGGATTCACAGAGGTTCCTGGAGGAGAATGAGAATGCAAGGATAACCATGCATTCTCTACACAAATTGAGTTTTTATTCCCACAGTAGAACTCATAATTAGATCCTTGCAGCTATAACCACATTGACATTAAACTCAAAGATTCTCCTTTCTCACTAGTTCTAGAACAAACAAAACAAAAATCACAAATTTATTTATTCATTCACTTGAAAAAAATTCTTGCACTCTTAATATTTACCAAGTATCTGGTTAGATGCTGTGGATTCAAAGGATTGAGTAAAGTAACATGAAGAGCTTATAGCAGAGTCTTATATATAGTAAGCACTAAATATGTTAGTTATTAGCATTCACAAACTCACCCCCATTTGATAATAACAAGGCTTTCCATGAACAACAGAATAGTATCTCATTAAAAAAAATCATGTCTCCTAAGACATGAAAAGTTCAGATATTTTGCTGCAGTTGCTTAATATCCAACTCCCTGGTTTTTTTTCACGCTGGAAATACAGTTTTCTTTAGTAGAAGGACTCCAGGTTGCTTTAGGAAAAAATCATTGAAACAAGGAATAAAATACAGAAGATATAGTGTTTTTAAAAACATTTTTAATGAAGAAATAATTCCATTCCAAAATATAGACACACAATTAAATAGTTTAATCACTTCAAAATATAACATGTCCCCAGGAGGTTCCAACACACACACACACACACACAAAACAATACTTAACAGCAATACAAAAAACCCATACAATAGTAGTTTTGTTACAATACCAATGAATATTGTGAACTCTTTAGTGTCTCTGAATTGGTTATTTCAAATGGTGTCAAACTGCAGTAGTCATAATTAAAAATGTCTTACAGTTAATTAACTTCAAGATGTAGTGATTCTGTTTTATTTCTCTTTTTGGTTCAAAAGTAAAAATGCCCTTTCTTCTGAGGACACAGTGGAGTTCTTATTTGTGGCTCCCAGTGTGGAATCAAACCAAGGTGACTGCAGCAACTGTAGGTTGCTGTATTTACAAGGTCTATCTACAGTTAACAGCCACGAACTAATAAGGGTGGATGAAGATGATCAAAATAAAAGCAGACATCAGTGCTAAATTATGATGCAACAGTTTGGTTCATGCATAGAAGAAAATACATAGTATATCACAACAAAGGCCACACTCTTATGCAATTCAGTTCACATTACTACTTACAAATGAACCTTCCCTGCCTTATAGTAGATCACTCAAGAATCCATTTTTCACAATCTCCGGCACATCTCCCTCTGACCAACCAAACTTACCCCGACTTCCGTCCTGACCAACCACAACTGATTCCTGATTCCCATACAATGGGCTTCACCCTCCTCCCTCCCTCCATTGACATGGTGCTGTGGAAGACGGTTGGCTGTGTTAGACCAGTGCTCATTAATAGACCATCATTTCTGATGGAGATGGATGTGCAATTCTCTGTGGAACAAGAAAGAAACACCCCTTGTGAAAGATAAATGTTATTTGATGGACAGGACAGGTGAAACCTGCTGGTCCCAAAAGTACTTAGAACAGGTCCCAAAAGTAAATTTGGAGAGCCAAGGAAAGAAACCCACCAAAAAACACAAAACCCCAAAACAACACACGCCATTTTGTCTCGGTTACACGACAGGGGTGCTTGAGTCTGGTCTCAGTGCTGACGTGGAGCTAAGAGAAAGAAAAGGTGGCTGGTTAGTCAGGAACTGGTCATTGGCAGCAGTTTCCAGAGTCCTTGCAATGGCTTTGTAGGATGGTATCAACAACCTTGTGATGAAGTTGGCAATGAAAGCTACGACCAGGGAGGTTATCAGCAAAACAGTTCAAACCTTAGACAAACATTTCAATGAAGAAACACAAGTGACAACTTACGTCAGCTCTGTCCAGTCACTGGCTGAATGCCATTTACAGGGCCAGAGTTCCGAGTTCAAGAACTATCTGGCTATGATTTAGAGCCAACAGTAATGTAGGTAGCTGGGGTGTTGGTGATTTTAAGTACTGAGTATGAGGCACAAGTGGCCACCTGCTCCAACTAGAGATGTGTGGTTTCACAGAGGATGGGCAGTGGAGAGGAGATGAATATTAAGATACACCAACCAAACCCGCAATAAAATCCATCTGGTGCAAAGAAATCTGAGCACTGTGCAGTTGTGCCACTTTGGTATCAGCCTGCTCTCAGGGACATTTATCAGGCTGGTTCTCTGGAGGGAAGTATGATTAAATACATCAGTGGACAGAATGGGCTCCTAACGAATGCCAATCAAGAGATTCATCATGCCCAAGGCAAGTGATTTTGTTCCAAAGAGCAGCTGAGATGATTTCTGATTAAATGCAGAGACCCAGACATCTTAAAGCCTCCTGAAGATGGATCTTGAAGATGTCAGGATGTCTATTCTTTGTTGGGGACCCAACAACTACGAGCTAGGTGGGGTAGGAGAAGGATATTGCTGGCCCTGGAAGCAAAATCGAATTGCTGAAGCTTTGAGGTGGACACAAAATCGTTCTTGCTTATTCTGAATAAGGCCTTTCCAGAGTTTTTAAGTTGCAATTTAATGCTAAAGCAGTGGTTCTCAACCTTTAACATGCATCAGAATCACTTGGTGGGTTTATTAAAACACAGATAGCTGGACCCCACCCTGAGTTTATGATTCCATAGGCCTGAGTTGGAACCTAAGAGTTTGCATTTCTAGTAAATTCTCAAGTGATGCAAATGCTGCTGCTCCAAGGAATACCCTGTGAGAACCACTGTTCGAAAATAATGTTCTCTTCTTTCTTTTAAAGGAGAAACAGGAATTCCAGAGATGCTACCAATTTAAGAATAATGTATTACAATGTTGCAGACTTCATTTCACCAAATTTTGAAACAAATAGATGATTTTTTTTCATTTTGCCAGAATCCCTAAGGAGGTCCTCAGCACGCCCCAAAGAAAACTCTGGTAAAGGACCATCAACAGTCTTTCATTCTCCCTTCCTTGACAGTTCTTTTGCACATTGGCTTTTCCCTAAGTGCAAAATCCCAAGTCAGTTTAGAAGACCTGTTTCCTCGCACATGACCACAGAAGGCTGCATGCAGAACACCAGGTAGCCAGCTAAGGCAATAAACATTCAGAAAGAAAAGGAGAGTGAACGTTTGCAAGCGCACTTTAAGCCTGTACATTTAAAGCTGAAGGCCTCCAAACAACCTGATAGGGGAACTTGTGAATGAGCAGTGCTGTTAGAGACATGCTCCCTAAAGCTAAAACAAGAGGAACAAGACCATGGAAGAGCATAGATAACTTTAGTCCATTTGGGGATCTTATGGCACCTGTGGTTTATAAACAGCTTTAGTAACGAGTATTTCAAAACATAGTTCACAGTTTTTAAGAAGATCTGTGCTGATTTTAAAAACTAGATTCTATATAATTTGAATGTTGCCTTTTTTGAATATGATATCTATTTGGAAAAAATATTTACACTAAATTCTATGGCTGATTCATCAGAGTATCTTGAAAGAAAACAACCCCAAGTTGGAAAGAAGCCCCAAGACTGGGTTATCCTGGTGTGATTGCTCCAAGTCACTACTCCCAAGAGACTTGGAGACAACTGCAGAACCTTCAGGCCAAGGCTGTTCTTGGCTTCTGGGCTCTGAGTTTGTATACTCAGGAAACAAATCCTCCAGGGTTAGTGAATAATTGCAAGTGGTTGTTTTTTCCCAATTGCTGTGGAAAAAAAATGTACAGTGTATAATAAACTGTTTTGCTAAAATCTCAAAGAATTCAGAAATCAAACTTCTAGCTATAAACAGTATTAATATTGTTGTTGTAAACTGAACAGGTTCAATATCATGTGCAAAGGTTTACAATGCTTGTTAATACTGCCATCATGAGTCGCAGCAGCATGGGCGTTCAGCCTGTGTGGTTTTATTTTGTTTTAACCAGGGATGAGCCATGTTATAGGAGATGCAACTGATAAGTTATCTTGGAAGAGAAGTCTCTTTTTTTTCCTTCTGAAAACACATACCTATGAACTATAAATTTTAGAACAAAAAGTTAGCTGCACTACAGTCAGCAGAGCACATCTTTAGGGGTGGGGTCTATCAGGAGCTGCTGCGTGTGGTGGCTCCTCTGTCCGATGAGGTTGCTGCCAGGCTGTGTCTTCTCCTCTGAGTGGGTGGGTGCAGCTCTCTCCTTCATCACCAGCTTTCATGTTACTTTCATCATCTGTCTGACTATAGTTTGCCTGGGAATAAGGAATGTGTCATTTTTTTTTTAAGATGAAAACTGTTCTCTAAATTAGGGTTATGAGCTTTGATGAGCCCCTCCTCACCCCCAATACACAATTCGTTCTCTCTCTCTCTCTCTCTCTCTCTCTCCCCCTCCCCCAATCCCCCCTTACTGTGATAATCAGGAAGAACAAAATGTTCTGGAACATCATGACATCATGTGCCTTTGTACCTTGTTGAAGAGAGGACAGAAATCTTCCCTGTCCAGACTCTTGCTTTATGTGTACCTAAGGCATCTAACCTAATTCATCACCAGAATATCATGCTAATTTAAAAAAAAATTACTTTCGAACATCCAATGCCTTAATTTTATGAAGTTAGTATGTGGCTGGCCAAGGAAAGTGGTATACCATGTGGCCAGAGGGATGGGGAAGGGCTAAATCCAGGATTTGAATGGACCAAAACAGAGTTTTTGTAGATGCTGAGAGCTAGCCATGACATATTCTGTTTCATCAAAAGTGGCAGCTGAAAAGCATTAACTACGTCTTGCTCTGGTACTTTTGTTAGTGTGCTGATAAATGCATATTTATCTTCAAATGGTCTAAACCCCTTTTATGAGCAGAGGCTAAGTTCACCAAGTCCCTGGTGTTCCCCCCTTTGTCCCTCCTGCATGACCTTGCCCTGTAGATGCCTAAATGACCTGGAACTGGTGAAGTTGGCTTCAGAACCCTTGGGTAAGAGAGGCATATATTTTGGGATAATATCTGGTCTTGCAGCAGTGTCAGAAAGTCCAAACAAATACATTTTAATAGTATTAACAGTTGTAAAACTTCATCTTTATTTCTTGGCTGTATTAAGAAAAATTACAGTGGGATAAAATTAGATGCAAAGATGAAAAAACCACTAGCTTCTGCAGTGTTCTAATGGTTCTATCAGGTTTTTAATAAATTTTGCCTCGTTTGCTGAAATAGTGACAGACTGGTTCACATTTAGGGTCCTGAGGAACACCAGCTGGCTAGGCACACCATACAGTAAATGGCAGAGACCACAACTGTCTCAATTCTCCATTGTCATAATTACATCAAAAGATTTTAAAAATGGTCTAAGAATTTTAAGAGCATTGAAAGCTTTGGGACATATGTACAAGAACAAATGCTACTTTTTATCAGGGTATATGTGAAGGACATCTTTTTAGACTTTAAAAAATTCTATTTTCCTAAGAACTAGCTACCAATGTCTAAATAATAATAATTAATTAATAATTAATGCAGAACAAAAATAATTAATGCAGAACAAAAATGACCAAGTTGCTGAAGCTAAAGAAAAGAAAATCTATGAAAGGAAAAGGCTTGCTCCTTTGGGGCAGCGTTTGTTATAACTAGAGTAAATATTTTTAGAAGCAGCTCCTGGGAACTTTTTTGTCCTAGACGTAATCAATCAAGAGAGCATGTGGTATAGCATGCTTCACTCCAAGGAAGGGAGACGAGGATATGGTCAATAAGGTGCTTCTTTTCACACCAAAAGAACCTCCCTGCCCAATCTATTTCATAATAGTAAATATGACATGATTTTTACTTAGTGTTAACCTGATGATTGAGGCAGGAGGAGCTATATTTTCCTTTTTTAAATGTAGTAGCCATGATCGAGTTTGCTATCAAGACTATAGACCTACAGGATTCCATGATTGGGAAAGACTATGTATAAAGTAGTCAAGTCCATAGGCTTGTGCAGCCAAATGACTGAGAAGTGTATCATCTTTAACTGTAATGGGGGGACATCCGGACAGCCACAGAAGCCATCTAGACTTATGGGTCAGTGCAGCTGAAGGCTTGTCAAGTCACTGCATACAGTTGAGTCCTAGCATTATTTATAAAAATAGAGCAAGCTAGTTCTGAGTCTTAGAGGGGATGAAGTCTTCTCATATACTTACAAAATAATTACAGCAGCTGCCAGGTTTGAGTTGCTTGTCAAGCACTAAGCATAGTGCCAGACATGTATGTGTTCATGGTAAAACTATAGCATATCTGCCACTATAGGCTCTTTACAGAGTAAAGAGGACAACTGTTGTCATGGGTGAAGACTACTCCTCTGTGAGGTAGGTATTATGACAGATGTTCTAGAGGGAATGGAGACTCATAGAGTTTAATAATTTGTTCAGGTTTATGCTGCTAGGATTGGCGAAACTCTTATTCAAAATTGGGTCTATTAGAGTTGGGAGCCTAGGCCTCAGTGATCCTGTTAGCCAAAGGAATTTCCACCTATTTAGGTAGATCCTTGGAGGAGTGGATCATATGCTACATACGTGGTATTTTACATTAATTTATATCTTGCTGAATTTCATAGTGGATTTGAATCAGTTATTCCAAAGATATAAAACTATAGAAAATTTTCCTCTATTGGAAAATTTATTGTATTGATTCTTTTTTTCTTTAACAATATGTGATTTGTGCTTTTACTTGTGAAGGCACACACATTTAATCTTTTCCCCTGAGTATAGGGGTAACCCATACCAGAAGTGCTGAGCAAGCTTGGACTTTTCTTTCTCTTGTACTAGAAAGGCTGCAAACTTGGATGCTACTTGGACTGGTGTCATTTCATAGCTGCAGAAGATTTCTGGGGCACTGCCAGTGCTATAGAAGTTTCTGTCTCAATTTCCCTAATTAGTAGAGTCAAAACTCAACTCCCACAATTGTCTGCCAAATCTCCACTGGACTAGAATGAAAGGTTCATAAACCAGAATGATTTTTTGATATCAGAAGGGAAGGAGATATTTCATCACACACAAACACCTAAGAGAGAGTGATTGTGAATTTAGGCATCAAGTTATCAGAATTCAGTGTACAGTGGCCACATTTCCTCTTAAATAAGAGGGTACTTACTTGAGAGGAGAGTGATAAAAGGATATTGTATTCAACCTTGCAAGCTGACCTGTGGGTGACAAAGGACACAAACAAGAAAGGTGACATGTCAAGTCTGTGATGCAGTCAAGCTGGTGAATGAGTGGTTGGAAGCCATGCAGAAGACAGAAAATAAGAGTCCAATGGACGAAAGTAGCGGTCTTATCCATCAAACAACCTCAAGCTCACAGAGCTTTCAAGAAAAACCACTTCAAACTTCTCCAGGGCCTATGTCTTGAGTGGGGACACACAGGCCTGTTATTTACTCCTAGTCCTTCTCTTTATTCTCCCCTAGAAGAGACTGGGCATGGAAAAGGAAGGAGAGGAAGAGCTACAGATTTACCAGAGGTAATAAAAACTTCAATAGGATCTTAAGCTACTAATAGACTTTCCTTTGACTCATAGCAAGTTAAATTTCAAATTCATTAAAATAAATAAAAACCTAATATTTCATATGGAATGACTGGTTCCCTTAAAAAGAAAATAAATTGGAATTTTAGTTACTATTGTCACCAAAATACAGAAACTGATATGAGCTCAAAGAGAGAGGTCTAACAGCATGTACCACAGCACTGATTACTAACTGCATCTCCTTCCCTCCATCAGGAGAATCAAGAGGGATTCATGGAGGAAGGTTACCCCTAGCAGTTCCCAGACACCCTGGCTGCTTCATTCCAAGCTAATTTCTTTCGTGGACTGTGGGCTGGCCATAGAAATTGCAAAGAAAAGGGTGCTCCCTGGGTCTGCACTGCAGAACTGAGACTTTGAGAGTCAAAGCTTGGCTTTCTGTATAGAGTACTGCTTTGTTGTTGTTGTTTTTCATTCTTGTATGACTGGGCCAACATTTTCAGTTGCTTCTGAAATATGGGCTGTTAAATAAAAATGCTCATGGAACATTCAGAGACAAAACTTTTATGTCATGTTGTTGGGGTGGGGCTGGTGGGCTCCAATTTCCTTGTTGCCACGTTCTCCTTGGGAAAATCTTTCAAAAGTTAATGAGAAGTAGAAGATAATTTATTCTCTCTGCTTCTACTTCCTTCACAAATACAGCAATAGAGGGCCACTGCTGACCTCAGGATGTGGAAAAAACTTGTCTGGCCATTGGACAGAAAGTCTGATGTGATAAAACTACCCAGTGGGTCCTGGGAAGCAGCAGGTCTCATTCTGGTAGACAACTTTGAAACTCCCAGAGCCCCAACAAAACACAGAAAAGAGAAACAGACAAGAGGAAACATATGGGAGTAGAACAATCTCTATGCAGAAAATGCATCCTCTTAAGGACTAGTTACTAATTACATTTACTCCTAACTGCATGTGTTATGCTCAGTAAATTCTCAGATGGATTATCCTCCAGTAAATATGTTAATCTGTTCATGTGCACTCTGATGAACATGGGGTATATAGTACCCCTCCCCCATTTCTTGTGTATGTTTATCACTCCTATTTATTTGCATCTGACATAAGGTGGAAAGTGAGGGAGACGGAGGTCAAATGGTTCAAGGATATAACGTTTATGGTAATTTACTTCCCTGTGCCCAGTTATCTGTATCTCTTTTTTTAATCTCTAAGGAAAAGCATCTTTCTTAATGATTCTAGAGAAACATGGCCATGAGTCCCCAGGTTTCTGTTAATGTGAGAAGGCCTCTTTTCACCTTCCAAATCAACAGCTCTAAAACATATTTAAAATTTTTACTAGAAAGCATGGCCTAAGGAATACTGTCAGAATATCCTGGAGAGGGAGGGTGGGGAGAAGGAGAGGACACAATGTTTTGAGAAATGTAAAGGACCCAGCCACCAAGGGGCAGAGGCAGCAGTGGGAGGCTGGTTGGTGTGGGGCTGGCTCCTGTACCTGATAGGCCTCATCCTGCAGCTTCTGTTTCAGGTATTCTTCCATCTTGAGCTCATTCTCCAGCTGCCTGACCGAGTCGTCCTCATAGTTCTCTTCCTCTGGCTGCACATAGGGGTCCCCATCTTCTGTAACACTGGGAATAAACCACAGATGTTGTTCAGGGGCAAATCTCTTTTTTTTATTAAAGATTTATTTATTTATGCATATAAGAACGGGGGTACAGGCCAGAGGTGCGAGGGATGAGAGGATTCTCTCAGGTGAGAGGTGTGGGCGGTGAGAAAGAGTGGGGAGCAGAACAGGTTGACTGAAATACACTGCTGAGGAGAGCAGCGGGGTGTGAGGAGAGGTCTGCTGTGCCATGTAGGTTGCTCCCTGGCTGGGGATTGGACTTGTGCTGAAGTGGCTGCAGTTTGCTTCATAGCGTCTTAACCCCTTGCACCACCAAGGAAGCCCCAAGGGCAAATCTTAAAAAGTAAGTATGAGCGGAATTCATGTGTGAGCTCTAATTTATTGGCACATCTATTCAGTCTTCCAATTCATTTATTTATTTCTATCCAGTCTTCTTATAGCTAACAAAAAGCTTTAAAAGATGTAGGGGTGGAGAAGTCGTCTCATGAGCAATTTTTCTATGGCTGGTGCTCACTGGTCATCTAGGGTTGCCCTTTAAATGTTGAATCTTAAAAAAGGCAGGCTTGACTTTTGAAAGGATATAGTTTCCCAAATCTGGGGGCTTTTTTTTTTTTTTTTAAGTGGAAACCAAAAACATTTTCTATAAGGAAAGTGAGCCCTCTAGTGAAATAACTATCGAGACATGCGTTCATAATTCATCCTTGAGTTATGTGCATACAGGCACCCGTAACTGCAGGCTTTATTTTTATAGTAAAAGCAAGCCTCAAAATATCCCCTAATTGATGTCAGGAACATTAATACTTTTAATCCACAGCTCTTGACCTTAAAAGTTTATATTAGCTCTGAATCTAAAAAATCCATTTAAATTGTCTAATTCCACTATGAAGCAGACAGATAAGAATGACCTCATTCACTATGTGCGACTCTATCTCTAGCTGCCCATCCCAGTATATATAAATCTCCTTGTGGACCAAACATAAATGCACTTTCTAAATCATATGACTGAAATATTCTCAGGATACACACAGTACATGTTTAGGTAGCATGGTGTTTTCAAGTACAAGTTTTTGGGTTGGAACTTAAAAGTCATTGTTCATGTTTATTTATATCTCTACTACATGTTCTGGCTATTTTTAGAGGTCTGGGGCCATCCTAAGTAAGTCAGTGAGCACGATGTGGATGTTTTCTCCCCAATTCCTGCAGCCAGGTTGGTAGCTGGTGCTGGCCCTGGCACACCAGGAGGGCAGAGTGGGTAGCTTTACCCATAATCTAGGATCTTAGGAATGGAACAAGAAACTTTCAGAAAACTACCATGTAAATGCTTAATTATAAAAATATCAAATAAATGTTTGCGCCAGACTAAATTGATGACAATTAACTCACAAATAACTCATTGTTCTGAATCATAAATCACTGAATTCTAAATTATAAAGGGAAGCAAAAGAAAGCAAACTAAGATTAAAAGAGGAAGCAAACTGCATTATAACTTTTGTTTTGATCTTATGCTCTTCTTTTTCATAGATGCTTTTCAAACCATGTCTAGTTATAATTACCCATTATTATGGTCTTTTGCTCACTGTTTGGGTTGAGACCCAAAACACAGAAAGCCCTCTGGCTAGTTTCTTCTTTAGGTCTTCAGAAAATCTACTAGGGATGTCACCGATGCTGCTGGCTTCTGTCAAATGACAGAAGCCTACTTGGATGAAAACCTTTGCAAAACATATTTTTTCAGGTTCAGATTCATACATATTCAAAACAAATCAACCAGGGCCTCCCCGGTGGCGCAGCGGTTGAGCGCTGGGTTGCGAAGCTGCCCGCGGCCTCTGCGGCGCCGGTTCGATCCCCGGCTGCTCTCCGGCCGCTGGAGGAGGGTCCCACATGGCGCGCAGACCTCTCCTGCCGCCCGCTGCTCCCCTTAGCAGTGTACTTCAGTCCTTCTGCCTGCTCTGCTCCCCGCTCTGGCTCTGGTGAATTCTCTCACCCTCCTGCGCTTCTGACTGTACCCAGTGCTTGTATAAACAAACAAACAAACAAATAAATAAATAAAAAACATGCCTCTATAAAAAAAAAAAAAAAAAGAAATCATCTGATAATTCAAAACAAATCAACCAAATTAGATTTCTTTATAATTAGCTTTTATACATTTATTTTAATTCCAAGTGCCCACACCCATTTGGACATCACAGGGTCCTCAGGTGGCAGGATGACTTAACTCTTGAACTAGTCCACGAGTTCTAGAAGTCTGGGAGCCACTTTTTAATGCTATTTTGCACAAAGCTAGCACTGTACTTTGGTGAGTCAATAAGCATTGATTGGTTTATGCTGTTGATAGTCTGACAATTGTGAGGGGGAGCACACATGGATGGAGAAAACTGCATCATCCCTATACAAAATAAATGAAGCAAGCGTGTTTTTACTTTCTCATGACCCCTTGGAGTTTCTGTTACTGAGAAAATACCCCCAAGCAGTAGCTACTCACACTTCACCACGCATGGTGCTCGGGGCAGCGCCACTGTGCATATATCCGGGTTTTCGGGCGTGGATTTGTGCTAGAAAAGCCTTTTCAGAGGTTGGTGATGGAACTAGATCCTCAAACTGAGTCCGGGCATATTCAGAATCCACGTTACTCTCGGCTTCACTTCCCACCTCTACTAGGAACAATTGAAAGAAAGAGTGACTTGTTGGATGTTTCTTGAACAGCTAATAAAAGACAAGGCTTATATGACATAAATCGACCCATGCTACATAAAGCACTAAGCAGTTATTGGGCGTAAGTCAGTGAGGGTTTACTTTTCTCAAAATAGGAATTGACGCTGACTAGAATTACTATAAAATCATTGGGTATACAGCAGTTTCTTTTTTTTCCTGGTATTGTTATAAAGAATTTTTGTGACTTAGTAATTAACAATTCCTTAAGACTTCTTTTCTCCCCTTTATAAAAATCTTCACTGGAACTGTTACTTTTGTTTCCTATTACTTTAAGTTAGGAAATATGAACTTAAAATATTAATTTGCTTAATATATCAAAGCATTATAAGAGTATAAACTGATAGTACCTGAGACTTCCAGAATAGGAATAACTTTTTTAGTCATTGTTTGCTAGGGCAGTAGGAACATGCCTTTCATGCATTAACTACTTTCATTTTTATCCTATTGGATAAACTTAGTAACAGCAACAATTTTTGTTACTTTAATTCTTATTATAGAGGTTTAAAAAATTTAAATCCATATTTTTGTTTTAATATTGGATCTTTATTCTTCATTTTCAAACTTTCTGCATTAAGCATGTATTCATAGTATAATTAGCAAAATATAAACCTTACTAAAAATTGTGAATTTACTATGAAAATATCACATATATATTTTTAAATATTAAATTTTTAATGTAAATTGACATGAATATTTACAGCAATCACTAAACTACCAATATATATATGTATTTATTTTAAAATTTGTTTTATACATATTTTATATCATTCTTCATTTTTATACAATGTATGCTTTCTCCTCTCAGGTGCAGTCCCCATGAGATTCCCACCACCTATTCACCAGTGCACCATCACCATAGTCCCTTGTGCTCTTCCCACCTGTTTTGATCCTTCTCCCTCCTCCTTCCCTGCACAATTTCTCTGATTTATAGTTGCCTGCTGATTCTGATTTTTAATTTATTATAATTACTCCCCCCCATCCCTTATTTGTTTCCTCTACATTCCTCCTGTAAGTGAAACCATCCGATATTTTTCTTTTTCTTTCAGGCTTATTTCACTGAGCATGATCCCTTCCAGCTCCATCCATGTTGCTGTGAATGGCATGAGTTTATCTTTCAAAATATGACATATATATTTAAAAGAACTTTTCATATTCAACAACGAACAGGTCTATAACTGAAGCTCCTAGAATTTATGTGTCCTTCTGTGATGGCCAGCAGACAAATGAGAGGGGCCCCTGGACACACCTGAGTTCAGCTCTTTCACGAGAGAGGACATGGTGTTAGTGATGGAATCTGCTGCGACTAGTAAGTCATTCCTTAAATTTCTTCTTGAACCTTAATTGAAGAAGAAATAATAATTAAAAATATAAAAACTTCCAGTTTTCTCTCTCTGATAGAACCACTAGGGAGTGGGAAACATGGGCACAGAATGTCTCCAGAGTGCAGGAAGGGGGAGGATTCTTGCTTTGTTGTTGAGATGGAGGGCTGGTATTGTATTAGCACCTTGTAGGATATTTATTTATCTTGAATTGGAGTAGACCATATTTGTTTTTGGTAGAGAAAGATTATTGATATTTCAGGCACATTAAAGGATAAATGGACATTTGCTGACCGCACATAGGAGTGGGGTAGAGTGTGTACAGAGGACTAGTCACCATATAGTTTCCAAATAGAGGATTTACAGAGGAATCTATGTAGCATGAGCTCTTCATGAGCTGGGAGCTTCTGATAGGCCACATTTTATTCTGTCCTTTCTCAGAAAATCATACTTAGTAAAATAATAGAGATATGAAAATTAAAAAAAGTAGATGAAAACACTAATTATAGCAGAAAGCCCAAATTGATCTAAAATACTGTAAATATCTTCAAAACATTATTTAGGGAAAGGACATTTTTCTCTAAAATTTTTTTAAAGTTATTTGGAAGAGAAAGCTATTACAGGTCTTCCCCTTTTCCTTACGAGTAACAACATTCTCTCCCTTTAAATGTATTGAGGTTTTATTACCATACACCTGGATGAGAAGGTCTATTCTCTTACACTCTTGCTATCCCTGAGTATTACTGATGTTAAAAACATCTTTTTAATCTATTAGGCAAAAGGTCAAAGGTAATACTTACTAAAATTTGTATTGCTACAATTATTTGTGATGTTGAACATCTTTTCATAGCTTTATTAGCAGTTTGTATTTCATCCCTAATTACGAAACTGATTGCGACCTATTTTAGAAATGATTTCCTTGCGTCTCTCTTTGGTCTTTTGACTTTTCTTTAGCCTTAAAAGCGCAGTCATCTATTTCTCTTTTCCTTAGATTTGTATCTGAGGACTTGGAAGAAAGTTCATGATGGGTTTCTAATTTAAAGAAAAATTGAGGGCCAAAACACTATTGACTGATTATGTGTAAATAAAGAGTATGTGTTTATAGAAAAAGAGTATACATATACATGCTTATATATATACACTTACATATCTATCTATTTAAGCACAAAGTTGATAAGGATCAAGCCATTAATAGTGTGTACTAGGAATGAGGGTCTGCAGGAGGAATCTTTTTCTAATTTTCTATACATTTTAAAAAGTGATAGGTAAGAAAGTTTTAAAAGGTGTTAAAATATTTCTAAATGACCCTGGCAGTGTGGTAATTAAAGAGGCAGTTGTGGGAGAGCGCTGTTTGTCACTTGGTATCTCTCTGGGCACCTCCATTAACCATGGAGTTCACAGAGGTAACTACAGAGGCAATGATTCAGCTCTGCAGAGAGTGATTATCTCCTTCTTGGTCACCTCATGGCTAAAGAGCTGGGATTGCTTACTCCCAATCTTAAATTTGCTTTAATGTAAAGAGAAGAAAGCAGGACATAAGATCATTCAGAATTTTAAAATAGATTCCATTTATAAAATTTCCTGGGATATTAGTGAAAGGATTCCCTTCTCTTAATGAGCAAAGATCCACAACAATGGGGGCTGGCATAGAAGTCAAAGGAAGGTGAGAGGGTGAAGTGAGAACATTTTAGTGGGAGTTTGTAAAACACCTCTCAGGAAGACCTTGGAACACTCATGGTGAGGTTCTGATGACTCTGACTGGATCCCTCAATAGACCTTGGTGACTTATTTGCCATGTAAAAGCAGAACACAACAAAATAAAACCACTTACTTTGTGCAAATGCCTCTTGTACATCTCCCCCGACCCCTGTGAGAGAATCCTGAGGCGTGTGAGTCGGGGTGGAGCAGGTAGATGCAGACCGCACGGGCATGGGGATGGGCCTGCTGATGGTGTGGCTGGGGGAGGAGCGAGGGGAACTTGCCCCCTGGGTCTGGAGAGACAATGCAAGTCGTTAATTTGTTTTCCTCCCCAAAAGTCAAATGCCATCCCTAAGGCCTCAGTCAAATGTTAAAAACATTGACAATGAAATTCTGCAGCAGGAGGAAATTTGAGAAGCTAATTCTAAACCTGAGTTGAAGGGGCAGGTAATTTAGGAACTTATTTTATATATATATATATTATATATATATATGATATATATATATAGTTGGAACTTTGGGCTGCATATGGAAAGCAAAAATATTAGTCCAGCATTATTCTGAAATAAAAGAGAGGTGTGTTTATGTAATGAAACTAATGTTAAGTGGTGATAATTACAATTCTCTCCTTGAAGGAAGTTCTATGTAGAATAAAGAGACATTAAGGAGAATTTTAAAAATGTAAACTAGGAAACTATTTGGGATGGATGTGGTTTATGCACTTGTGAAATTTTCAGCCTGTTTGCTCTGATATCATCTTTAAAGGATTATTTACAGTTTAAATCATGCCATGCAATAATAAGCATACAAAATCTCAAATTAAGACTCAGATGAGCTGTAAATTGTTTAATCCCAATTTTTTTTTAGTGGAAGTTGACTTCGTCAAATTACTCTGTGATTCAGGGACTCAAATAGAGAAGAGATAAGAAAATATTGCTTTCTAATTTTTGGTGATTATTTCCTGAAGAAAATATCCTTTTCTTCATCTGTGAAAAAGTATTATATCAGGACAGTAATAATAGTGGGACTTAAAAATGAGTAAAGAAAAAAGGGAGAATAAAACTAATACTACTGCAGTGACTGTCACATGTTGAATTTCATGACTTTGTTTCTACATGGAGACACCTTGGGAACTTTTTCTATATTTTAATAATTAGTTAACAAAGGAAGTCAGTCACATATGAGTAAGAAAATGCAATGAGCTGCTCAAGTGCATTCACAGCAGATTGGGTGTTCACATAAATTTCATTCCAGTCTATTGGGTCCAACCAGAGAGAGCAAGGACACTCCCACAGCAAGGCCCAGAGATTCATCAACTCATTCTCTCTACACGTGCACCCTAACAGCAGTGCCCCAGAGTATTCCATTTGGATCTTTGCTGTGGTTTTAGCTGCTTGCAGTTAAAGCACATAACATCAATCCTGTAAAACGCCATGCTGTTAACTTTCCAGGGTTGAGACCACACATAAAAGTCAAATCTATAAATTGAGAAAAATCCAGGATTAAAAACAAAGAAAAACAGAACAGAGCACAGACAACAGCTCATGTGATGCCCAACGGGCTGAGGATAGCACTCTTTCACTCTCAACAGTACCTTGTAATGGTCTGTCCAGGCCCAAGGAAGAGAACTTTGCCCGGTCGCGATCTTTGTAGCCTGCTTGCCCCAGCCCCATCAAGGATAGATCTGGTTTTCCCACAGACTTTGGTAGCTCAGTCTCATTACCATGGAACTGTTATTTCTGAGCTACCAGGGTATCCCCAGCTTCCTAGGTCAACAATAAATGACTTCATAGTTAAGTTGTGCTTTCCCAGGCATATAGGTTTTTCTCATGTATTCTCATTGACTTCTCTCCATGACCCACTGAAGTGGACATCATTACTCTAAATGTGTGGTTGCGGATGGATACGATGTTCAGAAAGGTGAAAAGAACTTCTCAGGAGATGGAGCCAGAGTGGCTGGGTAGTGTCTGAGCCAGTGCACTGCCTGCCCTGGCCTGCAGAGATCTTGGTGGGCTGTGGCTGGTGACACAGGTTGGTTTGCTGCCCGAGGGTTAATTCCCCCATCAACCCCTGTTGGGTATCACTTTCAAGGCAGGACCCTCAGCAGGGCTCCATGTCCTTTCTTAATTGTTTCCTTTACCAAGGAACTGGTCACAGTAGGGAGAAAGGGCTGGAGATGGGAAGTTGGACAGAGGGGTTGAAAGAATAGGCTATACTTGGCTACATGGTGTGAGTTACCTCTCAACTCTGGGAAGCCAGATCCTCTTCTGTGGTAGGACGTTCACCATAATAATACAGCTGTTTTGTATGGAATTCATATTGTATAAAGCACATTTACATACACTGCTTTGTTTCATTTTCTTAGTAATCAGTTCGAGGAATGTTAGTAGCTTATATTTGAATGGTAGTTTATAATCTGTAAAGCACTTAAACCCAAATACTTCACTAAATCCTCCTAAAAGTCATATGAGGTATCATTACTAGTCTCATTTTTCAGATTAGCAAACTGACAGCTCAGTTTATTGAGCAAACTCAGAGGGGTTAATTGCATTTTCCCAGGTTTCTGAGCTAGTGAATGGCAGAGATAAAATGGATAAACCATCACCCAGTCCCATCTATACTTCACTAAGTGTAGCAAGGCTTAGCCATCTAAGGGCTTACCAGCACATGCCAGGGCAGGGACCCACCAGAGAATGATGCTGGAACAGGGGCCTAGTACTTCCTATGAGGCGAGACCCCACCTTGCTGGGTCCCAGGGAGCCTTGTGAATGCCCAAGAGGGTGGAAGAGCCTTTGGGCTATTTATCGTTCAGCACAAGAAGTACAGATTCATAGTCTTTTATCTGTACTTTGGAAATCCAGAGAACAAGAGATTTTGTTTCATAATGAATTTGGTCCTAACTGATGAAAGCTATTTTATGGTATCTGCTGAACTACATTACATTTCTATAACATAAAAATTCTGAATTCTGGAACATATCTGGGCCCATGATTTCAGATATGGGATTATGCATTTTACAATGTTAATGGCTGTTCTGGGACCATAAATATTCCACTAGGCTCTCCAACACAGCTCATGGGGCTGCCTCCCCTCTAGCCCCCACTACATCTGGGGGCTTTTTAACCTTCCTTATGTGAACAGCTTACCTCTTGGTAGCTCTTCCTGTTTCTCCTCATCCACTGGGCTCTCCTGCTAGCTGTCTGAGGTATTCCCAGCCCTGCCTCTCCTTACTGAATGCCTGATCTCCACAGCCAACTTCTCCTATTACTTTCTGTCTGCCTCCTGTCTTCAAAACTCCTATTAGTGGTTCTCTGTTAAGAGAAAAATAATTGACCATACTTATGTGTTAAGGGGGAAACAATTGACTGAATCTAAATTACACCAATGTCTGGATGACTAATAGCTACCATCTCCTAAATGAATCTCTAATTGGTGCAATTTCAAGCAGTCTGATTATGTGAAGAATGTAGGTAGAAGATTCTGTGCTGAAGTAAAGGAGTTAGTTGATTTTTCTCACAACTTGCAATTCCCAAGTCAGGTCTAGTCTTTACACAGATTTTGGGGGCAGGACTGTGGTTCCCTGGGTGATCACGGCCTGTCTTTTTTTTTGTCAGGACATTGTCCTGTTTGATGCATAGTGCCTTCCTAGGGCTTACTGCTGGGAACACCATTTTGGGCCTTCTTTCTTTTCTGTTCTTAAAGGGGCACTAGGAAAGAACAGTTGCTAATTGGCATTGGGTGGATATGAGGAGATATCATCTTCACAGTTAGTAGTAGCCTCTACAGAATGACCTCTGGCTTGGTCATAAAGCATGCTTGTTGCTAACTACTCAGAAGAGTTAGAGTGAATAATCTCTGTGACCATCCTTTCCTGGAAATTACTTGCTGATTAATGGAGCAAAGACTTAAGGGGCCATGGTCCATGCAGATCAATATATAGATCTAAAATTCCTGAGAAGAGAGCTGATTTATGAGAGAAGGAAAATATACATCATACTTGGCAAATTTAAAATAGCTCCCTTCCCAGAGAATAAATGAAAAATTCATTTCTACACTCCATGCTGAGTTCACCCAACCTGCTGTTGAATCAATTTTTAAAAGGTCTGAAAAGATTCATAAATGTTCTGAGTTTTCCAGAAAGTATTTTGGTTTCCACTCAGCACCAGAAAGAAGGAATGAAGGAAAGGGCCAAGTGAACCAGTGCACCTCGGAGACATGGCAGAGTGGCCACCAGGAGACAGGAGTGGGCAGCACTATATACAACCTTCCCTGGGCCTGAAAACGCCACCTCTCAGCTTGTCTGTGAATCAGGTCTAGTTTAATAGGCTTATTTTTATGCTTAGCAGCCTGAGAAGGCAAATCAGTGTTTAGCTACATTCAGCTTTCTTTCATCCTTTCTTCCAACACACATTCACTGACTATCATCCTACCCATGATAATGCCTACACTTGGGCTTCTAAAAGAACTTGTGTACAAAATATTGTAGGGATACAGATGAAGCCATGCATTCTGACTGTCAGGCAGAAGCATCCTCTGACTTGGGTCTTAATAGTAGAGATCTCACCAGGAAAATGAATAACTATAAGAAAGTGAAAATCAGAATCAACAAAAAACTATGAAACAGAGACACTTTTGGGGAGGTGGGGGGCGGGAGGGTAGGGATTGGGATCAGAATGGGGGGGTTGCAATTGTATGGGGAATATAAAAATAAAATTTATTAAAAAAAACTTTTAATCACAGCCAGTGAATATTCAACTTTGAATTATGTATCCTATGTGCAATAAATAAGATTTTTTCATTTTCTATGTATCTTTATAATATGTGATGCTGATCAGTAAAAGACTATGTTTCACAAAAACACTTTGTTACCACTCTAGTTGGGGATAATAAAATTATAAATTAAGAGTTAAAAAAAAATAGTAGAGATCTCTAGGCTGAAAAGGGGAAGGATTAATTGGAGAGAAGAACATGCTGGGCCTTAGAATATCATGAGTAGAGCGGGAGGCGTGAGGGCACTGCACAGAGCTGTGGAGGCCAGGGTAGCTGACCACTAGGCTCACATAGGCTTGCTGTGCCCAGTGAGAGGAACAAGACTGGGAGGGGCTGGAGCCAGATTGGGGCCTCAAATTTATAAATTGGGACTCAGTCATAAAAGGAGCTCAGTGTTTATCCACAACTAGAGGTCATCTTCCAAGATTTTTAAGTAGAGAAATAATTTTTACTTTTTCTGGAATTAATGAACCAACCACTAATTTTCAAAAAGGATGAGAGAGAGAAAGACAGAGAGAGAGAGAGGTAGAGTGAGGGAGAGAAGATACTTTTGCACACTAGATGTTAGTCCTTAAACCGTAGTTGATTATTTCTGAAGTGCAGTGCCCACCCCAACTCCCACCCCCTCACTTTTGGTTGTTCATTACTTGGCAGAACACACACTGGCAAGGATGAGCAGGGGAGGTGGAATCTAAACTGGGAAAGTTTGTCGTTTCTGGCCTGCAACATGTTTGGAAGAGTAGGAATCTGACTGATTATGATTTCCTCAGTTGACCAACAACCCATATATAGAGACGAGAACAGGTCTAGCTAATCCCAGTCATTATTTCTAAGAACATTATTATGGAGGTCTTCCTGAACTTGAAATCAGGACTCTTGGTTTTAGACTGAAACTTAGTACTTGGAAGTGGAAGCATACTAGAAACCCTGAAACATCCATCACTGAAATAACATTCCAGCTGCCTTCATTATTAAACTTTTTATGAGTGTTCTTTTTATGGTTCCATCCATAAATCTTAAAAATACACAAAAAAAAGAAAGAGGTTAGGATAATTTCGATTCAAGTTTTGTAAAAAAAATTTATTGCTCATGATACCATAATCATCATATTATGTTACAGGCACTATTTTTTTTTTTTTTAAATTCATGTTCTTTCCTCAAGGGGGATAAATTCATGCATTACTTCTAACAAGAAACATATAAGTAGGAATTATCTATATCAGTATAATAAAATACATTGAACCACACAGACTTATGATAAAGCAAGTAGAGGTTATTAAATCAAGCACAATTTGTTATGTGCGGTGTCTTAAATCTGATTTTACAAAGATAATGTCCCCAGAGGGCAAAAGCTCAGAAATAAAAACAGAATTTAGAAGCAGATGCCAGACTAAAGCCTCTAAATTCTCTCCTTAGATCATGTTATGCCAAAGAAGTCTGTTTATTTGGATGGCATTTGTTTATTTCCTTGTGGAACTTCCTTAAACATATGGGGTTTTTGCCTTTAATTTTGACTGATCGTCAGTGTAAGAAATCAGTTCCATGAAATCTACTAGTGCATGCGTCCATTTTATTAATCACTCCTTTTATAAAACTGAGAGTGAAAACTTTTTATATTTTATGCCAACAGAAATTTTGGTCCTCTGAGAACTGGCATTTCTATACTGATAAAACCACTCATTAAGTTTTTCCTTTTGTGCCTCCTTGTCAGAAAGCACAGAGTAACACCCTTGTCCCTCAAGATTAGCATATTTGCATTTTTTCTGAAGTTTTGCTTTTTCTGTTTCTACTTTGTGAAGTCATTGTTTATGTCTTTTGTTTCAAAATGCCTCAGGTCCTTTATGAAAAAAGACCTGAGTAGAAAAGCAAATAAAGAAGTGAGTAAAACAGGCAAGGCCCTCCCCCACACCCCTCTCCCCCAGACAAGGCAGGGCCCACCTCAGGTGTCATCCCTAAAGGCCCTTAGGTAGCTGTGCAGCAGCACTTGCTGTGGGCGGGCTTTCCATGATGCAGCAGCTACCGGTGGCTCCCTGGAGAGGAGCTGGGAGGAAAGGTGACTGTAGTAACGTTTCTATGAACGCTGCCATGGTTTGGCTCTCTGCATCTGTCTGTTTATAAATTCCCTGGTCCACTGAACCTTTCCAGAATGTGTTGCCTGGCAAATGGTAGAGAAGGGGCCTCCGAGGGAAATAGCTAGAGCAAGGCTGACAGAGGACTGGATGACTCCCTCTCTCTCCCCATCAGGAGGAGGAAAGTTATATTTAAACCTTGTTTCCCCTTTCTATGCACATGCTAAATATGAGACTGGAAAGAAAAGAGACTTTGCAAAGAGAAGCACCGCAGCAAGGCATTTTTCTCTACCATGATCTAAGTGTGTCGCAAGTATTGATACAATAGCAATACCCCACGTATGCATTTATGGGCAATTATACAGACTGCAAATGTGTGTCTTTCACCCAGGGACGCTGTCTCTTATTAAAAATTGACTTTAGTAAAGTAACTTTTTTCACAAAGTACAAATTAATGTAATACATTGTCTTTATTGTCTGACAATACATATAGATTTTACACTTTCCTTTTTTACAGACCATGGGAATTGAGGATAAAAATGTGTCCAGCATTTTGCAAACATTCTTCGTTACACACAAACACACACAATGAATAATAGGAAAGAGAATACAGAATTAAAAGTTATGTTGAAATTGGACAGGCTGTCGTTCTAATTGATCCGTGGGAATCATGTGAAATTTTTTGATAAGACTAACAAGTGGACTATATTGTCATACACAGCTTAGTACATGCACTTGACATTAAAGCTGCTTTTATTTTGCTTCTAGTTTATTATTATTTTTTGAGTATGCTGCTCCCTCTGCTGGCTTCTGACTGACCACAGGATTAGACAAGAATGTCCATTTCGGCTACAGTTGGAGCATTAAATGCCCCTATTTCCAGAGATGATGTAGATAAGGGCCTGGGAATTCCTATAGCAAAAAGGTTCTTGGTAATTAAAAAAAAAAAGGCTGAAAGTTGCCTATTCTCTTGATATTGTCAACCCATCATAGGGATTTTGTTGGGAAGAACTAAACAGTGGGAAGTGAACAGTTACTGAGTACAGCCTTTCTCACATAAGATTGAGCATATTTGGGTGAGCAGTAGGGGACAGGGCATAACAATTATGCCATGAAAAGAGATGTAATTGGCAGATTTTTATAGAAAGAGGTTCCACATCTTTTTAGTAAAATGCAAACTGCTGAATATTCACAGCATGAGAGGATGTTGAAGTCAGCTTCCTAGTGCTGTGGGTTTTATCTACCATAGCTTTAGTGACTGTGGTCAGTATATTTCTATGAAGAGAAGGGTCTGATCAACAACCCAGAAAGGTATTTGATTGGTTTGAAACTGAGACCCCCCCCACCCCTGGACATCTCAAAGTTTCCAATAAATTACAATTTTTTCCCTTTTCTGAAAGATGCAATAGTTCTTCTGTTGGTGCCGACAGTAGTAATAGTTATAAAAAATTGCTAAATTTTATATATCTCAATTCAAGCACTACATTGAAAAGGAAGCAAATTAGTATGATTTTTTTTCTCTTTCCAAACTGAAGCATGAACATACATTAGAGGCAAATGCAATGAGAAAAACAGCAGGACGGCAGGCCCCTCCACTGTTAGTTAAGACCTGCAGTAGGGAACATAACTTACTCCCTGCTTCAGTTCTTCTTCCTACAGAAAGATTGAATCAATAATAGTTAGATTACCCAGGGTTCCAATAAGAGCATGTACACAGTGTGAAGGAATGCAGGGTAAGGGAAACATGGATTGGCAGTTAAGCCTCTTTTACCTCAATGACTTCAGTTTCAAGGCTATTGAGGTACTTGAGACTCCAGCTCCATCTCTTTCTCCATCTGTCCAACCACCTCTCAATACAACCTTTCTCTCTATCTTAAGTTTGTATATCCTGATACAGTCACTGTGCTCCAACCAGGCTGACGCTAAGATGGTGGGTGGTAATTAGACTCATAGCTCATCACTATGGTGACAGAAACTGTAGCAGGGAGCTGTTTCAAAGTTTCCTGTCAGTCAGTGAAGGGAAAGATGTGTTCAGCCCTCTTCACTTGGTAATTTGGAAAAGAAAGCAGAAAAAGCTCCTCTGGATCAACAAATGAGAGGATGGGCCAGAAAATAGCAAGAGGTTATTAATTTTCTAGTCCTGTCTTAGCATACGCAGTATAGCCAAAACTGAATTCTATACTTTTTATGTCTAATACACTAAAAAGTAAATTTTGCTTAATTGCAATAAAGCATTCCCAACACTGATGGTAGGAAAAATAGACTAAGACATAAAAATAAAGAAAGAAAACAAAAGAAAAAACAGCAGTTCTGGGACACAGTAAGTTTTTGTAAGTATTTGTTAACTAAAGAAAAGAAGAAAAGGAAGGCAGCAGGAAGGAAAAAGCGAAAGAAACTCAACCAGTACAGAAACAATAATGATGTTGCATCAGGCATGGGGGGGTCCAGGCACTGAAGCAGGCTGCCCGAAGGGGTGTGGCCACCATCATTCTGTCTGAGGGTCATTTCCTGCTTTTGTCACTGCACAGGACCAGTCCACACTGGTTCATGAAAGTCTGCATCAGGCAGGATGACCACAGGGGCTGGACATATTCACTGCGCTGACTCTGGACACGTGGTTGTAATAGTTTACTTTTGACTTGAAATATAATTTAGTGTATACTGAAGAGTGGATACAGATTTATTAAAGGAAGGATGCTACTTCCCAGTAGGAATAATCAACTTTAACACTCTGCAGAGGATATCTATAGATCATCCCTAAAAAACAAGTAAGAAGATATCCCCCTTTGTAGTTTGCATTTAAGTTTGGGAAACATTATGTGACTTGTTGGTAAAGCCACATACAGGTGAGATAAAATATTTTACTGAAATTAGTGAAGTTATTCCTTTTAATAAAACTATAATAACCAAAATTATCTAATGACTGTAGCTTAAATTTCTAAATTAGACATTAACTTATGTTCAATTTGGTCACAATTGTTAAAAGCTATTAAAAAGAAAATATTTCTAATAAGACCAGTTTCATTAGAGGAACTGGAAGTAAGCCAAGCAAAAGTTATCTCACAAAGGAACTTAATGGTTGTGTTCTGGAAAATGGGTAAGAATGAGCTCTATAATTGACTGCTACCATTCATGGTAGCAGTAAGATGACCCAGTATATGAGTTTGAAAACATATTTTGTGGGAAATCACACAGAACAAATTGGAAAAACCACTGTATATTATGAACAAAGTTTTTTTGTTTGTTTTACACAAATACTATACTCATAGGTCTAGGCAACATTTATTTGTAAATGTCTTACCTTTAGTAGCTTCATGAGACCCTCTAACTGGACCATTAGCTCTCTCCGGCTCTCCTGGAGAGCAGACATTCTCTGTTCTAGCTCATCCTTGCGCTGTCTAAGAAAGAAGCAGTCATCATCAGCAACAGCATTTGACTCACTGAAATAATCACGTTTCCAATCTTGGACTACCTGGAAAAGACCTAGGGATCTTTGATGTTGTTATTAGGGAAAATTTTGTCAAATGAATGAACAATTATAGCTTAAATTATATTTATTTGTTAGGAACTGTGTTAAACTCTTCCATACATCCCTTGCTACTATGAGCTAATAATTTAATGAAATCTTTTCTGGATGCTCACTGCCATAAACTCTGGGCTGTTCCACTGAGCTTCCTTTAGACAACAAACTAAAACAAGCTATTGAAAAAGGTCATATCCTTCAAACTCAAAGACTCTTCTGTGAATTTAACAGAAAGTACTGATCACCTCAGTATTTGGAGACTGAGTTAGAAAAGTATATTTTTCATCTTTTCCATACATAGCATGCAATGTGGTTGGTGCCTTTCAGAGGTGAAATATTAATAGTATATGGTAATTATAGTCATTCTAAATTTCCTGGTTTGAGTTTGTTTTCATAAAGTGAAATCAGAATAAAGGAGTTCCTATATAATTGTTCTAACTGAAAATAATCTGTAAGGTCTGTGTTTATTTAATTTTGTTTTGTTTTGCAGAATGTCTATTAAACTGTCAATAAAACTGGAAACCAGAAAGGACAGTGTATACTCGGTCATTTATGTTGACATTAAAAATTACCAAAATTATTTTTAAAAGGGGAAAATGAATAAAACAATACGTAGAAGAGTACTAATACTTCATATTTCTGAAGCAT
The DNA here is from genome assembly GCF_014898055.3 of Talpa occidentalis. Taxonomy (NCBI): domain Eukaryota; kingdom Metazoa; phylum Chordata; class Mammalia; order Eulipotyphla; family Talpidae; genus Talpa; species Talpa occidentalis. The sequence continues at coordinate 30,109,461 of NW_023601322.1, forward strand.
ATGGATATTTTTCAAATCAATTTCCAAATCTGTTATTTCATGACCATTAGTGAATAAATAATATATATCTTTTTTTTCTTGCTCCAAAGGCTTCTGAGTCTGAAATATTGGACTTATGTTTTAAAAATGTGTGGCTGCTTTAAACATGTATGTGTTAATATATGAGTGGGTATGCCTGGTCTCACTGTCAAACCCACAATATCAAGTGGAGTTACAACAGGGACTCTGAGATGAAAATCGACAATATAAAAATGTCACACTGAGTTAGGTCAATGACTTATCCAGTTGAAAGATATTTTGTGGGAGGACAGGCTATGGATATAAATGAAATATTTTCAATTTATTTTCACATAGGCTTTCTATAGAATGAATTATGAATTTCAAATATATAAACATATCAACCCTTTGTGAATATATTTATAATTAGCTTTTATTGCCATGTAAAGCTTACTCCTGGAGCAATGCTTCCTTTTATTTCCTTTACAATTGTTTCTTTTCTGAGTCCAGAGCATGAGGAACATCATACTTTATAGACTTTAGTGAGTATTCCTGGACTGAAGCATTCTAATTGTAAAAGACCTGTCCCATTCAAAAATGTTATCAGTGACAAATCCAGTACTGTTTTTCTTTGACCTTATCTGCAAATGGTGCTATAAACACATTCACAATAGGGCCTGGTAGAAAGGTGATAATGTTTCTTATTCCCACTTCTCTTGTAACTACTACTATTCAATTCGTGGTCTTTGGTCACAGGAGTAATTTGGAAAGGTTGAAACAAAATTCTAATACCGAAGGTAATAAATACTAAGAGAGGCATCTAAAATCTATTCAAAAAACTTAACAAGAATTAATTTCAAATTCATCAATATAAGAAAGCTTGTACAGTTTTCTTATAGTAGTCATCTTTTACAACATGGCACACATTTGACTGAATTAAGTTAAAAAAGTTCATTTAATAATGCCTTAAGCTGGGGCCTCCCCGGTGGCGCAGTGGTTGAGCGCTGGGTTGCAAGGCTGCCCGCGGCCTCTGCGGCGCCGGTTCGATTCCCGGCTGCTCCCCGGCCACCAGAGGAGGGTCCCACATGGCGCGCAGACCTCTCCTGCCGCCCGCTGCTCCCCTCAGCAGTGTACTTCGGTCCTTCTGCCTGCTCTGCTCCCTGCTCTGGCTCTGGTGAATTCTCTCACCCTCCCGCGCTTCTGACTGTACCCAGTGCATGTATAAACAAAACAAACGAACAAACAAACAAATAAATAAATAAATAAAAAAACATGCCTCTATAAAAGAAAAAAAAAATAATGCCTTAAGCTAATCTTGTCTATGAATGTATCAGCGGTTATCAAATGTGGTTCTGCTAACAATCTGGTGCAATCTCCACCATGACAAAGAGAAATGAGGAAACAAGGTCTAAGTAGTTATTTTATTTCCATGGAGCTGGATATATTTATCTTCAAAGGAATGATTTTTAATCTAGAGTTCTATTAGTTCATTCCTAATTTTTTTTTTCTTTTTTCTTTTTTTTTGTGGGACCCTTGCCAGCGGCCGGGGAACGAACAGGCGCTGCAGAGGCTGCGAGCAGCCTTGCAGCCCAGCGCTCAACCGCTGTGCCACCAGGGGAGGCCCAGTTTATTGCTAATTTTAAAAACTTCTTTCTTTTATGGCAGTGTTGGGACAATGGACAATATTTAATGACAATAAATTTCAATATTAATTGTCCTGAATTTAAAGATGGTACTATGGTTTTACATATATATGTATGTATGTATATAGACTTTCTTAATACTTAGAAAATATACACATAAGTACTTAGGGGTAAAAGGTTATAATGTGTGCTCTTAAACGGGTCTTCAAAGATGTGTTTGTAGTTTATAAAGTAAACGTGTGTGCATGTGTGAGTGTGTGTGTTGTATGTGTGGAGAGAGAGAGAGAAACAGAGAGAGAGAAAGAGGGGAAGGGAAGGGTGTGGTAAAATGTTTGCAATCTACAGGTGGAGCATAGAGGGAAATTCATTGGAAGTCTTACAATTTTTCTTTGGGCTTAAAATGAAAAGTTAAAAAAACACTGTTTTCATGAACCTATTGTGATAACAGATAATGGATTTTTGAAAAAAGTCATTATATGGTAAAACAAAAGATATTCAATTTTATATTGTTTTCCAGAAAAGAAAAAAAATTAAACTGGTCTATGAAATTCAAGACTGAGACCACAGAATTGCATTAGAGATTACAATTCCATTTTGATTGGTAAAACAAAATAAGGACATTTTTATTAATAAGTTTTCTCAAACAATAATTTCATATACATTGAAATGAATACAATTTGGGGGTTATGGAATATAATGCTTATTTTTTTAGGCAATGGATAGATATAGAAAATTATACTTGTTTTTCTTGAGATTTGTAATGTGAAGTTAGTTGCTTCACAGTTTTAGTGTTTTCCTCATTACAAAAGATGATATTGTCTTAGCAATCACATTTCTTCAGCTGTCTCATAATGGCTTTGTAGTTAACTTTTCACCACACAAGCATCTATTCAGTGCTTTTCCTTTAAGACCTTGTAAATAAAATTTTGACTATGATGCAGCTTCTGTCCTTGGATGAGAGAGAAGGAGACACAAATAAGTGAAAAACAATGAATGTGAATATATAGTAAAAATAAGAATAGAGTGCTGTAAGTGGTATATGAACCATTGTAGAGAAGAGCATGTCCAATTCCATATGGTGGGGAAGGTTAGGGAAGGCTCACTAGATCACTTTGCAAAGTTTCCCTTAGAAACACCATCCAATGTGGGAAGGAAAGATCTAAGGAACTATATGGAATATCCTAGATCTTTCCTGCTTCACGTGAGCCTTTGATTACCTGTATTCTCAAAATAAGCTCAACATTAGAGTAAGATCTTTAATTCACATGAGTCTGACTTGACAGTCTAATCCACACTATAGCTCTATATGTAAGCATCACCCTTCAGTGGCTTCCTATTTTCTGTTTAACAGTAACAACAATAGTCTCAAGATGATGTGGAAGGCCACACTTACAGATCTTAGTTCCATCTCTTGCTAAATTCCCCTGCATTCCAGATCTATAGATCTTTTGATTCCTAAAAAAGTACCAGAATAGCTCCTGACAGTTTGTCTTTGTACATACATTATCCTCTAGGAGCTGCTGGCATCAGTTGCCCCAGCTTCCCTCTATGTCCTTAATCCCCAACCCCATGCCTTCATACTTCAACTCAAATAATCCTTCCTCCATGGTAGCTTCTTCTGACTCTAGTGAAGGACAGGTTTGGTAATTATCTCTCTCTCTCTTTTTTAAAAGAATATCCCTAGAGCACTTAGCTTACAATTATTTTCTTATTTGTGATTATTTGATTTATGTAACTTTTCTATTAGACCACAAATTCTGTGACACCAGAGACTCTTTTTCTATTTACCATGGTAGCATGATGCCCACAAAAGTTCTGGGCACTGAATTTTAGAAACATTTATTGAATGAATAATAAAACAAGGAAAAATAAATCTGGTAACAGTGTAGATGGACCAGAGGTTAGGAATCAATTAAGTATTCATTCTGATAGTCCAGCAGGAGATAATTAATACCTGAGAAAAGGAGACAGAATCCACCTCTGCTACTTATTATGCAGGCTTTTGGACAAGTTAGTTAACTTCTGTGAAAAACCATTTCTGTGTCTATAAAAAGAGTTTAATAACAGTGCTGATTTGCCAGGTTTGTTAGAACAATTACCTGCGACGTTGTAGGTAGAGCCCAGTGCATAGGAATTGTTTGAGCAGTGCACAGAAATGCCTATCATATAATCCTATTGCCAGATCTGGGTTGCAAACTTTGCTTTCAGCTTTCTTGTGGTTAAAGTGAGAAGGGAAATTGGATCATTTAGAAAGGTCATGGTGCTCTTAAGATAAAAATAAACTATGTGTACATGAAAAGCAAAGCGATGCCCTTCTCTCCTCCCCCACCCACCAATGGAAAGAAATTTCCCTTGCTGATTTGTCAGCAAGAGGCTTGGGAAGGAAGTTGTGGTTTGAGAAGACCCTATCAAAACTCAATGAGTTTTTGTGGCTACTTCATATGTCTAATGCTCAAGGTCAACCAATGCCAAAGTAACTGTGCAAGAGGTCATTGCTTTGGCGCTCTTTGGATGTCTGAAGTGACTAAAGGTTAAAACACAGAGTAGTTTCTTAACCTGGGATGTAGGGCATGTGTGAAATGCACAAATTGTGAGATTTACCCTCCTTTATCCTCCTTTGGGGAAATAGAGAAATTGCCTCCAAAGAGGGCTTTGCTTCTCACAGGAGGAAAGACTGCGTAGAAGCAAATCAGCTGGGAGTTAGGTGTCACGGGCTTCACTCCTCAAGTCTCAAGTGTGGGCCATGGGTTGACAGTGAGGCGAGAGCACGGGCATTCCCCACAGAGCCTTAGTGTGGCTCTGGGCTCAGTTGGGGCCATGGGCATGCCCCGTGAGTCAGGGCCAGGCAGATGGTAGGATTAACAGTGTGTCCCAAGATAGCTGCATCATGGAGGGAAGAAATATCAGTTGAAAAGTCATCAGTGACCCAGGCACATTGAGATGCTTTCCCAGGATGTGTCATCCAAATGGAACCAAATATTTTTGAGAGCAAATGCTATTGGGGGAGTCACAAATGAAAGTGCCGTGGAAAATTCCTCCAGTAGAGAATGGGTGAAAAGAACATTTTAAGCAGAGAAACAGCATTCTGATGTGTCAGTGACTGACTACTCCCTTTTGAGTTGGTTCATTTTGTTACATTTCTGTGTAGGTTAGACTTAACTTTCAACTTCTAGATATGGAGGGCCTACATAATACTATTTGGCAAAAGATACTTTCAAGCAGGCCTTGGCGTTTATATGCCTTTAAGGAGGAAGAGGATGTGAAACATCACTTTTCCCTTCTTTTCATGATCAGCCCTTCTGAGAGATGGTATAGTAAGTACATCTCTCTGAAGGGATGGCCAGAAATCACATAGATTAAAAGGGATGGATTTCTCTTTCTTCTATGAAATTATTTTGCTATTTGAAGGATGATGTGATATCTTCTTATCAAGCGACCCTACATGTAGCAGGTTCTATCGACCTCCTTTCCATAGCTCAGACCATGGGTGGGTCTATGCTCCAAGTCAGGCGCATGAGCCTGGGGAGCAGCAAACTGGATCTAGCCTGCCAACAAGGGCCAGGTGGGCGTCAGTGCTCAGATATGATATCTCTGAAGAGCAGGACAGGATGGAGCCTCCAGAAATATCCATGACTACAGTCAGTAGGGACTTGGCAAAATCCAAACATAGCCACCCAGATCCTACTTAATTTAGTCTCTGTGTGGAGGAAGTAAACAGTACTCTAACACGGACAAGGTTTTCTGAGAAGAGGTATCTGTACTTATAAAAATATGTCTCACATTCAGAGTGGGAGGAAGGAGAGAAGGGGGAAAGGAGAGGACAATGGACTGGGGTGAAGCACTCTGGGTGCTTAGGTACTGGGAATATCACAGTGACTACACCTGAGGGGGGAAATCCTATCCTGTCAAAAACAAACAAGGATGTAAAACAATGGTACATCAATTAAAAAAAAAATTGTGCCTCAGTTAGATATACCTGGAATGTACTTGACACCCAACTGAAATATGAAAGGAACGTCATACATGCTACCTGAAAGGGCAATATGACAGTTCTGTGAGGGAATGTCTGAGTTGATATTCAGGTTGTTTGCTACAGAAATGGGCTTAAGTCTATGCAACATTTAAGGCACAAGGCTGAGCCCATCTGGTGTGGAGTCCAGGACACGAATTTCATTTTGTACATAGGCACAGCTGGAGGTAGACAGTCCTTATCCGTGTTCTGCTTTCTGACTCTGAGAAGTGTGCCGAAATTCAGGAATTGACCCTGAGGAACTTCTAAGATCCTTTCTGAGAATTTTGGAATATATTTCCAAATATTTCTTATGACAGACTAGACAACACCAGGGTTTGAATTCCTTGGTAGAACAAGAAGATACGCAAGCTATTTTTAAGACCTGTACATAAAACTGTTAGGGCTCAGGTTTAGAGTAAAGCAGACTCCTTTTTATGGGTTACAGGCAATTTTTAAAATTTAAAAACCTATAAAAATGTTTGAGCTGTTTATGTGTTTATTCTGTTCACCACTGTGGCATAAACACATTGCTGGTAGTGACAATAGCCAAAAAGGTTGAGTTCAAATATCTTTCCAGTGAGAGATTTGATCTAAGAACATGGTTTCCTTCTCTCTGTGTCCAATGAAAGAATAAACTATAAACAGCTTCTCCCTGAATTTCAGCAATTGAGTATTTGCTATTAAAAAGCAAAACAGAACAAATTGTCAGCAGTTCTCGTGGCTAAGAAAGTTCTTCTGGCTAGATGCTTTTCAACTCTATTGAAGATCTCAAACACCTGTATTCCTTGAGACCTGGGGCTCCATCTCTTACCTGAGGAGCCGGAGTTCTGCCAGCAGAGTGGGGTTTTGTTGAGCCTTCTCTGGAGTGGGCTGAGAAGCTTGTTCATGCTCTAACCGCAATCTCTGGATCTCCTGTAAGATTTCTCTTGGGAGAGAAAAGGAAGAGAAGGAGCCAGGGTCAGTTAACTTCCATGGTATCCACGTACTAGTATCTAAGCAGATTAAAATCACCAGAGCAAAGGAAAAAAGGGGCCATGCTATGTTTAGGAGCAGCAGCAACCTTTACTGTCAACTGTGTTTACAAGGCTTGGGCTACAGCTAGTTGGGTGCTGGGGATGACAGGCTGACTGACTTCATTTCCAGTACAGCCAAACCCTGGAGCCTTCAAGCTAAGTGTTATCAACAAGGCCTAATAATCTCTCTTATAAGTAATATAGTACCTTGGTAATGTGTTCAACTTTGAAAAGTGCACTGCTTCAGAGACAAAAACGTATCTTCCTATTATTTATGATCACAGTCTGGCACCATCAAGTACCCAGAGCTACCAAGTAAGAGGTGCTTTGGGGGAAAATAAGGATAAATGGTGCCCATTTCACAAAACTAAATAACTCCATTCTCTCATCAGGGATGAAATGGCTCTCACTGATTTTTTCTGAGATGCCCCAGTTAGGCAAAATTCTATCTCTTTTTCTTAATATTTTCAGTCTCACAATGGATCTCAATGAAGGCAGCCTTAGAAGGAAAGTGCTTTTAAAAGGATTCACTATAATTGAATCTGTGACATAAGAGTGCTAGTGGTGTGACCCCTGTCGGGGGAGACACGTCAGTCTATTATTGATGTTGAGGCCTGGCCTGCCCTCCATTGAGGTGAGCATTAGGCCAGCCATTAAAGACAGCTGACCTGTACAGAGCAAATTATCCCTAAGTGAGTTAGACACCATTAAGCAAGGTTACAAGTCACGTGCTCTTGATGGAAGGGGTGGGTTTCCCATCCAACAGAATGCACAAGAACCAATAAGACAGAACAAAGCACCAAGAATGGGAAGTGAACGTAGTGAGTAAGGGGGTTGTTTCCTTCTGAAAGGCTGATTTACAGCTGCCTGCTTCACAAGCATGCCAGAATCAAGAAGCTAATGACCTAACTCCTGAGGGTGTAATTGTGTACAGCTTGATGATTAGTAATACTGTGTTCCACATTTGAAAGCTGCTCAGACAGTATAACTTAAAAGTCCGCATTGTAAGAATTTTTTTTTTTTTTTTTGGTGGGACCCTCGCCGGCGGCCGGGGAACGAACTGGCGCTGCAGAGGTTCAACCGCTGCGCCACCAGGGGAGGCCCATAAGAAAAAATGTTTTTAAATATGCACAGAGGTAGATGTTATCTATACTTATTGTGGTGATCATTTATTAATATATATAAAAATATTGAATTATTGTATTAGTAAATCTGAAACTAATATAATGTTATGTCAGTTATCTTCAATAAAAAAAAAATTATAGCAGAAAACCTCCTCTGAGAAAAATTGGTCAAATGGCAAATTAGCGTATATTTGATAAACATATTATAGCATCTTTAGTTAATTTCATGTCTTTGTGAGAGCTCACTGACTATGGGATTAATAATGGTGAAGAAAGCACCTTAGTGTGGATTTTTACCCTCTTCAGGAAACTCACTAGCGGAGAGGTGATAGAATTGAGAGCAGGTAGCTGGCTAATGGAGTTATTTGATTACTGAGTCATCACTTCAGCTGCATGTCCTTGTCTTGCGGCTTTTCCACAAATATCTGCATGGCTGACTCTCACCCAAAATGTCATCTCCTCAATAAGGTCTACTATGATTCTCCTAATCATAAGTGTAACATGCTCCTGGCATTACCGCTACACAGGATTCCCATCTTCTTTTATCTGTTTGTTTCTTCAATGCACTTGTCACCTAAGTATGATATACTTCACTTATTACATGTATTGTGTGTCTAGCCCCCTGAGGTCATATAGATATTTATTGTTTTTGTTCCTAGTGCATACCTATCACCAGAACAATGCCTATCACAGAGTGAATGCTCAATAAATATTTGTTAAATTATTATATGATGAAAGCATGAATGTTTGGAAGAATAAATGAACAAAAGAACAGATTAAATAAATGACTCACACAAAAAAGAAAGGCTAATTACTAGTGAGTCACTAGACCTCTTATGGGTTTGGTGAGAAGGATGAATTTAAACCTTTTTGGTTCCCTTTGGTGTTCCATGGTGAAAATATTTCTTTAAAATAAATATCCCAGGGAAACCCAATATGTCAAACTATTAACAGGGAGCAGCCCTGGTTGAAGAGAAGATAAGCCCTGTGCTGTTAGTGCCTCCTGCCTCCTCTTTGGGTCTGCTGAGTTCCCAGGGTAGCATCGGGCTCAGCCTGAAAAGTCAGTGAGCTGGATTTAGAAGATCTCCTCCAGAACTAACATCCTGATATTCTGAGATTCCCAGCAGGTTTCCTTCCTGTTGTTTTTTTTAAATTATTATTTATGCAGATGAGAACTGGTGCATAGGCCAGAGGTACAGGGGGTGAGAGGGTTCACCAGTGACAGCGTGGGGAGCAGAACCGGCAGATCTTCTGAAATACACTGCTGAGGTGAGCAGCAGATGAGACAGGAGAGGTCTGCTGTGCCATGTGGCACCCCTGGCTGGGGATGGAACTCATGCTGCGGTAGTGATAGCACTCCCTAGGCCACCAGGGAGGTCCCCTGCTTGTTGATTTTATGGACAGAGCCATGACAAAATGATTAACCCAAGGAAGCCAAAGAGAGTAGTGTTGATAAGAAAAAAATTATGGTAAGATTTGTAATGAGTGGGCCTCCCCGGTGGCACGGCGGTTGAGCTCTGGGCTGTGAAGCTCCCTGAAGCCTCTGCAGCGCCAGTTTGATCCCTAGCCACCAGACGAGGGTCCCACATGGCGCACAGACCTCTCCTGCCACCCACTGCTCCTCTCAGCAGTGTATTTCGTCAGTCTGCCTGCTCTGCTCCCTGCTCTGGTGAATTCTCTCACCCTCCCTCACTTCTGACTGTACCCAGGGCTTGTATAAATAAATAAATAAATAAATAAATAAATCTTTAAAAAAAAAAAAGATTTGTAATGAGCATTGAGGGCTTAGGCTATAACCAAAAAATGTATTTTCATCTTATTTCATTCAATGCTCATACTTCTATTATATATAGGTACTACTATGATCAGCTTTATGAATGAGGAGATTAAAATACAGACCAGTTAAAAGTTCACCAAGTTCAATAACAGGTAGGTGGTAGAGGTGATCTGAGCTCAGGTTGCTTAGCTGCAAAGCCCATGTATGTCAGACGCCCCCAGTCTTTGTCACTTGCCCTGACAGGTCTATCCTAGCAGGCTGTGACTTACATAACGTAATTTGAAGAATTCTGTAACTTCTAATACTAACCCCATCTGGGACTTCCAAGGGTGCTATAAGGAAACTTTCTCTTCTAAAAATCATTGCTGAAATGTCATGGATTAACTAGAATAGACAGAAATCATGAAGTGAAATCAGGGACTCTATTCTTGTCTGAAGCTCAGAGATCTGATCACTGGATTAACTTGTAGATTATAGGCCTTTGGGGTGCGTTTCCATGGTACAGGAGTATGACATGAATAAGCTTCTGGGCCCTGGTTCTAGGGTTTTTACATAACTTGAAGCCTTTTAGGGGGATGGGTTCAAAATGGACTAGATACACATCACAGATGGGAAGGGGATGAAATACAAGGACATGAAGAACACATGGACAGGATGAAGCTCTTTCCTCATCTCTTCTCATTCCCATTTCTGTATTCTTTCTTTGGCCTTAAAAGCATGTATTTAGAGAGTATAACCCAAAAATGTGCTTGAAACAAGCAGTAAGAGTAAAATCACAGCACAGCTGGGGACAGTCATGGTGCTTCCTGCTGATTCTGGAATAGAAAATAGACAGTTTCACAGGGAGACCGAGATCCCTGGTGTATTTCCTTAAAGGAAGTCCCTCAAGTATTCTATTCCCATGCTGTGTGGAAGCAGAGATTAGAAGTGAAAGCCAAGTGTTTAGGCGAGGTGGGAGAGTAGGCTAACATTGAGCAAGACATTTATTTGGTGGGCTCGTTAGTTTTCACTTGAGTCTTTTTTCTATGAATATCACATACGGATGCTTCCTCATCTTATCCCCTGTGCCAGCTGGGCAGATGGGCTCAGTCCTTTTCTCCAAGTTCACATATATCCCTACCTGGAATTCTTGCCCACATTTTTCACTGTCCTGGAAGGCCCAATTAAAAATCTACCTTCTACTAAAACTAAAAAACTAAAAAAACTTTACACTATAGAGTTTACCCTACATAATCGAGACTAAAGGTTATACTGGAAAAAAATTAGGATATAAACACACACACAGAGACACATAGACACACAGACACACAGACAAAGAGTCCGTATATTGGGGAAGGTATAGGCATCTGTCAGTCACACAGAATTGTTCTGAGGGTGAAATGAGATGTTTGTACACATACTCTATAAATATTTAGGATTGCCATTTTTCTGCCCCCTAAAAACCCCAAAGACAGACCCAGATTTCTTACTGTTTCCACCTGGCAGCTACAACCATCTGCTCATTTACGGCTCCTTATTGGTTACTGACCATACATTTTAAAGAAAAGGGGGATCAAATTAGGAAATTATGAATAAAAGGACTCTCTAGAGAGTTAGTTCCTTCTCAGAAAATAGCTTCATTTTGGGCTGAGTTCAAATGAGGCCTCAAACTGACATGACCTCATTCCAATTAAAACAGTTGACTTCCCTATCCCATATACCTACTTTCTTTTTTTTCTTTAGCTCTCTTTTTTGAATTTATTATGGCACAGTAACTGATTTTCTGGCATCCACTATATCTGACTGAGTTATTTTGAATAACCATTCACACCACACACTGTAGGCTTATTTTGGCTAAAAGAAAAAACAAATCTTTAAAGTCCAATTGTAATATTTGCTAAGGTCATCAATAGCAATTTTTTTTTTTTGCCTAAAGGAGGTGAAACTTTGGATTAAATCTAATTATTAAGGATTTCAAACTAGTCCCTTTGGAATATTACTCAGCTACCAAAATTAACTCTTTCTATTTGTGACAACATGGATGGCACTGAAGGGGATTATGCTAAGTGAAATAAGTCAGAAGAAGAAAGATAAAGACCAGACGATATCACTTACAAGAGGGAAGTGTAGAGAAACAAAACAAAGAGTCAGATAAAACCTAACTAAGAACAAAGCCTAGAAAGATGACTATAGAACTGAGGCTACCAGAGGAGGAAGAAGAAGGGAAGGGAGTACAATGGACTATGGGGGTACAGTGGACTGCGGGTATCTTGGTAGGTGGGTATGGTGTGGTAACAGCACCTGAGGGGGGAGAGTCTACACTTCCAATACATAAACAAAGCTATAAACCAGCATCACTGAGATGAAAAAATAAACAACCAAACAAAACCCCCCAAAATTAGTCCTTTCGGCCATTTTCTTTTTTCTATGTTCTTTTCTTTCTTTCTTTCTTTCTTTCTTTCTTTCTTTCTTTCTTTCTTTCTTTCTTTCTTTCTTTCTTTCTTTCTTTCTTTCTTTCTTTCTTTCTTTCTTTCTTTCTTTCTTTCTTTCTTTCTTTCTTTCTTTCTTTCTTTCTTTCTTTCTTTCTTTCTTTCTTTCTTTCTTTCTCTCTTTCTTTCTCTCTTCTCTCTCTCTCTCTCTCTCTCTCTCTCTCTCTCTCTCTCTCTCTCTCCTTCCTTCCTTCCTTCCTTCCTTCCTTCCTTCCTTCCTTCCTTCCTTCCTTCCTTCCTTCCTTCCTTCCTTCTTCCTTCCTTCTTTTCTTTCTTTCTTTTTTAAGATTTATTTATTTATTTATACAAGAACTGGAGTACAGGCCAGAGATGTGGGAGGGTGAGAGAATTCACAAGAGCTGAACAGGCAGACAGATCAAAAACACTGCTGAGGGGAGCAATGGGCAAGACAGGAGAGGTCTGCCGAGCCATGTGGGTATCTCCCTGGCCAGACAGGAATCAAACCCATGCTGCAGAGGCTGTGGATAGTTTCACAGCTCTGCACTCAACCCACTGCACCACTGGGGAGGCCCTCCATGTCCTTTACTTTACCCAAATTGATGTAAAGGCTTGACGATAACATCTGAACATGGTGCTTCCATTCTTTTATTGTCTACCCTCATCAATACCTATACAACTTGCTATAGGGGATGTGAGTTGTCCATGCTACTCACATACTTTTCCACAAGCCTACTTGCCGCCTCCGTTGACACCACCCACAAATGCTGTTTACCTTTCTTGGGTGGTTCTTCTACAGGATTTTCAGTGCCTTTACTCATTTGAACAATAAATACAGACTTTTATCAAAAGCCCCCTTTGTTCTTAACCCCCCTCCTGACTTAGCACAATTATTTGAATAGTAGATATAATAAATGTCATATAAAATAGAAAGGGCAACTTTACAGATGTACTATTACCCAGAACAAATTTCAATTTGTGTGGGTCTTTTTTGCTGTCTAATTCTTCACTGTGCTTCTACTCATTCCTGTCTTATTCTTTGTTTCTTATCACTTCGTAAATTAAGAGGGATCACATATAGCAAACATCTCTGGGGGGGGGGTCAGATTTGAAACATAATTTCATGGTGTCACCATCCTTATTTGTAATGTCTTATTGGTAAAAGCCTGGTCTAAAGGCTATTAAGCCTAAATCTTTTTCATTAAGAGAAATGTACTAAGCTTGTATTTGCCTTTTAAGTTTTTCTGTGGAACTTAAAAGAATATATTGACCATTTATCCCCACATTCTCAACTCAAATTCTATAGGTGTGAAACAAAGATCCAACCTCCCCTTTATCATTCTGATTTCAAGAGTGACAGTGGTATTTAAAATGGGAGTAAGCATTAAGACAAATATATAGTTTTCTTATGAAGCTCTGAAGTTCTAAAAAGTCAACATCACTGCCTCTAGATGTCTTCCTTTAGCTATGCATTCAAATTGAAAACACTGAACATTTTAAAGCATGACTATGGGTTATTAATAAATACACACTTTTATCAAAAGCCTGTATGTCTAAAAAGCCTTACCTGTTCTTGTTTTCTAGTTCTGCAATCAACTGTCTTTGCTGCTTATTTGCATCAATAGTGAAGGAGATGTCAGGAGCACTTCTCTGCTGAGTTGGCTGCTGCAAAAGATGGGGTTTACACTATTTAATATTGGGGTTGGGAACATGTGTGAGAAGACAGGAATGGTGACCTACGCAGTCAAAAAAAGAAAAAACTATGTGCATTAAAACAAAAAATTAAATCCCCATTATTCTTTTAAGAATCAACTTTGCCATGGATTTGGCACACATCTCCACTATGAGGAAGCAGAACCGAATTCTATGGCAGGCAAATACACAAAACATAGGGAATAATGGTTTTTTAGCTTTCTAACTTGAAGTTTTGGGGGAACTATTTAATAATTCTGGCCATTCTGTCTCCATTGCAACTATTCTCTCATTATGATGAGTTAAAAAATATGGCACCACTGAAATAACTTTCTCTAGTGCTATTGTTTAATTATTGTACATTTAAAGTCATAGTTAATATGACTTTATTTCTTTTGGTCAACATTAGAATTTCTTTAGTCATATATGTAAATTTACACAGATGGATATCCATCCATCCATCCATCCATCCATCAGAAAAGTCATGATGCATTTTTTTCTGTTTTTCAAAGAAAAAATATGTCGTGACTTTTCTAACAACTCAATATGTTCATACCGGCATCATTCTTGGTCATTCGACTAACTCTAACAACTGCTGTATATGTAGCCATAGCTCTCTCCATTCTTACATAATTATATACATACAAATTAACAAATTATATAAATTCATATAAAATAATTTTTGACTAGATAAATATATACATATATAGAATACATATATTAATGCATGCAGAAATAATTATATGTATATAGAGCATTATATACTATATTTATATATGTACTTGTATAAATGGGTAAGTGTATTTAGTCAAGGGTTAATTTGTCACTGTTTTATAAACACAGGGTCAGATTATATATATATGTCCCTCTGCCTTTCTCTTTAGTACATTGTAGAAATCCCTGATGTCAATTTTTATTGCTTTTAAAACAAAATTTAAAAACCACAATGAATTTTTCTACCAAAGAATGCCAAACTTTGAAAAATGGCTCTGACTGCCTAAGTCCAAAGATGTGAAGAAGCTCAGCTTTCTGTTTTAGGTCTAGAGACCTGATTGTAGGAGAGATTAAGCCAGGTAGAAATGGCTTTCATACAGCTTTTCTATCATTTAGTATTTCTTCTAACAAAGAAATGAATTGTGATGCTAATGAAGAATTTTGACTTCCTATACTTTATCTCCTAAGTGGCTTTGTACTGTCATGTCTAGCATATGGTAGTTTTGACCCGTGTTCCAAGTTTTTCTTCTGATTTCATTACATAGTTTTCTCTTTCTTATATATGTTTACATATTGATAAAAGTAGAAACTCAGCTGAGTCATTTGTGGGTCTCTGTGGAAGCAGTGGATGCCAAATTGTTTTAGGTCTTGTGGGCTTTACATTAGCTCTAGCTCTTCAGCTCTGCTGTTGTAGTGTCTACTATAGATAACACCAACTCTAAGGTGATATAATGAACACACCATCCTTTCAACTCAAAACTACTTACAGATGAAGTGGACTCTGCTGCCAGTCTTGCTGCGTATCTGGCGATCAGCCTATGTTCTTCATCAAGGCGGTTTGAACTCTCAAGCATACTGTTAAGAGCAGACCAGGAAGGAGAGTGTCAGGCAACTCAGAAAGACTGACATTCATATTACCACCAGGGGGTTTTGCTATTCAGTTTCAGTGCCAAAATTTCAAAGCTACTCAAAATGCTGTAGGTTAATGATCTCAGACTTAGATTCATGACATGATATATAATATGTGGCCAGGGAGGTCATTAATAAATCCTGTCTTCAGTGAATTCAATTGTTTCACTAAGAAAGTTCCAAACAGAAATGAGTATTTTTGAAAAAAGCATATTTCTGATAAAAGAATATTTTCTTTTTAACTTAATTTTATTGTCTTTAATACTTTTATTGCCTTATACCCAAATAATGCATATCCAAAATAAACATGTTAGAAAATAGGGAAACAAGGAGAATATAAAATCCAATTGTTATCCCCACCTCCTTGTACTCACACTTGTGTATAATCTGCCTTTAGTATGGTCTGGTCTTACTTCTAATGAACAGCATATGGCAGAAGTGATGGAATACCACCTCTAAGATTTGACTATAAAAAAGATAATCATTTCCTTCTTGGATATGTTTCCTCTTTCTTGAGCTCATTGGATTGCTTGCTCTGTGGGAAGCTAGCTGCCATGTCATAAGGCAGCTTTGTGGAAAGGCCCATGTTATGAGGAACTGGAGTCAGCCAATAACATTGAGAATGCATCACCATGGTCAGAGTGTTCAGATCACAGCCCTGGTCAGCTTGATTGCAACCTCACACAAGTTCTTTTGTTGGAGGCACTAAGCTAAGGCAAACCTGATTCCTGACTCTTAAGCACTAGGAGATAATTTGCTATGCAACAATAGATAATTAATAGAATTCTCATTTATGAAATTGCTACCGAGGTAATTTGCTGTTTTATATTTACCTCCAAAGAAATGGAGTTATAGTAGTGGTTTCCAGTGACATTAATAGAAGTTGTTTAGTGTCTCCTATCCTTTTTTTTTTTTTTTAAGATTTATTTATTTATTTATACAAGCACTGGGTACAGTCAGAAGCGCGGGAGGGTGAGAGAATCCACCAGAGCCAGAGTGGGGAGCAGAGCAGGCAGAAGGACCGAAGTACACTTCTGAGGGGAGCAGCGGGCGGCTGGAGAGGTCTGCGCGCCATGTGGGACCCTTCTCCGGTGGCCGGGGAGCAGCCGAGGATTGAACCGGCGCTACAAAGGCCGCAGGCAGCTTCGCAACCCAGCGCTCAACCGCTGCGCCACCGGGGAGGTCCTGTCTCCTATCCTTTATAGAAAATTTTCACACTAGGCCCTCCCTTGGTGGTGTAGCGGTTGAGCGCTGCGCTGCGAAGCTGCCTGCAACCTCTGCAGTGCTGGTTCAATCCCCGGCCGCCGGTGAGGGTCCCACAGGGTGCAACAGACCTCTCCTGCCGCGCCCAGTGCTCCCCTCAGCAGTGTATTTCGTCAGTCTGCCTGTTCAGTTCCCTGCTCTGGCTCTGGTGAATTGTCTCACCCTCCGGTGCTTCTGACTGTGTACCCAGTGCTTGTGTAAATAAATAAATAAATCTTTATATAAAAAAGAAATTTTTCACACTAGAACAATGATATTTTTTGTCCATAAGAGCTAATGCAGGGCCTCCCCGGTGGCACGGCGGTTGAGCGCTGGGTTGCCAAGCAGCCTGCGGTGTCTGCGGCGCCGGTTCAATCCCTAGCTGCTCCCCGGCCACCGGAGGAGGGTCCCACATGGCGCGCAGACCTCTCCTGCCGCCCGCTGCTCCCCTCAGCAGTGTACTTTGGTCCTTCTGCCTGCTCTGCTCCCCGCTCTGGCTCTGGTGAATTCTCTCGCCCTCCCGCGCTTCTGACTGTACCCAGTGCTTGTATAAACAAAACAAACAAACAAATAAATAAATAAATGAACATGCCTCTTAAAAAAAAAAAAAAAAAAAAGAGCTAATGCAAAAAAAAAAAAATACCCTCTTTTATAGTTCAGAAAGTTTCATCCCCTAAGGTCCTTCACTCAAGATTAAGTTTTGGGTGCCATTAGAAAATTCTATGAAACATACCAATAACACTAATCCTGGTTGGTCATTATTTGGTTCATCAGTTATTATGGTGTCAGGTCAGAATCAAGATCAGACACTAGCTCCTTTCATCCTCAAATATACTTATATTCTCCATTGATTCTTATACTTGAGCCTGTTCCTTAAAGTAAAAATGTAATACCAAGATTGTATACTAAAAATGATATACTTTTATGCCAATAGTAGGGTTGTAACAATTACTCATTGCAAAGACTTGGATTTTACATAAAGCAACATATATTTATACAATTTATATGTACATTTACATTTAAAGTATACATTCATATAGTCTTCTAAACTTTGTTCTAAAGTGAGAATGAGTGAAAATCATTATGAGCTCTTGCATGTTAACTGTGCCACTTTCAAATATTTCCTCCCAGGTTGACTCAATCCATTACTGTAACATTTTTTTCTGGTCATTCTGAAGACACCCCTGTCTCTATTATCCCTGCTCTAGTCTATATTCCTCACATATGTAAATTATACTTGTTCTTATCCTGAACACTTCCATTCTATATTTAGTTCTTTTCTCTAGGCTATAACTACCTGGAATATTTCCGAATTTCTCCATTGAGTATGTTACTTCTCTATTTTCAGAAAATTCTTCTCTTTCCTTTTGCCTTAATGAGATAATGCATGTAAAAAAGCATCAAACTACCATGATTACTGAGACACATTCACTGCTCAAATGTTAATACAATATTATCATTTTCCCTTTTAAGTAAGTTCTTTAGATTCATTAATGATTCTTGTTATTAATTACAACATCTACCTGTCCTTCCAACATCTACCTGTCCAGTGCTGGAAGGGCTTCTCAAAATTTAGTGTGTATATATGTATTATTTAAGAATCTTGTGAAATGTGGCTTCTAATTCTGTATTGGGGGAGATAGTTTGGGGCCTCAGAATCTACATATCTAACAAGTTTCCTATATATGTTGATATTGCTGGTCCAACGACAATACTATTAAGAATTTAGAATCTTGAAAATAGAAGGGAACATCTAAACACATGAAATAAACCCCAAGTATAAACCATATAAATAAATAATTTTTCATGAGCATTGAACTGATAGCCACATAGCATATATGGCATTTTACAAACATGCCCTTAAGGCAGAAAATTCTAAGATTCAAGGCTCATAAATGTGCAGTATCAATCCCAGTAGAATATGGTTTCAATCAACATACAAAAGACTTGGAGTAAGAAAATAATTTTAATAGCAAAAGCAGAATTAGTTCTGGAAAACTGATGCTTTAAAACAGCTATTTAGTTTTCGTAATACAATGTCTGCATTTCTTAGTGGTTAAAAATAATAACTGAATTTCTTGCTACAGCTTCATTAAGAGAGTTATAGTGTCTTTTCTTTAAACATAAAACTATCCCCCAAAGAAACAACTAAATTTTATTTATTTTTTTTTGTCACTTCTGGATGGTGTGCTAGAGACCATACACCTAATCCAGCACAGGGTGTGTAGACAACAGGAACCTTTGCTCCAAGCCCACGACAATGATGTGTTTGACTTCTAGAAAGTCACTTTAAAAAATACATTTGTGAGTGTTTTGATAAATAATAAAGAAACCTTGATAAAAGCCTCATGATAAAAGGGTCTTTAATCATGAATGACCAACAAGTATAAATAACATGAAGGTTATATTTAAAAAGAAGGCCTCTTGGAAATGTAAGATGTGAAATTATGGGAGTCTGACTACTAAGCTATAACTCATGCTTTCCTCCCCCAGCAGTGAGTGAATGAGGGGTGGGGAGATATATTACTTTGTGCACATAAACGATTTATGAGTCCACATATGCCACTTCAGTATGTTGAAATTATACAAGGGTGAATGAGGCAGCTCTCTGATAAATTCCATTACTTCCAAGACTTCAATTACAAATAGTTGAAAATGAATGGCCAATAATCCCTAAATCATTAAAGAATTATTGATTCAAACACCGTCTCCATTTCTACTATGCATTTCAGAACTTCATAATCAGGAATAGTGGAATAGTACTACAAGACCATGATGAATTAAAAAGTGACTGCTGTGTAGACTGTGTTTCATGGCAGGGAAATCTATTATTTGAAAGCTTTCCACTGTCTACCTTGAATGCATGGCCTGTGTCTGTTACTAGTGATTTCAAAATGATGTTCTAGGCCCCAGTTAATCTAGGGCTTCTAAATTGTGATTTAGCAAAGATTTCTGGGAACTCAAGATTTATTCATATTTCTCCAGTTTCTCTGTAGGCTTGTTCTCACTTTGACCGCAACAGTCAACTAAACGTTACGCAAAGGACACCATAGCTACTTGTATTTTTTTTCCTTAATATTTTTTCCATTGGTATGAAAGGTAACAGGAATTTTATCACTAGAGATTAATTTTTAAAGCCTTTGGGTCTCAAGTTCTAAAATAGCTAATAGAAAGATTACTACCTGAGAAGGCGTTATGAGTTAACATGTAAGAGGAGGTTTACTTTATGAGGTTACTTCCTATCTTTTGCAGTTGGTTATGAGAAAAATGCGATAAAATAAAAATGCTAAAGACTTGTTTAGGTGGTTAGGAGTCAGTGAGCAAAAGAGAGTCTGGGTGGAAAGGGTTTATGTGTATTGGGGGCTCAAGAGGTAGTTTCACAGAACTGAAAAATAAGGAGGGAAATTAACTACCAACATTTCAACTATTGGCTTTTAATAATTGGTTTGATAGGAAAGTATGAACTGGAACTCTTCCAAGACAGGGATAATAATAAAACTTACCGTAATAATGGCTCCTTTATAAGCCAGTCTTCACACTATTTTATGGAGTCCTTGACTTTAACACTACATAAAATAGTCTCCAAAGCCACCCATTGTACCTTCTACAAGCTCTCACATTCCTCCACACCAGCTCTCAGCAACATGCCTAAGGCTACCTTCATTTTATCTTGAATTACGGTAAAGTTTTCTCTATGGGCTGCTCTGATTTTAGCCTTACTCTTCCTTTTACTTCATTTCATTCTCTGTAGTCAGTGATCTTTAAAAATGACAGTGGATGTAGCATTTCTGTGTATAAAATCCTTCAATAGCTTCTCATTTTTGAAACTTCAAAATAAGACTTAATAAGGTCATGCAAAATGTAGCTTCATTCTTTACCCCTGTTACTCTGGTAGCCCAGCCACCTCTAAGTTAGCACACTTAAGTCCATTAGGGTTTATTGCTCCTCCTATTTCCTGCAGCACCCTGCACTGAACTGCCTTTGTTACTGCTGCATCCCTTTGAATTTTAATTGCCTTTTTCACTTATCTTTATTCTTCACTAAACTGCAACTTCAATGAGGGTAGAATGGTTCAACCTTTTTACCAGTTCTTTTTACGTGTATAGTACAAAGCCTGGAAGATAGTAACAGTAACAGCTACCAAAGAATTACTTGGACAAGAAAATTAATACAGACTAGTTAAATCTAAAATGAGTTTTATTTTTTTAATTTTTTGGGGGATACTAAATTTTCTTTTTTTTCAATATTTATTTTCTTTTTTTATATATTAATTTTATTTTTTTACATCATTGTTCATTTTTAAACAGTATTTGCTTCCCCCCACCTCCTCAGGTGTAGTCCCCATTGAGTTTCCTTTACCAATGCACCCGTGCACCATCACCTCATCCCCTGTGCTCCTCCCTCCCTCCCTCTGATGCCTCTCCCTCCTCCTCCCCTGCAGTATGTCTCTGATTTATAATTGCCTGTTTTTGGCATATATACACAACGGAATATTATTCAGCAATCAAAAAAGATAAACTTGTGCCATTTGCAGCAAGTGGATGGAACTAGAAGGAATTATGCTCAGTGAAATAATCCAGAAAGAAAAAGAAAAATAAGATTTCACTTATAGTAGGAATATAGAGGAACCAAATAAGACATCAGTGTACAAAAATAATAACAGCACAAAACACAACAAAGCAGACTAGTTTTCTTAGGCTGGTAGTATCCGGGTCTCTGGCCTGTTTCTTCTATCATTTTGGCTTTTCATACTTCCTTAACACTGAGAAAATCAGGAGAACATAGATGACATAATATTCTGTAATACCTGCCATGCCACATAAAATGAAACTGTAAATAACTGACATTTGGAGGAGTTAAAATCAGGATACATTCTATGATTGCAATGACTGCATAGAATCCTTACCTACTAATGTTACATATATATAATACCATGACACTTCTTTAGATTTATCAATATCAGGTCTTCTCCACACCCAACATGGCACATTCTCTTTTGATTCACATTTTGTTATTGTTATTGCTGTAAAGATTAGGAAAACAGATGGAGTCTGCAAGAGGTGAGCCCCCTCTCCAAAGAAATGCTTACTCTTAGGTGGTGAATAACAAGTAGGGATATTATAAAAGAGAGGGTGAGAGGTTGGGCTGAATCACCTCTGGGTTCAAATCCCAGCCCTCTCTCTAGCTCTGTGTCCCTGGGCAAATCACTTCACCTCCCTATGCCTCAATTTTCTTCTATAAAACAGAGATGAAGTGGTAACCCACCTCACGGTTTGTTGGAAGGGTCTCAAGCTGTGTTTAGAGCAGTGCCAGGGCATAAGGTAAGGTAAGACTCTGGGAATATTCCTCTCATACCACTAAATTTCTCTCACTAAACACTGCATACTGCCATGCATTTGTAATCAAAATATCCTTTTTGTACAATGTATCAAGCATTATGTAACACCATGTAGAACTCTGAATTCTTTATTTTAGCACATTTGAAGAAAGCAGACTTTGAAATTCATCCATTCAACAATGTTGATGAATGTTTATGAGCTATCAGTTTATTTCTACCATATTGTGATGGACAAGTTTTATAAAGTGGGATTTAAAAATCTAACTTATTATAAGCCTTCAGTCCTATTCAAAATTAAGTGAGGAACTAATATTGAGTTATTCCCATATGGCTTATACTATGCTAGCTAATTTACATCTCTAATCTTATCAGATTGTTATTGTCACTCATTTTCCATGGAAACTGAAAATGTATTAGAATCCATGACAGGGAAATGAACTCATCTTCAAATCAATTTATCATTTGCTTATGCTGAGAAAACCCCTGTGGGGACACACAGCCAATGCAAATATGTGCACTGGTGGTGAGACATTTTCAGTTTTCTAATTCCAGGATTCTAAGGAAATTTCTTTCTTTGAATCAAAGCTCCTAAACATTTTACTGAAGAAAAAGAGCAGTATAGCAAGGAAATGAAAACTCATATGAAAGAGACATTGTCAGTAGGTGAAGATATTTTCTTTTTTCTTTCAACACTCAACTTACCTATACAATAAACTTATATTTTCAAAATCAACATTTAATGAAAAAGTTCAGTCAAATTTTGGATGAAACATTAAAAATATTAAAGGCATACAATTCAATAGGTTCAGTGTGGAAGTGTGGTACAGACTGAATTTTGTGTCCTTCCAAATTCATGTGTTGAAGCTTTTACCCCCAGGTTCTTTGACTGTGACTATATGTGGAGATAGGATTTTCAAAGAAGTAATTAGGTTAAATGAGGCACAAAGGTGGGGCCCTAATACAATATGACTGGTGTTCTTATAAGAAGAGGAAGAGAACTAGGTATATATGTGCACAGAAAAAAGGCCACACCGGGGGCCGGGGGAAAAGGCAGCACCTGTTAGACAAGGAGGGAGAGCTAAGAGGAAATCTACTCTGCGGGTGCTTCCTCTTGGACTTCTGGCCTCCATATCTGTGAGAAGATACATTTCTATTGTTCAAGCCACATAGCCTGTGGTATTTTTATTGTTGTTGTTTCCCTAGCAAACTAATACAAAGTGGAAGAGACCAAAGGCCTTTAAAAATCTTTTTTTGTATTCTTGTCTAATATCACTTTCAGGTTCTTTTTGCCCCAATCAGTTGCTTTTCCTACATCAGTGAATAGCTGATATTTGTCTTTATCCACCTCTCTGTCAGGCTTAAAACACAACTTATCTTTGACTTTTTCCTCACATTAAATGTTCTACTTAAAGGATAATTTATTATAGGTGATTTTTTGATAATAAAAATATCTACTAATAAAGAAGTGTTTCTGAGGGCTTTCAATCATTTATATAGGGAGAGAGGAAATTCTATAACTACAGCACTGCCAATATTTTACAACATCAGCAGATGTTTGTTGGGCACCTACTGTGGGCCAGGCACTGTATTAGGTGCCTGAGACGTAGGCGTGAACAAGTCAGAGAGGGTCCCTGCTCACAGATGGGAAGTAATAAACCAACCATTGATCAAAGATTATAGTTATGATGAGAATGAAATTAATAGCAAGCCACATCCAAGACCAATAGGACCTACATAATCGATGAAGTGCCTTTAATATGAGATTGGAGGTCAGAGAAGTAGTCAGTGTATGTGTGTGGAAAGAGAGGGTAGGGGTAAAGTGGACAAGAATGTTCTAAGCATAGGGAAGAACTAGCAGGGTCTTGAGTCAGTGTGAAGAATTGTTTTCAGGAATTGATCTGAAAGCTGATGTGAAAAGCATTGTGATTAGGTGGGAGGATCCCATGAGATCTGGGGCTGAGAGGGGTGGCAAGGTCAAGGTCATGCACTGGATGGAGGGCCACAGCGAGGGTCTGGGCACTAATTGCAAGAGGAATCTGTTAAAGTCTTTAAAGCATGCAAGCTAATAAAAACTTAGACCTTGTATATGAAGCCCAGAAATAGGTATCAAATGTACAATTTCTTATACTTCAGAAAACACAACTGGAACACATTTTAACTTAGCTATATTAAAGTTAGGGATGGAAGTGACACCAATTTGATCATGACATCAGATAGAGACTGTAGCCTCTAACTATCCCTCTCCCCTCCTCCCTTACCCAGAGGCCTTCTCAGAGTTTAAATATGCCGGAAGCTTCTGAATGGCAAATATCAAGGCTATAATTACGTTTAGGGTTAGAAATCTGGCTTCCTATTCTTTGGTCTCCCTGCCACAGTCCATCCTTATAAACCACTAGCAAGCCCAGGCACAGGATAAGCTTTAGGGAAGGCAGCAAAAGCCCTCACTGCCTTACATTTTAAGAACCCTCCTCCCCTACTGGAGAAGGTGCTTGAAAACTATTATAGTTTCACTGAATTAGGGAGACAGCCGGAATTCTCCCTTCAGCTATAGTTTATTTATGGCTTATCTGACATCACAACCAGCAGTGTTTCTTTTTTTTTTTTTTTAGTGGCAGACTATTCACACATGAGTTTCCCATTCTGTTAAGTAGTTAACATAGGGTAGAAGGTCCACACACAGAGTTCATCAAGAATGTTATAAATAATTACAAAGGCAAAGCTTTAACCAAGAACAATTATTAGGTTTCTATTCGTAAACAATTTCTTAAACTCACAGATAGGGAGGAGGAGTGAGGTAGAAAATAAATGGGGGGCCTCCTTGGTGGTGCAAGGGGTTAAGACACAACCTATGAAGCTATCCACAGCCACTGCAGCACGAGTTCGATTCCTGGCCAGGGAGCTATCCACATGGTGCAGCAGACCTCTCCTGTCTCACCCGCTGCTCCCCTCAGCAGTGTATTTCGGCCCATCTGCCTGTTCTGTTGCCCACTCTGTCTCTGGTGAATCCTCTCACCCCCACACCTCTGGCCTGTACCCCAGTTCTTGTATGCATAAATAAATAAATCTTTTTTTTTTACAAAAAGAAAATAGATGGGATGCAGAATCAGAAGGTGTGTGTGCAAGTCCTTGCTAGCAATTGACCTTGGGTAAGTCACTTAATGTTCTGGAACTAGCATTTTCTTATTAGTGTAACAGAAATAACAATATCCAAACTCATAGGACTTTGATGAGTAAATTAAGTAATGCATGGGAAAGGGCACTGTAGTTTTTGAACTGCTTCATAAATGTATATTTTATTTTTCATATTCTGGCTGCCATGATGAGCTGCAAGCAACTAAAGACAAAATTCTTGCCCTGTTGAACTTGCAATCAAAATGAGAAACCACAATGCATAAAACTGAGTGAATAAATTGTAACTTACCAACCATCATTCTGACTACAAGCATGTGCTCATAATATTTGTGAAAATGAAATAAAAATAACATAGTAGGATATGTAATTTTAGTAATACAGATTGGATACAGTATGGAGGAGTGTCAGAAAAGCTTTCTGTATGGTGTACTTTTATTTATGCAGGTTTTACAAGAAGTAATGTACAAAGTGGTTATGAACTTGGGATCAAGTGGATAATTTTAATCCCTGCTCCACTGTTTGGCAGCTATGTAACTGTGGGATCATCATATAAATGCTTTAAATTGATACCTTGACTTATGTACAAAATGAGGATAATTTCCCTTTATAGGCTTACTGTAAGGACGGGGGAAATTATGTCAATAAAGCTTTAAAAAGTGCTTAGCTTGAGTCAAGTGTCTTCATCAATGGCAGCCCTTGTGATTATTTTCATATGTATCTACCACAGTTGAATGATGGTAAAACACTGTAGCTACAATGATAAAGGAGTTGTGAGATTACTACATTACTTATATAATGCTGGAAGGTGTGGGGAATTTCTGGGATCTAATTAAACTTCAAATAAAGGGAAGGAAAATGAGAAATTCAAAAGAGAAGTTAGAATTTTTTTAGGACAGGAAAAAAGCTATGAGAACTAGGGAGGGCAGCTGCTATTAAAAAAAAGAGCCTCCTTCATTGATCAGTCTTAAATTCTGCTTTGTTTTCAAGATACAAATCACATCTAGCTTTCATCAAGTAGATGTAAGGTGTCTCTGCTGAGATGGTTTTACGGTCGTAAGTGACTCTCAAGTCAATATGATTAATCATTTGAGTAAGGAAGAAGGGATGGTGGTCACAGACTCTGAGCCTTCCTCTTTGGAGATTTCTTTGTTACAACTTTAATTAAGAAAAGGTCAGAGAAGAGTGGTAGAAATAACCTGAGTGTACTCAGAATTATGGCGAGAGGACATGGAGTAAGATCACATCATCGCCTTCAGACATGATTGAATTTTTATCGACTGCTCTTTGAAGATTACTGATACAATTTTTTTTGGGTAATTCACTATTTAGTTCTATTAGTTCAGCTACCATATAACACAGGACAAGCAAACTCATTGGAAATAAGATTAAAGCAATCACTCTTTCCACTTGTAGTTTTAAGAGGCTGAGATGTGAGAAAGAAGAGTGACTGTTTGATCTACAAGCTTGGGAAATCTGAACAAAGAGATCAGCTTAGCTGTGGGGTGCATTATTATCTCCTGAAAGAATAAGATATAGTATAAAATGAAGTTACTGTACTGGTTACATATATTTAAATATACAAATTTATAGAAATATATCATTATTAAAACAAATATGTATTCATCCATGAATAGCCTAAAATAATCTCATGTACTAATCTAGCAAAAATTGTTCTAAGGCATCAGGAGCAAGAATAGAAAGCAAATGAAAAAGTGTCGAGAGCGATGAGCATGAACGATGCTTTCTGCAAAACAGTAGCATACAGGGAACCACGTACTTTAAGGGAATTTAACCCACTATATCACTTAATACCTGCAAAAAATCCATGGATCCTTACTTCAGAGAGAATTAGAATTGTTAAGCAACACTGAAATATTTAAAAGGAACTGATTTGCTAAACATGTTTGTAAAACTGTTGTCTGTCTAGTTTATGTCAAAAACAGGCTGAAATAAATGATAAATATGAGGTCTGTCCAATTATTTTCAATCAACTTGCAGATGCACATTTATTATTCAAACTAAGTAACTTTAACCAAGAGGAAGAATCACTGTATCACAATTATAATAGAAAAAAAAACTTTATGAATGCCTTTATCCTAATACACAGGGCTACCTGAATTCACACATTTAACACATCTAAAATAAGCTCTGCATATTCTGGAACTTGAAAGCAGGCTTAGCAGGATGGCTACTTGGAAACATTTGTAAGTCAGAGAAGAGTTAATGGACAATTTCTCCCACTGTTTTCATTGTTAAGAAAATGATTTCCAAGATATGGTCCCATTCCATCATTTTTCTCTTTTCCATTTCTATCCTAAGTGAATGGAGCATTGTTCTCCTAATTACTAGACATCCATGGGTAATCTGTGGGGTAATTTCACATGGCACATGTAACAGAATTGACTGGCAGTACCCAGAATCCTGCATCCATCTGCATGTGAACATTTAGCCTGGAGCCCATTTGCCAAGATTTTCGTTTAGTTAATAATATATGAACATGGGCCTCCCCGGTGGCGCAGCAGTTGAGCGCTGGGCTGCGAAGCTGCCTGCAGCCTCTGCAGTGCTGGTTCAATCCCCGGCCACCGGGCGAGGGTCCCACCTGGCACGCAGACCTCTCCTGCCGCCCGCTGCTCCCCTCAGCAGTGTACTTCATCAGTCTGCCTGTTCTGTGTCCTGCTCTGGCTCTGGTGAATTCTCTCACCCTCCAGCGCTTCTGACTGTACCCAGTCCTTGTATAAATGAAAAAATCTTTAAAAAAATAATATATGAACATGGATATGAATTCTGCCATCTAACATTACATGACATTTTATTTGAGTCAATGAAAAGTGCCAGGGAAACCTCTGGCATCCAGTGATTGTTTCTTGCTGAGACCCCTTGTCAAGAGATCAGACTATTCTCCTCTCTAAGGCCAGTGGAGGAGGCAAACCTGCACTAACCAGGAGGGGTTGTTCCGGAGCATGTTGACATACAACCCGATGAGAACATGTTCATCAGCTAGCCTGTCTGCCACATTCAGGCTGTATTGTATCCTGAAACAGGGCAGGAGGAAAGAAAGGATGTTGTTAGGAGGGGTAAAGAGAAATAAGCAGAGCGGGTAGGAGTGACTTTGTGGTAGGAAAGGCAAATTTAGAAAACCAAGCAAGTAAAGGGAAAAGGAGTGATTGTCTATGAAAAACACACGCAAAATCCAAGTGATGAAATTCAAAATTCCATTTCACTAACTTAAAAAAAAATGCTTTCCATTTAGGTAACTTAGGATAAGAAATTTGCATTCTTCAAACCACTGTGGTCAAGACATTCATCTGCACAGTAAATACATGAAAGTGAGTTGCAAGCAAAGAGTAAGTATCCTTTGAAAATCAAACCTGAAACTTAGTCATTTCAAAACAAGAAAAGGAAATCAGGGAAAGTGAGTAAAAACACAGATGTATCTACTCAAAATGACTACTTGGTGCAGTTAATGGGGTTATAATAGAGCAGCTTTTACTAAATCAAAGATGGTCTTTCAAGCACGAGCATGTTTGACCAAAGAAAGCTCCACTTTTAGTTAAGTTAATTTGGGATTCCATTACACTCTGGCTTTAACTTACCCTTTGCCCTTCAGAAAAGCTGGAGCTGCCCTAGCCAGCAGTTTGTTCTGCTCTACATCATTGTCCTTGGGATGAGAGCTAGTTAATAAGATGGGAAAGCCAAGAAGAGGGTAAACACAGCAATGCATTCAAGAATAGAAACTGGCAACAGAAACTCCCAAGTCTAGATTCCAAGATAGTTCTCTTATTATTTTGAAATGTTCAAGATGTTTTCAGATTTCCACAGAATTGTACTAGGCATAGAAATCTGGCCTGGAAATCACAATAGTAATTACACAAGCCACCACAATCCCAGACCTCTGCTATTTGCTTAACAAATAGATTGCATGTGCCTAGACATGATGTGAATTCATTCACCATTTAGAAAAGACTATCATGAAAACTGTCCAAGAGTTCACTAAATCCTGCCGCTTTACACCTATTCAAGAAGTTAACTTCTCCAGCCTTCTCTATATTCTCCAACTTTCTGTGTTGAATAAAGACTTGAAAATTACCTGCTAAGAGGTTGCTGTTAGAAGTGCTTTACTACTTCAAGTACAATTCACCTGACCTTGGTTGTGAAGGTGCAAAGAAAACATTCAGAGAAACAGAGAAATAAACCTTTGAGACATATGTTCATATTCCTTGTGTTTATAAATATTCACCAATTATAAACACTAAATAGCTAGTTGTATCAAAAACAATATAATAAATTCTTATCATTTTAGAATCATCACAAGGAATAATTATTTACAGCTTAAATGAGAGTTTTAAAACATTAAAATGTAGTTTTAGTCAAATAAAAATAAAAACTGAAATAATAATTTGTTAATAAAGTATGGTCATGTCAAAGTTGCCCTAGTTCTACTGCAATGAGTAGGCACAATTTTTGGGGCATTCATGGTGTTAACACTTACTTAGTTGTACTTATAATGGACTTAAAGAGAGTTTGATCTTTTATAGCAAAAAGGATATCTCCAAACTATCCCTTCTCATTTTTTCATGGAATATACAAAAATTAACTATCTGGCTTTGAATACAAAATATTAGCATTACTGGAACTGAAACTATGAGGTTTTACCAAAAACTTTCCTGATCTTTCAGAAAGTTCTAAATATAATATATACTTATATTAATACATGCTTATAAGTTTATTATGGTGGCACATGTGAAAACTTTGAACATTTATTTCAACTATATGCTTTATGCATTTACTAAAAGTAAAGTACTACTCCTTCAGATCATGAAGTACAAACAATAAAATTTATAAATTAATATCACATTAGAGTTATATACTCTATCATTAGAATTCTGGTGAGGTCTCTGGTACATTTCAAATTGAATTTGATTTGTAAATAAAATGTCTAGTGTTGAGTAGGCACTCATGTTTGTTCAAAGTGTGACTTTATTCAGCTTTTCAGGAATGCAACTATTACACAAAATATTGTTGGACTTTGAAAGCACAACTGCCCACAAACAAAAATGACTTGAAATGAATTTTGCAGATCAATTTTATTTCTTGAGGAACTTAATTTTTGAATCCAGCTATGGATGTCTACCCTCTAAGACTATGAAACCTACCCACAGAGGCCAAAATAGCACCTTAAGCCACATAGTGTTTTCCCCACCATCCCACCAAAATAGCATTCCAAACCTTGTCTCCTGAAGCACATTCTTCAATGTATATTGCCCAGTAATTACACTCTCTGCTGCTAAATTACTTTCCTCCAACTATTTATAATTTATGACAGATATACTCATATAATTTATCTGAGATCTCTGCAAACTCGCTCTAAAGTCTGAAATATCATTGATCTCTTCTCTCCAAACTGATTTATTTCCCTGTCTTGTTATGCCTTTTTGCTCCTTGAATCCTAGAAAATGTGATATTTCCTTAAATGTATAGCCCAATTATCACACATTTTCATTCTCTGATGCTGAAAGTCCAAGAAGAATTGAAAAGACCAGTAGAGAAAAGATACACAGGAAGATCAGCCATGAGGATGTTTGCTCTAAATTACTATGATGAAGTCTTATAGGAAGAAGTTGATGTGTCAATAAAGTCCCGGAAGTTCCATTCCTGCACGTGGTCAGTGACAAGCAGGAGCAATGATCCCTACTGAGTTATAAGAACTACTGATCCCTTCTGAAGTCAATATGGGGCAGGGGCTGGTGGTGGGTGGGAGCATTACCCTGATTTTACTTTGTTGACCTCATTCTTTTTTTCTCTCCAATTCTTTGGGGGCACTGTGACCTTTCTTAACCAACTTTGCCTGTCTCATCTTCTTTTGTTTTTCTTCCCAAGTCCCTTCATTCCTCAATACGAAGAGCAGATATTCCACATATATACATCCATTTGTTTTTGTTACCATTTTCTTTGCATTGGCCTTTGCCAGTATAGGTTTGTGGGGATCACTGAAATCCTTTTATGTTCCTTCCCTTTCCCATGTAAATTCTTGCAAAACCAGTTCTTGCAAATTCTGGGATTATATAGCTGAATGTATGAGTTTGTAGAAATAAATCATTTATTTTGTTTTACTGTAGCTTTTAGCATCAGGAGGATTTCTGACTTTGGATACTCACTGTCCACATAGTTTCTAACTTACTAGAACTGACCTCAAATTCTTCTCTTCATCACTTGATTTTGGAAAGCCAAAAATATGACCATGTATAGAGGAAGTCAAGTGCATGATGGAAATAAGGGTAAAAAACGCCACTTTTTCTAAATGAAATGGATTAAGAACTTAAAGACTTGACCAGGAGACAGGTTTTGTTTAAAATTTTGGTTTATAATGTCTTTTCCCATGAGTACCTTCCATGGGGATTTCTTGTGTAATTTCGTGTGTAATTCCCAAGGAGCTTGAAGAAAGGTGAAAAAAAGTTTCTCTTACAATTGTTGTGAAGATAGTGATAATATGCAATTTATTAAGCTGTCTTCAAAGCAATGCACTACTCTCATACCATTTTATAGAAAACTTCTGATTTTTAATCTTTCCTGTTGTAGCTTGGCAATTTGCCAAGAGAATTAAGGTGATATTTCCAATTTACTGAGGGCTTTGGGATTAGACACACTGGACCCTATATCTTTACCAAGAAATTTTCAGCATGTGAATGTCTGTCAGAAGCAACAAAGACTTTCTTATAATTCAGCTCTAAAGTTTCTCCTTTTATAGGCCTTGTCTTCAAATCTAAATACATTCTTCCTTTTAACCTCTGAAAGTGGGAACTATACAGTATTTGAGCTTCCCTTGACACTGATCATAAATCTCTTCTAATCTGAGTTCCAAGGAGAAACAAGGCTACTATGGCCCAAATTGTAGATATCCACATGTCCTTTTCTCATTGTTGCTATTCTTTAAAATCAGTCCCTGGCTAATGCAAAAGTACATTCTTTTGTACACTTGTTTTCATAATAGTTATTTTGCCACTCCAACCTGAAGTGTACAACAAGGTAAATTTTGAAGTTTACATGTTCTTCTAAAACAAAAAAAAAACAGCAAATGTTCCTTTAGATTGCATTTCCTCCCCTAAAAATATCTATTTTTTTAAACCAATTCTTTTTAAGATTTCTGGAAAATAACATACATAAAGATAAATGACCTCCTTCCAAAATTTTTCACATACGCAATGACACAATGGTTTCTGGAAGATTAGAATAATTTCAAAATATTTCATATTTATTTATTTAAATTCACCCTTTTCTTCTAAAGGGTGACAATAGATGCCAGTATTTTGCTTAAGTGCAATAATTTTGGGGGTAATACTGAGATAATAAAATCATACACAAATGCTCCCTTAAATCTGAAATACAGTTTTAAAAAACACTTTTGCTTATGTTGTATTTCTATATTAGCTTTGGTCAAAGTAACTGAATAGCCTATTCAGTTATAAGGTCATCAAACTAATTTAAATAAATAAAAATGAGTCCACAAGTCAGTTTTGTCAAGAGATAATTTCTGGAAAAATACTGTTTCTTTCTTTTTCCTTTTCAAGCTTTCAATATCTTAGATCTCCCACATGCAAATCAGCAAACAAACATAAAAGCTTAAACTATAAATCAGTGTATCAGTTGGAAAATTAGTTGTCCTCAATTCAGGTCATTTTTAATTCACTACATTTATAAAATACAAAATGCTATGTATCATGAGCAATTTTCTAATATTAGGGAGAGTGATAAGACCTGGTTAGGTGTGATATATTAATAGCCAAAGTGATTTCTTTTGGGAGTTCTTACTTTTTCAAGGTTGCGTCTGTGAAATTATCCATGAAAACTTTTAAGAGATGTTTCTAATACTGGATGGAGATAGAAGAATTTAGCCATTAAAACTCTCATAGTATCCTTACTGTGGTTACTGAAGAAGATGGTTAAAGAAACTTATTTTGCATAGAAAAGGACTGGTTAACTCTGTCATGTAAACTATGCAAGGGTTTTTGGCAAGATAATTAAGATGATACCAACAAAAATGTCAGATACTATGAGGCAGAATGCTGTGGGATGTGAGTGGGAGGAAAACCTTTTGGGCTCTGCTTTGTGGTCAGTCTTTGTAATCATTTTTGCAACACTGACAGACTATCTTAATAAGCTTAGATAGTGTTGCTGCCCCACCATAACTAGACCTTGGAGTATTTATCCCAGTGGTGATAGATTTATTAATTTAGGCATTGATCCAGCCAAATGTACAAGCTATACATTTAGGCATTTATGAAAAA
This sequence comes from Talpa occidentalis, assembly GCF_014898055.3. NCBI lineage: Eukaryota > Metazoa > Chordata > Mammalia > Eulipotyphla > Talpidae > Talpa > Talpa occidentalis. The sequence goes on from NW_023601322.1 coordinate 30,142,762, forward strand.
ACAATACAGGATTAGGGATAAAGTTATGGTGGAGAAAATGAATGAGGCTAATTGGTCCATGAATTGCATTATTGACCTAACAGCTAACCACCATTGAGTGTGTACACACACGTATACACACACTCACACACACACACAGACTTCAAAGCTTTATGGGACAGTGCCTTTGAGAATTCCCTCTTTAAAGTAAAGGAAAAGTGAATCAAGTAGATTGCTAGAGATGGATATAAGAACAGGGAAATGACAGATGGTGGTGCTAACCAGAGTTTTACACTCATAAATCTATGTGAGGTAGATTACTAGGATGTCGAAAGACTTCAAAGATATACCCTGGTGTCTTTTGAAGATCAAAGTGGTATACTGGTAAAGGACTTTGGATGAATGATGTCGGGAGTTTGCTGTGCGAATTCTGGAATGGTGATTTCAATCCATGCTTTATCTTTCTAGGATCTATCACAATACAAAAAGCTAAGGCTAAATAAATATCTTCCTCGTAAACTTCCCTACTTTCTTAATGCTGTCTTAACACTGATCAGCACCATTCTTGCCTCATTTAGATTTTAGATTTTATCCAATTTTCAAAGGGAATATTGGAGTCAGCATTATAAAGTGATAGAAATTGAGCACTAATAGGATGGAGTTTGTTTGAAATAACTATTTTAATAGGAATCAGTCTCCCCTACCTGAGGGGAAAATGGCTCATGCCCAGTGCAATAGAGAGGTGTAAGTTCTTACATCTTTACTGCAATGTGGCCGAGCCATGGAACACTGTCCAGTCTTGCTTAGTCAGTGCTCCATGTCATTCTGAGAGGCTCTTTCATTCTAGAGTCTGAGAAGTTACCACCTGGGGTCTTGTGAATGGTACAAGAGCAAAGACTCATCCAAAGAAGAAGCTATAGCTTGATCCCTTCACATATATCACGTCATATATACTGGTATGAGGTTACAGAATAAATAAAATAGAAAAAAAGAGACAAGAGGCTGAGAAGCCTAGCTTGAGTTGGAAATTCTCAACAGAATCTCATGAAATCTCAGAAGACCTCTGTTGCCAGAGACATACTACTGGAGGATTTTAGTTATGCAGTAGGGTGGCCAGCAGTCTAGCTGTGGAACTACTGCTAGGATTATTGATTTGGGCTGGGATACTGACCATGTGCCAGGGTAAAGCTGATTTACGTACAGCTTTATAAGAGAATGCTCCTCAGCCACAGGGTTGGCTGCACTTATCTCCTCAGGGAACCTGGGGGAGTCAAACAGCGAGGCCTCATGAACACCTCCCATGGACAGAGCAAGGCCCACTCAGAGAGGAAAGACATTCAGTGTACACAGCTTTATTGAACAGAACCCTTAAAACAGAAACCAGAGGCCAATCTGTGAAGACAGGAAGAAATGCAAACTTTAAACATGTCTGGGGTTCACAGGGAACATTCCAAAGGGACTGAAAATGGGAAAAAAGGGAAATGATCATATTTTGGGTTAATGTGTACCATGCACCCTGGAGAAAGCAGAACAGTTCAAAGTATTATAGGAATATTTTAGAGTAGAGGAAGCCATGTTATCCATCTAGACGCATCCACCATAAGCACCGTCCGAGCTGAAATGATATAAAATGACCTTCAGTAAGGATGGGGTCTGTCTCTGCTTGACATTTGCAGAATGCAGAGTTTCCTAATAAAAGAGCACAACATCTTCCTTATAGTGGCAGGTCTGTCCACGTCTCTACAGACTTTACAGGTTATGATTTTTCTTTAAGAAAAGATGGCTGAGTTTGCTGGTGGTGTGCCAAAGGAAATAATGAGGGTTTGAACCCCATTATTTCAGTGTGAATGTTCTTCAGTTCAGTTGCCTCCTCCTGCCCACATGTGATAGCCTGGTTTAAATTATAGGAAGGAAACACCACAAACTGCCACATTCTGTTTATTCTGCTAATTATATTAAGGGGGGACATTTTCTATGAGGTTCCTGCTGATGGGCAAATACAGGAACTCAGTAGGAAAAAATTAGGAATGTTCTCAGTCTCAGTGTCTTCAAGTCTTTACTACCAGGTTATTTGAGTGAAATGGTATGTCAGAAACTTCAGGAAAATAAGCATTATGTTTGTGAAAAAAGAGGCTGGTTTTTATTTTTTTCTACTAAGGGCATTTGAAATCTTCTCTTCAATGACTCACTCCAGATTTCCTTACCTTTGTCTCTGCTTTCCTGTGAGTTTTCTCTACATATTTACTTAATAAATCTCTGGTGCTTTATTCATGATACTTGATCAAATGACTTGGAGCCCCTCTTGACCTATGCATATTTATCATACTACCTCTGAGGGAGGGGTCTGTCCCACCTGTTCTTGGCTCGCATGGGAGCAGCTCTTGTGAAAAAAATGATGAGGCCCAGATCCACATTTTCAAAAATTTCATGTTATTATCCATGAAATTACTTAGGTAGAAACATTTCTAAGTTTTGTTTTCAGCCACTAGCCCCAAAAACTCCAGAGTTCACCAAAAAGAGGATTTTTAAAAATATATCTGAAGCTTTTAATTATGAGATGTTTCAGGAGGTGTATAATAATCCCCACCACATTAGCAATTCCAATTCCCTGGCTTACAGAGACCATTTCCAGTGCTAAGAATGTGACTTTCTCAAAGAGATAGAAAGATGGTCTGTCAGTAGTAAAATTTAAACATATTTCACATTTACACTGTGGGTGGATTATAAATGCAAGTTTGCAAATGTGACATTCAGCCTAAAAGCCATCCCCAGTTATCTTCAAATGCATCCAAATGAATGAAATAAAAAATTTGTGACAGATATTTAGAAACTAATACCCAATAATAATCTTATGCAATTAGCTTACACTAGAATATTTTTTCTTGCCAGAGAATCAAGGTTTATTACCAAAGAAATTTCTACAACAGGACAGTAACTTACCTCCTGGTAATAAAAGGACTTCCTGAGGAGGGGACTGAATGGGAGAACAGGGTGTCATTCATGCTGGTAACAGGTCTGGGCGGCCTAAAATGAAGTACAGCAGTGGATAGAAAGTTAAAGCAAGCAAAAGTCACAAGTCAAAAGCAATTGTCCCTCGAGGAAAGTTGCTGGGAAGCTCACAGTTCTATCTTACCTAGGATCAACATGAAATTTTGCATTTTTAATAAAATTCTTTAAGTGTTCCAAAATTACATCTCATTGAGAATACAGAATCGCAGGTGCATATCAAGAGGAAGATGTTAGAACACCACCAGGCTGTTTATCCATGAGCTCAGAATCTTGTTTTTTCCCTGAATCATGTACTTGAATGGAGCAAAGTTTTTGATGCAGCCTTATTAGGTCTACTGCCTTCAAAACTGAGAAGCTCTGAAAACTTGATGACAGTCAGGATCTTTAAGTTCTTAGAAAGAGGAAAATTTCTGAGGTTTTGAAAGCTTGCCTGATTTTCCCATGATGAGAGCCATCTCCCAATATACCTGGTCTGGAAGGACTGTGTTGCAAAATTACAGCATGTTTTATTGGCTCTTTGTTCTAAGTGAAGATGCGGTTAAGCACCAAGAGGAGTAAATGAGTTTATGTTATCTGGATGATCTGTCTGACATCACAATGTGCCAGGCATCCCATAAATTTCATTTTTTCCCTGTATGATTAGAAACAGGAAATAGGGTTCAATATTCCTCAGAATTGTTTGTCACCCTAAACACTGGATAGGTATGTCACCCCTGTGTTATTTTTCATTTCATTCTGTCATTCTTTCTTTATCACTAATGTCTTAGTTAAGATATGATGACAGAGTTATGATCCCTAACTCATCACCAAGGAGTTTTTAATCTATTTTAGGTTCATATAAGAGTTTTCATGGTACAATGAGATGGGATTTAGTTTTAAAGATGAATAATGAGGAAATTTTGGTTTCACTATAATTCTTTATTTGAATTTGACAGCATAGCATTTTTTTTTTTAAAGATTTATTTATTTATACAAGCACTGGGTACAGTCAGAGGCACGTGAGGGTGAGAGAATTCACCAGAGCCAGAGCGGAGTGTAGAACAGGCAGACTGACGAAGTACACTGCTGAGGGGAGCAGCGGGCAGCAGGAGGGGTCTGCGTGCCATGTGGGACCCTCGCTGGTGGTCAGGGATCGAACTGGCGCTGCAGAGGCTGCAGGCAGCCTTGCAACCCAGCGCTCAACTGCTGCGCCACCGGGGAGGCCCAGCATAGCATTTTTGAAGATCAGATATTTATTGCAGTGCCTGTAGAATCTGTTTGTGTTGATTTGATTAAGAGAAACATTTGTCATAGTTTAATTTTTACCTTGAGAACCAGAGTTGATTTTGGATTCTACAGTGAAGAGAGTCTGTGAAAAAGGTAGATTTTCATCCTAATGTAACTGTGGGAATGGACATGATTCTATGCAGGTTTTAAAATGCCAGGCCTATCCAAAAAAATTCATTAAAACTTTTGGTTCCTGGTACCCAATGCTGATCTGTGGTCTAAAGATTTTAAAGACACATTATTTGATGGATGAGGTTAAAACAGTAGGCACACTATTTCACTTGTTCTAAACATATTCAAGTTTTTAAGACTTAATAGTTTGCATTTCTTATTTAGGTTGTATTGTTGATACACGAGACTATTTTTAAACAAAGTCTGCCTTGAACAGAATACCTTCAAGTTACAAGAAGAATGCTATTTTATTTTATTTTATTTTTTATTTTAATTTTTTTAATTTAAAGATTTATTTATTTATTTATACAAGCACTGGGTACAGTCAGAAGCGTGGGAGAGTGAGAGAATTCGCCAGAGCCAGAGCAGGGAGCAGAACAGGCAGACTGACAAAGTACACTTCTGAGGGTAGCAGCGGGTGGCAGGAGAGGTCTGCAAGCCATGTGGGACCCTCGCCCAGCGGCCGGGGATCGAATCAGCACTGCAGAGGCTGCGGGCAGCTTCGCAACCCAGCGCTCAACCGCCGCGCCACTGGGGAGGCCCAAGGATGCTATTTTGTATAAATATCCTCTGTGAGTTTTGAAAGTTAGGCATATCACACAGAATGAAATCTACTTATTGTGCTTTTGCAGAAAGTTGAAAAAAATCAATCTGATCAATGTTTCTTGTTTTCTCTTGTCTTTTAAACTTTTTTTTTGTCTTTTTATTCTATCTCTAGGAAATGGGAAAATCACTGATTTGGAATGCTTTTTATATAGCCTGGAAAATGTACTCTATTGAATTTGTTCACTATAGAGGCAATATCACAGTTTCTTAGTCTGTGGCTTCATATTTAAGGTTCATCATTTTGATGTTGAACTTGAGACATAGAATGTCAAACCTTGGTACCAAATGGGACTTTTAAAGAGAATGAAGATCCTGTTTTCTCCATAATCAAATGACAAGACATCTAATCTAACAAATAGATCATGATACAATTGTACACATATTTACTTGAATGAAAAAGAAATAGCTCTGCCAGATAAACTCATATGGTCCTGGTGCAAAGTTTCCTTTCTGGACAAGACCTTCACAGATGGTCGGTTTTTTTTTTTTTTTTTAATAAAACTGGCATTCTTTTTTTGTAAATTGAAAGTGTTCAATTCCAGGCAGAATCTGTTTTAAATTAGGCTCATATCACTTACTTTTGTGCATTTCATAACCACTTGTAATTATGATTATAAGTCTTTATAAGTTCACTGGAGACCACTGAACTACTTACCAAGTATCACTTTAGGCAGCGAAAAATTGAATAGAATAGAGACTGTTAATTATGGCAATATTTACAAACAATGTAATAGCTATGAACAAATGCCAAAGCACCCAAATTTCACCACGTAAGTGGCCTTTGTGTGCCTATGATATTTAGAATAGCTAAATGAACATCATATTTAAAATGTCTTAGCTATCCGCATCCAAAGAAAGACAAAGACATGGATATTTGTTTGGGGCAACCAGCAGTTGAATAAAGAAACACATAGAAAAATGACTAAAGCTAAATATAGGAAAAATATTCTGTTCTCATATTCTACATCTAGATATTCTACACCTAGAATCTGCATATTATTTCAATAATTTTCTGTGCAAATTTTATTTTAAAATTTAGACATTTACCCTAGAAAAATATGTCAACAGTGAGTATAGATCAGTGTTTTGATTTAAGTTCTATTTTCAGAATGTGGTTAAATATGTGGAACTTTTCTGAGAAAAAGTCACATTTTGTATTGACTTTTTAAGAGAATTCTTAAAAATCCTGAAACTCTCTATGGAACCCAAATTGCATAGATATCAACTTCAGTTCAGTGACTAACACACCAGATCATATTGCCACCATAAGCTAAGTTTAAAAATTTTTACTCATTAACCGATGACCAGTATCACACAAAGACACACCCACATCTATACCAACACCCACACACACATATACACTCACATGCACAATCCTGAGCACTGCCTGGGTACAAGGCCCTGTGTTATAGGATGATTGTACAGTGACTATATGTGAGGATGACTTTCATTTCACACTGCCAAACCTCCTAGTTCTGTCTTGATGCAGAGGCAGCATCCGAATTTCACTCTACTGCACAGGTCTGAGAGCCAAGTTGTTGTTATATCCACCTCTCTGTCTTTCTTAAACCCAGCAGCTCTCCTGTACCTGGGTGAAGTTCTTAGTGCGGCTGGTAGAAAGGAACTCAGAGAGCAAAGACTTCTCTTAGTTTTGCTCTTTTATTATTAACTTAGTGATGGTTTCTGGTTTTGGGAAGGAACAGCTATGAGGTCACTTGCTGCAAATTGTCATCCCTTTGGGACACTATTTATTCCTGGTTTATTTTAAGGAACAAAATTTCCAAAAATAACTTTACCGTATTATACAGAATCGGTTTACACTAATTTTTAGGATACTGAGCCTATGCTAAAAATGGGAGCCTCTAGAAAGTGCGTTTTGCTCAGGACCATGAACCCTCACAGCACACACAGACACACCAAACAAAGCCCCATCGTATTTACACAAAGCTCAGAGAGTTGCTGCAGCACACACTGCTTATGGCATTTGCTTAGGTCCATCAGGGAGTCAGAGCTTTCATGAGCATCTCAGACCTGCAGCAGTGCCTCTTACAGGTCTTGTTTGAACTGCCTGAAGGATCACCATTGCATTGATGAATTCCTACTATCTGTAGGTTTGACCAACCCACCTCTTGATGTCACCATGCAAACACACACAAACAGTAGGTCTTGCTGAATTCTGCAAAGTGAAAGGTGGCTTATAAGGAGGGGGAACACATATTCTAGAAGCTTTCCAAGGACCTGTGACTACATATTTCTTAATTTTGCATCGCAACAGGTATTGAGTTTCTTTCTTTTGGGTCCATGATGACATCAAGAAAGAAACATTTTCTTCTACTATTTCTCCCCTGTTGTCTTCGCCACCCAGGCTTGAGGCCTGAGGCTCCAGGACATGAGGCTTCAGGGGTGTGGAAGGGATGATTGGTAACAAGACTCCAAAATCTCATCCCTCTGCTCAACAAACTCACAAATACTTTGAAAACTTTTAAAATGTCTATTTTTGGATGTTCTATTGAATTCTCCCACCTCTTTTTTCTACCTTCCCCTGTATAAGCTAATCTGTTAAAGTTAAGCTTATGATTAAACAACAACAGCTTTTAGGTTTTCTGGCATCTTAAGATCAGTGCCTCAGCAGAAATGAAACAGACTTTTATATTTACAACTCAAAGCACATATAAAGGTTACAGGGTGCTTTAAAAATTTCTTACCAAAGCAATTTCATTAATTGTTCATGTCCAATTGTGCAAATTCCACTAACATCCACATTTAATTATAACAATGATTTTTGAATATTTCCCTGCTCTTGATGAATTACATTAGTGTTGGTTGCACATTTTATTTGCATATGAGGCAAGAAAAATTATATAACACTACAAGAAAAAATTACAATGACTTCCACTCTTTTTAAAATGAAAAATTAAACTTGATCCTTAACAACTAAACTAAAATTGGACATATCAGTGAAAAATGATATCTCTTCCTCTGGAGGGTAGAGATACTCACACAATGTGGGCCAAGTTGAGTGGCTTCTCAGGCTGGTCGGGGAACATGGGGTGCAAAGGCTCACGACTGGAAGCACAACTCAGAGACTTGCTTAATGCATTCGTTAGCTTCTTAGCTGGTGATTTCTGAAGAGAAGAAAAGTCGATGTGGTAATGACTAATATTTAAATAACATTTTATCAGGTGACCTGTTTACATTGATTGATTCATTCATTCATTCACTCAAGAAATCTTGTCTACTCTATGTCAGAGACTGTTTGATGCTGGCAGTAGAGTACTGGAACCAGAAAATTCTGTGATGAAAGGAAGAAGTCATGTGAAGTGACATCTGGACTGGGCCTCAATGGACCAGCAGGACTCCTTCTGAACAACATTCAGAGGACTAGGAAGGTAATTCCAGATAAATAGCCACTGCAAAGGGAAAGAAGACAAGACCTCAGTCTGGAGAGTTAAGTAGGAAGCAGATCATTAAAGTCCTCATATGACCATCAAGGACAGCAGTCTTTATTCCTGATGCAATGGGAGACAGTGAAGAGGTTAGATTGCAGGGGGAGAGTACCAAATCTGATTCTAGAAGGACTACTCTTGCTTAAGAACAAAAACCAGTTTGTAGGGGATAGGAGTAGAAGGAAGAGATGAGCAAGTTTTGTAGCAATCCAAGTGCAAAATGATTACAAGTGTAGCTGAATACATCCAGTGTAAAGTGAATGACAATCTGAATTCTTAGAATTTAAAATTCATGCTCTTCCCAGAGCATCATGCTAACTCTTTTTCATTTAACTGGTTGGAATGTTTATCTTAAAAATTCACAGCCAAAGTTATAAAAAAAATCTACCACATATAGTAAATCTTAATCCAAAATTCCCCTTCATTGAGAAGTCATGTATAATTTTGTCACTTTCTTTTACATGTAGAATCCATAACTGACAATATAATGAAAAGACTTTTGACCTCATTATTGAAAAGCTAAAAAAGAGGAGCTTGTTTAAGGAGTCCCTCTTTGGCTTTTGCTGGGAGCGGTAATTCTGAGGACACTTCAAATCTGTACTTCAAACAGCAGCAACAATACCACCAAAACCACTAGGGCCCTTTTTTCCTCTCGAGGAGTCTGATTCAACATTCTAAAGACATTGCCCTGACATGTAATTTTAGAGTTCACAATCTTCAGGAAAGAAGCTCCTATGTGACATTAGCATTTACATAGATCAATAATAAAAAAAAATGGTTATTTTTCAAACACTAACCCTCTAGGATTTGGGACTGAACAAGTTTGAAAATTGACACTATATAGACAATAAGAAAATAAAAAGTGTTTTCTCCTATCTTTCATACTAAATTACATTTCATGATCTGTGTTAGTATATCTAGTCTGTGCAAATGATATGACAGTATTGAGTATTTAAACTAGTACGAAAGCCTCAGTATCCAATGTCTTAGTGAAAAACTGTTACTTCGAACTCAGAATCTGACAGGAGATAAACAATTATATTTACACTGAATATTCATTCCTAATAATAATTCCTAGAAAGAACACTTTGACTTAAAACACATTATGAAATTTTTTTTTTGAAAAAAAAACAAAAGAACAAGTTATCCATTTAGGTGAAATTGAAATGAATAAAGATATGGAAAAAACTCAAAAAGTTTGCCTTTTCTTGTGGTAAAACTATTTACATCCCACAGAAACTGATTCATACATGGAGCAATACTTTTATAGAAGCACAAGAACAACATCACTGGAACTGATCTCTGAGCTTAACTGAACAGTAAGTTCCCTGTGAGTCAAATTCTTTCACTAGACCTAATGCCACCTGCTCTGGAGACTATACCTACCAGATGGACAGACACTCATAGGTCACCTTTAGCACTGCATCTCACCTCACACTATCATGTGAAGATGATCTGTTAACATAGTCCCAATCTCCTCTTCCTCCAAAAAAGTGAAATGGAACAGCACTGTTCAGTCCTCACTCTCATACATCTTTGTCAGTTATGCACTTAAGAGAACTCCAGAATCTAAGAACAAGGAAACTAATGACAATGGCCAAACTATTCTCACCCACACAAAAATAAAATAAAACAAAACTTGGGAAAAAACCTTAATTAACTGTGCTGAAGAGATAATGTTCCAGAAGGTTCTGACTGTCTGGTTATCTAAATCTACGTCTCCAGAGTCTTCCTATATTTTAAGTCTTAGGAAGCTACACAGTGGGTTCAAATCCAGTAAGTAAGTGATCCCAGTAAGGTGGGGGTGGGACGGAAGGGAAAGGAGGGCATGTTAGAGCACAAGGTTAGCTCCTTGATTTTGTCACTGTCTGGATGCTCCCCTGCATTCTGGGTGACACTCATCCACCTGTAAGTTCTGCCTAGACATTGCCTTACCCATGATGTGTACTCTTTCATTTGGTGCTGGTTGCTATGGGAACCACCGGCATGTCCCCTCCAGAAGCAGTCCTGACAGAGCTGGTAATTGTGACACTGTTGGCATCGGTAGCGAAATCCCATCATACTCTCACTGTGGCAGTAGGAACACTCAACTGGATGGAAGACTAAGGGGGAAATAAATGAAGAAAAAACAAGAAAACAAAAGTAGTATGAGCCAGAATAAGAAAAATACAGCCTGAAGGGAATTGCATTTTTCTGCTGTGTGCCATGATTTCAGATAACAGTCAATTTTGGCCAAGAGAAGCATTACATTTATTCCTGGAATCCTACTACCTTTTCCAGGCATGTCTGTGTGGGTGAAAGAAAAGAAAGTATATGGAGGGTGGATGTTCTTTTAACAACAAATATCTGGAATACCATTTGCTCTTTCTGCTCCTATCTCTTACTTTGGATAAATTATCCAAACAGATTTGCCTTCAACCTCAAACTGCTCCTTGTCTCTACGAGACTAGCACAGCTCACTGGAAGATTCAGAAGCACAACAGATAAACATAGCTGATTGTCCAGTGACTAAAGAGCAAACATTAGATAAATGGAAAATGAGAAAAAGATCAAAGAAAGAAAAATGAAGAGAGAGTAGAAGAACTGAGAGAATTAATTTATTTTTAAAAATGGAGCGGCTAATGGGTTTAAATAATGAATAACACAAGGCTCATCCAACAACAGATCTTTTTCTTTCCAGAGAGGCAAATGTGACTGAGCCCAAAAAGATGTGTAAGTGATCTGAGTACAGTTCTAATTCAGATAGTTCAAGAGACACTTAAATTTCTTTGGAAGGAAATTTGAATTAGAAAGCAGGTAAGGTGAAATATTTGAGACTTGAATCTAACAAATGATTAAATCCAAGTAATTGTCTACAGGTTATGAACTAAATATATTTAACAACAACCACAATTCTTGTCTTTGGTAAAGTTCTTTCCAGCCATGGAAAGTAATTTTAATAATAATAAATAAAAATGAAAAGCAAATTATAAAATCAAAGTTATAACCAGTTCTGGATGTATTATTGTCTGAACAAGCATCATATGCTCCTTTTTCTGGCTCTTGGGAAATGCTGGGTGAGACCTGACTTTGTAAACAGCTGCTCTGGGACAAGGTCTAAGAAACCGATCTCTTGAAACAGGAAATATTGAGGCAAAAGGAATGAAATTACAACTTTATGATTGGAAGATGATTAGCTCTGAAACTTCAGATAGTAATATGAACTTATCCTGCATGATCCAGACCTTGATTGCTCTTTGCTTCTGCAGATAGATAAGCATTAAAAAAAAATCTATGATTGGTAGTGATTACAGAGCAACCATTGAGTTTGTTCTTTAAATCTTCCTTCCTGAGCAAAACAGGATAAATTTATTACTTTTAACTAATAGAGATAGATAGTAAAGGCATATTACACAAGTTCTGAATGGGAAATTAAAATTAAGTTAATTTTAACTTCATTGCACATTAAAGTTATATACAGAATTAAGATTCTCTTAAGAGATATGGATTAAATTATTTTCTAGTTAAGTCTGGAAAATCTCAGACTTCAACAGCACACAAGAACACCTAAAGGTTAAATGGAGACACTGAATTGTTTTGTGTTTATATTTGCTTAAATCTTATTGTGAATTACATTTCATGCATATTTGGATATGACAACAGTAATTACCTTTATTCTAGGAACAACTGCTTTCATTAAAAAAAAAAACATTTTACAAAACTTACCTTATTCTCTTACATAGCTATAACCACTGAAAACTTACAGTTTGGAGCATATGACTAAAGACTAGCAAGAGGTCATGCAATTTTTTTCCTATTGCCTCCACCTATTCCTGTCTGAATGTCTAAGAAAAATTAGTAAGCAGTCATTCATACCAATATTGGACTTAAGATATTTACCAGAAAATGTCATATTCCTTATTGAGATTCTTCTGGTTTACCAAGTCTTTCAGTCAAACCTGACTTGTAACTGAGAGGTCCACAGTGAGATTTAATACGTTTATAGACTCAACACTCCTAAGCGCTCAGTGAACTTCTAAAGCCTCACTGATCTGGGAGACTGGTTAGTTCTATTGTAAACACAACTAGAGCACAAGGGACTACGGTGACGGAGCACCATGATGGAGCTACTATGGTGGTAGGAGTACTACGGGGACTACATCTGAGGGGAGACATCAAATAGTGTCTAAAGAGTACCAACAATGGGGCCTCCCTGGTGGCACAGGGGTTAAAGACAGAGCTATCAAGCTACTGCCAGCCACTGCAGCACGATTTCAATCCCCAGCCAGCCAGGAACAACCCACATGGCGCAGCAGACCTCTCCTGCCTCGCCCGCTGCTCCCCTCAGCAGCGTATTTCAATCAATCCACTGTTCTGCTCCCCACTCTCTCTGGTGAATTCTCTCACCGTCCCCCACCTCTGGCTTACACCCCAGTTCTTGTATGCATAAATAAATAAATCTTTAAAAAAGAGTACTAACAATGTAAGAAAATAAATATTAAAAAAATTAAGTATTTTAATTAAAAAAAACCTTAAAACTTCCTAATAAACTTTTCTTGGCTTAGCAACTATAGATTTAAGGTCTGTTTTCATGATTTAAAAATGGCCTTTGCTCAGTAGAAAATACTCACCATTTTCCACATTTGCCAGTCTATGCAGCAGGGGCAGCCAGACCAGACACTGAGGGGGAGGATCTGACATGAGTGTGTCCAAGAAACCATTTAATGTGACTTTTTTCTGCATTAGAAAAAAATGAAAAGACCACAGACATTTAATACAAAGAATAATCTCAATTTACCCACTTTAAATATCATTTGAGATTGAAGAAACACTATTCAATTAAGCTCTAATATATGAGGAAGCAATTTGAAACTAGTTCAAAATTTAAAATATTGATTACTTTTTTTATACTTACACACACACATAGTCCTGGATTCTCTCCACTGAGACGGAGTCAATATTATCCCAAGGATAAAAGCAATTCTGAGAGCATCATTTTCATACATGAGGGACATTATGAAAATGATGAGGAAAGATGAAGAATGGACACTTGCCATACAATGTTACCCAGCAGCGTGTAACTTCACACTCTACATTCCCATAGCAATCTTCTAAATTTATAGAATAGTTTCCATTTCAAACACCCTCAATCTCCTTCTGTTTCCTGGTTAATACGAATGGTTCTGCTAAACAAGATTAGTAGGGGATCCTGTTAGGAGAGAGTGATCCCTTCCTTTCAATAGAGAACAATCTAAACTAAAAAATAAATAAATAAAATCCTTTTTCCTTTCTATACCTTTCCTTTCAATTCAATCAGCATCTGTATTATTATCCTGGGGCTTTCTGATACAGGAAACAAAAGTGTTATGTCTGTAAATTTCTTTCAAAATGACTAAAATCAGAAGTTACATCAGTGTGTGATATTACAATAGTAATAGTAGCTTGATTATACCTGACGAGAAAAATCAAATACTGTTCAAAAATTAGCAATGATGAAAGAAAATAAATATTTAAAAGGAATTGAATATTTTAATTTAAAAATCTTAGAACGTCTAAATAGACTTCTAAACAGACAACTAAATAGTAGCTTTTAAAAATTTACAAGTCTTTATGCAAAAACCACTATTTTATTTGAAATTCTGAACTAGAATATTAAGGTAGAAGGGATAATTTCAATTTTTAAAATAAAACAGTACTAAAGAGCTATACTATTGTGTATTTTCAAGCCTTATCTCTTATACTGTCCCTATAATTCACAGCTGTTTGGTAATCTTCAATTAATCTTTCAGTTATCGGTAGATATTTACAAGTTTAGCTTTTCCTCATAATACTAAATAGCTCAAGTTTTCCATAGGATTGATGTTAACATTTTTTTCAATATATATTGTGTACATATAATATGACTTTTTAAAAAGAGTCTCAATGAATATCATCTTTCAAAACTATAACTTGGGGTGACTTTTTTTTCCAGTGAAGCATTTGCTTCATGCCTGCCTCCTTGCATGCCAGCCTTCCTGCCTGGTGTGCCTGTGTAACTGGTCCAGCATTAAAAGCCTGTAAAATTCACTGAAGGCTCCAGAACTCTTCTTTATCCATCTGGCTGAATAGGCAGGGAACCTACACTGTGCATGCTTGCACCAGAGGGAGCAATTGCTGTTTGAGAGATACTTCCTTTGACATGTTTTTCCCCTACCTGTTGAGAGAAACATGATCTAGCTGACTGTTCTGTGTAACCAAATGAAGGACCTTCAAAAACCGCTGTGGGTAGTTTGAGAACTTCCCTCAGGAATTGATCATATCGTCCGTAAACCATCACCCCACTGGAGTCAGAAATCATTGAGAAAATATCTGATGGAAAGAAAAGGAAAGAGATTTATTCAACATGTAAACATTCCCCACTGTTTTAGTTTGACATATCTGCTGCAAATAACAAAAAAGTGACAGAATAAATACATTTTATGAAAGAATAATATAAAAGTTGGACCTCCCTGGTGGTGCAAGGGTTGAGATGCAGCCTGTGAGGCTATCTGCAGCCACTGCAGCATGAGTTCAATTCCTGGCCAGCAGGGAGCAACCCACATGGCACAGCAGACCTCTCCTGACTTGCTCCCCTCAGCAGTGTACTTTGGTCAATCTGCCTGTTCTGTTCCCCACTCTGTCTCTGATGAATCCTCTCACCCCCTCTGTCTCTGGACTGTACCCCAGCTCTTGTATATATAAATAAATAAATCTTTTAAAAAAGAATAATATAAATATGTTTATTTTTGTGGGGCCTCCCTGGTGGCGCAGGGGTTAAGATGAAACCTATGAAGCTGTCTGCAGCCACTGCAGCACGAGTATGATCCCAGGCCAGGGAGCAACCCACATGGCGCAGCAGACCTCTCCTGCCTTGTCCACTGATCCCCTCTGCAGTGTATTTTGGATATTCCTCCTGTTCTGATCCCCACTCTGTCTCTGGTGAATCCTCTCACCGCACCCCCCACCCCACACCTCTGGCCTGTATCCCAGTTCTTGTATGCATAAAGAAATAAATCTTTAAAAAAATGCCTGGGCTGGCATTATGGTCATCTAGTTCTCTAATTAAAAAAAAAAAAGTTAAAATTTTGTGCTGAGATATTCCTGGTATAGTGTTTTCTCTGGTGTCATTTTCTGGATAAGTCTGACATATAGCATGCACTAGTAACTTGTGTAAAACTAGCTCGTTTTGTAAAACAGAGCATTGCATTTTTTTCTGACATCCATGATCAACTCATATACAACTTAAATATATGAGAAATATGCAGACCTCATATTTGAAACATATAATGAGAATTTTACAGCAACACTGGATTGTCTCTGTATATCTATCTAGATAGATATTTACCCCTCTCTATCATCACTGACACTTTGGGGTTTGGGTTTAAGAGACTGAAAAATGAAAGACAATGGGGATAAGGATGTAACAAATACACTTGATTAACTTCCCACAGAAGCAGAAAACTTTCTATAAATCATAGTGTTCTGGGTGGAAGGAATCTGATTTACAGGGAAGGGTCTTTTGACTCATGGAGTGAAGAGGAAGCCTGGGCTTGTGGATGATCAATGAGGGAACGAGGGGTCTGTATTATTCTCAGCAGAGCCTGTGACTTCATTGAACCTCCTCTGTTCTTCAATTTTTTGCCACTATGTGCACTTAATGAATATTAATGGCATAATTTCCCAAGGCGCTTTATAATTCTCTGTGGAAATCACTATTAGAATGAAAGAGTTTGCTTTTATATAGATTATCACCATGCTAGAATGTAACTAGGCCAGCCTAGCTGCTGAAACAGAGTTTTGTAAATTCAGTGAGTTTTGGGTTTAATGTTCATTTTGGGCTTAATGCTTTGAGGGTAAGAGTTTGCTCTCATTTCCTTTAAACATTCCAGTTAGAAAGTGTTTCTACTGTGTTTCTAATATTTATCAGTTATGAGGCTATAATAATTCTATCTTAGCAACAAAATTAATATTCTTGTCCACCTTCACAATGCTGTTTACATAGTAAATTTTGTCTCATGTTTTCTTACATTTAGTCAAAAAGAAGTTGCAAAAAAAAATAATCACACGTAATTCCAACGGTAGAAACTCAAGGATTACAACCTAGGTGGGGAAAGACAAGTAGGCAAAGTAAATGGATTTTCTTAATGGACCTGTCTTCTTGTTTGCTTTTAGCCAGGCTGGTTAACTATAATTGGGTCATCCTTCTGATCTTCCAGATTCAGATTTTCTAGGACAGGGAGCATTTTGAAAAGTAGTGTGGGCCTTTCAAATCTCCCATGAAAGAATTTTGAGAATATTTCTAACTAAAGCAAAAGCAAAGCGAGAGAAAGAGTACCAGTGATCTTTCACAAATGAGTATTAAGCTCATTTGTGTTGGTGAAGTTCTAGCAATAGCCAAACCAGGGTCCGGTTATTGAGACTAAAGGGAAGTGGTTATTAATGCCCCTTAGGGTTTTAAAAAGAAATGAGGGAGAGCTTCTCCAGTGGCGCAACGGTTGAGCGCTGGGTTCTGAAGCTGCCCATAGCCTCTGCAGTGCCAGTTCGATCCCCGGCCACCGGCGAGGGTCCCACATGTGCGCAGACCTCTCCTGCCGCGCCCGCTAATCCCCTCAGCAGTGTATTTCGTCAGTCTGCCTGCTCTGCTCCCAGCTCTGGCTCTAGTGAATTCTCTCACCCTCCCGTGCTTCTGACTGTACCCATTGCTTGTATAAATAAATAAATAAATAAATAAATCTTTTTTTAAAAAAAGAAGCTAACTTTCCCTTTAAAAAAAAAAATGAGGGAACTCGAGAAAGCTATAACTGGGCTTGTGACCCAGACTCCCAATTCCTATGATAGTGCTCTTCCTCGCACAGCATTATAACCAAAACTTGTAATATTTAGGTTAAGGGAGAGGATTCAGTGGAAATGTTTCTTTTAAACCATAGCATATATTTCACTTTAAACTAGTAAGAAATGAGTTCTTTGGCCTCACACCTATACTAAGCCTACTGAATCAGAAATTCTGGGAGTGGAGTCCATGTTTCAAAAAGCCCATCAGGGGATCCTAGACATTTTAAAATTTGAGAACCACTGGAGTAGGGAAAAAGTCAGGGTTCAAAGCCTGGTATCATCTTAGCTATGTGATTTACTATAACTTTCTGAGATTCAGCTTCTTTACCTAAAGCAAACAAACAGGGCCTCCCTGGTAGCTCAGGGGTGAAGATGCAACATATGAAGCTGGCCGCAGCCACTGCAGCACGAGTTTGATCCCCAGCCAGAGAGCTACCCACATGGCGCAGCAGACCTCTCCTGACTCACCTGCTGCTCCCCCCAGCAGTGTACTTCAGTCAATCTGCCTGTTCTGTCCCCCACTCTGTCTCTGGTGAATCCTCTCACCCCCCACACCTCTGGCCTGTACCCCAGTTCTTGTATGCATAAATAAATAAATCTTTAAAAAAACAAACAATACAAATAAACTCCCACTTTTTTTTGTTAGTTAAAAAACTCTATTACATTAGTGACAAAATATATGTAAAGGTCCATAATCCTTCAATGTAGTTTAGCTATCCTGTTTGTATTGGTATCTAGTTAATTCTCAATGGACAGTCTTTAAGTAATTTTCATGCCTATATGCTGGCAATGTTAACTTGGGAGTCTTTGGAGTTTCCAGTAACTGGAACAGCACTGACTGAGATGAGTGAGGAAATGTGCGGGTGCTTTGGCTTTAGATTCCCTGAAAAAGGGAGATTGCCTCACATGGCCCTTATGTCCCTGTAATGGACTTATGTCTGTAAGACAGTACAGGACAATTAGCACAAAGAATGTATGTCTTTCTTTAACATCACAAATAGTCTATTTGGTGACACTCAACAGGTTATAAGTAATAAGAATTCTATGTTCATTTTATTAACATTTATCTAATATGAAAATATTGCCATAACAAATTAAAAAATCAATGCATATTATGTATTATGTTTTCACCAGCTCTCATTGAATGAGGAAAGACAGAATTGGCAGGAGACATGGCAGAAAAGGGGGAGAGAAAAATGAAGTATACAGGAGTAAGCAAAGAGACCCAAGGAGTAACTTACATCTTAATTTGTCCATGATCTTCCCTCCACACAATGTGGCTAAAGCCATTTTGACAGCAAATACTGAAATTTTACCATGGCCTTCCCTGTTTAATGACAACAACAAAAAAAGATGTCATTTGGAGAACTTCCAATAATGGGTTTGACATTTTTCTATTCTGTAGAAATCATAGGACATTGTAGTTGCATGCATTATGTGAACACATCAATTTCAGAAAAGGTTATGAATACAATCTAACACATATTTCTGAAAAACTGTCCATTCCATGCTTCCTTTTTTTATGGGAGATGGCAGAATCTTCAAGTTATTCTTCATCTTGTCACTTAAAGCAAAATGATTCTAAGTATGATGATTCCACAGTTTCTATAATTTATTTAAGCAAGCCTTCAAAAATCTTTTTTTATTTGTCAGAGTCTTTGAGAATTTGGCTAGGGTAATGTAGGGACTTTTTTCATCACATTTTTTCACTATCATTTCCTACCCACAAGCCCCCTGAGCTTATATGGTACATTTAATTTTCAAGGGAAGTTGGTATGTTAAAGGGATAGAAATAAGAGCTCTTTTCTGATAGTTCACCTTTACCTGAAAGACACAAGAATTGCTTAATCATCATTGATTCAAGAAATAGAAACAACTTGTCCTTCACAAAGTATTATATTAAAGGACATACTGTAAAAAGTATAATACTTCAGCTAAGTGATTTTCCAGCTGGAATAGACTGTTTATTCTTATGTACTTGGAATCAGAGTTATACCACATTAGTAATTAATTTTTTTGATGGTTGTTACTCTTAAATATGATTGAGTTATTTAATATAATAATGTGGCTGACAGGTAAGTGGAGTATGTACTGACAAGGGTTTAGTGTATAGAATAAATCATTTATATGAATAAGACTCATTTATCTGACATATTAGAAGAATAAGATAGAATAATCATGTTTTTGTTCCTTGCTAGACTTCAGAGTTTGCATTCATCTTTGTTGCTGTCATTTTCAGTGTAGTACCCTGAAATAGAGCTAGCCAGAGTGCAAAGTTCATTGAACCCTGAGCTAGTGTTTCTCCCATTTACATTTCTAAATCAGAGAACCAGACTTACAATAATTATTAATTGGGCCACTTGGATACTCCATGTCAAGCCAAGTATGTTGAAGATAGAACTCATTATCTTTACAAGCCCTCCCATAGTACTCAGACCTACCTTGACACTAACTTGATCAACCTTCTACAGTCTCATTTCTGGTTGTTAGACTCACCATGTATGCAGTTTTCTAAAAATGGATCCTGGGGTAGGCTCCTTCTCTATTCACTATGACTTCAGTGTTTGAGGGACTCATCCAGTACTTAACTCTTTGTTGTGTCCAGTCTGACTGCCATTGCTTCCATTAGCTCTGGCTTTAACACAGCAATAACTTCTTAGGAGAGCTCTCAGTTTGTACACTCATGTCACACATTTGACCATATTATTTCATTATTTAAAACCATTACTGTCTCCTTTTCTCTATAGGATATAGTTCTAACTTCATCTGTTTTCTCCTACCTGATCTGCTTACCATTTCTGTTGTACACTTCACACCACAGTGCCACTGTTTACTGTCTCTGCCCTTCCCACCCTGGTCTACCTATGTCTCTTTCACACATCAGACTTACCTACAAAGACTCAGGTCAGTAACACCATTCACTCCACTCTCAAAACAGTTTTCTTCCTAAAGGTAAGGCAATTGCTTTTTGCTACACTTTGATCTATTATTTGGCACCTATAAGACTGAGTAAACTTGATTTATTTACATGTCTGTATGTGACTTGATTCCTCATGGTGAAATTCTTGGGGGTAGAGACCATGGCTCCTGGATCAGATGAATTCCCATTACCTTACAGTCTGTCTCACACAGAGCTAGTATACACTAAATTTCTTACATTAATGAATGGCTATTAATCATCAGGTGCTCTTAGGATTTAGAAGGTCCACACATTAAGTTATTTACTGATTTTAGAGCAGGCAGCTATGATAAAAATGTAATGATTTTTTAAAAAACAATCTTATTAATTTTTTGCCACATCCCCTTTATTCCAAATTATACAGCTAACTGGAAATATCAAATCCAATCCTTTTTTATTTCAGGAAAGTTTCATATGCTAAGTGGCAACATGATCCAAATCATGAGAACAAGAAAGTAGGAACAATACAGTGATAACATAATGTTTAAAATGCAAAGAAATTGAGTAACATTATATATGAAACTTCAAAAGCAATATGTTTCTTTCAATGAATTGGACAGAACAATTTAACTCAAGAAGAGGAGAGACCACAGAGGACATTGGAACAGAGTTTTCCAAAGGATGAAATGATGACAGCTCACAGGTAAAATTCTTCAACCTTTGCTTTTAATGAAGAAGATCAGAGGAAGATCACTAGTCCTGTATTGTTTCAGGAAATGCAAGATTAATGGTATTAAGTCCAATAGTGGTTGTAGTGGAGCTATTCTGCCAAATTGACACAATCCATCTAGATAAATCGCCAAGTGGAGGGCAGCTCAATGAGAGCTCTGCAGGAACTCAAGGGTGAAATTAGGCTAGTGGAATCTATTGTCATGCAAGCTACTGTGCCAGATTGCAAATGTGACCCCTGTCATGAAGAAAGATTCGGGGAGAAATGCAGGAATGTAGGTCATAGTAAGCACACCAATACCGGGAGAGTTCAGACCTCAGACCTTGCTTACCGCCTGCCCTACGCCATTGGATATGAGAAGCTGAAGGAATGGATGGAGATAGCAAACTCCATATTGGAGAATGGGGGCACCACAAACTAAAACAAAAGGATCACTTTGAAAGAACATTTTCAGTGCATTGTAACTGAGTGAGGAAAAGCAGGGGAAAGAGAAAGATTTTCTAAAAGCCTTGACAAGAATCTAAATACCAAAGACTGTTACTTAAACAAAGTCATCTCGGGATCATAACAACAAACTTTGGTTATGAAAACAGAATTGGCATCATCACAGAAAGCAAGGGGTAGGGAGAAATTTGTACACCCAAATGGAGACATGTAAGAGCTATGCTCATAGGTAATCATCCCTAGAGGGGGAAGTTCGGTTCATAGTCTAGGTCCCTGGAAGTGTCTAGGAAGTCGAAGCCAAGCTGATGAGGATGGATAACAGGGAGCTCCCAGGAGTCTTGTGCAAATGAGCAGGAAAGCACATTGTTCCACAGTGAGTCTGCACATGCCACGACTCTAGGTGGAAAGTGATAAAACCGCACATGTGGAACGTTGGCCGTCAGCCATAACTCAGGAGGCTGCCAAGTATGCTGGGGTTGAAGAACATAGGTTGTCCCAGTGCTTGCAGGCCAGACAGCCTCAGAGTGGGCAACAGCAGGAAGTGCACTACAAGCCCATGCTCTTGGTTAGCTTTTGTGAAAGTTTATAGCAGCACGCCTCCCATTACAAGTGCAATTCTGACTGTGACCTTGAAAAGGAGGTAAGAGCCATACTGAGCACAGCTTACAAAGCACACTGGTTGAGTCTGCAGTGTATGCATGAGATTGCCAGCACTGGGGAGGTTCTCAGAATCGGTCATCCATCACACAACCACATAAGCTTTTCTTTGTGATAAAATCTGCTAGTGCAATTGGTTCCTTAGTAGTATAAAAGGTACACTTAATGAAATCTTGAATTTAAAAAAAGTTTACTACTAGCCAATTATTTTTAATTAAAAGAATAATTTCATTTTAAAAGTAAAATAAAATTTTACTTAATTTTTATTTTCTTATGGGCCTCCCCTGGTGGCGCAGGTGGTTGAGTGCCACACACGGTTCAATCCGGCTGGCCAGTGAAGGTCTCACATGGTGAGGCAGACCTCTCCTGTCTCGCCCACTACTCCCCTCAGCAGTGTATTTCGTCAGTCTGCCTGTTCTGTTCCCCACTTTGTCTCTGGTGAATCCTCTCACCCTCTCACGCATCTGGCCTGTACCCCAGTTCTTGTATAAATAAATAAATAAATCTTTTAAAAAATTTTATTTTATTTAAGTATCATTTGGTATAATGAAATTATCTTATTTTTAAGTCATTTACCCTGAAGGTTTTGCTTTTGCAAATTTTAATTTTCTGCTCTAAATCGAGATTGAAAAATACCCTGTCAAATTATTGTGTGGGTATTTAATTAATACCTAAAAGAATATTTAAGACAACCAGCAAATTATCCTAGGTACAAATTGAATTTGCTTCATTGGTTAATGTTTCTTTTCTTTTATTTCTCATTATATTTTGCTTTTTCATTTTGAATGTTTTCAAATTTTCCTAAGGGGCAACCCTTTGAAAATGGATCAGGAAAGCACTTACTTACAATTTGGTTAAAATACATATGGAAATTTGAAGAGTTTCTGTCTTAAACACATGCTTCAAAGTATTAAAAAGTGAGTAACTACAAAGGGCTGAACTGTCCATGATTTCTTTAACTAAGAAGTTGCTTTTAGGGAAAAGTTGTCTGGGAGGGAAATCCTGCTTTTTTATTTTTAATCAAAACCACAATGAGCTATCACCTCACACCTTTGAGAGTGACACACACACACACACAGACACACACGACATAAATGTATATGTGTAGGTGTATATATATATATATATATATATATATATATATATATATAAAAGAGTGATATGAGGGGTGCGTGTGTGTGTGTGTGTGTGTGTGTATGTGTCTGTGTATACCTACAAACAAGTAGTGTTGGTGAGGGTGTGAAGAATTCCTTTTTTTTGACCAGAAAGAAAAACAACAATAGATATTGATAGATCTGAGAGGCTAGGCTAAACTCAAATAGGATGCAAATTTTCTCCAAATTGCCAGGAGATATTCTTGATTTAAGTTACAGTATACCAAGATAAATTTCAAGTCCTCAAAAGTGAGATTTGAATTCCGATTATGCTTTCTTGAACAGACTGGAGGAATTATTTATATATTTAAGAATACTAAAAGCCAGAATTTCTTTCTTTACCAACAGAGGTTGCAAAAACATTTGATAAGCATTTATGGTAAGCGCAACACTCAAACTGCTCTTTCTCACACCTTTTGATGGCTTAATTAACTGAGAAAGTTGCTTCCTTCTCTGACTTTCACAAAATGCTTCTACCCTAACACTTTCTTTATCTGGGGATTATTTGATTCACATGGATCACACATTTAGTTTCTCAACAGATATTTATTGCTAATACCCCAGAGGCTAGGGATATAAAAATGTGGCTCCTACCTTTCATTTCTCATCATCTTTTGGGGAGAAAGAGCCAAAATCAATTAATTTTAATACAACTATTTTTAAGAACGGGCAGGGACCTTGTCTAACTTATCTCTTATTCCCAGACTACCCTTGTGATTTCATAATATATTTTAGTTAAATTAATGAATGTATACGTGCAAAGAAATTTTAACTTTGACACACCTTTTACATTGAGAAATACTAAGTGCTTGGGTAAAATTACAAAGATTAACTTCAAGACCTTTGATATTAAACTGTGTGTTCATGTCATACTTTGATTTAGAAATGATCGCATATATAGTAACTCTTGTTCTGGGAATAGTGATACTGACATGTGAACCCACAGAAACCATTTATGTGGCCCTGGCATCTCTCTGGGCTTCTCATAATGTTAGCAGAACATTGGGAAAAGAAGTTCTCATAGCTCTGGGCCAGAAGTTTCTCCAGAAGAGAAGGCCAATATTGCTGACCTGCCTCCTTAACCTCCAGGAAATCCCATCTGCTACTCACCCAAAGGGTAAGTTTGACAGCAAGATGAGTGACATTACGGATGTTCAATTTGTCTATGATTGTGAGAATTCTTTGTAAAGAGATTCCATTTTAGTAACATGTACAAACCTTGGAATAAAGCATTTTTTACCAGAACAAAATTATAGTGCTTTGTGGATGGTCTGTGGACATCTCGAATTTAAGCTGTGCTAAGAAGAAATTCACTAAGCCAAATAAATATTATTTTAAATATTTAGTTTTAGTCATATAGATACTAGGAAGAAAAGAGGACATCTGGTTTTCTGTGACTTCTCTTTCCTTTGCTCTCACACAGCCATCTAGTCTGAAATGGGAACAATTGGTTTCATTGGTGCACAGAGAAATGACTGTCCACTTTGCACTGCATCTTGCATTAAACATTAGAACCATTTTTAAAATTCAAACGACAGAAGGATTTTGGCAGAGTGCCAGAATTATTTCATATCCATGCATGTGAGAGAGAGCTGTGCTACCTTTCATATTGTCATCGGGGGGGATTGGGGGGTGCTCAGCAGTGGGAATGTGGCTCTAATGGCTCAGTGAGCTATGAGATGTCAAAGAAAAATGCCAGGATTTTGGATTCACTGCGTAAGACTAGTATAGGATGAATTTGGAGTCCTGGAGGGCTGTCATCAAACTGACTCTAAATCTACAATGTAAAACTTGTTAAGTCCAAGTATTTCTTTCTCATATACTCTGTCAAATATGTCTAAATACCATGAACTGAAAAGGTTAGGAGTATGAGCATAATAAGAATATCCTATAATAAGAAGGGTAAATCTGCATTATTTTTAACTTTAAAAGATGAAACAGAAGACATGAGTAGAATAGGAATCCTTTAAGTGGCCCTGGCATCTCTCTGGGTTCCTCATAATGTTAGCAGAAATCCTTCTGCTACCTCCACCTCCACCCCCACCCTCCACAACCTCCACTCACCTCATCTGGTATGAAGCTGTGTGACCTGCAAATAATTTAACCTCTTTGTGTCTCAGCTTTGGCACAATACTGTGCCAAACCAGGCAGGTTATTGAAATACTGTAAAGATGGAGTAGATTTTTGCTACTATTATAATTACTACTCTTGTCATTAGAAAATTGAAATTAAGAATATTGCTTGTTCCCCTCAAAACAGTTCCTTTTAAAATTTATCATTGTCCCACTATGAGTTTTGAATGGCTAAATATATGTGAATATAATATAAAAACAAAGCCACAGCCCCATAATCTACTTTATGAGAAACTATCCTAAGAAGGAAAATACGATGAACTGAAATGAGGTTAAGTCAAGACACTAAAATTGATCCTAGTGTTTCTCAGGAAGTAGGAAGAGAGTAAGAGAAGTAGATAGAGATGTTTTGTGGAAATAGGATCGCTCCCATTACTAACTAGTAACATCTGGTTTTCCTTTCTATGGAGCATAAGTGAAAATAGTGGGTGTAAAGCTGGGTGACAGAGCAAACTTGACCCTGCTAGTGTATTAATATATTGATGATGAAGGAAAAGAAGGAAAAGAAATTAGTGTGACAAAAGTTAAGAAAAGCCAACCTTCGATTTTCATTCATTCTTTCATCTAATCATTTATTCACTGATTTCCTCATGAACTGGGTATTGTCTCAGGTGCTGTGCATGCAAAGAATAAGGCCTGGTCACATGCTAAGGTAGCTGTGGGAGAAAGTCACCTGCCCTGCAAGAGAACAGCTGAATCCTTTCGTATAGGGCTCGGGCAGGGGTGATCAACTTGGCCTTGAGAGGTGAAGGGCTTCGCGGTTTATCACTGGGTAACCCTACCTCTCCCAAAGGCCACATATCATAGAGTTTTAGGAATTATTGTTAAGATTGTTAAAGTAACAATTATATCTTAATAAAGCTGTTTAAAAAAAAGAAGGAGTTTTATCTTGTGACGTTCTACCTTTCTTCCTATTTGTTACTGGCAACTTCTGAAAAAAAAATTAGTAATAGTAAAAGTTCTTAGAACACTTCAAAGAGAGGGTTTTTTTCCATTGGGATATAGCCAAGTGGTGAGAGGAAAGGCTGCTGCCCATTTGTTAGCAGATTCTGAAGGAGAGAGCTTCAGGCAAGTGAAGCAAGGGGCAGGCCAAAATCCTGGGGTGAGCACAAGAAAAGAGCCAAGAGGAGGAGACTGGTTCAAGACTGGTTATTTCATAATAATCTTCTTTCCACTTAGCCTCTGCTCCCCTCTCGGCCAACTCCTTTTCCACCCTCCCTGGGTCTACCCATTCATTTCCCTAGGGGCCCTAGAAGAGATAGTGTCAGTGTGTAAAAAACATCTACTTAGAAGTTGGTTGGCAACAGCCAACCAGGAGCCCCTTCCAGGAAAAGAGTCATTTTTAGAAGAAAGTCAAGAAGAACAAAAATCTCAACACAAGGCACTCCTACTCAGTGATAGAATGGGTAAGCAGGGGCATAGGCCAGAGGGCTCAAATGCTATCTCCTAATGTCTGGAAGTCACCCGAGTACCACATATTCTCAGAGGCTGACATGGACAAAGACAGAGAAATTTTGCAATGGGGAAGCTGATTATGGTCTGTGGTGAGCTTGCCTGTAGGAGAACAGAGATTCAGACGTTTTGGGTAGAGAGAGCAGAGAGGGGTGGTGTATTCTTGTGGAAATATGACTGTGGGAAGGTGAGTCTGGTTCCCAGACACACATCCAAGTGAAGAAGACTTTGATTCTTATTTCAGGTGACCATTTTCTTGGTAGAATCCAACTACCTGGGTCTGTACATTGTGAGGCACCTTCAAATAATGACCACATTTCACTGAATGGAAATTTTTATTCTTTGTGAGTTTAAATTGCTACACTGTCTTTCTTTTTCTTTCTTTCTTTTTTTTAACATCACCTTCAGTGCTGGGCTTAAATATTCCCAATCATGGGCCAGACAATAAGATGAAGCAAAATCTTCTGAGAGTCTTAAAATGTGATTGCTGAAAGGTCAAGTTAGCAATTTTCCTTTTTAATATTCCAAGCCAGTAGTGAAAGTGGAGGTATTAATACTATATCCAGACTAGAGGCTATCAGCAAAAGTCCTTTTGAAATTTCAGGCTGATAATGTAATGCAGAGGAGTTTTTACATTTCACAGGGCTGCCCACATATGCCTTGGAAAAGAAACCTTAGCTGAATACATAAGTTCCCACTCTGCCACTAATATGTGAAGAGACACAGGAAATGGGACAGGCTCTTCATGCTTCACGTCCTTCATCTATAAAATGACACATGTGGAAGGGCAGTCTTTAAGATCTCAGTCAGCCCTGAATTCCCTGAATTTCTGAGGGGAAATTATACGATAATGAGGCTGAGTTTCCATCACAGTTTGTGGACATCACATTGTTTTTTGTAGCCTATTATTGACCAGTCGATTGAACACGAAGTGTAGCTACTTTCAAAGGTTGGTCAAGATACCATTTTCAATTTCTCTGTTGGCTCTAGGATCTTGTTATGACACTTCAGAAACACTGCCTTAGACAATCTGTAAAGAAGAGAGTTAAAAACATCCTCCCACTTTCTGCTTCATTAAATCCCTCCTCAGGACAGGCTATCATGCAAGACTTTCAAGCATCCATAACTTCTAGGAGTGTGGGGGGAGTTAAATAAAGGTCAGCACATGAAATGCAAATGTCCTCAAATTCCTGTGGCCTTACTGTCTAGTCTTTTTCAAATTAAAAGGTATGATAAACACAAAGAGCCTTGCTTAAGTATCTGAGTAAGAAAAAAGAGGCAGTTGGTGACTTCAGAAAATTATGCGGAATAAAGACCAAGCAGGGCAAGCGGAGAGTAGGTGGGAACTGTAGAGTGTGACAGACATTCAGCAGGTGCTTACGGGTCAAAGGCGGCCAGCAGGAAGTTAAGCAGGAGGCTGATGGACTGCTCCACATGGATTTGATGAGTGGTTGGCATCCGTTTGTTGAGCTGGTAAAAAATGGTGGAAAGCACAGCTTCCAAGCGGGCCACATTGAGTTCTATGTTTGGGTCCAGGTTGTTCAGAGCATTTTCGCGCAATGCTTCGATGACGTTCCAAATGTCCACCAGGTGCACTACATACAATTAAAGCAGAATGAATGCATCAGCCCAGAGCATTCTAGTTTCTCCTTATTTTCATCAAGTTTATGGCTCACTTTTCAATATACTTTGTGTTTGAAAATATTTTGTCTTTTTCAATGAAGTACATATTTCTGTCTTAGCTCCTGAGAAACAGGCACCCCATGTATGTTTTTCTACTACAACTCCCAAGTTTTAGTATTTTACCTCTTTGCTCATTTCTCACACTATATTTAAAGGTCAAAATTAACATCTATTGAATTCCTGATCTTGGAATCCAAATATATAATATAAAAAAATAGTTCATTATTATCAACATATCAAATATCTAGAAACCATATGAAAGATACTAAAAATAAATGTTATTTATTTGTATATCCATATATTTAAAGCCTCAATGTAAAGGAAAAATAAAATACTAATTCTGGCTGCAGTGATATAATTATAAATTACTTAAATACACTAGTTTTCATAATTATGTGCAAGATCGGTGTTAGGTCCTAGGGACTCAATGGCAAACAATACAGATGTGGTTAAGGCATGAGGGATCTTACAGTCTGGTAGAGATACAGACATGATTCATAATCACACAAACAGATAATCAGACATGGTGGCTTCCAGAGTGCCAGGGACAAAATGGGATTATGATATGCTCATGACAGGGTCAGAAGAACAAGGTGAGGCTGGAGGAACACTGTAGCCTTGATAAGGATTTGGCTGTTTATACTGAAAGTGTGAAGACACGGTTTTGTTACTATGTTTTCTCTTTATTTAGATAACGTCGCATTAAAATGTTATATAAATTTCAGGTGTGCATCATTGAAAATCATCATGAAGACAAAGGTTTAAAGAGGAGAGTGATATGATCAGAAATGCAGCTTAAAAGTATCATTTCTGACTGTAAGGGATGAAATAAATGGAGATGGGCAGGCATGCATGTGAAGTAGCTGGAGCTTATGGCTGTGGCCCAAGTAAGAGACAGTGGCATTTCTGCATAGGTGGTAGCAGTACACAGAAAAACTATGATCATGCATGCTATATAGACTTATTTTCCAGAAGTGGCAGAATAGAAAGCATACAGATCTTGAAACACAAAGATGAGTTTTCATTCCTGGCTCTACTAATAACTAAAACTGTAGCCAAGTTATTTCACCTCTATAATTTTTTTTATTCCTTCCTTAAAATGAGGAAACTAGTACCATCCTGTGGGGAACAGTGAGGCAAGAAGAGAATGTATATATAAAATTATAGACCCTTGGCACATAGTAGTGCTCAACAATTGAGAACTATTAGTGTTAAAATAATCAAACACCCTCTGATCTACAGCCATGCTGTGCTATAATTCACTTATAAGATCTATGGTTTAGTCTAGTTCTCCAATTTCAATGAACTAATCAACCTATAATTTTGAGCATATATTAGGTGGGTGATGTAAAAGATGCACAAATCACATCTCAGCCACAAAGGCAGATACTTATACAGTTTCATTGTCATAAATTTTGAGTTAGAGTTTGACTGGTTTTACCATACTTAGTACATAGAGACCAGATGAGGAAGGACCTTTTTGATAAAGATTTCTTGAAAACATTATTTTATTGGTAACTGCCTGGGGAGGAGCAGACCATAGCACCAAATAGTGCAGGATACCATGCACACTGCTGGATTTTGACCAGATTCCTCTATTGGCTATCTGTATAATCTTGGCAAGTCACTTAATGTCCTTTAGTTTCAATTTTTCTCATCTGTACAGTAGGAACAATAGTTCCTCCAGGGTTCCATTGCAGGGTTACTTTGAGGATCAAATGGGATAATCCATGTAAAGCACTTCACACAGTGCTTAGTGCATAAAAAGCATTCAATATCTATTTAATTATTATTTGAGAAAGATAAGCATCACAGTCCTTGTTTAATTAAACAGGAACATTAAAAAATGTTCTAAGTTTAGAGTCATTAGGAAGTTATTAAGAAGTCTGTTTTAGGGCCTCCCTGGTGGGTTAAGCACCACACTATGAAACAATCCGCAGCCTCTGCAGCACGAGTTCGATCCCTGGTCGGTCAGGGAGCAACCCACATGGTGAGGCAGACCTCTCCTGTCTCGCCTGCTAAGCACTCAACAGTGTATTTCAGTCAATCTGCCTGTTCTGTTCCCTACACTGTCTCTGGTGGATCCTCTCACCCCCCGCATCTCTGACCTGTACCCCAGCTCTTGTATGCATAAATAAATAAATAATTAAAAAAGAAGTCTGTTTTAAAGTTTTGACAGTTGTATAAATATGTTGCTTACTGTTGGTAAATCATTTTAGGAAATGAGGATATTTAAGTTGTGCAATGATGATGACATGCCACAAGATGGCACTGTGCACATTTTACTAAATAGTTCTGACGCTTTAACTGTCCATCAGGGAGCACACCTGCTATCAGGCATAGGCAATATGAAGCGGAGTTTCCTCATTTAAGTAATTGCTTAATTTTGCATTAATACAGTAGATAAAGCAGTCTTTTACATAATGCAATTAGTTAACAATAACCATATCAAGAACAAAATATATTCTTAAAAGTATACTTTATAGAATCTTAAAAGCAGTATTGTTAGTTTCATACCTTAATTATTAATGTATCACAGTTTTTTTTTTTAAATACTTTTTTTATAGAGGCATGTTTTATTTATTTGTTTGTTTATACAAGCACTGGGTACAGTTAGAAGCGCGGGAGGGTGAGAGAATTCACCAGAGCCAGAGCGGGGAGCAGAGCAGGCAGAAGGAACGAAGTACACTGCTGAGGGGAGCAGCGGGCGGCAGGAGAGGTCTGCATGCCAGGTGGGACCCTCCTCCGGTGGCCGGGGAGCAGCCGGGGATCGAACCGGCGCTGCAGAGGCCGCGGGCAGCTTCGCAACCCAGCGCTCAACCGCTGCGCCACCGGGGAGGCCCCACAGTTTGTTTTTATAAATAAGTGGAAATAAACCAAGCTTCAACAGTGTGCCTTAAATCCAGGCAATGTGAGATTGAGAAGGGTGAGGTCAGGGTTGGGGGGTGGGTGTTTGCACAGAGAAGAGTTGGTTGTTTTCAATTGACATTTCTTATTTGTTTGAGCAGATTTGAGTATGACTGGGTCTTACACTATTTTAGGATATGGACTATTATGTTCATAGTTATAAATGACTTATATCCAAGTGTCCATGGAAAAAGTACAAAAAAGTGCAAAAAAGTATACCTATATGGAAATGACTAATGTCATAAACTTTATGAGAACTAATAAAATCATATAAATAGGGTAAAATGCAGGATAGAGGGTATAAAGAGTCAGAATATCAAAAGAGAGCTTTAGAATTTAGTACATTTCATGATTTCGTCCAGAGCAACCTTCCCTGCTCCACATCATAAAGTCTGGGTCCAGGACTGAATCCAGGCATGATATTTTTCCTCAAGCTCTTGAAAAAATCTAAAATTTCCTAAGCCCAATTCTACCACTCACTGATCTCAAAATTCAGGAGGGTGGGAACAGGGGGGGGTTTGAGGAAGCTTTCAGGTGATTGTGATAGCCACTGATTATAAACCGTTACAAGGTCTCCAGAGTGCTTGCAGCTGGGCAAGTCCATAAACAATCACCGAGACTTCACGGTGGGCATTTTGGATCAGTTTTCTCAGCTGTGGCTGAACTTCAGCATCACCGAGAAGAGAAGGTTATACCATAGCCCCTGCCCACTAATGCCTGCGCTGCTGGCCCAGGACCAGTCACACCTGGAGTAGCCTTGAGCTTGGCCATTAGAAATGTAGACCCTCAGGCTCTCAGCCCAGACCAAGAGAATCAGAATATGCATCTTAACAATCTCCCCAGGGAGTCTGTATTCATATTAAAATGTGAGAAGCACTGCTGAAGATAGTAATTCTCAGACCTGTGGCTTCAAGACAGCCTGCTATGTCCTAATAGGTTGTGGGTTGTGTTGCGAGCTAGTAACTATCAATAGTTTATGCAGTTTAAGAATGACTTATATACCTGTGTATACATATGTTGTTTTGGAGGGGTTCAAGATTTGTAAGATCACTCATTGAATTATGATGTGTTTTCTTAATTAGAAGAAAAGGAAATGTATTCAGGCTGGGAATTGAACAAAATCTGTCCATATGCCATTGGGAATGTTCATGTCCTCTGGTGCAGACAGTGTGCATGTGTGTGATTGTGTGTATGTGTGTATCCATGTACACACACTTTTAATCCCTTCTCATCCTTGCCACCCATGCTTAAAGTGGTGGTGATGTATCTGAAGTTTTGTTATAACTGTTTTCCCATCTCTAGATGTGCAGGTAAATACACAGAGTTTAGCTGTTGGCTTCTCATCAAATCCCACAGGAGACAGGTTGTTTTCTTGAAATCTCACCCAATTCTTCTCCGTAGACATAAGCTTCCTGACCTTCAGTGCAACATTCCCACATGAATTTTTCATTGTAACCACACTACAGAGTATGAGCACCAGATTCAGATGATATTTCTGATTAGCCAAATTGTGTTTGTTCACAGAGCTGACTCTGAAAATGTTTGTTGGCTTATAGGAAGGTTAATTATAGAGATTCATTCTTAGTTATCCAATAGAATTCGAATGTTCTTGGCACTAAAAGATGAACACCTCTACAAGCATTGTCTTTTTTCTATAACAGCTCTCAAAAGGAAAGTTTTGTTCAATATTTTAAATGCTAAGAAGATTTTAAGTAAAAATCCCTTTTAGGAGCTTCACATGTGGGTCAACAACCACAGAGGTGGGGGTGCGAAGGGGTGAGGGGTATGAGGAGGTGGGGACAGGAATGCATTTTCTAGTGTCAGGAGCAAGTCCAGGTTCTCTTTAGACTCATTACACTAAGCCACTAGATAGCCTATATTCTTATTCTTCCGCTCCACAGACAACACGCTTCATTCACACAATGAGTATTTTCTTGGCACTTATTATGTTTCAACACTATTCTGGGTGCTAGAATTATCATGGACAGGCAGGCTCCTCACCACACAGAACTTACTCACAGATGGTAGCAAATAGAGATATTTTAGCAAACAAGTGCACTGAACTTGCAGAAATACTCTTTTATTTCCCCTCCTGTAGGGTAAGGAAAAAATGTCAGGCTTTTCTGCCCTCCCGCCATCAGGATAGATGATGGATCCTTGAGGTCCTGAATGCATGCCTGATGGTGGGCACCTGGAGTAGGGTGTGGGCAGAGGTAGATGGGATTCACCTGGGCTGAGACTGGGCTTTTAAGGGCGGCGTCACGGGGACGCCGGTAGCAGCCGAAAGAGAAGCTAAGCGAGAAGCAAGAGAAGCAGACGCCCAGAGAAGGCCGGAGAGCCCGCAGAGTGAAGACCTGTTGGGGGCTGGGAGGCCTGCCAGCCTTCCGGTACCCCAGCACCCCTGCCTGCCATATGCCTGGTGAACCCCAATAAAAGACCTGCAAAACCCTGAGGGCTCCAGAACTCCTCCTTACCCGGTCTGCATGGGATCAGAAAACCTGCTCGGTGTCCAGACCTGACCTTACATCCCCCCTCCCTGGGATCAAAGCTAGCGGGCTTGAATTTAAGGGCCTCTTCATGTGTACAAAAGGAATCATATTCACCTTTCTTACATTTTTTTATCTGATAGGTATTGTGGGGAATAATGAAAATTTACAAGGAAAACCATCAATTATAAAGCAATATACACATTTTGTTTTATTTGTATTTTTGAGAGAAAAGAGGCATTAAAATTTACTGTCATATTCTGATAAATGGTCACTCCCTCTTTAATTATTTGCTCCACTCTGTCTGTTGTAAGGATATTTGTCCTTTAACAAAAGCTCAAAATTTCAGGTTTGTTTACTTTGAATGCATGGGATGATGTTATTAATCGATGGGAGACTATTATAGTGATGACTCTTAGTTCAGTTTCAGATCACACTAATCTTGAAATTTAGAGAGTCTCAGCTCATAAGAGAAAAAATATTTTAATGTTGTAGGGTAAGGTAAAAAAGTATCAGGCTTTTCTGCCCTCCTGCCATCAGGATTGATAATGGATCCCTGTGGTCCTGAATGCATGCCTGATGGCGGGCACCTGAAGTAGGGTGTGGGCATATGTAGATGGGATTCACCTGGGCTTATAAGGGTGGCATCATGGAACAGAACAGAAAAGAGATCAGAACAGAAGAGAGAAAGAGAACAGACCACCAGGAGAAGGAGAGGACAAGGCCACGAGAGAACGCCAGAGAGCCCAGCAAGAGTGAAGACTTGCTGGGGGCCCAGGAGGCCTGCCAGCCTGCTGGCCCCACAGCATCCCTGCCTGCCTCCTGGCCCCCAGCATCCCTGCCTGCCATGTACCTGCTAAAATGTAAAATAAAGCCTGCAAAAGCCACCGAGGGCTCCAAGATTCCTCCTTACCCCATCTGCTCAGTCATAGAGATCCTGCACTGTGCCCTTCCTGGCACTACTTCCCCTACTTTTATTGTATGTGCAGAATGAACCTATGGAGGAAGACTGCCATATGTTTATACATACAGGTGGGAACAGAAACAAAATGAGATTCCATAATGTTTTCAAAAGAAATTAAACCCAAGCATTAATCTGAAAGATTCCACAATACTTTATGCTTGGTGTTTGTAGGGTAAAGAAAATGTCAGGCTTTTCTGCCCTTCCGCTATCAGGATAGATGATGGATCCTTGTCCTGAATGCATGCCTGATGGCGGGCACCTGGAATAGGGTGTGGGCCTAGGTAGATGGGATTCACCTGCGCTAAGACTGTGCTTTTTAAGGGCGGCGTCACGGGGACGCCAGGAGCAGTAGAAGCAGCAGTAGAAGCCGAAGCAGAAGCCGAAAGAGAAGCCGAGAAGCAGCAGAACGAACGCTAGAGAGCCCAGATAGAGTGAAGACTTGCCAGCCTCCCAGCCCCCAAGCCAGCACCCCTGCCTGCCATATGCCTGGTGAACCCCAAATAAAAAACCTGCAAAACTACTGAGGACTCAAACTCCTCCTTTACCCGGTCTGCATGGGATCAGAAAACCTGCACTGTGCCCAGTTCCTGCCCCTACAGTGTTTTAGGTGATTTAACAGAATATGAAAGCCTGGCCATCAGAGAGGTTGCAGTTTCCAAGGGGCAGACACACGTGGATGTCCTAACTGAAGATCAACACATGGCATGATTAGCAAAAGTCCATACCTGTAGTTAAGATTAAAAATAATGCTATGGGGATAAAAATATTGGGATGTGATTGTGGACTAGAAACTTTGGAAAGGTTTAGAGGAGTAAGAGGAGATAGGGTGCAAGTTCGTTCCTGAGTGACAAGAGGATGCAATTACATGGAGCTGAGGAGGGAAGGATACTTCTAGAAGAGGAGTGAGTGACCAATGGCACAGAGCAATGAATGAAGAAAATGTCATCAGAAATTGTATTGACCTTACTGGCCAAGGAGTTTGTGCTGGGGTTTACCTTAAAGCAGGTTTTGTAACTCAGTAATCTCCATTATCCATTATTTGACAGTTTGTTATTTTTTCAGCAAGCAAATGAAGAGATTGAGAATTCACAATCTGTAATGTTTAAAGCTTAGTTTCATTTTCTAATTACCATGTGAACTAACTTTGATCCCTGCTGAGAACCACCAAGTCCAGCAGTGAAAACCAGTGTATTCTTCAGACTAGTGAGTGGGTGTAGGGCAGGACTGGACATGGAGCAGGTTTTCTATGATCCAGCAGACCGGGTAAAGGAGGAGTCAGAGCCCTCAGTGGCTTTTTGCAGGCTTTTATTGGGGTTTACCAGGTACACAGCAGGCAGGGTACTGGGGGGCCAGGAGGCTGGCAGGTCTCCCAGCCCCCAGCAAGTCTTCACTCTATCTGTTCTCTCCATCTGTAGGGTAAGGAAAAAATGTCAGGCTTTTCTGCCCTCCCGCCATCAGGATAGATGATAGATCCCTGCAGTCCTGAATGCATGCCTGATGGCAGGCACCTGGAGTAGGGTGTGGGCAGAGGTAGATGGGATTCACCTGGGCTGAGACTGTGCTTTTAAGGGTGGCATCATGGGGACGCCAGCAGAAGCTGAGAGAAGCAAGAGAAGCAGAATCCTAGTGAAGGCAGGAGAGCCCATAGAGTGAAGACCAGCCTCCCAGTACTCCTGCCTGCCGTGTACCTGGTAATCCCAATAAAAACCTGAAAAACCACTGAGGACTCTGACTCCTCCTTTACCCGGTCTGCTGGATCAGAAAACCTGCACTGTGTCCAGTCCTGCCCCTTACACCGGCCTTCTCTCTCTCTCGGCTTCTGTTCTGCTACTCTCTTGGCTTCTTCTTTCGGCTTCTACTGGCATCCCCATGACATCGCCCTTAAAAGCCCAGTCTCAGCCCAGGTGAATCCCATCTACCTCTGCCCACACCCTACTCCAGGTGCCCGCCATCAGGCATGCATTCAGGACTGCAAGGATCCATCATCTATCCTGATGACGGGAGGGCAGAAAAGCCTGACATTTTTTCCTTACCCTACAGTGGGTCTCAAGTTGTGGCCCCTGATTCCATAGGTCTGGGGTGTAGTCAGGGCATTTCTAGCCTTAAACAATTCCTTGAGTGAGTCTGAAAGATCATGTAGTTTAAAAACCACTGCTATGGATCATGACTTAAAAGATGGAGTCAGATGAGAGACAGGAAGGATAGGAAACTCCTGCTCATTTGATTTAGAGGAAACTTTAAAGGATATCAAGAGAATCTTGGAAAATGATGGGCAAGCTAGTCATGTATTAGCCAGTTGTTAAGAAGTCCTCAATTAATTTAATTTTTTGTCCTTCAGGCCTTTAATCATGACAAAATACTGTTTAAGAACCTGTTCTCCAGATGTTGATTCTGTTCTCCTGTTCTTCAGATGTACATCATTCATAATTATGCGCACCTGAAACTTACATAATGTTATGTTACTTCAAAAACTAAAAGAAAAAAATAGCTGGTAGGGAGGAAGAACTCAATTAATTGGTATGCTTTGCCAGGGTCAACAAATGTATTTTGATGTGATTACATTGATGATGTGACCCTCCACTCGCATTAACCAAACACTGAGTTTGGAAAGAATGTTAATAAAAGCAAAATTTTCAGACTTGATTTCATTAGTAAGTCATATCTTTCTAAAATATGAATCTAAAAACAATGGAGCAGTTCACCACATTATTTCATGCTTCCAACAAATTCAAAATCTTCCTTGCTCCTAAGGTATACCTTTATCACCAAGCTAGTTCTCTTTGGTTAAGGATCCTTGGAGTGAAGCATCATATCTTGCACAGATAACATTTTAGTTTCACTTTAATTTCCTCGTTAGGAGATGGATGATTTAATGGAGCATCAGGAAAAGGCCCACAAAATATTTCTGCTATAAATTTAAATTGAATATCATGTCTATCCTCAAAGGTTCTGAGAGTCCATACATTGCCTATTAAGAAAAAAAGTATTCAGTGTTCCCTTGATTGAAGACCAACATCATGATTCAAAATGAGGTATAATAATTGTTGGTTCAATAGTTGTCATATTGTAAATTAAATTTAACTAAATTCAATTGAACAAGCATTTATTAAGCCTATTATTTTACAAAATATTGTATGAAGTATTTTACAAATAATAAGAGAAGATAAATGAAAAGAAAGATTTGAACAATAACTAATTTCTCACTGTCAGTATTTAACTTTGCTCAGAATTTATTTAATAACTTTAGAGTCAAGAAAATCTATCTTATCTCCCCTCTGGATACTCATTTCAGACTTAACTGGATAACTCAGTATAGATTCTTTCAATGTACCTTTTCCACCTCTATAACTAGTGTCCTACTTTGGGCATTTACCCCCTTCTACTTAGATTTTCACAGAACGCCTTTTCGCCCATCTTCATTTTTGTCCTTTAACAACTATCTTAAGAAATATTATAATGCTCAGTGCTGGTCAAGCCATTCTCCATCGCCTATTGAGTAAAACCAAGCTATTAGGTATAAAAAATAATGTCTGGGGCCTCCCCGGTGGCGCAGCAGTTGAGCGCTGGGCTGTGAAGCTGCCTGCAGCTTCTGTGGCGCTGGTTCGATCCCCGGCTGCCGGTCGAGGGTCCCACATGGCGCGCAGACCTCTCCTGCCGCCCGCTGCTCCCCTCGGCAGTGTGTTTCTCAGTCTGCCTGCTCTGCAATCCCCTCTGGCTCTGGTGAATTCTCTCACCCTCCCACACTTCTGTCTGTACCCAGTGCTTGTATAAATAAATAAATAAATAAATAAATCTTAAAAAAAAAAATAATGTCTGGACTCCAGTCTCCTAATTTTAACCTTACCTCCCACTATTATCCAGTTTCTCCTCATTGGCCTGTGCTCTAGCCGTAGGGACATCTTGCAAGTCCAGGATATGTAATTTTCTTTCTTTCTTTCTTTCTTTCTTTCTTTCTTTCTTTCTTTCTTTCTTTCTTTCTTTCTTTCTTTCTTTCTTTCTTTCTTTCTTTCTTTCTTTCTTTCTTTCTTTCTTTCTTTCTTTCTTTCTTTCTTTCTTTCTTTCTTTCTTTCTTTCTTTCTTTCTTTCCTTCTCTCTCTCTCTCTCTCTCTCTCTCTCTCTTTTCTCTTTTTCTTTCTTTCTTTCTTCCTTCCTTCCTTCCTTTTTCTCTCTTTCTTTTTCTTTCTGTCTTTCAGATTTTTTATTTATTTAAGAACTGGGTACAGGCCAGCTGTGTGTGGGGGGTGGGGTGGGAAGATTCACCAGAGACAGTGGGGAGCAGAACAGGCAGATCTACTGAAATACACTGCTGAGGGGAGCAGTGGGCGAGTCAGGAGAGGTCTGCTGCACCATGTGGGTCACCTCCCTGGATGGGGATGGAACTCATGCTGCAGTGGCTGTGGATAGCTTCATGGTGCTGATGCTTAACCCTTTGCACCACCAGGGAGGCCCCATCCTTGTCTTTCTGGTATGTGTATTTACTTATCCTGCTTCCTTCAAGTGTTTCCTTCAATCTACTATTTCTCAAGGTCTTAACACATGTATATTCCTAGGAAGTCCATTCTGATGCCCTAAGTTAGAATGATAGATTTTTTCCCTGTTTTTGTTGCTCCCAGACACCTTCACATATAAATTAGACCCTTTATGACACTCTGCATTTCTCACAGTTATTAAATGCACAAGTGTTTCCTGCATTTTTTAGACAAGTCCTTGGTTGGACTTTGGCAAGGAGGGTTTCTAAATGGTAAGATAAATTTTATGATCAGGGTCATGTGTGTGTTTTGGGGACAGAATCCTTGGATTTCATGATAATCTCCCAAAGATACAAAGGGAGAAAAGCATAAAATCCACAGCACTAAGTTATAAACAACTTGAAGACATGGACTATGTCTTGTTTATCTTTGTATTCCTCTCAGCTACTTGAATAATTTTTTTTTTTTTTTTTTTTTTTTGGGACCCTCGCCGGCGGCTGGGGAATGAACCAGTGCTGCAGAGGCTGTGGACAGCCTTGCAGCCAGCCCAGCGCTCAATCGCTGAGCCACTAGGGGATCTTTGTTCAACAATACTTGATTAATGGGATAGAGAGACTATTGTTTGCCAGATGTTATAGACATAATATCTAGAAGCTTTCCCTTTACCTTATGATATTGTAACACACTCAATGGGATGTGGTTTCTTACTGAGCGTGGTTTCCACAACACACTTGGCATTTCTGATATACTATGGCTTGAAGAACACGTTAGGATCCTAGGTGCAAGAGGTCACTTTTCAAGAAAAGGAGCATTCACAGGGATTGTCTTCTACTTTTTCTTTATAGTTGTCTCAGGGGCCCTGCATCTTAGGCCTACTTGACCAACATAAACAATAACTGACAACAAGCACATGGACACTGAAGAGTGGATATGCAGCAATTGACTGGCAAATGTCATTTTTCTGTACTCTTTCTGTACAGTTTAAATATATAATTAACTGTCTTTGTGCAATGAAAGAAAGTAAATAAACAGAAAATATATTTCATTTGCCCATTCAGAAAATAGCTATAGCCCAGTTTCCCAGTTCATGAAAAATTGTTTGGGAGATGGGTTAGCCTTTGCGAGGAAGGTATTTCTATATAGCTAATAAGCAGTAGTGATTATCTACAGGTATCTTGGGTTAAAGAATATGGAAGTGCATTTTTCATTAGAAATTAGTAGAAAGTACTGATGAGAAAAATCTAATATAAAAGTCAAGGTGCATAGTAGGAAATATCTTGACCACCTCTTTTTCTAGTTCTTTCAGAAATGACCATCACAGTGTAGACTTTGACCACCTCCATGAGGTAGCAGGAACCAGATAGCACTTGGCTTCAGGTTCTTGCTGTATACCTCTGAAGCTTGAGCATTAAGCACCTGAAACCCACCTAGCACTCACATATGTGCTACATAGAAGCATATGGGTGTTAACTCCGGTGGGCTACAAATGGGCATGTTCAGGACAGAACAGCCAGATTAGAACCTCCTTCTTTTTTTCCACTGCGTAGACAGTTCTGGGTTTACATCTCACAAGATTAATTAGAAGTTCCTTTGTTATCTATTGGTTTTCTTCCTTATTTCAGTTCTGCTCTGGGCTTACTCTCCAAATGAGCTGTTTTTACATAGGCCTTGTTGTGGAGTCTGCTTTCTGGGGAAGCACAAGTTAAAGCCTTGATGATTCTAATTAACTCCCTACCTATCACAGATACATTATTATAAAGTGCATATGGAACATTCTCCAGGATAGATCACATGTTGGGTCACAAAACAATTGTTAATGAGTTGACAAAGACTGGAATCATATCACATATCTTTTCTGTTCATGATATCAAACTAGAAACCAACCACAAAAAGAAAATGAAAATAAGCTCAACTCTCTGGAGACATGCTGTGAATGGCAAGTGGCTAAGGAGGAAATAAAGAGGGGAAATAAAAAAAATACCTGGAAACAAATTAAATAAAGATAAAAGTTAGCAGAATCTATGCGATGCAACAAAACAGCACTAAGAGGAAAGTATATAGTAACACAGGCCCACATCAAGAAACAAGATCTCAAATAAATAATCTAATCTTACAAACTAAACCCAAAGTCACTAAAAGGAAGGAAATAATACAACTTAAAATGGAAATAAACAAAATAGAAATAAAAAGTTCAAAAGATGTGCGAAATATTTTAAACATCACACAATGTTTTTTTCTTCTGAAAATGAAAATTTACTCAGGGGACTGATAGGTTAGATAACAGCTTCTAGAGCAATGTTTTGGGGTGTATATACTATTTGATATTCAAAAAAATAAGAAGCTTGAGAATAAATAGAAAACATTCAGATTCCAAACTTGACATTGTTTGAATATAAAATTTATACACTAGGGAATATTACCACACTTACCCTCCCCCATACCCTCATGGTCTAGCATAATACTTTGCAAAGAATAACTATCAGTCCATAATAGTTGAGTAAATGTGTAAGTGAGTGACTCATAATAAAAACAATAGGAAAATGTTAACAAAACCTCAACAAGGAGTAAATCAAGGTGGTCTTGCAAATGAGTTTCCTGTAGGTGTGGTTATGTGAGAGCAATTCTCCCATCATTGTCTCTCTGACAATGTTTTCTTTCAATGTTCACCAGATCCCCAAGATCTGGGAGCTAGGCTGTGCGAGAGCACCATCGGGGTATCCCTACATGGCTCTGCAGACTGGGTCTGGGCTGATCTGGAAGGCTGCCAGGAGCATAGCTTGGCAGACCACTAAGGGAAGTTCATTGAGTCTTACAGTTGCACCCGTTAGATGGGGTTGGCAAAGCTTGAAAGGCATTCTTGTGTACATCACTCTTTCCCAACTGACTGGGGCACTTAAGGATGATGTACTCTCCTAAATTGTGGGAATAAAAATGCTTAGTTGACACAGCTTCCTGGTATAATGCTGGAGCAAGAGACCAAAGGAAGCTGATGGATGTGACATCCAGATGATAGAAAGAAGATTGCAGGTGTTGGCTTAGTTCATAGGTTGCAGAGTAACAGTAGCTTGAGCAGACAAAGCTCCTGGCATTCTCTGAAAATGCATACATTGTGCAAAAATGAAAAATGATGTAAAAATATATAAAATTAAAAATTAAAAAAACAAATATACTAACAAGAAAACAAAACACTGAATCTTCACAATCTTAAAAATAAAAATAACTAAAGAAAAGAAACATCTTCAAATTCATATCACAAACATCAGGATTTTGAAATCAAAGTTTTGCTCTATCAGAAATTTGCTCTGATTAAAGGGGAAACAGTTTTGCCATAGGTCCAGCATGCCCAGAGAGGAGCAGTCTTTCCATTGTTAAATTCCTCGGGCATTTTTAATGGGTTTGTTTACATTGTAATGCCACCACCAACTTCCCCACAGGGAATTTTTGGGAACGGTGTATTCTAACACATGCACTTTTCTTTATTCTAAACAAGTGTCTAGAATGATTCAACATCAGGAATGAAAATCTGCACAAAAACATTTGGGACAATACAGACAAAGATAATTATGCTCTGAGGGTTTTGTCATCTGCCACTTACTTCTCTGTGAAAGTTCCTGTTCTTCCTTCTGACTCTGACTGGAGAAAGCTCTTCTCGTTCCTACACATCTCTGTGATCTATTTCTCTTTCCTGACTTTCGACTTTAAACTTTATTTCTCATCTAAGGTTATATGTTATAAACTGGAAAACAGAAAAGTGTATGTCATGGGCAGAATCCCAAGATGCCTCCCCTTTCTTTTCCCCTCTCTCCCGTCACCAGGATCCTGATCTTCTCCCAGTTATTCAATCAAATAGTAATCCAGATACTGCTGTGAAGGAATTTTGCACATGTAATTAAGATCCCAAATCAGTTGACTTTAAGACAAGGAGATCACTCCAGTGGGACTGACTTACACTTTTCTTTAAAAGCAGAGTTTTCCCTGCCTAGTCAAGGAGGAGGACATCAGAGAGACATACTCTGCCTGGAATGGAAGAAAAAGCAAACATCCCTGTTCTAGATGGCCTACGGGGCCATTGTGGCAAGAAATAAGGGTGGCCTGTGGGAACTCAGATCAGTCCCCAGCTGATTGTCAGCATGGAAGAAGGACCTCGATCCTCCAACCATAATGAAATGAATTTTTCCAACATACAGTTCATTTGAAGAGGATGCTGTGACCCAGACAGGCTGTTGCATTTCTGAACCAGAGAAATTGACATTATAAA
This sequence comes from Talpa occidentalis, assembly GCF_014898055.3. Lineage (NCBI taxonomy): Eukaryota > Metazoa > Chordata > Mammalia > Eulipotyphla > Talpidae > Talpa > Talpa occidentalis. Next base: position 30,186,303 of record NW_023601322.1, read on the forward strand.
TGTGTGTTGTTTTAAACTGTTAAGTGTGCGGAAATTTGTTATGCAACAATAGAAAACTGACACTGGCAGTCAAAAATCCACATATTGAAAAGTGAGGCAGAGAGGAGGAATATGCTGGTACGTTAGCTTGAAGAAGAAAGGAAAAACACTAATTTGAAGGGATGTATGCCCTCTTAAGTTCATTGCAGTACTTGCAGTAGTCAAGTTATGGAAACAACTGAAGTGATCAAGGACAGGTGAGTGGATTAGGAAGTTGTGGTGTATATAGTCAATGGAATACTACCCAGATATAGAAGAGAAAAGATGACATCTTGCCATTTGTGACAGCCTGGGTGGAGGGGATTATGCTAAGTGAATATGTCAAAAGGAGGAAGTTAAATACTGGATGATTTCACTCATGTGTGGAATCTAGAGAAACAAGACAAAGGAACAGAGGAAACTAGAACAAAGCAAAGCATAGAATTATGATTGCTGAATCGATGCTATCAGAGAGGGTGGTTAAGAGTTGGGAGCAAAGAAGAGAGAGGACTATTCTCATCATAATGGACTGTGATGGAGGATATGGATACCTGGGGATGTAGGGAGGGGTGTGGTAAAATAACCTCTGAAGAAATGTGAACCTACACCTGAGTCATAAAAGGTGTTGTAAAACAATGTCACCTCAATAAAATAATACAATACAAATAAAGGGAAAATACAGGGTATTTGTATTTATCACTAAAAAATATCTAAAGGATAATCCTGCAACAAAAGACTCATCACTTGGCTGGTAGCAGATCTGTCTCATTAGGCAAATTCATTCATTTATAGAAGAATATTTGTTCAGGATTTTCTGCATCTATAGCACTCACTTGAGCTAATTTCCTAGTGATGGAGAAACCTTCTCATAAACAGGTAAATGCATTTTTGTTTCACAAGAAATCCTGAAAGTTTAAACATATAAAAGACATAAGCACATGTTCTACCTTTAAATTATATCTGGATGAAGGATACACTTTAAAATGTTTCATTTATTTGAGAAAAGATAATTTTAAGAAACTCTAAATGCCCAGGTACAAATATATACCATTCCTCCTCTTTTCCTTTTAGACAAAATTTTAATTAAATCTTCATTGATATGAATTATAGCAAGAAAATCCCAAGAAGAAGAACTAAAAGTTGTGAGCAAAAAGATGTATGAAGAACTGAAAAATGTACAATGTCAGCTTTGAGTGTGGGGAGTATTTTCTGGCCTCATTTTTGTTCTCACTATTAAACAGAAGGGATTAGAGATTTCCGATTTATTTCTCACATTGCCTTTTGTTGTTTATGAACTGAGAGCTCCGTTTCATTGATTTCAAAGTCATTTCTGAAAGAAGATTTGCTGACATTACAGGGTATCTGGACCATTAACCATGTCAATGCTAACCGAGGAAATGATATTCTAGCTGAAACCAATTATTTGTTTAAAATAAAGACTGAGATCTTCCCATTTCACACTCTTACAAGTGCTATATAGATACTTATTTTGTGAAAAGTTACTAGGAAACCTGGAAACTAAAGAGAAGGCTATTGATTAGAAAAGAGCATTAGGAATATTATTTGTGTTCTGCATTCTATCTCATACCTTTCAGAAAATTAAATACCAATTGTTGTCCTGTAATTTTTAGAGGCATTCATTCTTTTATTCTAGGAGGGGATATGCTAGACAGAGGCACACGGGAGAGCATAATAGGGTACAAGGTGAATGGTAAGGGAAGAAGCTGATGAAGAAATAGATCCTATGGAGAAAAGTTGAAGAAATGGAGGATCTTTGCCTGAAAAAAAGAGATGGGTTTCTTACAAAAATTCTTATAAAACCGAGGTTGGTAAATTTTTTTTGTGAAGCATAAGGCACAATCGTGGATATTATGAGAAAACAAATTTTTACATTTTTACTGATGAAATTAAAAATATAACAATTTAGTATTTTTTTAATGCTGGTTTACTCAAGAGAAAAATAGAATTCTTTTTTGGGGGATAACTGCATGCTGAATTACAGTTACAAGCTAGTTTTTCCTGTTATCAAATTTGTCATGAGTATTCATGATACTTCGTTCATGGTCCACACAAAATAGGTGCTGAGCCACACTGAGCCCAATGGCCACAGTTTCATGGCCTCCTGTATGGAATTTTCTTTTTTTTTTTTTTGCAATTCAAAATTTTTATTTATTATTTTTAAATATTATTTTTTTAATTTTTTACATCATTGTTCATTTTTAAACAATATTTGCTTCCCCCTACCCCTTCAGGTATAGTCCCCATAGAGTTTCCTTCACCAATGCACCCATGCACCATCACCTCAGTCCCCTGTGCTCCTCCCTCCCGCCCTCTGATCCCTCTCCCTCCTCCTCCCCTGCAGGATGTCTCTGATTTATAATTGTCTGGTTTTGCTTTGTTGTGTTTTGTACTGTTATTATTTTTTTACGCTGATGTCTTATTTGGTTCCCCTATATTCCTGCTATAAGTCAAACCATCTGATATTTTTTTTTTTCCTTCTGGCTTATTTCACTGGACACAAAAACATTGATTCAAAAGAATACCTGTACCGCTATCTTTATTGTAGCACTATTCACAATAGGTAAAACCTGGAAACAACCCAAATGCCCAAAAATAGATGACTGGATCAAGAATATGTGGAATATATACACAAAGGAATATAAGTCAGCAATCAAAAAAGCAACGTGGATGGAACTAGAAGGCATTATGCTCAGTGAAATAAGCCAGATGGAATTTTTTTAAACATTTATTTTATTTATGCACACAAAAGCTGGGGTACAGGCCAGAGGTGCGGCGGGTGAGAGGATTCGCCAGAGACAGAGTGGGGAACAGAACAGGCAGATTGACTGAAGTACACTGCTGAGGGGAGCAGCGGGTGAGACAGGAGAGGTCTGCTGTGCTATGTGGGTTGCTCTCTGGCCAGCTGGGCATTGAACTCATGCTGTAGAGGCTGTGGACAGCTTCATAGGTTGTGTCTTAACCCCTTGTGCCACCAGGGAGGCCCCCTGTATGGAATTTTTTAGAACTCTGGGAAGCAGATATTATCAGCATCCATCAGGAATTGCATTAAGGGAAATAAACATGAATGTCTGTGATAGGAATCAATGCTGTATATGGAAAACCATAAACAGAGCAGGCGAAGGTTGTGAGGAAGGAAACATGGGGAATTAACTAACACTGCTGATCTCTAAATTTTGATAAAAAAGAAATATGCTAAATATCTATATACTTCGTGCTCTATCCAGATAATATTTTTCTAAGTGATGACTTTACAAATTTTTTTTTGTATATTTTTCGTTCATTAAGTGATTTTAAGCTTAATTTTGTTAATATACAAAAAAATTTTACTTGTACATAAGGTCTGGACCTAAAAATAAACAACCTTTTCTCAATTAAGGACCACAGATTTCTATGAAGTAAATACCATATAAGAGTTCCCAATAAAGCCATGCACTTACATATATAGATCCTGATTTTTTTTATTTATTATAGAGCAAATCTCCATTATAAGCTACCATAATTTATTTTTTTTATTTTTAAATTTTTTTTAAAGGATAAATACTTTTTTAAAAAATTAATTAATTTATTTATGCAAGCACTGGGTACAGTCAGAAGTGTGGGAGGGTGAGAGAATTCACCAGAGCCAGAGCGGGGAGCAGAACAGGCAGAAGGACCGAAGTACACTGCTGAGGGGAGCAGCGGGTGGCAGGAGAGGTCTGCGTGCCATGTGGGACCCTCGCTGGTGGCTGGGGAGCAGCTGGGGATCGAACCGGCGCTGCAGAGGCCGCGGGCAGCTTTGCAACCCAGCGCTCAACCGCTGCTCCACCGGGGAGGCCCTAAGCTACCATAATTTATTGTGGGCTAGGCTTTGTTACAGAAAAAAAAATGTTTTTCTAATACAGGGGTGTGTTTTCAATGTTGACTATTATGTCACATAAACACCAGTGCTTGTGAATCTTTCTGAAAGGTAGATTCCAACTTTGATTAGGATAAACTAGGCTTGGGCCCTGTGCATGTGGCCTTACCCTGGTTCTTGTATGCATGAATAAATAAATCTTTAAAAAAAAAAAAGATAAACTAGGCTTAACTGTGTTAGCATTTTGCACCTTGGAACACCACCAACTGTTATATTTATTGTCAGGAAGGAAAACTCAGCAAACACATATAGTAATTGCATTTAATGCTTCTGATCAAGATAGCCACACTTTTTTTAAAAACAATTTAAGCAGTGCACTCAAAATATGATTGTTTTTCTTGAGCTTAGTTTTACCTAGTTTGTGGAGAAGGTAGTATCTTTTCTCATTCTAAAATGTATGAATCTTGTAAGGTACTATTATAAGGCAACGTGATTCACTATGTAATGTCTATTCACTCTTTAAGACGCAGCCCAGATGTCATATCTCTCCTTTTGCAGGAAACCCCTCTCATTGGCCTGCACGCCCAGAACAGGATCCTGCCCCGACCACACCAGGCATATATTCCTATCACTACACTGCTGTTTAGGTCTCTTTAAAAGTCCATCTACCCAACTAAATGGACAACTTTAAGGAGGGGATCACATCTTATTCATCATCACCCTATCTCTGGTACCTTACACAGTGATGAACATGTGGGAGGGAATTATTTTAAGTTTACTAAATAAGAGGTAATGAGTGGTGCACTGAGGAGCAACTGGATAGGTATGAAGGCTCTATTTTCACCCATGAGTGGACCATCACTCTTTCCCAAGGTCAGTGTGACTATGGCATGATTCTGGATGTGGGGTGAGGATGAAGGCTGGAAAAACAAACAAATAACAATAACAACAACTACAACAAATCAGGAAGAGGAAAAGGAGATGCCCACAAATAGGAGAGGGCTTGATCACACAGCAGGAGGAATGGGTTATGGCCTGTAGGTTGCTGCACCCAGAAAGGGCCCTTTATAATGATGGGTACAGGAGTGCCAATTTCACTATGAGTCTTATCTTGCCCTCTTCCTTCCTTCCTCTCTTCCTTCCTACCTCCCTTCTTTTCTTTTTCTTTCTTCTCATTTATTTTTGTTTTGTTCATCTTTCTAAAATGTCCTATCTCTGTTGAAAGGAACTTAAAGAAGGCTCTGCCTGGCAAAGTTCTAAGGGAAGAGAATTTCCATTCCTCAAGGGCTCCTGGGGCAAATCACAGTTCACAACAACATCTGCCACAGTAGACATATGCCCAGGTATGAGCAATCGGAAACCCCCATCCTAAGTTCCACAACCCCAGCAATCACTGACACCCATTAGGAGAGCCCAGAAAAAGCCACTGCTGATATCAACCACCTGGCAGACATGTACCCAGGTAGGAACTGCAGGAACACTCCAGCTACCAGCTCTGGTAGCCCCCAATGCCCTGGGAGGAGCAACTGGATGTCCCAGCTACCTTCAGGCCAACTAATGTTTTTTCTCCCTTCTCATCCTGCCCAAAATTGTAGTTCTGTTTCTAGCTTGTGGGGCTGAAGAACAAGCTATAGATGACAACTTGAGGAACGGCTGCACAGTGCCCATCTCCATAGTCATGATGAGCTTAATCATGGAAGCCTGGGGCTGAGGACAATCTTTCCCTGGTTTCACCTGAGACTCTGGGATACAGAAGTGAACATGACTGGTTTCTATGTTCACCCCATGACTAACCTCTATGTCAAGTATTCAACAACCATGTTCACATGTTCAGGAGAATGTTATGGTTTTCCTTTTTTTACTCATCCAGTATTAATTAGAAATTGAGAGCAGTTATTAATTTTTGTAATAGTCAGTTTTCAAAAAAGAAAATAATAAATTCATATACATGAACTATGAAGCAATATTTTTTCCAGGAGAAAATGGATGTAGCGGTATGATGAAAACATTAGGGACTATAAATCTGCTCACTATAATTAGTGAACTAGCTTGCTACTTATATTTTAAAGTTTGGGAAGAAATTAAATCAGGTTCCTTTGTTTTGTTAAGTATTGTTGTCTCTTGCTATTTTCTAATGTAGGTAAATGCAGCCAATACACTAGCACAAAAAATAATTTTGTAGTTTCAGAAAGAAACTTCAATGTTTTCTAGGAGCTTGTAAACACTTTTCTATGCTTGAAATGCAAATATAAATAGGATTTAATGTTTGATATTTTATAAAGTTCTTGTAAAATATTTTGCTGCATTGTATTTATAGAATCAAGATTAGTGGAAAGAAGCAAAACCTCTATCTAGAGTTAAATCATTCCAATGGCAGGATCATATACACATTCAGAAGCTCATCCATTTCAATACTTTAGCAGTTGAGAAAAATTAAGCCCTCAGAATTGCATGGGAATAGTCTCTCTACCATTTATGTATCATAATACTCTTTACTGTTGTATAAACATATTTTTATCAGCATTTACTGGAAAACCTAGCTTTAATAAATTAGCGAAGTAACAAAGGTAAACTAGGGGATTCAAGAGGGTAATTAATGCAAACAACTGGCATACTTACAGTTACATTTCTTTTGAACAAACCTAAGCTTGCATGCTGTTCTGTAGGTGGAGAGTCGGATGCGATCCAAATCTTGAGCCCCTGGGGGGGACAAAGTAGACATATGGTATGCCATGTGTGTGTAAGGAATTTATAATGTTTATAAATAAAACAGCTATAGAAATAAGCCATGCACTTAATTTGATTTTTATTTCTATTGGAATATAACTATAACTTTTAAATTTCAAAAGGTTTGTCCCACATTCTTCAGGTTTTAGGGGAAGAGAGAACATCTATCCAACATGGGAAATCAGGTTATCAACCACATTCACAGCCAAGGAGCACAACCTCAGCCTTGTGGTGTCTGCCACTCCTGAGAACAATCTGCTCAGGCTGTGACTGAAACAGCTAAATCTGACACTAATATCATCAAATAATCATTTAAAACACACTGTCACTAGTCTTTAGGACATGACTATGAGGTGAGCACATGCTGAATGTTGGCCATCTTTTCTGCACAACCTTAGGCTAACTGCTTTTAGTGGTCTCGATTTTCTCATCTTGAAGATGAGGATGATGACACTGCTACTAATTTCATATGATTGTTGTAAGGATAAATGAATGAGTATTCCTGAAGCACTGAGAACACTGCCTGATACACTAAGTGCTATGCTGGCATTCACTGTTACTGCTAGCATCTAGCTCGCCATTCTTCCTGCTGACCTCAGAGAGGAGGCAGCTTTCTACATACTCCTGCTACTCTTATTTATGCTGTGGCTTCCAGTTCCTCCCTAACATAGAGGAGCGGTTCTCCATATTCTTGGGATGCTTTCTTTTCCACTCACCCCAACATAGGATGGGCGGAGGGGGGGGTGGGGGCGGGGGGGAATCTAGCAGTCCGGACAGCATGGCTCCTCATGTCCACAGCACCAGGTCTGGATATTCTGCTCAGAATCCAAGCCTTACTGGAGGCTTTTCCTTTCCTACATACCCAACAGTATTTCTCCCTGCTCTCTACATCAGAACCTTTGAGACTCAGACCAGTCTCACAATCCTTTGTAGATGGGCTGCTTGCTACAGCACACCTGAGTTCTTGGTGACCCTTTCACCCTCCTTTGAATAGGCTCACTTCCAGACTGGGTCTAGAACATAGGAGACTTTCAACAAATGTCTGCTCTCTGCTTCTAAATATTTCACTTTTTTCAATCCCACGTTTATGTTCACAACAGATATAAAGGCATGTAAGTATATTTTGATGTGTTAAACTTTTTCTGTACCAGTCTGTGCGACATAAGTACTTCAGAACATAATAATTCGGGTAACAAGTAAATGAAGTGGCCAGAACTTAATCACAGGAGGTGGCCATTTAAGTGCTTTCTTAATGAAACTTGGGATGAGTTAGCAAGTATTCCTCACTAAAACACTTAGGCATTTCCTCTACTCAAATTATCTCATTTTTCATTTTTTAAATTTTATTTATTTATTTTATTGAGGTAACATTGGTTTACGTAGTTGTTTGTGTCTTTGAAATACAGCATCTCCCCTTTCAGGTGTCATTACCACACTGCACCGGCCACCAAAGACTCAGTCTATCCACCACAGTCTAATGTGCTCTCCTACCTTGTTCTCCACTCTTTCTCTTCCCCTCCCCTTCTGGTAGCTTTAGATCTATAGTAAGCTCTAGAGTTTGCTGTTAGTTTGGCTTTATCTAACCCTTTGTATTGTATTGTCTATATGCCATCCAAAGTGACACCATCCAGTGTTTAGGTGCTTGTTTGTTGCCTTCTGACTTATTTCTGCTTAGCATAATCCCTTCCAGGGCCAAGCGAGACCTTTAGATTTTTTAAAAAAGAATATTATCAATACTCCTAGTACTCTGTTTTTATGAGGCAGATTGTTAAACATTCATCCTTATGAGAGTTTATTAATTGACAAACAAGCTCATTGGTATTCAGCACTTAAAGAATTAAAAGGGTAGGGGTTTACACTCATCTAACCCAGAATATTCCTGAAAAATGCTCTCAAGAAGAGGACATCTAGCCAATGGCCATGTGGGATTACTACCAAAGACAGGGAAGATCACAACAGTGAAAATAAGTGGACCGTAATCAGTAAAACTTAACCTGTCATTTCCTAGTTGTGTGAACCTTAACACAATTTTTTATTTGAGGTTAATTTCCTCATGTTTAAAAAGGGGACAACAACATCAACATTAGTGCCTAGTAATTTCTATGGCAGGTACACAGTGTGTGAGGCATATCTGATGGACCCCCTTAAAGGCTTCCCGTGCTTTTCTGAGCAACAATAAATGACATTAGCAGCCACAGAACAGCATGATAATTTTTTTTTATTTGAGCTTTAATTTGCCTCCTTGAAACTTCAATCCATTCGATCTCTTTTTCCTTCTGGAGCCATACAAACTTTTCTTCCTGCCACTTGATAATTTATTTCTCAAACATTGGGAAGCAGCTCTCAGTATTTTTATTAGCATCTCTATATTATTACTACTTGATGATGATATGTAAAAGTCCCCATCAGCACAGAGTTTAAAATTCAGCTAGGGAGGTAGCATCCTTTGACATTTTCAGGTTGGAAACTTCAACTCCACAGTCATTTCTAGCACAGAGTCTACCAGACGGTGTTCCATACATGGAAAGTTGCTTTCATGATTCTCATTATTTGTTAGAGATGGCTTTTTGACCCCTAATCATCATGCTGTTCTATGGCTGGCTAACGTCTTCTTACAAAGTGATAGAGTGGTGAGTTAAATGCCACAGCTATTGCTGCACCTGTACAGAATATATAGAAACAATTATTACTACCTTATAAGGATACTTACTGATGTGTTTTAAAATGTTTAAGTAGTTCATCCTTCAGAATTTTATTAAACCTATGGTTCATTAAAAAGTTAGTTTTAAAAAATCATGTGTACTATATTTTAAGTCACTTTTTTTCTAGTTTCTATTTAAATGCTTATTTGGGGGGCTGTAGGTAGCACTTCATATTTACCTGGTTGGTTTCTTTTAATTTTTAACTCATGCTTTTAAGCTTTTTGATACCTTTAAAAAAATTTGAGGTTGGCACTGGCATCTCAAAAGGCTTTCCCTGTTCATGTCCTGTGTAATTCTGAGAGGCTCAAGTGGGAAATGAACTCTAGGATATCTCAACCCAGAGACAGACTATCAGAAATGCCTGGATGTTAAGTCTGCCTTTCCCCTTGGATGAGGAAGTATTTTTATTGATGCTGAGTCTGGCTCAACAATCAGAAGTCTCAGATTTCTTGTATGACCTTTTTTTTAAAAATTTTTAAAAAAGATGTATTTATATATTAATATAAGCACTGGGTACAGTCAGAAGCACGGGAGGGTGAGAGGATTCACAGAGACAGAGCGGGGAACAGAACGGGCAGACTGACGAAGTATACTGCTGAGGGGAGCAGCGGGCGGCAGGAGAGGTCTGCGCGCCATGTGGGACCCTTGCTGGGGACCGGGGATAGAACCAGCACTGCAGAGGCTGTGGGCAGCTTCGCAGCCCAGAGCTCAACTGCTGCACCACCAGGGGAGGCACGGTATGACCTTTTTAAAGGAAGACAAAGGTGCACCTATCCAGTACACAGTAAAGAGGGCCACAAAGATGAAACTAAGGGACAAGAGCACACAGGCAGCTCCCCCTTGTCCTATCACAATGTAGACTTAATTGACCCTCTGTTTTGTTTAAAGATGAAGAAGGGGTCTGGGAAGTTGTATCAGTGCTCATTATTTGTGTAAGTTCTTCCCAGCTGATGATGTAAGCCCTGAGTAATAAAAATGATTTGGTGGGTAATAAAATTTAGTCTTTCAGATATAGCAGCAAACTACCCCACAAAGACAATGTAAATGGCAGTTGCAGGATCCATAACCCATAAGGGCTTTTGAGTCCAAAAAAACTGAGCTGAACCGTGCTGCAAAGACTCTTGTTTGGTTTATCATCTTGTTTAAAATAAGTTTACTTGTCTCTGCCCAAATAAGCCATGAACTTAATTTAAGTTTTATATGTTTGATCTCTTCATGAAAGTCTATAAATTTACAGCCTACTTTGGGAGCAGTTGCATGTCTTCTGTGTCCAAGTCATTGTATAAAATCAAGGGCCTGAAGATGGCTACGAACAGTCTTCCAGTCTACTATTAGAGGTTGTCCTCTAAGTTGATTGATGCGTTACTTATCTCTCCAGACATAGTCATAACACTACCCATAAATCAACCTGATTGTATGGTGATCCAGCCTGTATTTTTCCAACACATGTACAATCTAGGAGACGTTGTCAGTATCTTGTTGAAATTAAAGATCATTTTTATCCTGTGATATTTTCCTGAGCTAACAGTCTCATAACCTTATTAAAAAGAGAAATTAGCTGATTTAATTCCTTCATAAAAAGGTGGAATTGAATAAATGAATAAGAAAATGAATTCATTAGAGCAGTACTTGTTATTAACATGTTGAAATGTTTAAGGTTGTTTTTTTTGTTTATGTTCTGAAAAAAATACATTTTTATCATGAAATCTACATCAAATTCATACACTGGACTCTCAAGAATTCATATTTTTTCCTTTTTGATAATGAGTATAGCATTTCCCCATCTATTTTTGGGAATGTCTTTATTTTCTCAAAATATCTCAAAACCTTAAATATCAATTATTATTTTATAACTGGGATATAGTTCTTTAAAATGTAAGATAATATATTTTAAATAATGCCATCTAAATAATAGATTCATTCAGCTATCTGATCAACTAAGCAATCAACCAACCCTACCTAATTTCTGACCTTAGCTTCATTACTCTCTGAATATTTTCATACAATTCATATGTACTTTGCTTTTTTTTTAATAACTTACTATGAAATCTTTATATAACCATTTAGATTCTTAAATATATTATTCATTTAAAAATCATTCAATATTTACAGAATAAAGTTGGAGCCTATGACCCTGTGTCTGAACTGTTTCCTATGTGTGATGATTGACTAGATGCCAGTGTGTGTGTTTATGAAAGAAGAGACAGAGACAGAAAGGAGAGAGAGAGAGAGAGAAGAGTAAAGGAGTTTGGGGGTCACAGATGATGCTCAGATTTCTACCATAGACAACTCAATGTTCAATGGAATGGGATGTCCCTCATGAGCTAAGGAACAAATAGGGAGGAACATATTTGTAGGTGAGTAAAGATGAAGAGTCCAATTTTGGGCTTATAGAGTTTTGTGGGATATACAAATGGAGATATCCAGTGGCAGTTAGATATACTGTTATGAAATTCTTGACTGAAGCTATGCTACATCTCAGGAATTATCAACAACATATAAAATGTGGCAATGTATCTGTGCTAGTTCAAGACCAGTAGTATTTTCTTAAGAGGAGACTGTGCACAGGTAGGGTTATTCCACATTCTAGGTGACAAAATGAGGGGCACAATTGGGACTAGGGAATTCCTTCCCAATCCTGAACAGGGCCCAGCTCTTTGCAACTGTTCAAGGACTATGAGTCTTTGTACATATAGAAGGCAGTAGCCTTGACAGGTTTTTTTTTTTTTTTTTGATAGGTTCTATTAATGAACTTAATGCTGAATCACTTCAAGCTGCTTTATCAGTAGAAACCTAACAGTGAGGAGGCAAGACTGGAAGGGACACTGAGATTTTATGCTGATTAGTCTAAATATGGGAGATACTTGGGGGGATTCCTTGAACACTGGAGACCCATGCAATAAAAGTGGAGCTTTGAGAGAAAGACAAACTGTAAATGGAGAGAATTTTTCAGGAATAAAATTTTAGTAAAATCTGACTTCAGAGGATCTGGAGAGGGGAAGAGAGAGAGAGAGAGAGAGAGAGAGAGAGAAGAAGAAGAAGAAGAAGAAGAAGAAGAAGAAGAAGAAGAAGAAGAAGAAGAAGAAGAAGAAGAAGAAGAAGAGGAAGAGGAAGAGGAAGAGGAAGAGGAAGAGGAAGAGGAAGAGGAAGAGGAGGAAGAGAAAGAAGGGAGAAGGGAGAAGGAGAAGAGAAAAAGGAGAGGAGAGGAGAGGAGAGAAGAGAGGAGAGGAGGAAACCAGACAAGGTGTTGATATAATAGAGAATGTCCAGAAAGGTGATCCAGGGTGTTAACACCTTAAAGAGACTGAAAAAGAAGCAAGTGTGAATAGTCACATTTAACTAGTCTTTATGGTAGTAGGATCATTCATGAGTTTTTCTGAAATTGAGCTTTCCTAAAATTCATAGTGTGTTTTGCAAAACCATGCTCTTAATTTCATTCCAGTGATGCAAATGCTGACTGAAGTCAACATTCTGAAGGGCTGTCTGCCTTCAAATGGTTCAGCAGCATTGGCTGAGAACCTATATTTGCCTCCCTTTGATTTCAGGTTCCTCCTCTGCTTAGAGGCTCATAGTATCATTCTCTTTTCTCCCCAAGGCCTTCCTTAGCTTATTAGGCAATCTCCCCTGTTTTGAAAGTGCTTTCAATAACTTTTCTCTTATAAAAACCTACCTATTCTGGGCCTTGTAGGCTTTTAAGCCAACATTGATTCAGCATCTAAGGTGAATGGATTTGAAGGTGAAGGTTCAGGATCTATCCTTAGGGAGGAGTTCATGACAATGAGAGACATGGACATGCTCATAGTAAATGTTCTATAAGGCTCTGGATATAGAAATGTGCTCTGGATATAGAAAAACAGAGACGAGGGAGAGGTTAATACTAAGAACAAACAATTTATTCTGTGAAAAGTCAGTCTGATAAACTTATTTGAGCTGATAACTTATTTGATGGCTGAAAAGGCCAAGGAGAGAATGACATTTACATTTAGCTAGTCTTTTATGGCTTTAATCTACGATATTATATAAACTGGTATTTAAGGCATTATATTGATGAAAATTTTTTGGTTAAAAGGGACTTTTTCATTAAAGTAGGTGGTCATCCTACCTGTCTACCTACCTATGGCTAATCTTTTTTGCTAATTTTGTGTCCGTGTTAGTGTTCTACTTTTAGTTTCTTTTCTTCTTTTTTTTCCTGTTTGTTTCTGCTTCGGGTGCTTATGGTAATGAGCTCAGAATAGGTGTTTAACTTGTTGCAATCACCTGAATTCACCAAAACTTCCTATCAATTGTTCTTCTTATCAATTGTTTTGTTATATTCTCTGTTCTTTTGCCTTAGTAAATCTAAGATAGCCCCAATGTACCCCTCAGTTTGATTAAACCTTAGGTTCCTTGCTCACTTTAGGTCTCAGATTTCCCTTTTCTTAAAGCATTTATGTTAGAAAACTTTCTATCGTATAGTACTTTTTTGGTTTCTTTAGATGTACATTTCCCTTCTTGCCAGGGATCTTTTTCAAGAGTCTTGGAACTGTTCCTTTGAATTCTTGAAGAAGATCTCCCAGTCTCTGTGAGAGGGCAGGGACCTAATTTCCCAACTGTTGGCTAACACGGGCAGACCAATTTCCTCACTAACACCTTCCAGCTCTTCTGCACTAGCCCACCATAGTATTAAAATCTATCTTGCTTTTTATTTGGGAGTTTAGTTCAATCTTTCTCTTTTGTAGTAGTCTTTCAAAAAATTATTATTTATTTATGCATGCAAGCACTGGGATGTAGGCCAGAGGTATGTTTGGGGGAGGGGGCAGGGAGTGAGAGGATTCATCAGAGACAGTGGGGAGTAGAACAGGTGGGACCAGCAGATGAGACAGGAGAGGTCTCTTGTGCCATGTGGATTAGCTCCCTGGCAGGGGATCGAACTCATGTCACAGTGGCTGGCAATAGCTTGATAGCACTGAGACTTAACTCTTGTACCACCAGGAGTAGGCCCCTCTTTAGTAGTAGCCTTAATTAAAGTCTTCCTTGTCTTCCTGACTCTTTCACACACATTTTTTGACAAGTACTATGTCCAAAACAAATCATCTTTTTGGTACCTTCTTTTGTTGCTTCTTGAAAAAAAATTTCTAGGTAATATTTAGCTGATCAGATTTACAAGTTCTTGCTTCTTTTTTAGCCTCTCTCTAGATAGCCCAGATTTCTAGGAGATGCTACTTCCAAGATTTGAAGTCAGTCTTTCCTTATAATGTTTCATTGCCTTTTTTTTTGGCATTCAGCTGATGAATCTGAGGTTACCCTATCCTTTTCAACTATCAACACATTCTCAGTGAGATTACCTTTCCGTTTTGTGCCACAGTCTACCTATCAAAATCAGTTCTTCCCTTTAAAACTAGACAATTGTTTCATCCTGCAGAATACCACTTACTGTGGACACCACCTACCTAGTGTTGGTCTAAACATGATGCTTATTTATGGATTGTTAAGGCCAGATGTGTTTACCTGCTTTGGTCAACATCCAAGTCTCTTATTTAGCATACTCAAGCAAGAAAGGTATATATTTATTACGAGAACCCATAAAATGATTTAATAAAGCACATGCTATTCTGAGAAGTTCCTCTGAAAGGACAAAGTTACATTTGGGAAATGAATGTTCAGTTTTCCTAAGTTTCTCTCATTTGAAAAATTTAAAGATATGTTTCTTTGGCTAAAAATGATGTTGCTACTTCTTGAAACTGGACAACTTTAATGCATTTAATTTCATGCCTTTGTGTGATGGGGAACTGTACCAAGTGCAGAAAGGGGCTGAGATAATATACTTATAGATAAATAGCTATTTACAAAAACATTAACTAAGCAAACTTTCATAACTCTTACAGTGTGTTTTGGTGGGTACAGTCTTTAATAGAACAATGATAAAATCAGAGATTTACTTCAAGATTCTTTTTTTAAATGTTAAATACCAGTATTCCTTTTCTTTGACAAAACTCTGGCCCATGATATATATGGTCTTTTCCTTCTAAGGGTCTATGATATTGGAGGATACCGGAGTGGCTTTAGATCCTACTTAGAAGAGCAGGCAGTAATAGGTTAACTGCTCTGTGAGATTTGCATCAAGGGTCACAATTCCAGGTGATCAGCCATGCCAGAAGTGGAAGTAAAGTGTCAAACATGGCCTAGGAAATTGGAAGTTGTGGGTAAAACCCACCAGATGCTTTAGACATGCCCCTAAAAGTAGAAAAAGCAAGGAGCATGATTGAGATTCTTCACATCAATTTTAATTTTCTTTCCTCTTTGTTAGTTCTAATACTGTCTTTGTGCCTTCAGATTACTGTGAGATGATAAAGGAAAATATGAATCTTATTATCTGGGATTTTTCTTTATCTTATTCTTGTCAATCAGTTCCAATCTTCAGTAGAAACCTAATTTTATCTACTGCCTTCTAGGGGAAAAAAAGGCTTACTGCTCATTTCTGTTCATCCTTATTTCTTATGCAAGGAAGGTGAGATAAAAAGACAATAAGAAAAAATGTACTTTTCCCTAATAACGTTTAATTTGATACGTGTGTTTCTCTACTAGTGTCAAGTTCTTCTTCCTTATGAATAAAAAAATGGTCTATATGGGAGACAATACTGACCAATTACTTATAAGTCAACCATGTATTTACATAAACCAATAACCTTTACTTAATGAAGTCAGTAAACACTGTCTTGGTTTGGTTTTCCTTGGACAGCATGTCACCTCCAAGCTCTTTTCAACTCTCATTTTTTATTTTTTAAAACTTTTTTAGAAACTGGTTTGTAGGATTTCTGCATGAAGTCCAAAAGACAGCTTATGGCTTGATCTAGTAACATATTTGATTCCTCTTTCCCAAGTGACCATAGGATATTATTTTGCCAGTAAGATATTCAATGTTTCATTTCACAAATTTTATCCATTACCTCCAGTGTTCCAGACACTGTAATAATGCAAGGAAATGAACATATAAAAATGCAGTCTTACAACAAATTATAATAATTCCTGGAAGAATTTAACTCTTAACTAATAGGAGACCAAATGCCTAAAAGTACTTTATGAAAGTAATTTGATTTTTAAGGGAAAGTACATATGCCATAGGATTATGTGGTTATTTCCAACTTTTCTATGAGTATTCACTGGAAGCTGTTCCTTAAAAATTCCATACTTACTCATCTCTGCAAACAGCTGTCTTCTTTCTGCCATGGTATTTCCTCTTTTCCCACTATCTTCAATCATTCTATGAGACAAAATGGATACAATCTGTATTATCTTCTCACCAATGGGGCAAAAGTCCATTTCTATGTAAACACACTTGCTGAAGTTATACCACATACAGAAAAGCCATTTAAAATAGAATTTTTAAGTAGAGTTTTATATGCACTAGCTTAAATTGCTGTACATACATTTCCATGTAAAGATGTAGTTGATGGAGGGGGCACAGAATTCTTATTTTCTAATATAAAAATAACTACAATAACAGATGACCTTGTGTTATAACAGAATACAACCATCTTCCATTTATTAGTGATTCATTTCACATATAGTTTTTCTTTCAACTTTGGGAATACCTGTAGAGACTACAGAGCATATATTATGGGGCCCATTCAATAAATGATGAGGTAGAAAGTCTCATAGACTGAACTAGTGCATGGCATAGACACCTGAACTCCAGGAAGCTTTCCATCACAATCTGCTGCATGTTGCCCCCTGTACATCTGAATCCTCAATTTAGAAGCAGGTCATTTTCTAAATGCTCATTTCTAATTTGAGTGTTTGGAAACTACAACAGCTTTTCTAGACATAATAATTTTATGCAAGGTGGTTAGGGTCACATCTTTCTGCTTAACCATACTATTATCTGAAGTGAAACTATTAAAAAAAATACTATGAAAATGCCCTCAGTTAACAGTGTATAAAAATAGATGTAAGAAATTAACATTGACCTAGGGACAGAGAAAATAATGAGAAAGTAAATGGAAATGTTTAGTCAGATAGAAGGCTGTGGGCTAAATATTGGGTTTATAGGCTGATGGATTTAATTTTATTATATCTAGTTAAACTTTGAAAAACTAAAGCTTCTCTAGCAAACATACACACATATGCACACACATCTATATAGTGCTTTCATTCTCAGGCAAGGTACACTTAAGACAAAGCTATCTTTTTGACTATCTTTCAATGGACCTTACTCTTTCTCAAATATGAGTCTTTGTCCATGCTGTTCATTTATTTTATTCGTCTGGATTGCCCTCTCCTAGGCATAGCTAACTTGCAGTTATCTTCTAGTACCAGTTTAGGTTTATCTTCCTCTGAATGCTTCCCTAACTGTGAGGAAAGGCTAGGTTATCTTTCCTCTGAACCTCTGTATATCACTATGCTTTTTTCTCAATGTTGACCATTCACAACAAATCTTTGCTGAGTGTTTTCTATACTACAAACACCATACTAAGCTCAGGTTATACAACAGTGATCAAATCACTGATCCTGCTCCTAAGGGGCTTACACTTTAGTGGGGGGGGGGAGACACAAAAGCTTAATACAAGTGATTATAGCCACAGAATTGCAAGGATGGATAAATGTGAGAAAGGTTGTTTGCCTGGGGGTACATTTGTAGAAGACTGCTCAACAGGTAATTGGACTGTGTACAAAATGACTTGCCGGAGCATAAAAGGAAAATAATGGTGTTGAAAACCAATGTAATGTAGGTCAAACTGATCAAATGGCCTCACTTAAAGATTATTGGCCTATTGCCAGGAAGAGAAAGATGGAAATAGCCTTGTTTTACAGAGTTAAGGAAGAGTGTTTTTCCACTCACAATGGACAATAACATATCAGGGTCAGGTCTAAATAAAAACTGGTAAGGAATAGAGTTATTAATGAAGTTTACTTTTTGATAGTAATTCACTGTGGAACACAGTCAAATACCTTGTTTTAATAAGATTTTGAATATGTAATATATTTGATATATAAAGATATAGAGAAAAACACCCCCTTACTCATTCATATAACCCCATCTTCTTTACTCTAGAGGAAGTGGATAGATAATAATTTGACATTCACAAAGTAGTCTGGACATAACTTTCGATTTTTATTTCAAGAGCGCAGAAGCACAGTTGAAGCAATAGAGAGAAAGGGGGTAAAACTAGGGATATATTCCTGTATCTCTCTATATGTGGAAACAGATAAAAAGAACCATTAAAAATAAATCACAAAGGACGCCAAGCTGGAAAGCTCTGATTGAAAATGTCAGGAAGGCAAAGACTGGCTTCTGAACTTGCAGTGTTCACTGTCTATACTACTCACTTGTGACATCTTTTTCTGGTTAATTTTTTGTGTGTCTGTCTGTAAGCTTTTAGAGGGCCAAAACCTCAAAAATTTAAATTCTTCATAGTGCCTAGCAAAATCCAATCAATAAATGTTATGTTCAGTTAGTATTTATTGAGCAAATGAATGAAGCAGAAAAAAAAAAAGAGAGAAGAAAAGTAAGTCCCAGGTTTTCTTCCCATGAAATGGACTTTCAATTATATTTTCCAAAACTGACTCAAAGAAGAATGGAATTCACATTGCACTAGTTTCACAGATTAATTATTTGAACAGAGAAACTAATTTATAACCAGAACCATGCATTTTAAAGCAAAATCTTTTGAAATAGAAGTTGAAATAAAGGCACAATACAATGATGTTACATTTTGATCTATTGATCATCATTCTTGATTAATTAACTCATAAAGAAACATCATTAGCTACACAATAAGCATTAATTCTCACTTCTAAGTGAAATGTGTACTTTTTGAGGAAAAGAAAAAAAACTCAATAGTGTGAAATAATAGAAAGTATGGAATATAATTAGAAGTACAAAAGAAAAATAACACACTTCTGATTTCATCCCCAGAGTTTCCTGGGAAGGAGTACTCTTAAATAAAAATTGAGGCTACTTATTTATTATCCACTGATTATAGCCATAATAGCAAAAAAAAAAAAAAAAGGAGGACATATTAGTTTACTGTTTCCACTGATTCAATAGAGAGACTCATGAACAAAGAAAGATCATAAATCAAATAGGCAAGAGAAAGCACTGTGAGTGCCTCAGTTTCCAATTTAAATCATCATCAGGACTTGACATACTAAAGCTTGACTACATTCTCTTTGCTTAAAAAGAAAGAAGAGTAAAACTTTCATAGGAGAGGAAGAAGGGCTTTTATAGAGCAATCTTACTTTTGATATGGCCAAGAAGACATGTTTTCCATGCGTTTCAGTGTATTGACAGTTGCCCAAAATTGTATGGACAAGGGGGAAATAACCCACCTACCATTATACTCATGTCACAAGGTGAATGACTCACCAACAGGTCTAATTTGGTGAGTTTCTGTTGCCCCTATATGTGGATAAGATGCTTACAATCTTAGCTTTTACTAGAAGATTACATAAATATCTAAAGAGAAAAAATAACTAGCATCCATCAATAAGTGATGAAGCCTCTCATGTGTTCATCTGTTTCCTTGACTAGAGATCAGAAGCACATATTATACAGGGTGTTTTTTGTACTCACTTATGAGAATCAATCCATTCATTCATTTACTTAAGAAATATTTATAAAGGAGTTACAATTTGTCAGACACTCTGCTAGTTTCTCAAAATCCTAAGTTTACTAAGACACAATCTCTGCCTGAGAACCTTACAGTCTAGAAGGGGAAACAAATTATTCTAACAATTTGCAATTTGGTGAAATATGTGCAATAATGAAGCTGGTACTGTTAGAAATAGCAGTTCATTTCTAAGAAAACTTGAGAATTCAAAGAATCTGGAGCGGAGTAATTTATCAGATAGAACAGAGTAGAGGAAGGGCAACTAAAGTTGGAGAAAATCATAAAAAAAATACAAAACACAGAGTGTTAAATAGGGTAAATGATGCACTTGGGAACTGGGAATATTTCAATATTGCTGAGCACAAATGTGAGTGAAGATACTGGAGAGGTGAACAGGCATCAGGTCTAGAATGTCTTATTTGTCATGTCTAGACAATACAGAGCTTTGCTATAGGAGACCACGTGTCATCCAAGGTTTGAGTAGGGAAAGGATGTCTATGCAGATTGAGGCTTTGGAAAGATCATTCCAACAAGTTGAGTGGGAGAAAGTTTGGGTAGGTGGAAAGGTGGAGAGGAAGGACATATTTGTAGTGCCAGCAAGCACAGGGCAGGTTTTCTATTGATTTAGGCAGATGGATAAAGGAGTCTTGGGACCCTCAGTAACTTTTACAGGCTTTTATGCTCTTTCTCCACCGATTGTTATGGGGCAAGCCCGCAGGCTGGCAAGGTAGGGAGGCTGGGTGGCTGGCAGGACCCCCAGCCCCCAGCGAATCTTTACTCTTTCTCTTTGGACTCTCTGGTGTTCTCTTGTGGTTTCTTGCTCTCGCAGCCATTGCTTGTCCTCAAGTAGCTGTTCCGTAGCAGCCATTTTTTGTCTCTGAGTGACACTGCCCTTATAGCCTCAGCCTTTAGACTCAGGTGTGCACACTTATGCATGCCCACAACATACTCCAGGTATCCACCATCAGGCATGCGTGCCCCACGCCCACACTATCAAGAGCCTTCTGCATTCAAGGCTGTGGGTGATAGCCACACAGGCTATGGCATAAAAGCCTCACCAATTTCACTTACCCTACGATGATTAAAGAAAGAGTCCATTTGGCTGGGTACTTTGGTGATTCACAAGTGAGAATATTTTGTGTTAGGCTAAGGGACTGATGTGAGAAAGTTTTAGGATACATTCAATAGACTTGGTGATTGGCAGGTCACATGGAATGGCAGAGAAGAGGAGCTCAGCCCTTGCTTTCTACAGCATTTCTCATATACTAGGAAACAATCTGCTTCCCTCTTGGCAACAATGAATTTGTAGGAGGTGAGTACACCAAGTTACCCTTCTTCCAGTACAGTCATCAAAAGAGGGCTGGGAAATTGGACAGAAAGTCTTCAACTCTTTGTCACTACATAGGGAAGGATGAGACAACAGACTAGAACAGTTTGGGAACCAACTAGAATGAACCCAAATACAATGCAGAGAGTGTTAGAAGAAATGTGAATTGCATTTTGGCATAGTGATAATCAGTTCACATTAATATATTGCACCTTTGCGTTACCTCCTTCACCATCATCCTTAATCCAACACCACCCATATTAAGCACACATTTCTAATACATGTGATATGTAAGAAGTCTTTCTTTTTCTTTTTTTTTTGTGGGACCCTTGCCGGCGGCTGGGGAACGAACCGGTGCTGCAGAGGCTGTGGGCAGCCTGGCAGCCCAGCGCTCAACCGCTGTGCCACCAGGGGAGGCCCAGATATGTAAGAAGTCTTAAAGGCAAAAGCTTAAACTAACATATCTTACTCTCTGAACTCTCTGAAGATTAGAAAATGCTTTTCTCTGTAACCCTGTGAAGATGTTGGGAGATATTACTATTCTTAAATTATAGCTGAAGAACTTGAAACTCAGGCAGGTGTAGCTGCCTCCCCAAAACATCAAGTACTTTCTGATAGATTGGGAAATTTAATCCATTTTTTTTTTACTTTTTATTTTTAAATTCCTACTTTAGTATGTATTCTAATTGCCAGTTTTCCTATTGTTCAATACAAATTAAGATTTTCTGAAATTGGTACACTGAAGACACTTTGATAGAACTTAGAGATTAACAGGTCAAAAGGAGAATAGAAAAGAAAGGTCCACACCAATCTCATATTTCACTGAGGAATTCATTTGTGTGGTACTTCTTTTTTTTTTTTAAGATTTATTTTTATTTATTTATTTATACAAGCACTGGGTACAGTCAGAAGCACGGGAGGGTGAGAGAATTCACCAGAGCCAGAGCGGGGAGCAGAGCAGGCAAAAGGACCGAAGTACACTGCTGAGGGGAGCAGCGGGCAGTAGGAAAGGTCTGCACCCCATGCGGGACCCTCCTCCAGTGGCTGGGGAGCAGCCAGGGATCGAACCGGCTCAGCAGAGGCTGCGGGCAGCTTCGCAATCTGGAGCTCAACCGCTGCGCCACCGAGGAGGCCCTGTGTGGTACTTCTTAATGGAATCCTCCTACTTGAAAACACTGGTATACTGGAAATAATTATGGATTAAAATAACTTCCAGCATACAGATTTATGTAAACACAGACACATATGAACATACAAACTCATACACTGATTCACATGCTCGGAATTTAATCCCCACGCCAACAATATTTTTTAGAAGGTCTGGTTCTGTTTTGCTTCTGCTCCTTGTTAGCAGACACTTAAGACTTTCAGAATTTGTGTTTTAGATAGTGAGACTCTTCCCATACTTTATTTTTCTCCATTTTACTCTAGGTAGATGACAAGAAGAGGCTGGGTTCAGCAATCACCAACTGCTGCAATCCTGGAGTTAATAATTGCAGTGAAGGCCATTTTGAGCTCCTCTCCTCCTTTCATTGATTTATTGGTGGCATATAAGTGCCTGTTTCCATTTCTGTTAATGAAAGAGGCCTCTGATATGACTTCTTCAGATTTACATTCTAGTCCTAATCTTTGGCAGTACAATAAAACAAGTATTCAGAGCTCTTTCCTGAGGCAGAGTATAATTGCATTTGTGTTGACTTTCCAGTCCTTTATCTAGATGAGCCCATGAATGTAGGAATATGCTATTACTAACGTAAATGGCATAATGGGTTTCTGACTTTGTCTTTTATTTTGAATATCATCCTCTGCTCTTGGAACTTGGTTCCAGTTTTAGAGGGGTTGGGGTGTTAGCTCACTATTTTAATGCCATAAACAGCCCAATGGGTTATCAGGGATTTGATTGTGGCTGGAAAATATCCAGTTTTGCAGGTCTCAGACATGGCCCATTCACACCAGCATGGAAACCAAAATGCAAATACCTGAATCTGTTGAATCTGGGGCTGGAGCTGAGCATTTGTATTTTTTAAAAGTACTGTGGTTCCTGATAAACAGCCATGTTTGAGTTGGAAATATGATGCTAGTTGAGTTATGATGCTAGTTGAACATATTTGCACAACATTAAGTTGGAATTCTTATGGTGCTTTGTAAAATGTTTCTTTAGCTTGTAAGGCTCACTTGAACATGTACTTTGAGCCAAGGGAGAAAATAATTAATTCTTTGGGGACTGTAAATATACATGCATTTTTATGGGTACCTAATGAGGCAAACTTGAAAAAATAGAAAATGCCACTACAAAGTGTGAAGACCATTTTTATTCTGGAAAGAACTACTCTCAGTGGTACTTTCAAGTCAGGAAGGAACCTGCTGTTCTGGGGTAAGAGTGTACATGATGTTAAAAGACATTTGGTTTTGTTTGGTTTTTATTTGATTTGGCTTTGTACAAGGCGAGGGTGCCTGTTCTATAGCAGCTGGGATCACACTCACCTCCCCTTACTATTGGTAAGGGCTTACAGATGGCAACACAAGGCTGGGATCAACTCGGGATGGGTAAAAGGAATCTTTTAGTAGGAAGATGATCAAAATTCAGACTCTGTTATGTGTAGTTCAAAGTGATTAGACTGTCCCTGAAGGAATGCGGAGCCCTGCTAAGAACTTGATCAAAAGGATCTCAGGGAAGTCTATGGGGGTTCTACCAGCAGAAGGGGGTCTTCTCCAATGCTGCCTCTAACACTGCACTAGGAACTAAGATTTTTCAGAGAATGATGTTTTATCCAGTATGATGTGCCTTTGCAACAAAGGTTGTGTGTGTGTGTGTGTGTGTGTGTGTGTGTACACATCTGTATTTCTCAAGAGCAACCATATTACATGTATAGGCCCATTTGGTTGTGACCCTAATGCTGGAGAGTCTTCCATGCTGTCCTGTTGGGATTGTTAAATTCTTAATCTCTGGAGTATCATGAAGGCAGGTATTAGCAAATGACTACCTGCAGATCATTTGGAACTTCCCCCATTTGGTGTAAACACAGGTTTGTTTCTTCTTTCTACATATCTGATGAAAAAACATAAATAAAAAATCCTCACCACCCCCCTACCATAGTGAAAAGTCTGACAATTTTCATTTATGTTGCAGTGACAATTCCAATTTTTTTTTAAAGATTTATTTATTTATTTATGCAAGCACCGGTACAGTCAGAGCGTGGGAGGGTGAGAGGATTCACCAGAGCCAGAGAGCGGGGAGCAGAACAGGCAGACTGACAAAGTACATTGCTGAGGGGAGCAGTGGGAGAGACAGGAGAGGTCTGCATGCCATGTGGGATCCTTACTGGTGGCCGACAATCGAAAGGGTGGACAGCTTTGCAGCTCAGCGCTCAACTGCTGTGCCACCAGGGAAGCCCTGACAATCCCTAATTATTTGAGTCCTATTTATTTCATTGTTGTGGTATTATACCATATATATGCACACATCTTTATAAATGTAACATATTTTAGAAAACTTTAAAGATTACCATAGCAAGTGTTTTTCAAGAGATTGAGTTAAATTTAGTTTCACAATAAAGAGGATTTCTCAATAAAGAGCTGATGAAGCAGAACAATCCTGTCATATCTATAATTTATTTTAAGGTTTAGACTCTTCTGATGATTTGAAAAAAAGGCATGAACTCTTCTCTTACCAAAAATGTTCCTTACCAAAATGTACTCAAATTAAGGATGTCTAGTTCCTTGCCTTGACTGGTGCAGAGGAAGAAAGCCAGGATTCAGTGACTGTCAAAGGTGGCTTCATCTTATAGGAAGCCAATAACAGCAGGAGCATCTACAGAACAACCACCTGGGGACAGGGCGAGACTAGTGGTGGCCTCCTCAGGTAAGACAGACAGGGAAGACATCAAGGTGGAGCAGAGATTATGGGAGAAGTCAGTGATGCTAGAAACCAGAGCACCTGGATGTACAAAATCAGTATTCTGTGCAAGGCAGAAACTCACATTTGGGAAATCCAAAATGATTTGGGACATTGGATTACTTCTGTCACTTGAAATCATTCAAATGCATCTTTTTTTTTTTTTTGGCTGGGGCTGCTGATTTGAGAAGTAGAGGGAGAAAGAAATAGCATCTCTTTTGTCTAGCTTTAATGTTGAGAAAAAAGAGAAACAAAATAGTTTTTTTTTTTTTTGACCTGGACTGAATTGTCTGCACTTGTAAGAGTGTAATTTCTGTGAGGGAAACTGAGAAAAAGAGAGGAGAATGAAAGTGTAGGAAGAGCGATGAGCATCAAGATGTGGGTTAGGGAGGCCGGTGTCTTTAGGATTTCTATTTTTTTTAGGGTGAGGAAATGGTAAATTTGGAGAGGGGAGAAAGGAGGAGGTAGGGAAGTATTCTGTTTTCTGTAATAGGACAAGAAATTTTGACTTTTTGTGGGAGAAGAAAAATAGGAATACTAATAATGATAATAATTATAATGATAATCACCACAGCACCATTGAAACCAATTAACATTTTACACAAAAAGGCTACCATGTACTATGTAGAAATTTTCTCATTGTTCTCTTACAAGGACACTTCATGTTGCTATTATTATTCCCATTTTTCTGATGTGGAAACCAAACTTCAGAGAGATTAAGTATTTGCCCAAGTGTTCAATTTAGGGTTTAAAACCAGACATGTCTAAGTACAGAGCCCCCTGGGCTACTTAACAAAGACCAAACACACGGTCCTTTTTTCCCCCTTAATATAGTGGCAGGGTGACATTGTCCATACACACACACCCAGAAATGGGCTAACACACAACTTCAAATGTAATTAGTACAAGCCAGAGGGGAACTGGGCACAATGGATTAAGGGTTGCACAATGTCACAATTTTGTTAATTTTGTTAAGGAAAGAGAGCTGAGTTATGATATCCATGTGCTCTAGCTCTCTCCCACCACTCTTGTTCTCATTATATCCCTCTTTCTGATTCTACCCTTCCTTTTTCTTTCCATAACACTGTTCCCTTTTTTGTTTTCTTCATCTATGCATAGCAGGGAATACAACTCAAACTGATAAAATAGACAATTCTTTACTAGAGGAAGACCAAGCAAATATAGTGGGAAAAGAAAAATGAAAGTTATATGATGAATAAGTCTTAGAAACTAGTGCATACATGGTGCTGAGTTAATAATACTGTGTTTTAAGGTGGAAATATGCTAATAGAGTAGATTTTAATATTTTCTTTTCTTTTTTTAAAGATTTATTTATTTATGCATATAAGAACTGGGGTACAGGCCAGAGGTGTGGGGAGTGAGAGGATTACCAGAGACAGTGGGGAGCAGAACAGGTGGATTGACTGAAATATACTGCTGAGGGATGCTGTGGGCGAGTCAGGAGATGTCTGCTGTGCCATGTGCGTCACCTCCCTGGCTGGGGATAGAACTTATGCTGCAATGGCTGCGGGTAACTTCATAGACTGCATCTTAACCCCTTGTGCCACCATGGAGGCCCCTGACTTTAATGTTTTCATATAAAAAAGATTATTACATGAAGTGATGGATGTGTTAATTAACTTGATGTGTGAATCATTTCACAATGTATAGGTATATCAGGTTGCTGCTTTGCACACTTTAAATATATTACAATTTTGTTAATTACATCCCTATAAAGCTGGTAAAAAAGAAAGAAAAAATGCATTTGTGTCCTTAAAAATGTCAATTTCCCTAGGAGAATCAGAAAGTTCACCTTAGTATAATTTAGTTACTTTTTAAAAAATTCCTGGACTAAGATAAACACAATAAGAAGATGGAGATTTTGATTGATTGGGAAAAAGAAATTATAATGAACCTTTTCAGAGAGGTCACATTTGGATAATGTGCCCCAAAGGTCATATGAGGAAATTGTCTTTTGAGATATAGAAACGATGGTTAAAGAGTAGAGTTGGGCTAAGATAGTAGATGGAAAACATCAATATAGCCATTATGTACTTATGGATTCAGAACCACTATCAAAGCATGACACAGGTTCCTAGTGCAATCCATGAAGGGTATGAAAAAATGGCAGGGAATGTCTATTAAATATATTCTTTAAATCCTTCCCTTCCTACAAATTCTTCTATTCCCTACAGATTTATTTGTACCAGAAAAATATATATTTTTTAAAAGATTTTATTTTTTATTTATTTATACAAGCGTGGGAGGGTGAGAGAATTCACCAGAGCCAGAGTGGGGAGCAGAGCAGGCAGAAGGACCAAAGTACACTGCTGAGGGGAGCAGCAGGCGGCAGGAGAGGTCTGCGCGCTATGTGGGACCCTCCTCCGTTGGCCGGGGAGCAGCCAGGGATCGAACTGGAGCTGCATAGGCTGTGGGCTGCGCTCAACCGCTGCGCCACCGGGGAGGCCCCAGAAAAATAATTTTAAAGGCTAAATCTCAAGAATTCTAGATTGCAGAAGGAGCTATTTGTTCTCATTAAAAAAAAAGAACTTAAGGAAACCTACACTTAAAAGCTTTCCAATCTAGTTTAATGCGTCAGTGAAACATGGAATAGAGGCTAACTCATAAGGAAATAATAAATTAATTAATAGCATGCTATTTTATCCTTTCCTCACTCAAATTCTCTCAATGGAGAATATCTCAGACTAATACAAAATGACTTAGAGAACAGCAAAGGCATTGTGGGGACACTGATGATTGCTATCCAATAATAGCACAGCCAAGGATATGGGGTTAATGAATTCACATGCCAAAATTAAATAGGCCACATGGAAAAGAAACAGGCAGAGTGTAAGAGCAGCCAAAAGTTATGGCTGCAAGATACCCAGTGAACAATGGTCTTTTCCCTGAAAGGGTGACTGGAATGACAGGAGTATAGAATGGAAAGAAAAGAAACAGAGGCAGCCCTTATTTCTTGCCTTGAGATCTGTTTCTATGAATTATAAGGCTTTTAGTTATGTTCCTTCCATTGAAGAGAATTTTGTCTTAAATTAAGGAATGATTGGAAGAAATCTCTGGTTCTTGTGAGAGCCATGGCTCTTAGTTGGTGCTTGCCAAGAATTTGAGTGGGGAAGAATAAGGAGTAGGCACCTTCTTTTCCAGTCTTGAATCATACAAGCCCTCAGAAGCATCTTGAGGCAGAGGGATGAATGCCTGGGCTAATGTAGCAGGAAGGGGCTATGGAATTCATTCATTCATTGAATATAATAATGATAATGGTTAATGTTTATTAAAAGCTTACCATCTGTAGGTAGTCTCTGAACTGAGAATTTTATATGACTTATTCTACTTATTTCTTATCCTAACTCTGAGATAAATAATGCTGTACTATCCTGTTTTATAGGTGAGAAAACTAAGGCTAACAAGGTATAGAGTAATGGCACACATTCTAATCTCATGAATTTGTGAATATTACCATCCATGAAAAAGTAAATTTGCAGATGTAATTAAATAAAAGATCAGGAGATGGGGAGATTATCCTGGATTATCTGGTTGGGCCCAATATAATGATAACAGCTTTCATAAAGGATAGAGAGCAACTTTGAAGGTAGAGGGAAGTTCCACAAACTGAGGAATGTAGGTGGCCTCTAGAAACTGGAAAATGCAAACAAAAGGATTGTTTTTTAGAGTTTCCAGAAGGAAAGCAACACTGCCAACACCCAGATTTCAGCATAGTCAGACTCAGTTTGGATTTCTGGACATCTAGAACTATATGTATTTGCATTGTTTCAAGGCACAAAATTTGTTATAACTTATTATAGCACTAATAGGAAACTAAATATAGTCAAGAAAGGTTAAGAAACTTTCACAAGATCACAGGATTAAGAAGTCTCTCCAGGGTTTATATACCTAACCATCATGCTGTACTATCTCTCAATTCTTCCTTAGACTTGATTGATACTCATAAAATATAAGTAACATTTATACATTTACTGAGACCTAGTATGCTAATTCCTAATTTTTGTGATTTTATTTAATCCTCAGATCTGGCGATGTATCCCCATCTTACGGATGAGAAAAATGAAGTTTTGATATTTTAAAAAAGAGCTGAAATTTAAATCTAAGTAAGACTTAGATTTAAGTCCAAACTTTAAATCTGTTCTTATACCCCAAAGACATTTGATCGCCATTTATTGACCACATGCTAAATGCCATCATAATGTACAAGCTCAAATTTGAGTACTTTGTTCCTCATTAATTCCTGAGCGCATTCAGGTGGCCCATACAGGAGTAACTATATCAACTATGCTAGAGGAATAGCCCATCTCAGAGAGTTAGATTTAGAACCCTTGTACACAAAGTTACCACTGACTCAAGTCCTTTCAAGGTGCTTCCCTGATTAGAACTACCTAGGCTATACTCTAATCCCATCTATAGCAATATATTTGATTAGCTTTAATTAATTAATATGGTTAAATCCTAATAGAGGTATATAAGTAAAGAATAGTTTCAGATTATTAAAGTAAAAGACGATAATAGAAGAATCATTGGAACCCCAATCTACCAAATATGAAAAAAATCATCAAGTTGAGTAATAATATCCTGTCTATAAGAGATATATTTTGAAACAGACTGGCTAGCTAACCAAAGCATGTGGATATAAGGTATATGTTACTGGGAAATTTATGATCTCCAAAAGCCAGTACAGATAAATTACATTAACCCAATTAAAGACCACATTCTTTTATTATGCAAAATTTGTCTTATGATAATATAAAGGACAAAGTGATATACAATACAATCTTGTAGAAAATGGACCTGCCTAGAGAATCAGAAAAGTTAACTGTTGAATCATAATCCTCCAAGTTAGTACTTACAAGCGGAACAATAACACACACACACACACACACACACACACAGAGTTTTCTGACTCATTATGCCCATACTTCAAACTTTACCCCTTCTCAAACAAACCACTAGTACCATTATGTTCTCATTTAGCAACACAAAATAAGAACTGCAGAACTTGAACAAAACATTTTTCATCAAACAACATCAGTGCCACTCTGGACACACTTTTGAGATTATAAAAATCTCTCTTGGGATGCCTCACTACAAGTCCACTCTGTGAATTTGTGAATACTAAAAGCAAGTGTTCCAGATTCACGCTTCAGTGTTTGCAATTATGGAAACAAGTGTCCCTGGACCTCGTGAGAACATAGCAAAGGGTAATAAGCAGCAGACTCCACATCCCAGGCTGAACGAGTTGTTCTTTATTTCTTTTTTAACAAAGGCCTTTGCCTGGGGGTACTCAAGCCATTTCCTGACTGTGCAGGGCATACCGACTAGGGCCCACCATTTCGTCATTCAAGGCACCAGAGCAGTGACGCATGTAATAACACCTTAGTGATTTCAAAGACTTAATGAGCCTAAACTACTACCTGGAAATGATTAGGTGCTGAGAGAAATAACCACAAAGAACTATTCTTAGAAAGCCCCAAAAAGCTGTTGAGAGGGGTTCTGGGACTTAGGAAATTTGCTATATGGGACTAACAGTATCCTCTGAGCTCACATAGTATAGAAATCTATCTCGCAGATGCTCCCTTCCAGCCAAGGGGTGTTACATGATTAGACCTGAAATATGAATCAGTCCTGTCTCTTACACAGTTACAAAAAGTCAGGCCATTCCAGTAAAAGCCAGACCTGCAGAACATTTCAAGGGCAAACAAAAATGGTAATTTTCTGATTATGTTCTCATTTAAAATATGTGTTCCAACTTTGTATTGTCACTTGATGAGAACAGTTAAGCTAAGAAGTCAAGGTCAGGCCATGGCTGCACAGAGAATTAGCAAAGTCAGAAATTAAATGTCGTGGGTCCTGTTTAAAGACGCCTTTTAGTGTATAACACCTCCTTCAGTAGCCAGTGCCACTTCCTCTCTTTTCTGATTTATGGATCTATTTTTTTTTTAAACCAGTCCCTGTGGTGTGAAATCTCTCTTTGAGAACTCCTAGGAAGTGTTCCCTATGTGGTACTAGGGAAGTGGGGTGAAGAATGAGAATCTTGGAGTTTTACAAGTGACTGTCATAATCAAAGGACCCACAGATGACCTTTCTAGCAAACAAGTCATGGCCTGATGGCATCAAATGCCTCAAGAAATATTTTTTAACTTGAATTACTGTACAGCAAAGTCCATTAATAGTCCCAAAAGTAGACAAGCTAAGAAGACTTTGAATTGACAGAGCTTTTTAAAATCTGTTGTGCTTTTGTTAATCCAAACTTTAGGATTATGCCAATATTTTATGGAGATGTGTAAAGTGAGAGTATTTGTGATGATTAAGAATAGAAAATATACTGTAGCTCTCACCTAAAAAAAGAAAAAAATGGTCACTTTCAGTTTTAAATATGTCACATATAAGTGTGTGTGTGTGTGTGTGTGTGTGTGTGTTTACTGTAAAGCTTGCCTATATCACAGTCACACAGAGTTAGGGTATTTTTTGTAGTTTAATAGCTTCAAATGAATTATGCAGCTTTTCTCTGTCAAACTTAGAGTTCTTTGCAACGTGATTTCGAAACTTTTCAGCACAGCATTTTGCACTGACCTTCCATTAATGTGCCACTCACGGATCTGGGCTCTCAGAACCAGGACCCTTCCAGATTGTTAACTACACACAGAACTTTCCTTGTGAGTCATTGGGGGAAGGGGAATTGCTCTTAGATTAGCATTCCTTACTATCAAATGCTCTCCTGGACATAGTAAACGCTCAACAGTAGAGGGAAGGGATTTGTCAGATCACAGCAAGTGCAAGAAGAGAATAAAGAGATCAAGGTGGAGGAGGAGGGAATAGGAGGGAGAACAGCTAAAGGAGGGGGATGTTTCAACCTCAAAAATGTGTTCAGGCTTACCTTGTTTTACTAATAATCTGATTTCTTACTAACCCATGCGTTTTGAATGGTCAGCAACCAAAGTGGACACCTTTGTTATGCAGAAGCAGAAATGTTATGTTGCTTAATATGTGAGGTTCTGGGATAATGTCCACACTAGCTGAGTAGTGGTGTGTATGCCTGCCTTGGTTTGTAATGTTGTGTTTCTATCATAGAAACTGGTGATTACACAAGTTCATTTAGTAGCCATGCCTGTTGGGTCTAATGTAACTTAAGATGCATTTGTAGTAACTTAAGATGCATTTTGAATAATAGCAAGTAAAAACAGGATGGACTTCCCACTGCCTTTAATTAAAAGTTTGAAATCCTTAAAATGGCAGTCTGGCTCCTAGGTGTATCCAAGGCCCATGTCACTCTGCTCACTCTGCACTGTGGTTACACATATGCCCCAGGGCCTTCCCTTTTGGTGGTTTCCTTTGTCTGGACTATTCTATTTTTTATTCCTCACACATATCCCAGCCCCTCTCAGCCCCAAACCTGGCCAGCTTGCATCAGCTTCACTTCCAGGGAGCCTTCCCTAATTTCTATAATATGTGCCAGCTCTCTGCTTTCCTAATGCTCTCATAATTTACTTTTATTAACAGTTCTCATAATTATAGTCATAAAATACTTTATGAAATTGTTTTTTGGTGTCTGTATCACTCATAAAGCTGTCAGTTTCACAAAAGCATCCATTGCCTCAGCAGTGTTCATGAGAACCACAGTGTCCTCCATGGATGAAGTCCGGGATGAGTACATTTCATAGAAGGGGGAAGAAGGAGCTGTCCACAGGTATTAACACAAGCAGTAATTTCAGAATATTAAGCAAACAGCGAATACACAGTATGCATTGGAGATAGGGAGGAACTGAAAAAACCTTGGAAGATTTGACTGGGAAAGGCCAAGTGTGAGAATCACACAGAAGCAGGATCAGGTGCTTTCCAGTTTAAGAAGTTCAAGCAAATTATACAAGTTTCCTCCTCAAAACTTTCTTTTTTTCCCTCTTTTTCACCTTTTTTTTTTTTTACACAGAGAAGCTGTTTCCTCAAACTGGAGTACTTTCTCTTTAAGCAGTTGTGGGGTGTAGATACTGTAAGAGGGAGGGTGATTACCTGTTGCAGATGAATCAGTTGTTGCTAAGAGAAACTGTTTAGAAATAAAATGAAAGAAAGAATTCACTTTCAGTCTTCTGACTTCAAATATATTTTTAAGAGATGGAGAGACATGGTGAAGAACAGACAATCTTAGAAGAAATAATTAGGACTTCACCTAAATAAATAAAGTTCCATGATCATTCACAAAGTAATTTTGGTACTGTAGGGTAAATAATTGTCAGGCTTTTCTGCCCTCCCACTATTAGGATTGATGACAGATCCCTGAGGTCCTGAATGCATGCCTGATAGCAGCCACCTGGAGTAGGGTGTGGGCATATGTAGGTGGGTACACCTGGGCTGAGACTGGGCTTATAAGGGTGGTGTCATGGGATGCCACCAGCAGACCCATGAGAAGGAGCCTCCTGCCCCTCCAGGAACCCCTGCCTGCCATGTACCCAATAAACTCAATAAAAGCCTGTACAAGCCACCGAGGGCTCCAGGATTCCTCCTTCACCTGTCTGCTTGGATCATAGAGATCCTGCTCTGTGCCCTTCCTGTCGCTAGAGGTACTTATATATTGCTACATTTTTGTTAGTTAGGTTTTTCCTTGATGATTTAAAGAGCCTTTATTTACATCTTAGTTACATAGTTCTGTTGTAGTAAGGCCTCAAGAAGTTAGTTTTAGATAACTGAATATTTTCAAAGAAGCCAAATATTTTTTGGATACCAA
Organism: Talpa occidentalis; assembly: GCF_014898055.3. Lineage (NCBI taxonomy): Eukaryota > Metazoa > Chordata > Mammalia > Eulipotyphla > Talpidae > Talpa > Talpa occidentalis. Next base: position 30,220,163 of record NW_023601322.1, read on the forward strand.
TGCTTTCTCTATAAAGCTATTTAAAAATGAATACAAATTAATTTTCACTAATCCCTAATTTTGAATGAAGCTAATTTCTTCCTGAGCCAAAGATGAGAAATGTTATTTTGTCATATTTTATGTCCTTGACAAAAATGAGGATGAATAGCAAAGCACAAAGATTGAATTATTTGTGGAACAAGTAGAGAATTATTCCCCAGGTTTTGTCATTTTTAGAACCATAGAAGTTATTTTTAACATTTCAAAATTCACTACTCTTTTCTATCACTATTTTCAAATAGGACTTACACTTAAATAGGATGGCAGATCCATTATCTTTTTGTCCAGAATTTACTATGAAAACTCTTCAAAAGTTCATAATATTCTTATTTTAAATGTACAGTTTTGAATAGTCTAAGAGATTCCATTAAATTTGAGGCATTTAAATGAAGTTCAAAATTGCATAATACTGAGATTGCCACCTTTACAAAGCTAATCTGTAAAGATATTCTCTCAGTTTAGTCTAGTGGCCTTAGAACCTGCAATTCAATCTCATCTGCAAAATATTTCATTCTTCTCCCCTTCTCTCTGACTCCATTTTAAGATCCATGACATATATCTATAAAATAGCAGTTCAGATCCCAACTTGGTGGTAATTGCTTAGTGTAAAACCAATGGGACACATGCATATTAAAATGCTTTGCTTAGTAGATATATTCATATTAATTATGGCTCATACATAGTTTACTACAGTTTTTAGAGATGAAATCTGTAACAAATGAAAAAAGTGATAAATAGTATATGAACACATGAGTGCAAAAACTCATTAGGGAAAAAGTGACATTTTAAGTATTAAAGTTGGTTTTTTAAAAAAGATTTATATTTATTTATTTATGCATTCAAGAACTGGGATGTGAGCACGGTTGGGTGGGGTGAGGGGTTCACCAGAGACAGAGTGGGGAGCAGAATAAGCATATCTACTTAAATACTGCTAAGGGGAGCAGCAAGTGAGACACAAGAGGTCTGCTGTGCCATGTGGGTTAGCTCCTTGGCTGGAAGATCAAACTCAGGCTGCAGCAGTGATAGATAGCACTGAGACTTAACCTCTACAACAGGTAGACACCCCCCCCCCTTTTAGGTATTAAAGTTGTTTTGCTCTCTAGTAATTATAGTTTTTATCAGTGATAACAGTCAAGTGGAAGGTACATCTCCAGTGCTATACTATTAATATTTTTTATTTATTTAAATTTTACTTTTATATTCCCCATACAATTACAACCCCCTTATTTTGACAGCTCTCCATGTGTATGTCACTGAAGCAGAATTTCCATCCACATGGCATAGATTTCCTCTCGATGTATCTGTTCAAAGTTATATTCTCTCTATTGAACACTATTTTCCCCACTCATTTCAATTTTTACATGAGAAATTTCAGAATTAGTAATGTCAAAGGAAGTAGTCTTTGGGGTGTGGTAGGCAGGACTGGGATGAGGCCCCTGTATGATATAATAAAAGGAGGCTCATACAGTATTTTTTTTTTTTTTTTTAAATATTAAATTTTATTTTTATATTCCCCCATACAATTGCAAACGCCCCATTCTGACCCCAATCCTTCCCCTCCCGCCCCCCCAAAAAGTGTCTCTGGTTCATAGTTTTTTGTTGATTTTGATTTTCACTTTCTTATATTCATTTTCCTGGTCCCTTATTTAAGTTTTCTAGATTCCTGCTATGAGTGAGACCATCCGGTATTTTTCTTTTTCTTTTTGGCTTATTTCGCTGAGCATGATCCCTTCCAGTGCCATCCATGTTGCTGCAAATTGCATGTGTTTATCTTTTTTGAATGCTGAGTAATATTCCATGGTATATATGTACCACATCTTCTTGATCCAGTCATCTATTTTTGGGCATTTGGGTTGTTTCCAAAGCTTAGCTATTGTAAACAGTGCTGCTATAAACATAGGAGTGCAGGTGCTCTTTGGAATTGATGTTTCTGTGTCCTTTGGGTAAATACCTAGGAGTGGAATTGCTGGATCATATGGAAGCTCTATGTTTAGTAGGTCCAGAAATCTCCACACAGCTCTCCATATTGGTTGGACCAGTTTGCACTCCCACCAACAGTGCACAAGAGTTCCTTTTTCTCCACATCCTCGCCAACATTTGTTGTTGCTAGTTTTTTTAATATGTGCCATTCTCACTGGTGTGAGATGGTATCTCATGGTAGTTTTGATTTGCATTTCCCTGATGACAAGTGATGTTGAACATTTTTTCATATGTCTGTTGGCCATTTGCATTTCCTCTTCAGAGAAGTTTCTTTTTAGCTCTTCTGCCCATTTTTTGACTGGATTATTTTCTTTGTTGTTGCTGAGTCTCATCAGCTCTTTGCAGATTTTTGTGATCAGTCCTTTATCATTAGTGTTGGGTGCAAAAATGTTCTCCCAGTTGGTGGGGTTTCTCTTTGTTTTTGTTATTGTCTCTTTTGCTGTGCAGAAGCTCTTTAATTTGATGTAGTCCCAGCTGTTTATCTTTCTCTTCACTATCACTGCTTTGGGTGATGTGTCTGTAAAGATGTCTTTGATGTGCAAATCCCGTAGTGTTTCGCCTATATTTCCTTCTATGTATTTTATGGTTTCAGGTCTTATGTCTAGTTCTTTAATCCATTTTGAGTTGATTTTTGTGTATGGTGTGAGGTAGTGGTCAAGCTTCATTCTTTTGCATGTAGCGACCCAGTTTTCCCAGCACCATTTATTGAACAAACTTTCTTTGCTCCAATGCATAGTCTTTGCTCCTTTGTCAAAGATTAGTTGACCATAAATCTGTGGGTTTATTTCTGGATTTTCTATTCGATTCCATTGGTCTGTATGTCTGTTCTTGTTCCAATACCATGCAGTTTTGATGATTATGGCTTTGTAGTATAGTTTGAAGTCTGGGAGTGTGATGCCTCCATTTCCTTCTTTTTTTTTCAGTAGAGCTTTGGCTATTCGGGGTTTTTGGTGATTCCATATGAATTTCATCAATAATTGTTCTATTTCTTTGAAGAATGCCATTGAGATTTTGATTGGAATAGCATTGAATCTGTATATTGCTTTTGGTAGGATGGCCATTTTAATAATGTTTATTCTTCCAATCCATGAGCAGGGGATGTCTTTCCATTTCTTTGTGTCTTCTTCTATTTCTTTTAACAGTGTTTTATAGTTTTCTTTGTATAGGTCCTTTACCTCTTTTGTTAGATTTATTCCCAAATATTTGATTTTTTTTGTTTCGATAATAAAAGGGGTGGTTTTTTTGATTTCTTCTTCTTCAGATTTATTGTTTGTGTATAGGAAGGCTACTGACTTTTGCGTGTTGATTTTGTATCCTGCCACTTTACTGAATTGATTGATGAGTTGAATTAGTTTTTCTGTGGAGATTTTGGGGTTCTCTATGTATATTATCATATCATCTGCAAATAGTGATAGTTTGACTTCTTCTTTTCCTATTTGGATTCCTTGGATGTCTTTCTCTTGTCTTATTGCTCTGGCTAGGACTTCCAGTATTATATTGAAAAGCAGTGGTGAGAGTGGACATCCTTGTCTTGTTCCAGATCTTAATGGAATTGCTTTCAGCTTTTCACCATTGAGAATGATACTGGCTGTTGGCTTGTCATAGATGGCCTTTATGATGTTGAGGTATGTTCCTTGTATCCCCAGAATTTCAAGGGCTTTTATCATGAATGGGTGTTGCACTTTGTCGAAAGCTTTCTCAGCATCTATTGATATTATCATATGGTTTTTATATTTCTTTTTGTTGATGTGTTGGATAACGTTGATTGATTTTCGGATGTTAAACCATCCTTGTGCCCCTGGAATGAATCCAACTTGGTCGTGGTGAATTATCTTATGGATACATTGTTGGATTCTGATAGCTAAAATTTTATTGAGGATTTTTGCATCAGTGTTCATTAGGGAGATTGGCCTATAGTTTTCCTTTTTTGTGTTGTCCTTATTCGGTTTTGGTATTAGTGTAATATTGGCTTCATAGAACGTGTTTGGTATTGTCCCTTCCTTCTCAATTTTTTGGAAGAGTTTGTGAAGGATAGGCACTAATTCGTCTCTGAATGTTTGGTAGAATTCATTTGTAAATCCATCAGGTCCTGGGCTTTTGTTTTTGGGGAGGTTTTTGATTACCATTTCAATTTCGCTGCTTGTAATTGGTCTGTTTAGGTGTTCTATTTCTTCTTTATCTAGCTTTGGGTGATTGTAGAGTTGTAGGAATTTGTCCATCTCCTCTAGATTGTTGAACTTGTTTCCATATAACTGTTCATAGTAGTTACTGATTATTCTTTTGATTTCTGCTGTGTCCGTTGTGATTTCTCCTCTTTCATTTATGATTCTGTGTATTTGTGCTTTCTCCCTTTTTCCTTTGTGAGCCTGGCTAGGGGTTTGTCTATTTTATTTATTTTTTCAAAGAACCAGCTCTTGGTTTCATTGATCTTTTGGATTGTTTTTTTAGTTTCAATTTCATTTATTTCTGCTTTGGTTTTTATTATTTCTTTTCTTCTACTGGTTCTGGGGTTTTTTGTTGTTCTTTTTCTAGATCTTTGAGCTTCGAGATTAGGTTGTTTCTTTGAGTTCTTTCTTGTTTTTTGATGTGAGCTTCTATTGCTATATATTTTCCTCTTATTACTGCTTTTGCTGCATCCCATACATTTGTCATTCAATTCAAAGAATTTTTTAATTTCTTCTTTGATCTCCTCGTTAGTCCAGTGGTCTTCCAGTAGTGTGGCTTTTAATCTCCATGAGGTAGGATAGTTCCTTGCCTTCTTTTTATGATTTATTTCTAGTTTGATGCCTTCGTGGTCAGAAAAGATGGTTGGTATGATTTCAATCTTGGTGTATCTGTTGATGTTTGTCTTGTGCCCCAGTATGTGATGAATCCTGGAGAATGATCCGTGTGCGCTTGAGAAAAATGTGTACTCCGTTTTTTTTGGGTTTAGTGTTCTATAGATATCTGTTAAGCCCAAATGCTCTAGGTCCTTATTTAGAGCTTTAGTTTCTTTACTTATTTTTTGTCTTGTTGATCTATCCATTGTTGATAGTGGTGTGTTGAAGTCTCCCACTACATATGTGTTTTCTCTGATGTCTGTTTTCAGAGAGGACAACAGTTGTCTGATATATTTTGGTGCTCTTTCGTTTGGTGAGTATATGTTAATGAGTGTTATTTCTTCTTGAAGTATTGTCCCCTTAATCATAATGTAGTGACCATTGGGGTCTCTTTTTATTTTTTTGAGTTTGAAGTCTGTTTTATCTGATATAAGTATAGCTGTTCCTGCTTTCTTTTTTGGCCCATTTGCTTGTAGGATTGTTTTCCATCCTTTGACTTTGAGCCTATTTTTATCTTTTGTAGCTAAATGTGTTTCCTGGAGACAGCAAAAGGTTGGGTTTTGTTTCTTAATCCAGGCTGCAACTCTGTGTCTTTTTATTGAAGAGTTTAGTCCATTTACATTTAGAGTTAATATTGATATGTTAACATCTGTATTTGCCATTATGTTTGTCTTTCCTTTGATTTTATTTATTTATTCTTTTAATAACTTTTTTTTTTTTGGTCTTCTTTCGTTGTTATTCGTCCCTCTGAGGTTCTGGCTTTAGGATTCCTTGTAGTATTTTTTGGAGTGGGGGTTTAGTCGCAATGAAATTCCGGAGTTTCTCTTTGTCTGGGAAGGTCCATATTCTTTCTTCATGGAGGAAAGAGAGCTTTGCGGGATAGAGTATTCTTGGTTGGCATCTGTTTTCTTGGAGTCTGTTGACTATGTCCCTCCACTCTCTCCTTGCCCGTAGTGTTTCTTCAGAGAAGTCTGATGTCAGCCTGATTGGTTTTCCTTTGAATGTTATCTGTTTCTTCCCTCTTGTCAGCTTCATTATTTTTTCCTTGTCCTGGATTCTTGGGAGCTTTACTATTATGTGTCTTGCTGTGTTTTTCCTTTCGTCGTGGAAGTTTGGTGTTCTTCTTGCTTCTTGTATATCAATTTTCAGCTCCTTCTTCTCATTTGGGAAGTTCTCTTCAATTATATCCATGAATATTTTCTCTGTTCCTACATCTCTCTCCTCTCCTTCTGGAATTCCTATAACTCTTATATTTCCTTTCCTCATGGAGTCAGATAGTTCCCGAAGTCTTTCTTCATTCTTTTTCCTTCGTACTTCTCTTTCCTTTTCTGTTTTGGTTCTTTTTATTTCTGTGTCTTCAAGATTACTTATTCGTTCTTCCATTTCATCTATTCTGCTTTCATTGCTTTTCCCAGAGTTCTTTAGTTCCTCCATTAATTCTTTGATCTCCTGCATTTCTCTTACTTCCCTCTTTAGGGACTCAATTTCCTTCTTCTGATCTATCACTTTTTTAATCATGGCAATTTTAAATTCTCTTTCTGGAAGGCTCAGAAGTTCTTCCAAGTTGCTGTCGTTGCAATCTGGGGAGTGGTTTTCTTTTTGTGGTGTGCTTCTTTCCTGAGGAGTTGTTAGGTTGCGTGTGGTTCTTCTACTCCCTACTGTCTGTTTTCTAATTTGTCGTATGCGTTGGGACACTGTGTTGCTCGGACTGACTGACATCTTGGGTGAACTTCTCCGCTCCCCTCTGGCTCTTCCAGGAGCCATCTCTGTCTTCTGGGGGAGCTTTCTGCTGGTTTTAGGCAGTTTTTACTGAAGAAATGTCCCTGTTCTCAAATGGCTAAGCGGGATGCTGTCCCTGCGCCTCCGGTTTCAGGCACACTCTTCTGCGCACCCGGTCTGCCCCGGACGTGGGTGCCTGCTCCCTCTGTGGGCTCAGACTGCTGGTCGGAAGGGGCCTGGCGTGGAATAACTTCCCGGCTGGCCACTGGGTCCTCCAGAAACCTTCTGCCCTTTTCAAGCAGTCTTAAGAAATGTCCGGCAGCCCGGGCTGTGTGCGCGTCTCCCGGGGTCTTTGTTCTTCTCTAATGGCGCCCGGAGCCGTTCGCTCACCGCCGCGGCGGATCCTGCAGGGTTCGCCTCAGCTCCCGTTCACGGGGTGTGGTGGCTGCAATAGTTCCTTTCCACTCACGGTCCTGCTTGCTGCGTCGTTTGTTCTTGTGGGCCGTTTTGGTTTGTTGTTTCCTCCTCTCTGCCGGTCGGAGAGTGCCGCCTCTGTGGGCGGGGGAGGGGAGCAGGGTTCTGCGCTTCCCTCCCTTCTAGTCCTCTTTTATGGCCACTTTCTTCTTCGGGCAGTTCGCTGGCGTCACCCGTTTATCTTCCGTGTCCCACTTCTCACTGGGACCTGCTGCTTTTCCTCCCTATTCACTTTTTTTAATGGGAGATCTTACTCGCAGCGTCTCCTCACCGCCATGTTGCTCCGCCCCCGCCCTGGTGCTAGAATTTTTCTCATACAGTATTTTAATGTGTGACACCTTAAAAGTTAGGCCCAGAGAGAGTTGCCATATTGGTCTAGACAGTGGAATGACACTGTGTTGTAGCATGAGACAAGGTGATGAAGTAAGGCAGTGAATTTTCAAGAACCATACTAGATGATGCTGATGATGCTGATGATGCTGATGACAAAAGAAAACCAACAGCAAAAAAGTTCAAGTTAATTTATAATGTCTTTGTGTTAGTGTATGATGGTCACCCTCTGCTTTCAAAGGTCTTATAAGCCTTGTATATAAGGCTGTCAGGTTTAGCAAAAAAAAATTTTTTTTAGTTTAAATATGTTTCAAATATTACATGGGATATATACTTATACTAAAACATTTACTTATTTACATAAAATTGAAATTTAATTGCACAACCTGTATTTTATCTGATAATTCAACCAACATTAGCACTTTAGACTCAGAAAATAATTGTCAGGTGGTTTAATAGTCTTTACTTTAGACTATTGAAGAGTCACTTTTCTAACTTGTTGATTTTTATTGTTGCCTGGGAATCTTAAAACTCATTCTTAATTGGAGCCAAACATCTAAAACAGATAATCAGGGAATTGTTCTGGTGGGGGAAAGATGGCTGAAGGCAGCCCACTCAGGTTCCATTCCTGGCTACTGTTAGAAATCCATTTCTTTAGGCCAGATGCTTTATTTTCAGATCAGAAAAGGGCCCCAGAGGAAAGTGACTGTAAATCTAGTGTCTGCTTTGTAATGCACTGTCACTGTATGTATAGACAACTTTGTAGCAAAGGACGCAGTTATATTCTCAATGCTAATTTACAAATTTCATTACAGCACAGAACACATTTCCTTCTCAGAAAGTGCATAACATTAAAGGAAGATTATTAGGTGATCCAACAACAGAGCTAAAAAGCAAACTACCTGCTATGGAAAAATATTCAGGAAAAGTTCCCCAACTACTTCAAATAAATGTGCTTAAATTAGGTCTTTCTAGATCATGGTTTGTGTTCGTGAGGCAATGTGGAGGCACACAAACAAGTTTGCTATTGTCTTTTTTTTTCAGCCTCAGGGAGACTGATAATCCCAATAGGAATCCCAAAGGGAACAGTTTGACTAACATGGTGGAGAGAGAAAACAAATACAGAGAAACAGAATGAAGAAAAAAACTGAGGCTCTGCTAATCTTTCCCAAATTTTTAGAGAGCTCACAATATTACCAGAATATCTTTCTTCCTGAAAGTCACTAACTCTAAAGAAAAGTAAAAAATCTCCACCCAGTATCTCTCCATTTATTCACCCATGCACTCATTAATACAATGAAGAGTTAACTGTGCAGGCCTTGTACATACTGTATGAAGCACTGATGACAAAATGGTTAAAAAGACAAATAGTTTCTGCCCTCAGGGAACTTATAGTCTTATGGGGCAGATAGACATTAACATATGATTACAGGATAATTCATTATAATTGTCATAATTTATACCCAGAGAAATACAGTTGCAGCAAACATTGACTACCTAATATAGAATCATTGTCATCATCATCATTGTAGTCATCATTTATTATTAGGCATTTACTTATGTGCAAAATATTTTCCATCTCTAAATGCAAATTGCCAACATGTATATGAAAATATGTTCAACATCACTTATAATGAGGGAAATGCAAATCAAAACCACAATGAGATACCACCTTACACCAATGAGAATGACACACATTAAAAAAAAAAAAGGCAACAACAAATGTTGGCGAAGATATGGAGAAAAAGGGACTCTCCTACACTGCTGGTGAGAATGCAAATTGGTCCAACCACTATGGAAAGCTGTGTGGAGGCTCTTCAAACTACTAAAAGTGGAGTTACGTTATGGCCCAGCAAGTCCATTCCTAGGAATCTACAGAAAGGACACAAAACCATTAATACAAAAAGATACCTTCACCCCTATATTTATTGCAACACTGTATACAATAGGTGAGATATGGAAACAGCCCAAATGTCCAAAAATAGATGACATGACTGGATTAAGAAGATGTGATACATATACACAATGGAATACTACTCAGTAATCAAAAAAGATAAACTCATGCCATTTGCAGCAACATGGATAGAGCTAGAAGGGATCATGCTCAGTGAAATAAGCCAGAAGGAAAAAGAAAAATATTGAAAGGATGGTTTCACTTACAGGAGGAATATATGGGAACCAAGTAAAGGATCAGGAAAAAATAATGTAATAAACAAAATTAGCAGGCATCCATAAATCAGAGACATTCTTTGAGGGAGAGGGAGGAAAAAGGATCAAAATGGGACAGAAGAGCGCAAGGGGCTATGGTGATGGTTCACAGGTGAATTGGTGGTAGAAATTTTACGGGGAATACACACTAATGTAAAAGATATAAATAAAAAATAATAAAAATATGTTTTCCATCTCTGATATCTAAAATTCATACAAATCTTGGAAAATAGCAAGGTAGGCATTGCTAGTATTAGTTTTACTTACTAATATTAGTTTCAAAAGATAATAGAAAACTTCCTTTTTTTAATTCATAACCTTGACTTTTTCCTGAGGAGGCCATTGGATGTATTTTAGTATGAAGGTTTGGAATAAGAACATCAGAGAGCTAAATTTCTCTGCATAGAAAGAGGGAAAATATTTATATTTTCTAAGAAACAACCTGGAGGCATGAGTGGTGGAAAAAGTGGAAAAGGAAGACAAAGCTTGCAAATCCAAACTTTCAATATGTTTACAAGACAAAGCGAGTGTGAGTTGATACTTTGGTGGCTCCTGAAGGATCAGTTTTACCTGCAACCTGATCAAGAGAAGGCAGTTTGCATAATATTGGTGCCAGAGGAATAGCAGGTTAAGGGACAGTAATGTACATACTGTATGAGGCGTTGATCACAAAGTGGTTAAACAAGACAAATAATTTCTGCCCTCAGGGAACTTATAGTCTTATGGGGCAGATAGACATTCTAAGAATTTCCAAAGGTTATGGAAAGGGTTTAGATTTTCATATTGTTTCACAACAATTTATCTGAATTCCCAATGGGCTAGCTAGTCCCAGTTGACAAGTGGATTATTCAAACTAGGACATATGAATTTAGAGGGGTGTCAAAGTTCGCTATTGCATGAAAGTAATTTTTTAACTTGAATCTGACTCTAAGATCTTTACTCTTACTACTTTGCCATGCTGTCTCAGTTTTGTCTAAAAGGTACTAGGGGTCACAAGGTCTACTTCTCACACTCTATGGATCTGGAATTAACTCCAAGAGTAATCAGGGTATAGGCAGGCTAATCTGCCAGAGCCCCCAGCAATTGTGCTCTTCTTTAATGTTTAAAGCTCAAAGCATTTTTCCATATGTTACTTCATGTATGGAATTTTACTTCCAAATGAAGAACTAAATAAATTGTGCTAAATAAATCCCAAGGGTTTGTTAGAGCTTTTCACTACAAATTACTCATCCAGCAGTTCCTTCGTGGGCATTATCTACAATGTGCAGCTTTGCTAAGCACAGACTCAGCTGGGGAGCAAATGCAGAACTTGCCTTTGCTGTGTTTGTGGACAGACTTCAAGAGCAACTTGGACATCCTGTAGCTTTGGAAAGACTAGTGGGGACATAATGTCCTGGTTCAAGCAAATGCCTACATTTATTTTTGGAACCATTTCTTGGAACTGTGGAGAGATGACATTTTTTTTTTTTTTCAAACAGAACCAAGGACAGGAAACAAGGAGGTTAGGGCAATACAAAACTTAAGGTCTAAGAGAGCTCTACTAAATTTATCTAGTGTGGCCTGGACGTTTAATCACTAGGTAGAGTAAATTCTCAGCAGGTATAAATAAACTTAGGTCTTTTTAGATTATCTGCTTTGGTTGGGGATCTGCCAGACCTACAAAGGCCATTATTCCAGGTTCCATTCATGTCTCTCCACCTTGAATTTCCTGTCTCCTGTCTTTTCTTTATGTCCTAATTTAGATTATGTTTACTTTCTTATCTTTGAGGTATGCTATGGAAATACTCTTTAAATGACAATATGGGATAGGCTTAACCTTCTTCAAAAAAGTTAAAAATATTGGGGTTGAAATTCTTTTGATATATTTGAATTCTATAATTATATTTTATTTTTTAAAAAATATTTATTTTGCATAGAAAAACTGGGGTGTAGGCCAGAAGTGTGGGAGTAAGAGGATTCACCAGAGACAGAATGGGGATCAGAACAGGCAAATCTACTGAAATACAATGCTGAGGGAAGCAGTGGGTGAGAAAGGAGAGGTCTGCTGTACCATGTGGGTATCTCCCTGGCCAGGAATTGAACTCAGGTCATAGTGGTGCTAGTGCGATAGCGCTGGGACTTAATCCCTAGGCCACCAGGGAGTCCCCCTATACTTGGTTTTAATGTTGGAGACTAAGCAATATTTTACTTAAAGTACTCACTCTGACATATTCCCTTTTTAACTCTTCTCAAATCAGTGTTCCCAGGGGAGTAGAAGGAAATGAACAACTAGATGTTTAATTTGGAAAGTAATCAAGTTTGTATTTGCCCCCTTAACATTTCTCACACATGCAACACTGAAAGTCTTTATGTGTCCCTTGATTACAGGTGAAGTTACCATAAGAGCTTAAGAAAGACAAACATTTTGAAAAGGAGGTTTGACTAATGGAGTTAGACACACCTTAGTTCAAATCTCCCCATTACCATGCACTGCCTGCATGTTTTTTGACCAAATAACTTAAGTTTTTCTTACTTTCAATTTTCTTCCTTGAAAGTGGACATATAATTTACCTTACATAATTCCTCATGGACTGAATGAGATAATTTTATGACTTATCTGGCTGGCGTTGTACCTATTTGGCTGTCACTGACATCTGTCATACAGTCTTTACAACGTTCTCTTTCCTCCATTTCTCCTGTAAACTGCTCTTGTAATTCATCCCATGAGATTTATGTGGGGATAAATTTGTTTCCATTCAGTCATAGAAGTAGACGACGAAGCCAGACTTGAGGGTCTGAGAACCCCACCACTCTGGCCATGGTGTCTGTTTAGGGCTATGATCACAATCCAAGCCAGTCTTTGCCATTTACTTGAGGGGATCTTGGTTGAGTTACTGAAACAAAATTTGCTGCTGAAAATAGGAAGGTGGTTATATTCGACTTAGGGGTTGCTGGCAGTTGCCCCTCCTGCTCCTTGGAAAGCCCCTGTCCAGAAGCTAGTGAGAGTCACAGATATGGTTGAGCTGTTTGAGTATGAGTCACTGAGAATAAAGCTAAGCAGGCACAAGCAGAGCCTAGAAACAGGAGAAGACAGATCTTTGGGGATGACCTCTGAGTTTCTGATCTCATCTGGTCTGGAGTCAAGTGTACAGAGCTTTTTTTATTTGTTATTTATATATATTTATTATATCACCCTTCATTTTTGTATAATGTATGATTTCCCGTGAAATTCCCACCACCAATTCACTCGTGCACCATCACTATAGTGCCTTGTGCTCTTCCCACCCCTGTCCTGCTCACAGGTCTGCTTTTATTTAGATAAGGAGATTCCTCCTTTTAAACTGGTTGGAGTGGAATTTCTCACTCCTGCAGAAGGAGCCAATTACAATTCCTGTCTGTTCCCTTGCACTACTTTTCACAAGTTTAAGAGAGGGCCTTGTTTTTTATCTTTATTTCAAAATAATTTTTTCCTTAATTCCTCAGTATTTAGAAAAAATCCAAAAATTATACAAAAGAAAATGAAAACCATACTATGTAACATTTTGGTTGTTATTTTTCTTGTCTTTTTCCCTCTACTGAGCTGTGTTCACATGGAGTATTCAATTTCTGATTCTTCCTTTTAAACTAATTGATGCACAGTACTACAAAAGTGCTATATAGCCACTGAATTAAATATAGAAAACACAAAAAAATTAAATAGAAAAATTAATATATTATAGATAACCATTACAAATATTTTGCTTATTTCTTTCTCTTTTTTTTTTTTTCAGTATCAGGATTAGATGGTAAACGGTGTTTTATAAAAAGCATATTCTCTCTCACAAAACATTTTCATAGGACATTTCAGGTGGTTTTCATAATATGGATGTAACAATTTATTTAACAGTTCCCCATTTTTAAGCATTTATTTTTACAAAATATTTGTAATAATATTGTGATGAATATTCTTTGTCTATAAAGTTTGTGTAAAATATTTCCATTTTATATATTCATAAAAGTAGATATTCAGGTCAGTGATTATAAGCATATTAAGTCAATTAACATATCGTCAAACTGCTCTTCCAAAAAATTTGTAGCACTTTCCACTACTATTCCACCCACATAGATACAGCTAATAAACACATAATAACCTTATGATACAGCTTGATAAACACTCTTTTGGTAGCTGTATAAGGTTTCCTAGTTATGGAACAATTAGCTATTTATTTTCCTGTTACAATACATTTGGTTGTTTCCAATTTTTCACTGTTAAAAATAGTGCCAAAAAAGAATTTCTGTATGTAAATCTTTCTATCTTTTTTCCTGTCTATTTTAGATTATTTCTTATGGTGATTCCATAAATGAAATTTTTATTAAATGTTATTTTCATAGGCATCAATACTTTTTGATAATGAAAAATTGCTTTACAGAATTTACACTTCTAATAAAGTATGGAAATGGCTTCCAGCCTGATTGACATTGTGTATTTTCACTATCAAAACAAACAAAAAAACAATATCTAAAAATATTTACTGATTTGAAAGTTGTTATAGTGTTTTATTTTTAATTTTCGATTAAAAGTGAAATTTATTATTTTTCATATTTTTTTACTTTCATTTGGCTATTAGTGCCTATTTGTCTTTTCTCCTTATCTTAGCAGTTGCCTATGTATTTTGCACCAGTTCTTTATATATTGATGTTATTGACTAATATCTCACTTATGTATATTAGATAAATACATTAGATATTGACATTTTTTTCCCAAGTACTTTTGTACATCAGGATAGTTAATTTTCTCTGATAAGTATACCATGTGTGAATAATACATGCTCTGCACTTACAGGGGAGACAGCACAAAAAGGTTGTCAAATTTTGTGCTGCCTTGAGTTAGGATCACAGTATCTACCTTTTAGGACTTATGTAAGGCTTAATGATACCTCAAACATAAAGTTTTCCATGCCTTGAGTAAGGCAAGTTCTTGCCATTCTTAAATACTAATTATTTACTTTCCTTGACTACTATTTAAATGGTAATTTGTTACTGACATTTTTTGATATACAGAAATTTAAAATGTTAATATTGTCAAATATACCTTTTCCCCATTATGTACCTTCATTTCTATTTTTTTTTATTGTGGTAACATTAGTTTACAATAATGTATATGTTTAGTGGAATAAGTTCACACTTCCTCAGATGTATGTTACCATATTGCAAGATACCCAAAGAGCCTTCACCATAGAGAACCTTCATTTTTATGTTTATAAGAACACTGTCCTCTCACAGATAATTTACACAGTAAATACATGTAGGTATTTACTTAAGAGGAATGAAGATATATATGTATCCATTGAAAGATTTTTACATGAATATTCATAGTGGCTTTATTTGCATTTATAATAGTCAAAAACTGTAAATAATCCCAATGTCAAATCAGCAGATAAATGGATAAACAATCAACAGGGCAATTAAAATGACCATATTATTGTTATATGCAACAACACACATTTGAAAATAATTGTTAATTGAAAGAAATCAGATGTAAAAAGTGTGTGAATATCTACTGTGTGATTCCATTTGTATAAAATTCTAGAAAATGGGGCCTCCTCTGGTGGCGCAGGTGGTTGAGTGCAGTGCTGTGAAGCTGTCTGCAGTCTCTGCAGTGCCAGTTGGATCCCGGCTGGCTGGCAAGGGTCCCATGTGGCACAGCAGAGCTCTCCTGCCTTGCCTGCTGCTCCCCTCAGCAGCGTACTTCATCAGTCTGCCTGTTCTGTTCCCCACTCTGTCTCTGGTGAATCCTCTCACCCTCCTGCACATCTGGCCTGTGCCCTGGTTCTTGGATAAATAAATAAATAAATCTTTAAAAAAATTCTAGAAAACACAAACTTATCTATAGTAACCAAAAGCACATCTGTAGGGGTGGATGGGAAGACATTCCCAGGGGATGTGAGGAAACTTTTGAGGATGATAGAAATGTTTATCATCTTGAGTTTAGATATGTTTTACAAGGTATACACACCATGTCAAAAATATGAATTTAGTTTATTGTCAAGTAGATCACAATAAATCCATTTTTAACATTCTCTATACTCTTCTAATTCTTATGGTTTGATTTATTGTATTTAAGTTTCATTTAGTTAGTATGAATGAAGACCTTTTCCTTCCCAATATGATTTACTGCAAAATAGTAATAATCTTCCTTATTGATATGTATTTCTTTTCTAGTATATATTAGCACATATACTAATATTTGTTTATACTCCAGGATTTTTTCTGTATTAACACCCTCTGTATTTATAGATCAACTTAGTTATAATTATAGTTTTATGATACACTTAATAGCTGGTAAGGAAAGCTTTCCCTCATTTTAATGTTCTTTTCTTGCTAACCCTAATCCTAAACAAGCATCTTCAATCTTAGCAATACTTTCAGAAGAGAACATTTTAACCCAAAGTATTATCTCAATATAATTTAAAATACCAAAGGTAATAAATGTTGCAATTCAGAATGCATTTTAAGGAACAGTATAAGCTAGAGCACATCCAAATCACATCACTGCTCACTGAAATAAAGAAGCAATCCTTACTGAAAAAACCTGTTGCTGACAATCATCCACTCTGGTTCCTTTTCTACTACTTAGATTCTGATCTTTGATTCTTGTGGAGAATTATCTGGGGAAGAGGAATTTTGATGTCTCTGGGAGATAAGAAAGATAGTAAAATCAACAGGCAATTTTGTGTCAAGAAAGGTTTAAAGAAGAAAGACTATGTAGAATACGAAGACAAAACATACATCTAGAATAAAGTATGAAATCATCAGCGAGATAAAATTATATGTTTGGTTATTGCATGAACATGGGATTCAGAAACTCAATAATTTACTTTTATTGGTTTTACATAGGCATAAAATGCCTTTGTTCCCTTTTGGTTTTGGCCATTTGAATTATTTTAAATTTAGTCATTTTGAGGTTAGATCATTTCCTTAAATTAAAAAAGAATTATTTCATGTTTTTTATCTTAGTTTATAATATTGGGAATTGTTATTGTTGACACTTTGCAAACAGTAAATCACAATGCAAATGTTATTTATATGGTTAATAAAAGCTTGTTACTTCTCCAGTTAATAAAATACATTAACAACATTTGCTGAAATTACTTTGGAGACCCTGTAAATCACTAACATCAACATATTCTCTAATGATTGAAAGAAACTATTGACATTTAAGTTTGTAATGAAGTAGCCATCTGAGATGGGAGTGACATAGGAGAGACAATCTCTGGAAGATTTTCCACCCTATCCCTTTAGCCAGCCCTTCCCTACTAACAGAGAAGTAGGTCTGTTTGACTTTCTTCCTTGTCTTCTTCTTGGGGTAGGTGCCTTCCATATTTACCCAGTGACATCATTATTTAAAACACTCTGAAGTAACTCTGCGGTAAAGACAAAAGGAGCTATAGGGGTAACAGGCATAGAAGACAAAACAACTTCTGGATACTCAGACTTGAGGTTTTACCTTGCCCTCTCTCTTCTGCAGCCTCTTGCATCCCTCTGGATTCCTCACATTTCTTCTGTCCAGTACCATCGTGTCTTCAGACCTCCATTACCTTATCTGTTGCCCATTTATCATGCATGACCCACAGCAGTGTCATTCTCTAAGAATTCCAGCACAACACAGCTGTTGCTCCTGCACTGCCTGTATCTTTGTTTAAAGATCTTTAATAATTCCACATCTGTTGACATTCTTATTTCAATGAGATTTCAAGTAACCTAATTTTCCATAAAGTTCTTTTTTGTACAAAGGATGACAACCCACTACCTCCAAACAATCCATATTAAAGGGAAAATAGGTCTGAATCCAAGTTTTTGCCTGGTTGGATCTGCCAGGCAAATCCACGTTCTGGTTGGATTCTGCCTGGAACACCTGTGTGACCTTGAGACTGTTACCTATCCATCTCTCATGATTACATCTGCAGTCTGATTCCCCTTTCTCACTGCCAACTGCTTACTAGTTCCCTTAGGTTATGCAAAAGTCAGGTCATTTAATTCATAGCAAGACAGCAATGAACAAATGAACATATTATTCAAATACCAAGTATGGAAGGGAATTTCACCTGCTCTCCTTGGTACCATTACTGGCAGTCATTCTCTGTCAAAAGGTCAGAGCTATGTAGATTTGTGTATGGAACACTTCTATGAGGCACATTTTTGAGGTGAAAACTTCAACTGTGCTAGTCAAAATGATTGATAGTATTAAGGTAGAAAGAAGTTCCCCCCAGGTTACATGGGGCATATTCATAAACAGCTTTACTCAACTTATATAAGAAAAATACAGATCTGCCTTACTATTTCTGAGTAGTGTGGAATGACAAACACCAGAATGTCTCCTAAATCTTATTAAATAATAATCACTAATATGTATATGAATTTACTATTTTTCAGGTACTCTGTAAGCACTTTACAAATATTATCTCTTTATATACAATAGACTTAAGTTGATTAAAAGTAAGCTAGGTGGTATAATTATTGAGCACCACTAACTATGGTTCTTTCTTATTATCTGTAGGACTTTGGGGAGATAACTTAACCTCTC
This sequence comes from Talpa occidentalis, assembly GCF_014898055.3. Classification (NCBI taxonomy): domain Eukaryota; kingdom Metazoa; phylum Chordata; class Mammalia; order Eulipotyphla; family Talpidae; genus Talpa; species Talpa occidentalis. Next base: position 30,238,274 of record NW_023601322.1, read on the forward strand.
TGGCCTTAATTTCTTCATCCATAAAACACAGATGATTAAAGCACCTAACTCATGGAGTTGTTGTGAGGATTAACTGAGAGAAAATAACTACTTATGCATATTCAGTGATTTCTGTGTGTTAGACATTATTATCAAAATGAGGATTAATTAACTTACAATTAAATAGCTTAAGGAAAAACACTTAGAACAGGATCTAGCACGTAGAAAGTGTTCTATTTCATTACGTTAGAGAACTCTCTGGTGAGGTGCCTCTGTGTGACCTGTGTGTGACCTGACTCATCCAACATACTAGAAAGAAGTCCATGGTCAGCACATCACCCCTTTAGGCTGGCAGTTACTGCATAAGTATTCCTCACAGCCAGGATACTATAAGTCCCCTCCAGTAATGCCCCTTTACTCCCTTAGCTCTTCAACGTCAAGACAACACTCAACCTCCACTACCTTCTCCCCTGCATTTTCCCCAATGCTCTCCTTCCACCACAGTGATCATAAGAGTTTGGAAAAAAAATCAAAAGTAACTTCTTAGAAATCATGGAGATCTTTGATGCTAGAAGAATGGCTTATACTATTTCCATAATCCATAAATGAACGTGGACATACTCCCAAGGGAAGAACAGAAACAACTAAATGGGGCAAAGAAGGAGAATAAAGGCTTACCCAAACCAAGAACTCAGAAGACTGCTTTTACTATGATAAAGGGAGTATGTTTTTGACTTTTCTAAAAGATCCTTAATCATATTTCTTTAAAAATTCTTATATGTTGGAAAGAAAAAAAATCACTATCAAAAACATCAACATTTAAACAAAAGTTAAAATTTCATAAATCCAAAGCTCCTCTGCTATAGCACATTCCCAAACGATATTATGATATTGCACATTTCAAGAACATAGATTATGTTCTGTCCTATTAGGAGAACTTGCATATTATGAAATATGCCCAGTTTCCTTGTCCACAATAGGGCTGCACATAGCAACTGATAATTTTCAAGGAGGCTTAGAAAGATAAGTCCTCTCTCTCTCTGACTTACTGTAAAGACAGGCAACTGAGAAAGCACCTCTCAAACTGACTCCTTTTCAAATTCTGCATTCACTCCCTGAGCTCAGAATCTCCCTTATCCTTGTTCTAGTTTGTAGCATTAACTTCTTCACTTATTTCCATCCATCCAGCATAGCTTCCTCTAGTCTCCTGATGCCACTATGAATTTCTTCATCCATCTATACTCGTTCCTCTAGTCATGCTGCTGCCAGTATGAATTTCTTCAGATGAATATGCATTCCAGATTATTCCAGGAAAACAATTTTTTTTTAAAGATTTATTTATGTAAGCATACAGGAGCTGGGGTGCAGGCCAGAGGTGCTGGGGATGGGAGGATTCATCAGAGACAGACTGGGGAGCAGAACAGGTGGATCTACTGAAATACACTGCTGAGGGGAGCAGTGGGCAAGACAGTAGAAGTCTGCTGCACCATGCGGGTTACCTCCCTGGCCGGGGATCAAACTTGTGCTGCAGCAGCTACAAATAGCGTCATAGTGCTGACGCTTAATCCCTTGCACCACCTGGGAGGCCCCTCCAGGAAAATAATTTTAAATTCCATAGAAGAGAAAACAGGATTGTGAGCGAAAGTAGAAACTCAGCATGGCTAAGCAGGGCTGCATCTGGCCTGACATTCCAGCCTGGCAATTATTGGCAGTATAGTTTTATCATTAATAAAAGAGGGCAATGCTTGCATTCTAGATTGTGGCAAGAATTAAATAAAATAATGCATGACAAGTGCTTGGCCTAATGCCAAGTGGCCAGTATGTAGTTATTGTGATGGTGATGTGATGATGAAGGATCTGATAAGGGTGGGGATAATATCTAGCCTTGGAACATCTCTTGCATTTTAACTTACATGACTAACTCATTTCATGACTAAATTTACATTTCCAGAGATTTGATTCTCATCCTCCCTGGTGTTTCCTCTTCCTTTCAATAGTCTCCTATATAATACTTTTACATTTTATCCTGGTGCTTCCTTCCTCACAAAATATTTTCTTACCCCCTCTCTGTAACATCAATTCAATTATGGTACCTGAGTGTGAAATAATAAAAAGGAATATATGTGTATATATATATATATATATATACATAAATGTATAAACATACATTTTTCTTGACACAAATATTCAATGTGTTTTTTAAATAAATGAGAAAATGAATGAACATTATTCTTAAGAATATTTTCTATAGAATATTTAAGCATACCACATTCCTCTGGAAAATATTAAACTTACAGTCACCAAAATCAAAGGATCTCTTTGATCAGCATTTTTGTGAATGGAAGGGAAATTTCACAAGGAATATCCACCTTCTTGACCAACATCATTCTAATTCATCAGAGAAATTTGAAATGCATCCCTACATTTAATAGACTCCATTTGTTTATTTTTATTTTTAAAGCTATACTGTCTAATAAAATAGCACTAGTCACCTATGACTATGTAAATTTAAATTACTCAGCATTAAATAAAATTAGAAATCCAGTTTTTTATTTGCACTATTTCAAGTGCTCAGTAGCCACATTACCGTACTGGATTGCTAACATAGAACATTTCTAGCATCACAAAAGTTTCTCTTGAACAACACTGGTCTGTCACTACCCTCTCCTTTACACCTAAATACTAGGTTGCATTCAAGACCAATAATTCTTTGCTCATCCTTATATATATTTGTCCAAAATCAAGGAATGTATACAACACCAAAAGTGAACCATACTGTAAACAAAAGACTTTGGATGATTCTGATGTGTCAATGAAGGCCGTCTGTTTTTTTTTTTCTTTTTCTTTTTTTAAAAGATTTATTTATTTATACAAGAACCAGGGTACAGGCCAGATGCACGGGAGGGTGAGCGGATTCACCAGAGACAGAGTGGGCAGACTGACAAAATACACTGCTGACAGGAGTAGCAGGTGAGACAGGAGAGGTCTGCTGTGCCATGTGGGATTCTCGCCTGCCGGTCAGGATCAAACCCATACTGCAGAGGCTGCGGACAGCTTCAGAGTGCGGCGCTCAAGCGCCTGAGCTACCAGGGAGGCCCCAAGGCTCATCTATTTTAACAAATGTACCACTCTGTGAGTGACGCTGTATAGATGTGGAGCAAGGGAGTACATGGAGATCTCTTTACCTCCCTCTCAATTTTATTAGAAACCTAAAACTGATCTAAATAAAGTCTTAAAAAATAGTGCTGTTCTTGGGCTTCCCCGGTGGTGCAGCTGTTGAGCGCTGGGTTGCGAAGCTGCCCGCAGCCTCTGCAGCGCCGGTTCGATCCCCGGCTGCTCCCCGGTCACCGGAGGAGGGTCCCACATGGCGCGCAGACCTCTCCTGCCGCCCGCTGCTCCCCTCAGCAGTGTACTTCGGTCCTTCTACCTGCTCTGCTCCCCACTCTGGCTCTAGTGAATTCTCTCACCCTCCCACGCTTCTGAATGTACCCAGTGCTTGTATAAATAAATAAATCTTTTAAAAAAAAATCCCCTTAAAACAAAATAGTGTTCTTTTTCTTATTGATTTATGAGACCTCAATATATATTATGGATACTCATCTTTTATCTTTCATATAGGTTGCAAATATTGATTCTAGTTTGCTATTTTTCTTTTAATTTTGCTTAGAGCTTTTCCCAGAAGTAGTAACTTTTCTTGTAATCATTCTTCTATGGCTTCTTCCTTTGAAGGTACTTGCTTCTTCCTCAAGTTCTATATATATTTTTAATTACTTTCATGGATCCACATTTTATGTTGGAATTGTCAATCTACTTGGTAATTTCTTTCATATGAGGACTAAATGGAGGCAAGTGGTTTTTCTGAGTATAATTTTTTTCCCAGGCAGCCTAAGTTAATAGATTTCAGACGGGGGGGGGGGGGGGGGGCGGAGCAACATGGCGGCGAGGAGACGCTGCGAGTAAGATCTCCCATTAAAAAAAGTGAATAGGGAGGAAAAGCGGCAGGTCCCAGTGAGAACTGGGACACGGAAGATAAACGGACGACTCCAGCAAACTGCCCGAAGAAGAAAGTGGCCATAAAAGAGGACTAGAAGGGAGGGAAGCGCAGAACCCTGCTCCCCTCCCCCGCCCACAGAGGCAGCACTCTCCGACCGGCAGAGAGGAAGGAAACAACAAACCAAAACGGCCAACAAGAAAAACGGACACAGCAAGCGGGACTGTGAGTGGAAAGGAACTATTGCAGCCACCACACCCCGTAACGGGAGCTGAGGCGAACCCTGCAGGATCCGCTGCGGAGGTGAGCTCCAGGAGCCATTAAAGAGAGCCCCGCCCCCAGGAGGAGACCAGCCCAGCACACAGCCCCGGCCACCCGGTAAGCTTGCGCGGAAAGTGGCGCGGATCCAGACCGGATCGCAGCTGCCCAGGTCCCCGCGCCTGCGACCTAGGCTTGCGGGGAGACGGCGGAGGCCCTCCCTGAGTGAGCAGGAACAAGGCGCCCAGGCAGGGGAGCGGGATTCAAAAGGCGCCATTCCCACGCCACTGATCTGGGCTACAGCCCGCGTCCTGGAACTGAGGGCTTTGGAACTGAGACCCGGGGCACGAAATTAGGGGCGTGGGTTCCCCACGACGGTGGGGCACAAGGCAGACACAGCACCCCAAAGCCGTTGAGGTGTACCCTACCATCCCCGCTCTGCTCCCTGTCCCACGGGGTGGAAAATCAGCTCCCCAAGGGCTCCAGGAGAGATCTCTGGCGCCACCTAGCGACTTGACCCCAGCACAGGCTACTGAAGGAGCTAGTGGCCAGCTGGGGAGTTAGCCCACACCTGGCTCCTTCCGAACAAGTAGTCTGAGCCCACAGGGAGAGCGAGCACCCACAGCTGGGGCAGACCAGGCACGCAGAAGAGTGTGCCTGAGACCAGACGCGCAGGGAGTGTGTCCCACATCACCATTTTAGAACAGGGACATTTCTTCAGTAAAGACTACCTGCAGAAGGCTTCCTCAGGAGCCAGAGGTGAGCGGGAGAAGTTCGCCCACGCCAGACCCCTCTGGCCTGCAGTCCAAGCCCAGAGGGGAGCAGGAACCCACCGCCGGGGCAGACCAGGCGCACAGGGGAGTGTGTCCCCACATCGGCATTTTAGAACAGGGACCTTTCTCCATTAAAGGCTGCTTGAAACTGACAGATGACTCCTGGAAGAACCAGAGGGGAACAGAGAAGCCCACCCAAGATGCCGGCCAGTCCCAACAACACAGTGTCCCAACGCATACGGCAAATTAGAAAACAGACAGTAGGGAGGAGAAGAACCACACGCAACCTAGCAACTCTCCAGAGAAAAAGCACACCACAAAAAGAAAGCCAGCCCCAAGATTGCAAAGACAATAACTTGGAAGAATTTCTGAGCCTTCCAGAAAGAGAATTTAAAATTGCCGTGATTAAAAAACTGACAGAAGTCATAAAGGAAAACAATGATAAGGGAAAAATAATCAACGATCAGAAGAATGCAATTGAGTCCCTAGAGAGGGAAAACAATGGTCAGAAGAAAGAAATTGAGTCCCTAAAGAGGGAAGTAAAAGAAATGCAGGAGATCAAAGAATTAATGGAAGAACTAAAGAATTCTGGGAAAAGCAATGAAAGCAGAATAGATGAAATGGAAGAACGAATAAGTAATCTTGAAGACACAGAAATAAAAAGAACCAAAACAGAAAAGGAAAGAGAAGTACGAAGGAAAAAGAACGAAGAAAGACTTCGGGAACTATCTGACTCCATGAGGAAAGGAAATATAAGAGTTATAGGAATACCAGAAGGAGAGGAGAGAGATGTAGGAACAGAGAAAATATTCAAAGAGATAATTGAAGAGAACTTCCCAAATGTGAAGAAGGAGCTGAAAATTGATATACAAGAAGCAAGAAGAACACCAAACTTCCACGACGAAAGGAAAAATACAGCAAGACACATAATAGTAAAGCTCCCAAGAATCCAGGACAAGGAAAAAATAATGAAGCTGGCAAGAGGGAAGAAACAGATAACATTCAAAGGAAAACCAATCAGGCTGACATCAGACTTCTCCGAAGAAACACTACGGGCAAGGAGAGAGTGGAGGGACATAGTCAACAGACTCCAAGAAAACAGATGCCAACCAAGAATACTCTATCCCGCAAAGCTCTCCTTCCTCTTTGAAGAAAGAATATGGACCTTCCCAGACAAACAGAAACTCCGGAATTTCATTGCAACTAAACCCCCACTCCAAAAAATACTACAAGGAGTCCTAAAGCCAGAACCTCAGAGGGACGAATAACAATGAAAGAAGGCCAAAAAAAAAAAAAAAAGTTATTAAAAGAATAAATAAATAAAATCAAAGGAAAGACAAACACAATGGCAAATACAGATGTTAACATATCAATATTAACTCTAAATGTAAATGGACTAAACTCTTCAATAAAAAGACACAGAGTGGCAGCCTGGATTAAGAAACAAAACCCAACCTTTTGCTGTCTCCAGGAAACACATTTAGCTACAAAAGATAAAAATAGGCTCAAAGTTAAAGGATGGAAAACAATCCTACAAGCAAATGGACCAAAAAAGAAAGCAGGAACAGCTATACTTATATCAGATAAAACAGATTTCAAACTCAAAAAGATAAAAAGAGACCCCAATGGTCACTACATTATGATCAAGGGGACAATACTTCAAGAAGAAATAACACTCATTAACATATACTCACCAAACGAAGGAGCACCAAAATATATCAGACAACTGTTGTCCTCTCTGAAAACAGACATCAGAGAAAACACATACGTAGTGGGAGACTTCAACACACCACTATCAACAATGGATAGATCAACAAGACAAAAAATAAGTAAAGAAACCAAAGCTCTAAATAAGGACCTAGAGCAATTAGGCTTAACAGACATCTATAGAACACTAAACCCCAAAAAAACGGAGTACACATTTTTCTCAAGCGCACACGGATCATTCTCCAGGATCGATCACATACTGGGGCACAAGACAAACATCAACAGATACACCAAGATTGAAATCATATCAACCATCTTTTCTGACCATGAAGGCATCAAACTAGAAATAAACCATAAAAAGAAGGCAAGGAACTTTCCTACCTCATGGAGATTAAAAACCACACTACTGGAAGACCATTGGACTAATGAGGAGATCAAAGAAGAAATTAAAAAATTTTTTGAATTGAACGACAAGGAGGACACTAATATCCTAAATGTATGGGATGCAGCAAAAGCAGTAATAAGAGGAAAATATATAGCAATAGAAGCTCACATCAAGAAACAAGAAAGAACGCAAAGAAACAACCTCATCTCGAAGCTCAAAGATCTAGAAAAAGAACAACAAAAAAACCCCAAAACCAGTAGAAGAAAAGAAATAATAAAAACCAAAGCAGAAATAAATGAAATTGAAACTAAAAAAACAATCCAAAAGATCAATGAAACCAAGAGCTGGTTTTTTTATAAAATCAATAAAATAGACAAACCCCTAGCCAGGCTCACAAAGGAAAAAAGGGAGAAAGCACAAATAAACAGGATCATCAATGAAAGAGGAGAAATCACAACGGACACAGCAGAAATCAAAAGAATAATCAGTAACTACTATGAACAGTTATATGGAAACAAGTTTAACAATCTAGAGGAGATGGACAAATTCCTACAACTCTACAATCACCCAAAGCTAGATAAAGAAGAAATAGAACACCTAAACAGACCAATTACAATTAGCGAAATTGAAATGGTAATAAAAAACCTCCCCAAAAACAAAAGCCCAGGACCTGATGGATTTACAAATGAATTCTACCAAACATTCAGAGACGAATTAGTGCCTATCCTTCACAAACTCTTCCAAAAAATTGAGAAGGAAGGGACAATACCAAACACGTTTTATGAAGCCAACATTACACTAATACCAAAACCGAACAAGGACAACACAAAAAGGAAAACTACAGGCCAATCTCCCTAATGAACACTGATGCAAAAATCCTCAATAAAATTTTAGCTATCAGAATCCAACAATGTATCCATAAGATAATTCACCACGACCAAGTTGGATTCATTCCAGGGGCACAAGGATGGTTTAACATCCGAAAATCAATCAACGTTATCCAACACATCAACAAAAAGAAATATAAAAACCATATGATAATATCAATAGATGCTGAGAAAGCTTTCGACAAAGTGCAACACCCATTCATGATAAAAGCCCTTGAAATTCTGGGGATACAAGGAACATACCTCAACATCATAAAGGCCATCTATGACAAGCCAACAGCCAGTATCATTCTCAATGGTGAAAAGCTGAAAGCAATTCCATTAAGATCTGGAACAAGACAAGGATGTCCACTCTCACCATTGCTTTTCAATATAATACTGGAAGTCCTAGCCAGGGCAATAAGAGAAGAGAAAGACATCCAAGGAATCCAAATAGGAAAAGAAGAAGTCAAACTATCACTATTTGCAGACGATATGATATTATACATAGAGAACCCCAAAAACTCCACAGAAAAGCTAATTCAACTCATCAATCAGTTCAGTAAAGTGGCAGGATACAAAATCAACACGCAAAAGTCAGTAGCCTTCCTATACACAAACAATAAATCTGAAGAAGAAGAAATCAAAAAGACCATCCCTTTTGTTATTGAAACAAAAAAAATCAAATATTTGGGAATAAATCTAACAAAAGAGGTAAAGGACCTATACAAAGAAAACTATAAAACACTGTTAAAAGAAATAGAAGAAGACACAAAGAAATGGAGAGACATCCCCTGCTCATGGATTGGAAGAATAAACATTATTAAAATGGCCATCCTACCAAAAGCAATATACAGATTCAATGCTATTCCAATCAAAATTTCAATGTCATTCTTCAAAGAAATAGAACAATTATTGATGAAATTCATATGGAATCACCAAAAACCCCGAATAGCCAAAGCTCTCCTGAAAAAAAAAGAAGGGAATGGAGGCATCAGACTCCCAGACTTCAAACTATACTACAAAGCCATAATCATCAAAACTGCATGGTATTGGAACAAGAACAGACATACAGACCAATGGAATCGAATAGAAAATCCAGAAATAAACCCACAGATTTATGGTCAACTAATCTTTGACAAAGGAGCAAAGAATATGCATTGGAGCAAAGAAAGTTTGTTCAATAAATGGTGCTGGGAAAACTGGGTCGCTACATGCAAAAGAATGAAGCTTGACCACCACCTCACACCATACACAAAAATCAACTCAAAATGGATTAAAGAACTAGACATAAGACCTGAAACCATAAAATATATAGAAGGAAATATAGGCGAAACACTACGTGATTTGCACATCAAAGACATCTTTACAGACACATCACCCAAAGCAGTGATAGTGAAGGCAAAGATAAACAGCTGGGACTACATCAAATTAAAGAGCTTTTGCACAGCAAAAGAGACAATAACAAAAACAAAGAGAAACCCCACCAACTGGGAGAACATTTTTGCACCCAACACTAATGATAAAGGACTGATCACAAAAATCTGCAAAGAGCTGATGAGACTCAACAACAACAAAGAAAATAATCCAGTCAAAAAATGGGCAGAAGAGCTTAAAAGAAACTTCTCTGAAGAGGAAATGCAAATGGCCAACAGGCATATGAAAAAATGTTCAACATCACTTGTCATCAGGGAAATGCAAATCAAAACTACCATGAGATACCATCTTACACCAGTGAGAATGGCACATATTAAAAAAACTAGCAACAACAAATGTTGGCGAGGGTGTGGAGAAAAAGGAACTCTTCTGCACTGTTGGTGGGAGTGCAAACTGGTCCAACCACTGTGGAAAACTGTATGGAGATTTCTGGACCTACTAAACATAGAGCTTCCATATGATCCAGCAATTCCACTCCTAGGTATTTACCCAAAAGACACAGAAACCTCAATTCCAAAGAACACCTGCACCCCTATGTTTATAGCAGCACTGTTTACAATAGCTAAGCTTTGGAAACAACCCAAATGCCCAAAAATAGATGACTGGATCAAGAAGATGTGGTACATATATACCATGGAATATTACTCAGCATTCAAAAAAGATAAACACATGCAATTTGCAGCAACATGGATGGCGCTGGAAGGGATCATGCTCAGCGAAATAAGCCAAAAAGAAAAAGAAAAATACCGGATGGTCTCACTCATAGCAGGAATCTAGAAAACTTAAATAAGGGACCAGGAAAATGAATAACTATAAGAAAGTGAAAATCAAAATCAACAAAAAACTATGAACCAGAGACACTTTTAGGGGGGCAGGGGTGGGAGGGGAGGGATTGGGGTCAGAATGGGGGGCTGCAATTGTATGGGGAATATAACAATAAAATTTATTAAAAAAAAATAGATTTCAGACATAAATAGTTCTTACTTAAAACAAATAATTTAAAATTTAAAATTATCTTTTTAGACAACTAAAATAATGAAATGGTGTAATAGTAAACATTTTCATAATGTACATACTAGGTAGTTATCACTATAAAATGTATCTAGCTAATGTATTCATGAAAGTGAAACCAACTGATTACCCTTTTGTGTACTAAATTTGCAACAAATAGTCCAATTCTAGCAATGAATTTACAGTTTTCCTGTTAGATAGTGGTCCACACAATGTGCAATCCTTGATAAATTCAATAATAATTGATGAAAGCCCCTATTGCTTATTAAACAAGGTAAACATTTTATTTTAGTCTCTGATAAGAACATGCCAGCACAATGGTTGTTAGAGATTTATAAGTGTCATTAATAGAATTAATTAAATTTGGGAGTAAGCATCTGAAAATAACACCACCCATTTGAAGTTTTCACTTTCCTTCTAAAAACATTGTTTTTAGACATACAGAGCTGAGAATTTTAGACTGTCTTATTCTCTTAATTAATCATATTGTCATTTTCATCATCATGATCACATGGTACCATTGCTATTTTTCATTTGAAACATTTGCAAATATTTTAAAAATGAGTCCAATTCATTTCATATAAAGCAAAATACACATTTGCAAATGAAGTTAAATGTTTAAAAACAGCAGCTACTAAAAATGAAATATCTAACTGATATTGAGTCATCATTCATTGGTTTGATCATCTATTTTAGAAATATTATCTTGGGGTTCAAAAATTATCATTAATTTTATTGAAGAGGCTATAATAGTCAATACAATTCTTCATAATGACTCTGTAGGACATCTATCTCCTTAACAGAGGTAAATGTTTGCTGCTAATTAAGCTATTTGTGAGAGACTTGGGAGCTCTAGAAATTAAAGCTAAAATGTTAAGAAACACTACCAATCAATCAAAATGAACAATAAAGCATGATTTAAACAAGGATTGAATAAAATGGGATTCAATTTAAACTTCTTGGCAAAATTACTCATTTAAAGCAAGTACATCAAAAGTCACTTACTCTCTTAAGAACATAAGTTTCAAAACAACTATAAAAGGAATTTCTATACAACCATTATGGAAAGGCAGTGTGAAGATTTCTCAAAAAACTAAAAAAAGGACTACCCATATGATCTAGCAATCTTTCTTCTGAGCATGCTCCTAAAAGAAATTGAATTAGTACCTGAAAGTGTTATCTGTTCTCTCATACTCATGTCAACAGTATTGATAATAGCCAAGATACGGAAATAACCTAAGTGTCTGTAGAGAGATGAATGGATAAAGAAATTGTATATATACACAAAGGAATATTATTCAGTCTTAAGAGGAGATCCTGCCATTTACAATAAGATGGATAAACATGGAAGATATCGCATTAAGTGAAATAAGCCAGACACTAAAAGAAGAAGATTGCCTGATCTCACTTAAATATGAAATCTCACTTAAATATGAAATCTAAAAAAGTCAAACACATAGTAGTAGAGAGTACAGCAGTGGTTGGGGGGCATTGTAGTTATTTAGGATCAAAAAGTCTAGGGATCTACTGTACAACATGATGACTATAGTTAATATTGTAAACTGGAAATTTATTAACAGAATAGATTTTTCTTGTCACACACACAGATGATAGTTATTTGATGGGAAGATATGTTAATAAACTTAACAGTGGAAACTTTTCAAACCATCATCTTCTACATATTAAATATATAAATATGCATATATATATACTTCTTAAATATAATGCAATTTAAAAGGAGCTTCTATTTTATGGACCTCTCAGTTTGGTGACCTCAGAAATGAACACATATGTGTGCTGTAGTGTCAGGGGAATGAAGACCACAACAGTTTGAGTATATATTGACTTTTACACACTTTTAGCTCTAATGTCTAAATGAGCTGACATCATAGGCTACAACAGCAAGAAGTGAAATAAATTCAACTACATGAATTTGTTTTCAATTCAATAGAAAGCAACTACGTTTTATCATGTGCTTGAAACATGCTAACTTTTTGCTAATTTCATCTCATCCATACTACTCTATTTGTATAGAGATTTAATTCATATCAGTGCTGATTGCAGAGAAGCTTAATTAATAGATCATTTATGCTTTTATCTTTGGCTTTTGTCAGTTTTTCTTGTATTTTCTCTCTGTGTCTCTGTCTTTCCCTTCTTTTCTCATATCTCCCTATTTTTTCTTTAATAAAAACAGACTGCTTTCTGCCTTGACTATTGACAGTATTGTGTATTACACATTTTATAATATTTTACCAGGCACTGCCTTTCACCGATTCTTAAGAACTTCCTATTCTTAAGTAATGACAACTTGTGTTTATGAAAATATTCTACATTTTGGAGGACATGCTCATAGCTCATTCTGTATTCAAAACAACAAAAGGAAAAAGAATGAATTGGGTACAAAGCAGGGGCATTTTATAAATGTTAGGAATTATTATAATGCTTTTGACATAAATCATGGCAAACTTTGTTTTAAAGAATGATTGTAATTCCTTGTTATGAAAACTAGAGAAACTTAGGATATGGCAATGCAAATCACAGAATGTAAAAGAATTTAACAAAATCTGAGTTTACTTTTTGAAGAGTAGTATATGAGTGAACTTGGCGTAATTTATTGGCTATTTTTATATCTAATCAGTGCCAGTAAGTGGGAAGTTGTTGCTCTTAGTTTACTAAGAAAGCATTTTTCAAAGGTTTTTCTATATGAAAATAGCTCAGCTGGACAGTGAACACACTTGAATAACAGTAGGGATCTGCTAGTGTCTAGTTAGGTTTTGTCTAAAGCTGCCAAGACAACTTTGTTAATGAGAGAATTGAATGGATTAGTCCTTGGCTAAAATATTAAAGTAAATCCTAATATGTCATGAGAAAGTCAAGTATCAAACATCACAGAAACCATGAATAAGGTACCAAAATAAGTTACTCTTCTCTAGCTTGTTCTGTGCATATCAAAATCTGACCCCTCAAGGAAGCTGCTCCGTGATGTGTAAACAACACCGGGGAGGCTTCTGTGCTCTGGGAATTGTTGCTTCACTGAATTGTTTACATTCAGCTCTTACCAGCCTCTAAGCAAGAGTTCATTTTTATACTAACCCAGATTGTATTTACTTCTATTTTAAGATCCTCGAACACACATACACCACTGTACCCGAAAGAATAGCGTACTGATGGAAATTAAATATGTTGTAAAAATTATAGCTAAAACCGAACTGTTCAAGTTGGATGAGGCTGGCAGTAATATGATGAAAGGAGGGGGGGAAAGCCCTGATACAATAAACAGACTAAATAAATGCTGGAGAACTTTGTCCTACTGCTTAATTTAGTATAAGAGACAAGCAGTTTTGGACCAATGCCACTTATAAGGTGTCCTCTAAGAAAAGTGGACTGTTTTCAAGAACAAAACAAGAGAATACCTTGCTGGGTTTTACACTGATCTGAAGACACTAATTATTGCATTCTTATTCTTTTGCCATTTTCTTTCTTTTACTTGCACACACACCTTCACACTCTATCACAGAACTATAAAAACTCACAACACTTTAGGCTTTCAAATTAGAAACAGATGAAATCGGAGGTGGGGGAGTTGGGGGGCAGGACAGTAGAAATTTGTCCTGTGCCCTTGTGGGGGTGGGGATGGGGGTGACAGTGAAATTCCACCCAGAAAGTTATGCCAGTGCAACAGAAGAAGTAAGAGGAGTTCAGTTTCATAGATTCAATTGTACCTTACCTGGTTTTGTAGTTAAATGCACCAACATGCCCCTAATTCTTCCTCTCAAGTACTACGTATGCTGAAAGCTATAGTATTTGACCTTACACATTTCCACAGAAGAAACTCCAAAGTAACCTTTAACTTCAATAAAACGCTGTGTTCATTCTTCCTCTTGTGCTCAACACACAGCAATCTAATACACCTCATCATGTGGTCCGTTACCATGGTAGCAATGAATCCAGCTGCTGAAATACAAAAGACTGACAAAAAGTTGCTTTTTCCCCCTCCACCCACCCTGAGAAAGTCAGATTTTTTTCCTTTTATGACAAATCTAATTTGAATAAGTTTCTGTTGCTGACTCAACTTCACTAGCAAGAAAAAATGAAGATGAATATCAGAGGTATAAGAATAAAAGGTCTCCCTAGACATTTAAAAAACTAATGAAATTACTATATGCATTTGAAATTACTATATGCATTTTAAAGTTGCCACTAATCCCTTGAAATACTGAGCATTATTTACTACTTCTGCCAACCAAATATTTTTAAATGCTAGTCACCAACTCATTAGGAAATGCAGCAATAATGTCACAGCTACTTTAAAAATAAAAAAAATACATTAAAATATTCAGTAAACACAGATGCTGAAAACACTACATCAGTATTTAAAGGGCTAGTCTCAATGTATTTTTCTAGAACAAGCTTCTAATCACAGCTCGGGGTAGGAGGTAAAATTCTGCATTTTCTTTTCATCAAAACTCTGTGTTTCATCTTATGTAAGCAGATTAGATTTCAGTTATATTTAAATTGTTCATATTTGTATCTGTGGTGATCCAGCCTTTGAGAATTCACCAAACTATTACTTGGAGGCTCGATTTGGAGAATAATAGTCCTGGAGTTCAGACAATAACAACTATGGGCAATCCTGGGACACCCCCTCCCTGCCAAACCAATGGCAGCTTACTTAAGATTTAGGGAATTAAACCTTAGTTAGCAGTTGGGAGTCCTGGGTGACTGGCATTTCACCTTAGATGAGCCTCTGTCCTTCCCTCAGCACATGCTCCATGCACAGCTGGTGCTGCCCGTCCCTGGGGCTGCTATGTCCCTAGGGCTTTGAACTGCCACCCTGCAGCTCCACACAGCCTTGTTGACATACCAAATTTAGCTCATATTTCATAACAATTTGTTTACATATTTGTCTTCTTTCTTTAGACATGGACTCTCCTAGGAAGGGGAACACTGTCTTATTCATCTTCCAATACCAAGACAGCAGCAAAGGATTTGGTGAGGTGGACTTGGCGGCCATTTCTTGAATGGAGAAGACAGGGAATGAGTACTTCCCCTCAGTGCAGTGGAGGAAACCTCAGCTCCTCTGGTCTGTGTTCACAGCATTCCCTGCTGGGGCTAAATCCTTAAGGGACCACAGGTTTTTTCTTAATATTCTATACTGCAAAGGCAGGCAGGCAGGCAAGAGGAGCTCTTTAGAAGAGCAATTATGGAGTTTCCCAATCGGGAGCTTGAAACTTATCTCTCACTCTTTCTAGTTTTGTGATCTGGATAGACTATTGAGCCTTTCTAAATCAAGGTTACTCTACTGTGAAAATCTTACTTTGAAGATTTAATGAAGAACAATTAAATGAGATGGCCCAAGGAAAATATTAAGCACTGAACCTGAAAATCATTAAGCGCTTAATAAATTACTAGTTTTTTTTAGTAAAAATATTTATGATTTTTTTTTTTGAACCAGAGTGATGAGAAAGATCATTGACACCTGATTTTCTACTGGTGATTAAAAAAACTGTCATTGTCAACCAGATGTACATTGTCAATTATAAAACTTCACAATACGAGTTTGGGTGATGACACAGTGACCATTTCTGGCAAATGGTGAACTTTTCTTACCCTCATATACAAACCACTTAGGATGGATGGGTAATCAAAAGGTTATACATGTTCACCGTGTGAAACAGAGTGTAGTTAGAGTATCAGACTTGGTAGTTGGTTTAAAAATTTTAAATATGAAAGAAAAAAAAACATTATGGAAAGCATTTCGTTTTGATACTTAGGTTGGATTCTCAAATTTGTTAATGATTTTTTCCAAATTAAAATGGGGTGCAAAGAATCTTCATTATAAAGAGCTTTGGGAATAGAGATTAAAATATTAATCACAAATTACATTTTTAACAATTTACTGTTGTTGGATTAGCGGTAGCCTTGCAAAGGTCACCTTGATCTGTAACAAGGGCTATAAACTGCTCACCGATATAGACTTTTAGCTGCTTTTCTTCACAGTTATCTAACTCAGGAAATTACCTGACACCAAAGCAAATTGCAGAGGAAAATTAGCATTAAAATTCCTTTGAAGGCTATATAGTGCACAGAAGCAGCCAGGGGTTAAAAAAACCTGTGGCAGAAAAAAACTTTCATCCTAGGAAGTTGCCAGATAGGATAAAATGAATGTTGCACATCGCACAATTTCTCTATGCTTAAAAAAAAATTCCAACAACAAATCAGTAGAGATTATTAAAATAGCTTTGCCACTGCTAAAACCCTGAAAAATCCTTAAGTGTTGTGACTTATGATGACATAGTCCTATACAATGTGTAAGTAAGGCAGAACGGGCATAAAGGAAAGAAGTGCATACATAGCTTGGAAAATCAGCACCCCATAATCCTCTTCAATATGGCTGATGAAAGAAGGGCTAATAGAACCACAATTTGAATAATTTATAACTATTCTCATGTGCGGCTGGCTGAAGACTCTTTCACTGCTTGCATTTATTTCTTTGGGAATATACTTTGTGCCTATTTTTCTCCTACAGATTGAGTAGGTGTCTAATTATTCCTCATTTTCTAAATTTAAGAGTATCATTTATCTGGTTAATGTAGACTACTACTAAAGCATTTAATATGATTCGCAAACATCCTTTGTCAACTGCTTGATTTTCTCCTCTACGTGTATTGAAGATGATGTCAGTATATTTGGTTTCACAATGTTCTAAATTCCCTTTTACAAATGTTGAGATTAATTTCTTGCTCGGTGTGAACAAAATTTGTAACAAAATCTATGCTGGTGTGACCTACTTAATTTCCTATAAAAAATCCAGCCACCTAGGGAGAAACAGTTTTTGTGACATAATGCTTCAGAATAGACCCCAGGAAGTTGATTTGCCAAGCCCTGGCCCCATAGAGATGGAGGGGGTTTATGAGGTTATATTTGTTTCACTGCTCTATATTCAGACATGAGGGTACCTAACTTCCCACAAACTCAAAATAACAACATGGGCTCAGAGGCCATGAGCTTGAACTAAGAAGTGTGCTACCAAACACTGGCTGCAAAGGTTAATGACATTAAAACAAGACAAAGACACTTGAATTTCTGCAAATGCAATTTTTCAGTTCACATTTCAAAATTATTTATTTTGTAATACCCACAAAGATTTTTATTGTTAGAACACTGGTTTAAATCAAATAAGAAAACTTGTTAACAGCAACAAAAAAGAGATTGTGATCTATGGAACAATTTTTTGCAAGCACATAGTTTCTTGGGCTGCTTTGAGCAGCTGACCTAAAAAATATTAATCGGATTAGTATCTTTTCTAGTCATGAAAATATCTTATGAAAGGACAAGGCTGTTGCAAACCATCTCAATTTATATAACTCAATATCAAGATATTCTATTTTACTCTTAGATATTTTAAAAAATGCACTGCTTTTTTGAAGTATATTAATAGTGCTATAAATAATAAGGATTTCTTTGTGTTTTTCTATTGTTGACACATTATAGGAAATATCTAGTTTTAAATAGCACTCGAAAGTTGATGACTACTTATCCTACAGATAACCTATTGTGAACTCTAAATCATTTTGCCTTACTCACTTATGGAAATTTATTCCAAACTTCAGCTTTTGTCTTTTTTTATCTCCTCAAAATTCATAACCCAGTGATATTCTGGATTTTTCCTAGTGAAACCATACTAGGTTTTTAAAATTAATAGTAAATAGTTACACTTGTCTACTTTCTCACTAAAAGGTAATATTATATGTCCATTGTAGAGAAGTTGAAAAATATAGAAAAAATAATGAAATAACATAAAAGCACACGTAACTAAGTGATATCAGGTGTTGCCAATACTGGTAATTTAATATACTTCTTTATATATTCAAAACTCTGATGTTTTGAATATTTTGTGTAGTGAAAACATGTAATATAAGCACAGTATGGTATTATTTATTATTTATTATGGTATTATTTATTAATATTTATTCTTTGAAAATATTTTTAATAGTCACACAAAATTCTGCAAGTTGGTTGCAATAGACTAGCCATCCCTATTGCTAAATACCTAGTTAATCTTTTCCAAATTTCTTTAAGCAATGTAACTTTGTATATGAATTTTTGGTCATATCTCAGGTAATTTGCTTAGAATAGATTCTTGTGGGAGAAGAGGGTATTACTGAGTTTAAAGTAGTAAATCTGGGGCCTCCCTGGTGGCACAAGGGGTTAAGACGCAACCTATGCAGCTCACTGCAGCCACTGCAGCACAAGTTCGATCCCTGGCCAGGTAACTACACACATGGCACAGCAGACCTCTCCTGACTCGCCTGCTGTTGCCCTTAGCAGTGTATTTTGGTCGATCAGCCTGTTCTGTTCCCCGCTCTGTCTCAGGTGAGTCTTCTCATCCCCCCAAACTCTGGCCTGTACCCCAGTTCTTATATGTATAAATAAATAAATCTTTTAAAAAAATAAACTAGTAAATCTAAGCAAAGAATTTTAGAATTGTCTGGATCCAAACCTACAATTTACTATAATACCTCATTTTATT
Organism: Talpa occidentalis; assembly: GCF_014898055.3. NCBI lineage: Eukaryota > Metazoa > Chordata > Mammalia > Eulipotyphla > Talpidae > Talpa > Talpa occidentalis. The sequence continues at coordinate 30,257,214 of NW_023601322.1, forward strand.
GATGAAGAAACTGAGGCCCAATGAGGGAAAATAACTGCCCCAAAGTCCTACCATAATTTTCCTAGCACTAGGACAGAAACTGGTTCTGTAACAGGGTGGTCCCCAGGAAAGGGGGAAGTTCCAGGTTCCCTGGAACCCTGGACCTTCCCCCTTTCCTGGGGACCACCCTGTTACAGTTCCTTGTGAGCCCACTTTACATTTTGTAATTTCATCATATCTACTCAAATGGCAATTCATTTCTGAGATGCCCCCTCACACCTCCAGTTTGGAATCATCTGTGAAACTCTGTGTATGTGCTCTGGAGTCCGAGGCAGGAATGGAAGTAGATGTTGCTGCTTTTTATCTCTATTTTTGTGGTCATGGTCAATCCAAAAGGTAGTACCTCTAAAGCCACTTTTCACTGGTAACAAAACAGAGTGAATACTCAGAAACAATAATCTAGAATAAAAATCTCTCCTGACTAGAACAACATGGAAAAAGATTTCAAGAGAGTTAAGAGGTCAGGATGCTGATAAAGTTAGTGAGTTCAAATTGATATAAAAGTAGACAAAGCCTTTTATTTTTTTCTTTTTATTTCAACATTTTATTATCAAAGTTTTCAAATGTACACAAATTGAGAGACTATAGGATAATGAACACACATCTACTCATCTCCAGGTTAAAGAATTTTCAATATTTTGCTCCACTTGTTCATCTACCCTTGTTAATCTTCTAAGAAAAAAAAAATTACTACTTAGCTATTTTTTTTAATTTTGTATGTTTTTTACATAATTTTTCATTTTTGCACAATGTATGCATTTTTATCTTGGTTATAGTCCCCATACATATCCCACCACCCTTGTTTTGACCCTACTAACTTCTCCCCGCCCCCCACCTCGCCTGTAGTGTGTCTCTGGTTTATAGTTGCTTGTTGATTTTGATTTGTACTTTATTACAATTAGTCTTTTTAATGAACTCTGAGTTCCTTTATGGATTTATATTCTGTTGGGAGAACAGTCTTTGAGATTAAAGTGGCAGACTGTAAGCCGACTCACAAGGGAAGGGGAATAGGTACTTGTCTGTGAAAATCCCATATCCTGTCAACCCAGGTGTGTTTGCATAGCCATAATGTCTCCATTTGACAGGACACATTCTTTCTCAGCTAGAGGGAAATGGGACGGACATTTCTGAAAATCATGTCTACCTGTGAAGTTAAGGAAACAGGCAGATTCCTCATTTGCTTATTCTGAATACCTAGTACACCGAGATTCTTGTTTCTTGTTTCCTTCCATGTAGCTTATTCTAATGAGATGACTTATTCTAACTCAATATATTTTAATTAGTGCCTTCTAAAAGCACATTTTGTACTAGATGTAGGCTAAGAAATAAAAGATGGGCTACAGTTTACATGGGGATATAAGAATGTACATAAAAATATAGCTGTAGATATAATAAATGAGAAAAACACAATTAGTTGACTTGAGAATAAGAGAGATATTTTAATTGGGTCAGTTCAGGCAAACATTTAGGGGGAAAGCACCCATTTGGCATGCCTCAAGCTTGGAAAGAATTTGTTGTCAGGATATTACGTATGTTTTCCCAGCTTCTTTTACTTTGTGCTCAGGCACTTGGACTATATCAGCACAGCATCTATTCTAGAGTGCTATGGAGGAAAACCTTATCTATCTCAAGAGCATATTCAGTGACTAAGATTAGATGTAGGAGTGATAGAAGCTACAAGTTCCTTCCTCTGTAATGTACCCCTGGGAAAAGACAAGTAATTAAGTAGTCACTGCAAGGTTGGGGGGAGGGATATGACAGTAACTACCTATCAAGTCAAACACATATACACAATACACTGTAGGCAAGAATCAGTTGAAATTGGATATAAGGTGATTTATGGGGGGTGATAAAAAGAGAAGCGTATGTGGTTCAAGAGAACACATAGCAAAATTAGAACAGAAAAGAATACTAAAGAAATACACATCTTTGAGAAGATTTTTTGAATAAATGGAGACAAGTCCCAAAGTTATATTTGAAAGTATATTTCCCAAAGTGTATTTCGTTCAATATACTTATGTGAATTCCATTATTGAAATGAATGAAATGTTTCATTTGGTTGAGAAAAGTATTTGATATAAATTGACCCATCAAGTAAGATAATTGGGAATCTGTGATGGCAAATACTCCATCAGCAAGTACCATGCATCTGCCTATCAGAATTTCAGGGGTTCCCATAGATAATACTGAGGAGTTTGCTGGCGTCAGCCTAGGAGGTGTTACTTATCCTTGCTCCACTCTTCACACCAGTCATTTTTTCCTCAGGCACTGCATTCCATTTACAGCCTCACGATGACAGGTGACATGGAGAAGCTGGAGAAACCTTTATATAATGGTGAGCAATATACAGGAGGGGAAGTAGCAGAGGAGTCTGTGAGGGAGGGACTTAAGCATCAGAAGGGATATCTGTATATAGATAAAGGCAAGCAGGTGATCTTCCTTTTTCTGAAGACACATAGTATGCTATTGCCAGGTGAGATGTTAAGAAGAACCTCTTAATATAATATCAAAATTATGGCTTATCAGTATATGTATGAGCCAGGAAGGCACTGGCATCCTATATTGTTCATCAGAGATGAATAGCATTTTTGGATTATATTAACCACTCATTTGTTCTATGTAAAGACACTTTACATCCCAGTGAATCATGTTTTCATATGCTTCTGGAAACACTCATTGAGCAGAAAGAAAACCTGAGTCACACATTAGGGGTCCTGTGGTTTAAATTGCCTGCCCAAATTGTCATACTTATAGCAATAACATTTAAAGCATTAAACAAAAATACTTTGTTTGTTTTATCTATTTCAGCTTTATGATATTTTTGGTAAACATTATGGCCCAATTAAAAAATAAACACAAATATTTTCCTTTTTCTTTCTTTTTAGGCAAAATATTTCTAATCATGTGTGATCCCACCAACCACAGTTAACATTTTAAACCTATTAATATCTGTCACTATGTAAACACATAACTTGGTTTTAAAACGGATTCTTATTTTTTAAACTCTTCCACATTCTGAGGGAGGCTATAGACTTCATGACTATCTTTGAGATTGCTCTTTTTTTTTTTTTTTTTGTTAACCTTAATGTGCCTATTGTTTATATATAGCCTAGTATGGAAAACAGTGGCAAAGCCAAGAGAAATTAAACCACTCAAAGTGCTGTGTCCAAAATAGTTGAAAAACTATGAGATATTAACTGGAATGGGGAACATTGTGGGGTTATATCCTAGAAAAATGGGTGCTGAGATTCTGGACATGGGGAACAAGACAGGTCAAAGGCAATTCTTACCTGTAGAAGCAGGTTCTAAAACATAGTGGCCCAGGAGGAAACAGCCAACATGGGCTCCCTTCTGAAAAGGGTGACTTAATGGTCTGAGGACTAACTATGCTGATGACTAATTTTAAACAATATGACTTGTAACATCTTTCTGTTATCATTATGATTTTAGGAAAGCTTGGAGAACTGTATTCAACTTCACAGTGGGTAATTATGTGTCCTTGCTTGGAATGGGGTATGAGGAAAGTGTATCCTCTCTGAGGTGATTCAGTGGTGACTCAGACCTCTCTGAGAATGTGACATATAAGATGGCTTCTGTGAAGAATGTGGAAGAGGCTTCTAGGTGAAGGAAAGGGCATATGTGAGGTTCCTGAGTGGGGAGAGCCTGATGTGTTTAAGGCATATGAGACCAGTGTGGTTTGAGCACTAGGCGTCAAGGACAGAGGGGCACGGCAAGGAAAATTGGCAGGGACCAGGCTTTGTATGTCATGTTAGGAATTCTGAGATGTATTCTAAGTGCTGTGTGAAATTTTTGAAGGATTTAAAATATGGTAGTAACATAATTTATCTCTTATTCTTTAAAAGAACACCCTAGCTATGGTGTGGGTGATAGGTGAGAATGTATACAGTGAAATCAATCTGTGGACCAAAAGAGGATTCTGGACTTAAATGGTGACAACAGACACAGTGAAAAGTGGACACATTTGAGATGTATTTTGGAGGTAGTATTGACAGTAATCAGTCATAGGTTGAACGTAGGAGGACAAGTGAGAATAGGCTGTAAAGAAAAACTGCCAGCATTATGAAGTAAATGGAGATGCCATTCACTCCACTGGGTACAGGAACATGTTGTGGGAATTCAGTGAGGGGTGGGGCATGTGTGAGAGGAAGTGCTGAATCTGAGACAGTTAAGCAATGATATCACGTAGATTGTGTCTATATATGTCTGAAGCTCTGAAAATAGGACTTGGATGGAGCTAAATATGTGGGAACTATAGATACAAAGGATAATTTTAAGTCACAGAGAAGGAGAGTGAGCATACATGTGAAGAAGCATGCCCCAAATTTTGCCCCAAGACAAAGGGTCAGGGAAGTATGTGGCAAAAATATCTCATGATTGTATTTCTATTAAAGTTAAGACAGGGGAGTTTTGCAAAAGGAAAAGGACGGTATCTGAGTTGAGAGCTACTGAGAAGTTAAGATGAAGACAGGAAAATCATTTGGCTTTGGAATATGGAGATGACCTTAATAAGAACCTTTCTCATGGCATGGCCAGAAATGGGAGGAGAATGGAAGGTGAAGAAGTGGAATCAGCCAGTGTAAATATATTCCTTTGGGATAAAATTGGATTTGGAGGGGGCAGAAATAGGGCAGCAACAGAAAGGAAATGTGAAATCAGGGGAATATTTCAAAGATAGGACATTCTAGAAAATATATACATGCTGAGCAGAGTGGTTGCTAAAGGCAGAGACTGATGATGTGGGTGAAGAAAAGGGCTGAATGTGCTCAGTCATAGAGAGGGTAGCAGGGGACAGGATGTAGAGTCATGGAGAGAGAATCTATTTCTCCTGTGACAGGAGAAAAAAGGAATCATTGAAGGCTATAGCCTAAGGCATATTTGTGCATTTGGGGCTGGAAAGAGGGAGTTCCTATGAAATGGCTTTTATTTCTCAATGAACCAAGACACAAAATTGCTGGGTCAGTGTGAGCAGTTGTGAGAAGATGTTTGATGTGAGTGGAAAAATAATGAACTAGCTATTGTGAAGAGTAGGAAAGTGAGTTGACTATTGAAACAAGGTAGTCATGGAGTGTTGAAAACACATCTCAGTGATCATAAGCCTAGCCTATACTAGTATGCTCAGTTGGATTTTCTTTAACAAGTTCAAATAGGTAAAGCATGTGTAAGTCAGGTGAATGGGTTCATGCAAGCTTGGGTTTTGCTTGCTGAATGTGATGGGAGGGTCTTGAAGGTCCATAAAAGGAAGTTTGTAAAAGAGATGGACTATCCAATCTAAGTAAATGAGTAAGACAGAAGGAGGGTGTAAGATAGAAAGAACTGGGCCAAAAGGCCCTGTCATGAATTGTAAATGTGGAGATTGGAGGTGGAAGGGTGAGATGTAGATGTGTTCAGCGAGTGGGACATCTTATTTCTGATTGTGAAAGTGGATCAGTGTCTGAGGGTAACTAGCTCCAGTGGTCAAAGTAGTAAATGGCTGAGGTCAAAATGAGAGCTTTTTTATCCCCAGGGATATGAGGAAGGTATTGATTGATCATCCATAAGTACACTGAAGTAATCAAGAAGGAAAATAAGAGTTGTAACAGGGATATTTATGTGACCTCAGAGAACTAATCAAAGTCCTGTGGGAAACAGTTAAGCTCTTTCCTTTGTGATCTTTGGCCACGTAGATCATGAATGCTGGGAAATGCCCATCATTCCACTGATACACTTTCATAAGTGTCAATCCAACATAGTGCAAAACAGACCTGAGAAAAGGGAAAGAGAGAAGGTCCTGAGCATAACCTCTGACCTCCTGACACTTAATCTACCCTTATCTGAAGTCTGACTGCTCCTGTTTTGTTAGTCTAGCCTGAGTGAATTATTTTTTTATATAAATCACTTGAAACCACAAAGCAAAAGCTTATACAGATGGGTTCATTTCATAAAAAAAATAAATATATGAAAATGCAACAAATCTGTTTACCTACACATATTCATTCTCTCATTTGTCTTTGCTGGAAGAACTGTTACCCATGCCTTACCATTAGGGCTCAAGGAAGGATCTAAGTCAGTCACTGCTATTGCAATCCCTTGCCAGAGATACCAATGAAATTCAAAGGGAAATCTACTGAGGGGGAGGGTTGTGGGTTTATTAGCATGATGATTGGTTAATTTTATATGTCAACTTGACTGGGCTATGAGAGGCCCATACATTTCTTCAAATATTATTCTGGATGTGTCTATGAGGCTATTTTGGATGAGGTTAACAACTGACTTCATAGATTTAGAAACATAGATTGCCTTCCCCAATTTGAGTGAGTCTCATCCAATCTGTTGAAGGCTAGAATAGAATGAAAGGCTGAGCAAGGGAGAATTTTCTCTCTGGTTGATAGTATTTGATCTGGGATCAGTCTTTTCCTGACACCAGGCTAAATTCTCTCTTGTTACACTGGTTTCCTCATGTATAAAGCTCTCTGATAAAACTTTGCCTTGTTTAATTACACCTAGCATTCTTTGGTGAATTTTTTCCCCAGAGGGCAAAAGGACCCATTCTTTTGGATAGGAGCCTATAACAAAACCGGAACTTAATTCATTGGGTCTTTTGGTTCTCAGGCCTTTAAACTGCATATCTAAGGACTTCTCAGCCTCCATAATTATGTGAGCTAATTCCTTGTAATACTTATCTTTATTTATGTATTCTATTGGTTCTGTTTCTCTTGAGAACTCTAATACAAATAGTGTCCCTCAAAGGAATTATGTTTTTCCAGAAATTTGGATGTGATCTTATCTGGAAATACATCTATGTAGATATAAATTTTCAAGGATAAAGATGAGCTCCTACTGGGTTTTGGGGAGGGGGGCAGGCAAATCCAATGTCTGGTATCCTTACAAGAAAAGGAGAGGTCATAGAGACACACACAGAAGACCATATAAAGATGGAGGCAGAGACTGGAGTGAAACAGTGCTAAGCCAGGGGATGCCAGGGATTGCTGGAGTACCAGAGGCACAGAAGGCTTCTATCCTACAGAAGGCTTCTATCCTACAGGGGCTAACACCCTGCCAGTGCCTTGATTTTAGTCTTCTATTAATTAGAATTAAGAGAGAATGAGTTTCTACTGTTTTAAGCCATCAGGTTGTTATAGCATACTTAGGAAGCTAAGATAAGGACTTTCTGGGAAAGGTCTCTTTCCTCAAAAAAAAAAAAAAAAAAAAAAAACCTTACAGGGAGAAAAAATTTGTGGATAAGGACATGGTGAATGGTTTGTATGGCTGGGGAACAGGCTGAGTGGTGAGTCAAGGTCCAAGAAGAGCCCGAATAGGTAGTGGGGCTCAGTTTGTCATCACCGGAAGTTTTGCAAAGCAGCAGATGCTACATTGTGTGAAGGAGGAGGTCAAGGGAATTATGAGTCAAGAAGCAAAACCATTCTCTGAAAATAGGTCTTTGTTTTCTTTTCCTATGCCATAGATGATAGGGTTCTTTCTTTGCAAGTGTTGGCTAAGTGAATCGTTCCCTTCTTGCTTTATGATTACCAACATTTCCCTGAGCTCTGCACTGCCCATGCCCAACTGCTGCCCTTGCTTTTGCAGTAGCTCAGATTCACAGAAGGGCAGGCCATAGGCAGGCAAGAGGGTTTCTATAGCAGGATAAATCAGACTGTCATTCCTTTTAGAACCAGGAGAGTATCCATCTTCCTGCAATGCTTGCTACCTCAGGTACCCTCTCCTTCATACAATCAAGTCTTGGCCATACAATTTGACTTTTTCTATATTCTTAAGTACTATCCTCAAGAATATAGAAAAATGCCATTTTCCATACTAAAGTAATCTTTCTAAGAGGGACTTTTGAATGTGAAACTTTCCTTTTTGGGAGCTCCTCCATCTCCCATTCTAACAATGTTACTTCTCATCCAGCCCACATCCATTCAATTCACTCTGGACCTTGGGAAGACATGAAGAGTAGTGACTATCTTGTAAGCCTGCTCAGAGGGCACATGGGAGTTTTAATAAGTCTGTGTCTCCTGGAGACACAGACTTTCAGGGGGCACAGAAGGCCACTGATGTTGAGTATTTTGAACAGAGGAACATGGAGATCTAAGAGGGGTCCTCTGGAGTCTCATCTGTTTTGAATCCAGGATCCACTACTTCTGACTGCATGGTCTTGAGCAAGTTACTTAGCCTGAGTCTCAATTTTATCATTTCAAAATGAGGGTAGAAATGGTACAGACCTAAAGGAATGGTGGTGAGGATTAAATAGGATAAGGAAAATACATAAGGAAAGCACCTAATATGGTCCCTGACACAGGCACCACTTACTCATGGCTTTTAATATTTCAGAGCAGGGTTTCTCAACATTGGTTGATATTATTGACACTGTAGGAGCAGATAAATTCTCTCTTTATGGGCACTGTTCCTAGCTTTGTAGGCTGGTAGGCAGTATCTTGGTTTCTACTCAGTAGATCTGGCATCTGGCACCCCTGAGATATGACAATTGTCATGCCAAATGTTCCCTGGTGGACAAAGTTGCTCCTGGTTGTGAGTCAAGTGGATAGGCCTTTGTACACATCTCAAAGGTCTGTGGTAGATGATTTTCTGTCCGGTCTCTATGTAGGAAAGTGTCCACACAAATGATTTCATTAAGAATAATGTCATTTTTCTCTTTAAATAACAAATGAACCTTCTTTCCAAGCATGGAAGTTTGTATTTTATCTGGTGTGCTTCTCAAAATTTCTCTCTCCATGGCCATGGAAGGTGAAGCAATAGAAGGGCATGAGGGTGGAATCAGACTGGAGAATCACTGAATCAATAACACTGACAGTTCTTTGATATCTACTTTATCCCTTAAAAATTGTGCTACTTTTGTTTTATTTTAAAGATTTGTTTATTTTTATACAAGAGCTAGGGTACAGGCCAGAGGTGCAGGAGGGTGAGAGGATTCACCAGAGAGAGAGCAGAACAGGCAGACGACAGAAATACACTGCTGAGGGGAGCAGCGGATGCAACAGGAGAGGTCTGCCGCACCATGTGGGATTCTCGCCAACTGGTGGGGAATCAAACCTGCACAGCAGAGGCTGCGGACAGCTTCACAGCACAGTGCTCAACCCGCTGCGCCACCGGGGAGGCCCCCAACATTGTGCTACTTTTGTTTTAAACTCAGTAGTATAGTCATTGCTCTTTTCATCAACAGGGAATGACACCCTTCCCTTTCACTTGCTAAAACATTTAACAAGGGCCAGTATTTTGTTCTTGATCTTTAGAAACCCAGGAATACAACCAAATAACCCGGTTAGAACAGAATAGCAGTCTGTGATGCACTTATGAGTTGTCACTGGTAATTTCTTCAGAAAGTATCAGGTGTTTTTTTTTTTTTTAATTTTATGGGTGAATTTCACCATACAACTTAAAAGTTGTCTTATTCTACTCATTTTTCCTTTGCTTTTATATTGCTTTTGAAAACAATGGTCTTTCAAAAGGAGAGAAATATTTCAGGATCTTTAAAAACTCAACTTGAAAGAGATTATATTATCAAATAATAGAGTAAATGCTCAAATATCTTCCTAAAACATTGAACAATCAGAATCAGAAACATTTGGGAAAAACTGCTCGACAGTGTGATTACTAGCTGACTTTTCATTCAGTAATTTGTAAAAAAAAGTGTATCAAAGAATTTAGGATCCAGTCCCTTGGCTTTTGTGGTCATTCTCTGAACTCCTGTTGGACCATCGAAAAACACATTATGTCAAATGCTAGTTCTCATTTTCTCGATTTAATGAGCTTCTTCTGAGAAAGCTACTGTTTCACCAGCACATTAGAAACCTCTGGGATGGCTATTGCAGAATTAAGTCTTGGGTCACCCAGCTGTAACTAATGTCAATGTTTCAGTTATTCATTTATGTTCCTAAGACTTTAGGGCAAGCCTCAGCTGGTTACCAGGCAACAACAGCTTATTGGAGTTATAATACATTAGTAAAGAACTCTAGGTGTGAGTATGAGAGTGAGCTGAGTATTTTAATGAGAAGGCACTCACAATCTGAACTAGATTATTATATTTGTTATTAGGTAAGACAACTATGAGGGCTTTCACTGCCTTTCAGAATGTGGATTACACATATTTTACTGAAGAACCTTTGTCCTTATAGGTGACAACCCTATACACAGTAGCCTAGAGTTGTGAGGCACTGAAAATCTCAAAAGAGGTCTTTTTATTAGATGGATTCATGCTAAGAACTGAGGTTAAGACAGTATTAACAAACCTTACTTCTTAGAGTCTATTACTCTATGCACTGCAGGAAAGGAACATCCAGGAGAGAATGGGAAGGTTTTTACTTTGGGGCAATTTTGCCATTGTGGTTTTTTTTCTCCCAGATTTAAAAAAAAATTTATTTATACAAGCACTGGGTACAGTCAGATGCGTGGGAGGGTGAGAGAATTCACCAGAGCCAGAGTGGGGAGCAGAACAGGCAGACTGACAAAGTACACTGCTGAGGGGAGCAGCAGGTACGGCAGGAGAGGTCTGCACACCATGTGTGACCCTCGCTGGTGGCCAGGGATAGAACTGGTGCTGCAGAGGCTGTGGGCAGCTTTGCAGGCCAGTGCTCAACCACTGTGCCACCAGGGAGGCCCTGCCATTGTGTTTGACGTCTGCAAATGCCTTTTTTTTTTTTTTTTTTGCCAAAGGAGAATTCAAATGCTGTGGGGATGTGCCAGGAATTCAGGGGGGTGGCATGCTTTGTCTTACTCTGGCAGAACCCTGGTAGATTAGGACGCTTACACACGGTGAGGCCAACTATTGACTGATGTCATGAGAGGCTCATTGGGTGTGGCTGTGCAAGGAATGCAACCTGGTCTGGAAAATAGCAACACTTTATCCCTTTAAAAGTGCCTTTGTGAAAAAGAAAAATACCGGATGGTCTCACTCATAGCAGGGATCTAGAAAACTTAAATAAGGGACCAAGAAAATGAATAACTGTAAGAAAGTGAAAATCAAAATCAACAAAAACTATGAACCAGAGACACTTTTTGGGGGGGGGGGCGGGAGGGGAGGGATTGGGGTCAGAATGGGGGGATTGCAATTGTATGGGGAATATAAAAAATAAAATTTATTAATTAAAAAAAAATAAATAAAAGTGCCTTTGTGATGGTGACTACCCTAGGAAGAAATTCGAGTTCAGAAGAAAAACCATGTGATACTGAAGTTGTTTATACATGTTAGGAAGGAGTGGTGTAATAATAAAAATATAATAATAGAAAAGTAGAAATAATAGAATAATAAGAAAACCACCTTATTTATTTATAGAACTAGAATTGGAATAAAAAGTACAAGTACTGGCATCTGAAAGCATACTAGGTATCCATATAATCATGGTAACACCTCTAGTCCACTCTTAGAGAATTGTTAGGAACCAACAGAATAGAGTAACATTATTCATCTGCTTTGATAATTTGAAATGCTTAAGTTTAAGATTTTGCTAAAATAAACTGCACAGATTTAAAAGTCAGGTTTTGAAAGTAACAAAAATCAATTGATGATTATAAGACAAACTGTCCCTAATATGGAGGCACTAACATTAAAGCACATTATTGATAAATTCTGAAAATTCATTCTACACCTTAATTTTTGCTAAGAAAACATTGCTCCATCCTTGACCACAGTTTTTAAAAGTATAATTATGTAAAGGTAAATAGCATTCTGCAAATTCTGCTAGGGAAATGAAGGGACAATTCACAAACAAAAGACCACTCAACAAGACAGGGACATAACTTGGTAATATGAGTAGCATTCTAATTTTTCTAAGATACTAAATATTTATCCTACTCAAAGATAGATACAGTAGTATACATATGCTACTCATGTTTTTTAAGATTTATTTTTATATATTTATGCGTACAAGAACTGGGGTACAGGCCAGAGGTGTGGGTGGTGAGAGGATTTACCAGAGACAGAGTGGGGAGCAGAACAGGCAGATCTACTGAAATACACTGCTGAGGGGAGCAGCAGGCGAGACAGGAAAGACCTGATGCACCATATGTGGGTCAGCTCCCTCTGTGAGGATTGAACACCACAGTGACTGGTGATAGCTTGATAGCACTCAGACTTTAACCCCTGTGCTACAAGGGAGGCCCTACGCTATTCATATTTTTAAAAAATTCTTTTTCACTACTGAAATGTCAACAAGTTATTTGTTTCACAGAAGTAGACCTAAGGCATAGATATGTATCTTTTTGTTTTAATATAGTACTATGAATCATACCATTTTGCAGTTTTTAAAGACGTGAATATATCACAAACCATGTAGTTGCCATTTTTAGTGTCATATTATACCTGTCATTGCCTATACTGTTTTGGTCATGGAGCTTCTATGCTTTTATCCCCACACACACACACACACACACACACACATCTAAACACATGAACACATGACAGTAAGTAGGATATGGGTCAGGAAGACATTTGTGCTTTTGCTGGATCATATGTCCAACACCTTGCAAAACTCCTGACATTTAGTTAATTCTGAGTAATTGATGAAAAGTAAATCTATTTCTATGTATAATAAATAAAGTCAAAATTGGCCTTATTTTCTTAGTCTCTTTCCTTAGGCCTGAAACTTCTCTTAGAGAAAATAAGATAAAAATTACAGGAATATTGGTTCATGTGTTGTATGGTGGAGAGGAGCGAGAAGGCAGTAGATTTAGGTTCTCGTTATCATTTTGTTGTTAATTATTGGGATGGAAATTCGCCTCCTTGGGCATCAACTTCCTCAACTGCAAAACTAGGGAACTGCTATGCTTCCCAAATCATTATGTTGATATCCTAATACCCAATATGATAGTATAAAGAGGTAGAGCACCAAAGAGGAGCTTAGGTAGAATAGAGCCCTTGAGAATGAGATTAGTAGTGTACATATGATATTCATATCTTAGAAAGGAGGTCCCAAGGAGCAACCCCACTTCCTGCCACACAGCACAGGAAGGACACAGCAAGAAGGCAACTGTATGAACCAGGAAGAGGGTTTTCACAGAACCCTATCCTGCTGGTACCTTAATCTTATACTTCCCAGTGCAGAATTTTGAGAAATATTCTTCTGTCCTTTAAGATAGGGTCTAGGTTAGACAATCTAAAATATCCTTCTGATCCTTAGATTTGATGACTTGAAGACTTAATCTGTAGCAAATTGATAGGCCATTACTTAGAGGAATTACACCTTATTTATCTCAGGCAACCAGGTGCCTAGCAGAGAACCAGAGAGCATAGAGATGTAGAGTATATATTTAAAGAATGAGTAAATGAATGATCATTATATTATTAGGAAGGCCTAACATTGTTAGGATTTTCCTAACAAAAGGAAGGAACTCTTCTATGGATACTGATTTTTGCAATTAAAATGAAATTATAAAATCAATTTTTGAACATTTTGAGCTTCATTCCCATAAATTGTTATTCTTTGCATGCTGTCTGAATAGTGTGACTTAAAACTTATAAGACATTTATGTACTCTCCTAAGGGCTAATAGTATCATTATGTGTAGGGAAATTTTTATTTTGCATCTGAAACAAACCTTTTCATAATTGGTCATAAAAAATCATTTTGTAAGTTTTCTTGAGGAGAAAAAGGACAGAAATTCTTGCTTTAAAAAAGACCCCAACTCTACTGGTGATTCTAGATGACATTTAGCTCTAAAAATTTTACCACTATACAGTCTTAGATACCATCATTTTAGGCTTATGCTCACATCAATAAATGCGGCTTTTGCATAAGTAGGACTCAAAACCACAAGGTGCTACATCTTTTAAACACTTGTTTAACAGAAATAGTTCTAATTTTAGCATCCAATTAAACATACACTTATTTGCCAATGAGAAAAGGATGTGTAGATTTATAAATAGCTTACACCTCAGGAAATATTTTAAGTGGAAAATTCTCTCTCTATCTTACTTATTTTTCTTAAAGTATTAAATTGGAAAACTCTCCTAGAAAGGCAGTTTGCTGCAGTGAAAAGATATAACTTAACGTTCATGTTCTTACACTTGCCAGAAATATGACATTGGCAAGTTATTTAAACTCTTGGAACCCTAGATTTCTTATCTAATAAGAAGGGAAATAAGAGTTTAATTGAGGGGTTATTATGAAAATTAAATGAGATAATGTTCATGAAACACTTGTTTGGTGTTGGCACAGAGTGACCTAGATCCTTTCTACAAGATTCTCTTTCCCCAAGGGAACTGTTATCTTGCTTGCAAAGGCTGGATGAAGTGCTCTAATCTTCACCACACTGAAGAACTCAAACATGTCTTAAAACAGGACCACCAGGCTTCATTCAAAACAATAAGGAGGTTACTCTGAGCTTGATACAAGTAATTCATAGATAAAAAAAGACCTGGCATTTGTCCTTGAAGAAAAATTCAGAGGGAAGACAGACAGAAAATGAGAAATAACAACATAAGGAAGTGAGTGATTGATGATTCCTTTTCTGTTGTCTTCAATAGGAGCTGATCTCCTAGAAATGGCTCAAGGGCTATGTGTGCTCAGAGACAGAACTAAAAACTGTTGACCTAGAAGGAGTTCATCAATGTCTTCACTGAAATGGAAAAGCAACAGCAGTGATGGATCTTCAAAAGTTACTGAATAGTCAGGTATATGTGGGTGAAGGGATTTGGAAAGGGGTGTGGATGGCAAGAGAGTCTTGGCAAATGAACCATCATGAGCAAGAGTAAAGGTACAAAGGGCATGGCTTAGAGGAGGCAGATCATACTTACTAGAGCAAAGGTCATGGATGAGGAGAAAAGGTGGACACTGAGACCCAAGAGGTCTGCCACACTAAGAGGATGACACACTGAGGAATACAGGACACATTTGAGTGGGCAGCCATCACTGGTTTTGAGGTTGAAGTGGTCAAGGGTATAAGATCATCTCGGTTTCTGTTTGTTGAACACCTCTATTTACCAAGAACTGCGCTTTGCTGTTTTATGAATATTATTTTCGACTCTTCACAACAAATTAGACATAACTTTTCAGGTGGGGAATCTGAGTTAAGTACCTTGTTGCTCACAATTACACATTTTAAATTAAGCAGCTGGCATAAAGGGAGCAAAGGGATTTTAAAAGTAGTAGTTTCAGGGCACATTATTAAGAATGAAAATAATGAGATTTGAATGTAAATTAGGAGATGTTTTAGGCTGTCATGTTTAAAAAAGAAAAGGAGAGCAAGAACATTAAAAAGAGGAAATTTGTGCTCAAAGAGAGTTTCAAAATATGGGCAAGATCTCTTAATATACATGTGTTCTGGAATGACAAGGGTTTTTAATAATAAAAATGTGCCTGTGTTTTAAAGTTACTTGATGACTACATTATATGAGCAACAGTGGAGCATAACAGTTAAGTGCTCAGGTTCTGAAACAGGACTGAATTTTTACACCCAACATACTTAGCCTTCGGCAGGTTGTTTTACTATGCTGGGTCCTATTTTCCTCATGTTTAAAAAAGGAGATAATACTATCTATGTCATTGTGCTGTTTAAGAATAAAATGATTAGTACATCTATATAGAGATGTTTGGTAAAAAGTAAGAACTCAGATGCATTAACTCTTACTGCTTCATGCCTTGATCATTATTCACCAACCATTTATTTAGAAATTACCTAGAGTGTGCTAAGCACTAGCTGGTTTTCAGGGATACAAAGAAGGATACTTTTGGCTTTTAAACACATTTGATTTTTCCCATATCATACTCTGGCTGGGAAGAAATTGAACCATCTTGGATAAAACACTCTCTGAACAATTTGGACACCAGCGATGATAACTCTTCATTCATGACTTTGCTCATTTCTATAGGAATACCGTGCCTAGCCCCTCCTCCAGTATGACACTTAGATCTGCTCAGTCTGTTGTCTTTCATGACAGGTGATCCCACCCCTCTATTACCAGGCAACATGATGAAGCTTGGATACTTCAGTAGCCTCTTCCCATTTATGTGGTCCAAAACTGTCAAGCTGAATGTTTGTACCACTGGTGCAGGAGTCTCCTTTTTGCTACTTCATTAGACTAATGTGTGATGTACTATGTCTTAATAATGGATGCATTTCTCTTCCTAGGAGGTTTTCTTAAATATGAATTAAAAAAAAACTCGTTTTCTTAAGCTGGAGAGAAATGTTAATGATTACAATTTTCAGTGCTATTCCAAATTAAGGAAGATTTGTTTGGGAAATATCATTTATTCATGATATCTTAAATCACATCATAAAGCTAGTGCTCCTTTGTCTTCCAAATTTATATTATGAAGGGATCCAAGGAATTCTGCTCAGAAAGATACTTTACATTGTCTGGAAGGATTCAAATTAGGCACTGTAAGTTTAACACTAACATTGCTTCGATTGATGAAAAGTGGTGGTAGGGAGACATCCTATCTTGTGAATTTACCCACAATCCTTTAAAATGGACAGATGAACAATCACAGAGAAAATATTGAACAGGAAAATGTCTACATAAATAAATGAAAAGCAAATGAAAATAGCAAGCACTTTCATTTAAAATAACCAAATGAAGTGCTAAATGATTAAGGGAAGAGCTACTTTAAAACCAAGGAAGCATTGTAGAGTAAGTAGGATGTTGAGGGAGTGGTAAATTGTTTACCTGTCAAAAAAAGACAGATTCTGGCATCCCAGTCACCATGCTTTCCAATATATTTAGTATTTATTATAGAAAATGTGAAGTATTCAATCATAAGGCATTTCCTAATAGCAAACAGCCATCACTGAGAAAGACAGGTCAGATCCATAACAAAATAAATCTGAGACTCTAGCTTTAAATGTGAATGCAGGAATGAGACTGATGTCCCAAGAAAAAGTTACTATGTTATACACAACAAAGACTGTGAAATGTGAATTAAAAAAAGTAAAAATACGTATCATACATTACTGAGGATTTAGAATAGTTTCCCCATTTGCTATGCAAAATGGGAACCGGGCAATAATTTTATACAGGAAGCCAACTTATTTCTGTGGTAAAAAACCCTTACATTAAACAAAAAACACTTTACATTTTAAAGCTTTACATTTAATTTTACATTTATTTTCTGATAATCATTTATTTTCCTTGAGAAAAGCAATTAATCCATGGTCATTTTTCTTCTAATAATTAGGAAGAAATTAATGAAGCACTGATGGGTCCATTTGGAACTAACCAAGAAAAGAGAAAATACTTTAAATATTTAAAAGAGGTGGAATTTAATCCAGAGAAATGGTTGAACAGATGATGAAAGAATTGAGAAGCTAAACTGGGGATAGTGAATCAACCTAGAGATTAACAGCAGCAGGAAATCAATCTAGAGATTAACAGTATCAGGAAACCAATGACGCAACCTCCCACAAGTCATGAGGGTACAAAGGGAAGAGGTGATATTATTGAAATTCAAAGTTCAAGGTCACTGGGGGAAGCTGGAGGAAATGGAAGATCTATCTGCAGGCTGGAAAACACAGTCCATGGAAGTGAGTCTCTAAGGAGCCAGTAGAGAGGGACCAAGGCAAAGAATGGAGGTGAAGGTAAAAAGAGGCACAGAATATGGTGAGCTAAGTAAATAAATTTTTCATTTTCATTTTCTCTTCCAAAGTAAATGTTTCACTAGGCAAATTGATATACTGATATTTCTTAAATGGCACTAAGTTTGTTGAATAACATTATTGAACAAACATCTATAAATAAATGAAATCACATTTTCTTTCTACAGACAATTCAATAAACCAAATTTATACATCTTTAAGATTATGGGGGAATTATCCACCTTCATTTAGAAGCCAATCAATAACATGAGGATGCATCTCTGCTTTTTGGAGTAGATTTAGGCAATGGTCAGTGCTCTGTTAGTTGCATTGCATTCACAATTCTGAACAGAGGTATATTCTGATGTTTGGGAAATCACAATTTTTTGAAATAAATAATAAAACCATACTTTGAAAATTAAACTCAAGGGAAGATGGGAAGCCACACAATTTCCTTAATAATGCCATCAATCAATTCCTCTATTCCTCTTCATTCTGCTGAGAAATGACAAGGGCATATGCAGACTAATAGCAAATCACCTAATTGCAGGTTCCTATCTTGTAGCATGGAAGGGTGATATAAAAAGTATTCATGCATCCATTACAAGGCCAGACAAGACAAAGTTTAGTACATGTGAGGATGTGCTTGTGCTTGGTTGCACACAGCAGTTTAAAACCCCAGCCCTACTTTAATTGAAGAACATAAAACCTCTCAATGGACACCCTTTGGAGTACTACCTTATCTTACACATGGATTCATTAATGATTAATCAGCGACCACTGCCACCAAATTTTCTTCTCATTTATACCATATAAACATGGTTATATCTCATTTTGCCTTATTATTCTAATATTAAATAATTTAAAATATTAAAAAAAATAGATGACATTTAGAATGGAACATTCTATGAATGAAGCATTATGGCATTTGGTTAAGAGAACCCAGAAAGAGCTGTTAGGGTCATCTCCATATTTCAAATCTCATAGTTTAGATGGTTTCTAATAATTAAAAAAATAAAAATAAATAAAAGACACAGATTAAGTTTTTCACTGTTTGGCATCCAATTAAAAGTAAAAACTTTGATCATTTTTAACACTATTTTCTTTTCATGCAGAGAAGAGAGGCACTTTAAGAGAAAATAATTCAGTGACAATCTTAAGTTCATTGTCTCAAACACACTTACCTAAAATTCAGTGAAGAAACAGCATGAACTTTCCAAAACCATCTATTTTCTTTTTTTTGAATTGGCAGTTGACTATGGCATCTAAAGACTCTCTGAGCACTTCATCCAGGAACTGGTCAATCCTATTTATCTGCAATGAGAAAATATACTTTTATTTAGCTAAGCAACTCACACTTACATGTTTATTACAGAATCAAGAAGTCAAAACAGGCAGATACAAAATTACAGCATTTTACAAATTCCCTCATACACCGTTTCTGATTTGTGATACTCAACTCAGACTCTTCGTTTTTCATTTACTATAAGCAGTAGTTAGAACAACAGACGCTTGTGCCAAAAGTCATTTTACACTTTAGGATGTGAGGCGTTAAGTGTCTGTCCAAGATCAAGCTGCCACTCAGTAACAGAGAGAGGCCTTGAACCTAGACTTCCAACATAGTTCTTTGCTTTTAATTGATTAAAAACTCAGAAATGGAAAAATACGGTATCGTCTATGTTTTCCAAAAAAGTAATTTTCTGGCACTATGTCACCATAATTTCTACTAAAGCCAAGGAAATTACAGTTGAGGCCAGCGTCTCTACATCAGCATTTCTTCTAGGATTTTAAGCTCAAGGATTTTTAAGCACACTTGGTAGACACCCTGCAAAAGTGGATTACAGCAAAGGTAACCTGAAATTATTTAATGATTCATATGACTGATAATGTTGTATAGTAATAATGTAAACAGTAAATTGTTTGGAAAATTGTCTGTTGATGCTTTAGCAAAGCTGAATGATTTCACAGGCTCTTGCCTTCTGAGAAAAATCATATGAGAACTGCAAGGAGCGGCTCTAGTTGGCACTTCCCAGGCCCAAGGCTCCCTGCCCTGGGCAGGTGGTGTAGTGACCCACCTGCACTGCACCATCAGTTAGTGCCCCTACGTGGCCTTTCTTCCCCTTCCCCTTTCCTTCTTACCAACACACAGGCTAGATGTCACTATACCAGTTATAAATGGCTTGAGGCAGAAATCTGGAAGCTCAGGAAACCCCATGTTAAGATTAAGGAGAAGAATGGAGAAGTAGGGAAATCACCGGGAAATCAAGGGGATGAGGTGTCAGATGGCGAGTGAGAAAAGGGACAGAGAGCGCCTAGCTCTGCTCGCTGTTGGTCACAGGTGCTCCTGTCCCCTGCTCCACCCTGTGGTGCTCTACTTTTCCTTAACCAGGTTCTTGAAAATTGTTACTATAAATACTTTAGCTTTCATGTCCTCAGGCATCTTATGACTTCAGGTTCAAGAGAAAATTCTACACAACAACCTCCCTTCCCTGCCTTTAACCCAAGTCTTAGATATATTCAACACAGGAGACTTATTTAAGAGGAGATTGAAAAAAATTCACTACATAATTAACCCTTGTTCTGTGAACAGGTCTTTTCCTGCACTGGATTCCCAGTACAGGATATGTGTAAGGTATCCCCTACTTTTTGAAACATTGTGGTGGACCACTTCTTTTATGAAAGACATCACTGTTTTCACTAGCAGAGAAGACATACAAAGAGAATTTCCACTCTTAAAAACAAAAGGCAAGAAGCAGGCAACTATTCCAGAACACCAGAGGGAGGGTAGAGTGGCCTTGTTGAGCTCCTTCCCTGGGGAACTACTTTACACAGGCTGAGTTTGTCTCACACCATTTCTGCCTTTATTATATGTTGGTGCCATCTTAGGTTTTGTGTGTATTTTGTAAACTATTTTGGGGATCTGGGAATGCATATAAATAATATATAAATTAATATAAATTAATTAATATAATCAATTAAATAATTAATGTATAAATTAATGGTGATTACTTTTTCTGCCGTTTTGGCCTCTGGGAATGATTTCATAAGAATGGTCTAATTTCATTTTTTGTTTAGAATTCTTTTTATTTTGCTAACATTGGTTTTACAACACTGTATAGGATTCAGAAATATAGTACCCCCACCTTTTCATGATTATGCTCCAGGAGTTGGGTAAATTAGACCTTTGCAACTGGGAATAAATTATATATATATTTTTAATGTATTTTTTATTTTTATTTATTTATTTTTTAAAGATTTATTTATTTATTTATACAAGCACTGGGTATAGTCAGAAGCGTGGGAGAGTGAGAGAATTCACCAGAGCCAGAGCGGGGAGCAGAGCAGGCAGAAGGACCGAGGTACACTGCTGAGGGGAGCAGCGGGCGGCAGGAGAGGTCGGCGCGCCATGTGGGACCTTCTTCCAGTGGCCGGGGCGCAGCCAGGGATCGAACCGGCGCTGCAGAGGCTGCGGGCAGCTTCGCAACCCAGCGCTTAACTGCTGTGCCACCGGGGAGGCCCAATAAGTTATATATTAAACAGGCTATCCTCCTCTCATGAATGCAGCTCTCCAGGCCATAGGCTCAGGAAAGAAATGAAACCGCTACACAATCTTATACACTTTAATATGACAATATATGAATATAATGAAATTTTCAAGTAAATAAACGTCTATCCAGAAACATCTGCCCATTCAAGAAATCCCTTGGTCTTGACCTGGGAATCTCTTGGATCATGCTGCTGATTGTTCCTTCCACAACCAGCAATTTTGGAAAAGATATTTGCAGTTTTGTTTTTTTGCCCAGATCCCTGGGTTACACCAGACTGTTCTGTCAATTGCACTGTTTCTGCATTGGAGGAGAGAGACAAGACAATGCTCATCTAAAGATACAGTGTTAAAGTATTTCATGAGTTGTTTGGGTTGCTCACCTTAGCTGGGATCTACGACTCAATAAAAATTGCAACTTGGATGATATCTAGATGGTAAACAAACTTTGCTATTCCTTCTTCACCAGGAAGTGTCCTCCGCTTCAGCCTACATCTCACAGGCATTGATTAAGTGTAGTAGTCTATTCTGGAGACCACTACATCCCTGTCTCCTTTACATAATACCCTGAAATTTTCAGTCAGTGACCAGATTGGAATTGGGGGTCAATAATTTGCCACAGAATGTACAAGAGAAAGAAATATTTTGTCTATTTGGGTGCCATATTTTAGGCACATAGGTTTGATGGAGTTGTAGAAAGCAAATTTTTGCTTAAGACAACACTCTCAACTAAGAGCACACAGAAATAGAACTGGCCACCTAACAAAAGAGAGTAACCTGAAAACTAATGGTATCAATTTAAATAAAACCTTGATGATCATCTGTGGTGGTGGGATTGGTTAAGTACATGCAACCATCATACAAGGATGGCATAAATGGTTACTTCCAACTGATATTCTGTGGGAACTAGCCAAATAGTGTACTGTAGCAGAATTAATATTGATGTTACTATTCATATTTTTGTCATTACTGGTCTTTGTATAAAAAATAACATTCCTCCCTCTCTCCCGATTTGTTACCCTGACATTCTCTTGAACATGTCCTTTACCTGATGTATTGAGTCATTGTTTTTCACTTCATACTACTATATAATCTCATGAAAGCAGGACCTTTGTTCATTATTGTACTCTTGATTCTTAGAACAATGCCTGACAAATAGCAGGCCTTTTAGTAATATTTATTGCATGAATGAATGAATGAATGAATGAAAATATACATACATATATATACCACATACATACATATATAAATATATACCAATATCATACATATATACATATATACCAATATTTATATATTAGTATTCTTATAAATATTTGTTACAATGCCTTCTTTCTTACCCCAGCAGTTTGCACCACACTGAAAATAATTTCATCACAGTTGGAAGAATTCAAAGATCTTTTATTCACCCTGGAAAAATGGAGACTGAGGGCATTTTATGTACTTTCTTTGCTATGTAGGAATAGTATAGGAATAATATAGTGTTTCAAGAAGGAATGAAGACAATACTGTCTGGTGCTTCTTCTGTAGTCTTTTCTTCTCTCTTAGTTAGGCTGGCAGACTAGAGCCTGTGAGTCTAGCTTTTTAGAGTCAGAAGTCAGGATGGGACTGCTTTCAGATCACAGAGGGTAGGTGTAGTGCTATGCGAACTAGTTACAGATGACAGTGGCAATAAATTTGCAAGGGGAACTCCAGATAAATGCAGAGATGAAAGTTGCATGCTTTCATGTACATAGGAAACTTGGTCTTCTCTTGTATTTACACTGTTGGTTGGCATGAACTGTAGAAGTTTTTAAGGAAGTTTGGCTAAGAATGATTAAAATCACTTAAGAAATGGTAACTACTGTTTTAAATAATTCCCCAACAGCTTCAGCAGCTCCTGCTTTTTGAGTGACTCTGCTGCCATATGTACAAATGGCATGCTGGAGTTTCATGCCAGTGCAGAAATTGAACTCAGGATTTTGGTTACCTCCCCTCCCCTAACACAATCAGACAGCTCCTCATGAACAAAGAATAGGCTAGAAGAGGAAATAAAAACTTAGGTCTGAAAGGTCTCTGAAGCATCTTCTGGTGCTATAGAAAGGAGAATGAACTAGAATCAGAAGAATCATTAACTAGCTGGAGAGGTCACTATCTCCTAATTCAGTTTCAGTTTTTTCATTAGTAGAAAAAAGGTGTTGGTCTAGACGAAGGGTTCTCAACCAGGGGTGATTTGATGATTTTGCTACCACCTTCCCAGGTAATATCTGGGGATATTTTTGGTTGTGGAGGAAGCATGGGTGTGGCTGACATCTAGTGGGTAGAAGCTGGGCATCCTGCTGGACATCCTACAATGTATAGAAAGCTCCCCAATGAATGTCAGGTGCAAAAATACAACTGTGCTGAAGCAAAGAAACAGTCTACATGGGTCAAGTCTGGCTACGTTGTATCACTATGTAATTTTACCAGTGGTCCCATCCAGACCTCTGAAGTTGTACAAGTGAAGCATAACTGCTCTTCTGAAGCTTCCTCCAACTCTGAAAATCTCATTGAACTTCCCACACCTCTTAGCTTTACACAGACCACCCTCCATTTTCAGATCTGGTGTTTTCACACTACCCTGAGTTCCTTCACTATAGCACACGTTGCTGTGCAAAATTGTAAGAGAATTTTCTGTAAGAGAATCTTCTCATTATGGAAAGGGACTGCCTTGTTTATTTCTTTATCATTGTTAAGGATGTTTAATTTTAAGACTAAAATCATTAAACTTTAGCATGTTTAAGGCATTTAAGATGAAAATCACTACACGATATCCTCCTGAGTAAGTGATATTCTGTGGAACAATTAGCAAACATGAAATTGGGTGTTTTCTCACTCAGCTTCTATACAGCATTGTGGTCACTACAAACATATTCACATCACTTCACCAGATTATTGGCTTAAGAATATCAAAGTGGCTTAGTAAAGTGGATTTGGGATTATGGCCCTTGGACTAAGTTCAGAATCTCCCTTGACACTCAGAAGGTTATTAGGTCACAGTCATGGACAGGACTGTTGGGAATCAGGTCTTCCTTTAAACAGGAGATGAAAACTTGTGTTCAGGGAGACGTGGGTACCCTCTCCCAAGGATTTGTTCCTGTTGACACAGAGTGAGTTCAGCCTGAGAACCAGAAAGCTCTTGGATGTCTGTACATATTTCCTATTAAGGGCATAGACTGTTACTTCAAGCTCCGGGGATACAAAGGCGGTGGCCCTGGTGCAGTTTAGCTCTCAGGCTCAGTGCGGCCTCATCACTGAAAAAGGCAAAATCACACAGCCTGGTGGAGCCCATCGACCTGGAATCCTGGGCACCCAGGGGAACACTGATGAGACTGCTCTGTGATGTGCAGTCACCTACTCCTGTGAAGTTTTTAAGTCTTTGGCCAAATAATCAGGCACGTTAATCTAATCTTAGAGGGATTTGTGCATCTTTAATTTCTTTCCATTAAATTATAACCCACTGACTGTAGAAATATGGGCTGTACTTCACAGTCCTTAAGAGTCTGGTACCTATGAGGGTAACTATTACAGTCGCCCTCCTTAAGCAGTGACTGCAATATTCTCACAGACACATAATGAAATCGCAGGAGGGTGTGGAGCCCCAGAAGTCAGCAGCAAGTTCAGTTTCATACTTGATATTTTACTGAGAGTTGGGGATAAAAAATTTCATACTTTACTACTTAGGTTAAAGTAAGATAAAGTAGTGAGAATAACAGCATTTGAACAAAATAGCCATCAGATGGAATGGACATATATTCAGAAGTGAATGTAGAATTTTTAATACCATAAAGCCAGTGGCCTGCTGACATTCAGGAGGCCTAAAGAAAAAGCATGGTGACTCGCCTGTCAAAGTCAGTTCAGTTGGGTATTCAGCCAATGCTTTTAAAAGTACTAGAGTGGAAGAAAATGGTTCATAAAAGATTTCTCAACTCTGTTTCCTACACCGAATTTTTTTCCCTCCTGAGGACTGATTTTGTATTTCTGTGTTATCTTACTGTAAAAGTAAGCAGTGCCTTAACCAGATGAGATTTGCATTTTAAGGGAATATTTTCCCCACCCCTGTGGGTAATGACTTGCCTGAACCAGAGCAGAACTCTTCACACAGGGGCTTAAGTGCTAAGAACTCACTGAGTGTTTATAATTTATTTTTCTTTTTTAAATTAAGAAATGTAAAAATATTTAGTTTTATGCTGGTATTCATGAGGAAGCAAGTTTAACCCAAAATGGGTCAAGAGATAGCAGAAAACAATTTTTTTTAAATAAAAGAAAATTTCTTCTTAGGGCTTGGGGAAAGTACAATCTATTATAAAGAAAACTAGTATTACTCACTTCACTACCCAGAGGAAATCCCTATAAAATCGCTGTAGAAATAATTATTTTCAATTATATGTGCACATGTATGAATTTGTAATTTTTAATGAAACAGACAATTGCAATCTATATATAATTTTGCTTTAAGTTTTTTTACTCCTCCTTTTATTAGTTATCCATACACATTCATCATAAATAATCAGTATAAATACATTTATGACTGAGATTATTTTATCAAATTGATAAAGGATATGACACTTGACGATATCCACAATCAATGCTGCTTTAGTTTATTAATATACTTTATACACACTCACATTTACACAGAACACATTTCTACTACATTTTAGGGTATGCATTAGGTCATCATTTTATTTTATAGTAGTGTTTATTTTGATCTAAGAACTCTCTATTGTCCAAAATCATGTATCCCAAAATATAAAAATGAATCATTTTCTCAGAATATATTTTACAGAAAATGATTACTGAAAATGATACCTTATTTTGTATCTTTTTTTAAAGTATAATTACCAAACCAATGAATGTCTCAATTATTTATACAACTACTAAACTTAAGTAGCTCAAGTTTTCTTAGGTGAAAATTTCCCTTCATGAACTAAGTAGAACAAAACGCACCTAAAACAGAGTAGAAGCTAAAACCATCCCATAGTGAGGACCTCATTAAAACTTTAAACTATTCACGCTGAAATTAATTCCAGGTAAGGTCTAAAGATTAACATGTTTTTGCTGACCAGGATAGAAAGATGTTTATCTAAGTTCAGTCTTTCATCTCTTATCTCTCAAGACCCTTGCCAAATTGGTCAAAAAGAGAATTGAATTGAACTTTGGGGGTTAAATCACAATGTGTCAGCTAATTTAAGAACACAAATTTTTAAATAGTTACATGCAGGTATATCAGAGTCTATTGAAATGTCCCTTTTAATGTGTGAACTTCCACAGCTTGCCCATATGTTATGTTCATTCACCCTGCACACATCTAAGAGATTGATAATGCAACGTGGTTTGATATACTTGTGTCTTATTTTACCTGATGTAAAGATCAAAATAGATAGAAAAAAAAAGAAAGACAGGATGGAGGGAAGGAAGTCCTAAAACTGGGTCTGAAGGTAAAAAGCAAAATAAGAAAAGATTTTTCTAGTACCTTTACCAATTACATTAGTAACATTACAAGGGGGGATGGGTGAACAGGGAAATAAATGTTTTCATGCAGAGTACCATACCTTCCACAAATGTCCCGAATTAAATTTTTGTACTTAGTACAAATAATTCCACATTTTAAAGAACCTCTTGTTTAACATGCATGAAATCTAACCATAAAGCCCACTATCATAACACAATATCTATGCAAACAGTTATTTGGATACAATTTCAATGAGAAAGTCTACATAAAATCCAGATTCTTAAATATATATATATATATATATAAACTATGTGCATAAATATATATATTGCACATAGTTTATATTGCTTATGATGTATATCTTGTTTCCCCAGAAATATTTATGTACAAAATATGAATGGATTTTTCTTAGACAAATAAATGCTTTTTCTGGAAATCATATATAAATAAAAGGACCTAATTCTAGGAATGGATGTACAAACTTTTCCATTGGATGGTGATGTATTTCTACCTTTATTGATGGCTTTGAACATGTCACGTCTTTGTAGTCACCTGAGGGTTACTAAGAGTCTGATTTATTTTCATCTGATTCTGATAGGATGGATGTTGTTTTTTTTTAATGGAGATAAAAGATATAGCATTTAATTTAATATCAGTGGCTGCCATACCATTTTGGAGTTTAAAAAAGTAATACAATTCCCTAGACAACAGCTTCTCAAACTTTTTGTTCTGGAGACCCTAAGGAGATTTAGTTTTATCTGTCAATATTTATCCAATTAGAAACTGACTTAGGAATTTTAAAGAGATTTTATAGTTTACTTGCATTATAATGATAAAGGCTTATGTGTAGAATAAAATACAGATTTCAATAAAATAATGCTATTCCAAATTAGTAAAATATAGTGATATGTATGGCATGGTTTTACCTTTTTTTGAAATCTCTTTAGTTTCTGCCTTAACAGAAAGAAAATAGATTTTCATGTGTGTTTTTGCATTTAACCTATTGCAATATGTTATTCTGGCTGAATAAAAAGAAACTCCAAACTTACACAGATTTGCAGTTTGAAAAGGAAGAATATGTTCATAACTTCTCAAATGATTTGAATATTTTTTGATATAACATTGAAGTTCAAGTGGTTGACTCTCAAAGTGAACTGCAATGTGGAAGCTGAACCATATCAGTGAAATTTGTACAGTCCATTTCATTCAAATCCATGATCTGTCTCATTTTTTTGTATAGATTAATTCACTTATGTTTGATTATATGGCATTATAAATCGATCATTTAGAAAATATTGGTTCACTGAATTATGAAGATATTTCAAATGTTGGTGCATTTCATTTTCAATTGCAAAAAAAGCCATGTTTGTAATTATCACCATCAATCTCATCAGCAATATTTGTAGGTATTGGGAAGCAGTCAAGCTCACAGTGACAGATGCAAGTTTCCAAAGTTCAATTTTTTACTTCACAATTTGAATTTTATCATTGTCAGAAAATACCATTGGTTTTCTCTGAAGTAACAGGTTCACTTCATTTATTTTCAAGGCAATATTTGTCAAATACCATGTCTGAATAACTGTAGTTTTCTTGCCAGTTGTTCATTCAAGTAATCATATTCTATGAAAGAGGTGACTAGTTTAGGTTGCACCCCCAAACAATCATACTTAGAGAGGGCCACTGTCCTAAATACATTTCAAGAATGCTTCCTGCATACTTCCCTCACACAGAATATTAAAATGATGTCTACTAGAGTTTCAAGACTTAATAAGATTGTTGTTGTTGCTTGCATGCTTGATTTGCTTTGTATTATAAGTATATGGGAGTAAGGAATATAATTACTTCTGGTACATTTTGATGCCATTTCCCTGACTTATTATAATAAGGTTATAGCAGTTTTACCCACCATTACTTTTTCATCATCTGTACTAATGTCTACATAGTCGAGCTGGCAGACAATATGTTAGAGTTATTATTAAAATAGTTTTACCTCAAGGATCTCCTGAAAATATCTCAGGGGCTTTGTTTTGAGAACCATTGCTCTAAGAGGAAGACAATACAATAAGGTAGTTGAGTCCTGAGGTTGGACAGAGCCTCTGATAAATTTCAAATCATTACTGCTTTAATCTTTATGTTATACTGAGCTAGTTACTTGGCTATTCCACACCCCATTTTCCATACCACTAAAATAGGAATAAAAATAGATCTTACTTCACAGAGTTGCTCCACAGATAAAAAGAGATCACTTTGCTAGGCTGCATGACACACAGTAAACTCAACAGATGCTATGGTTACTAATATTTATATTGCTTCTTTTTGATATCAAGAAGCGATGATGTGAGTAAATCAGAATATCAGCCGTTTGTTAGAATTTGTTTATGTTACACCAACCCAACTTTAGTTCTACATTTCCTTTGTGAGTACAAACTACATGCAGATGTGGCTTTTTTCCATGTTGAGTGCAAAGATTGATATTTTGCCCTTCGTATGCTCCTTTTGCAAATCCTTGTAGTCAGTCATGATAGCTATTTCTTGGTAGATTTAGCGGTGACAAATGAGAGATGGTATTTTGACTGAGACCTGTGGTCCTGCACTCCCTTATATGCTTCCTGCCACATCATGTGTGAGAAACAGATATTATCAATGGATTACACTATGATCAGGCAGCTATATTACAAGGAATCACAGTGATCCATTTGTCTAAGATCTAGAACAAATATTTGAGAAATGTCTTTCCTGGAAAGCATTGTTTTTAGCCTTAAATTCAGTCTTCCAGATTTTACCAACTTGTGGAGAAAACTGAATTAAAGGAAATGGACTCTGATGAAAAAAAGGTGAAAGAGGGTATTTGCCACAATAAAAGGTGAGGTGTATTTGTATGTTATGCTCTCATAAAGAGGAATTTGCAGAGATTGTAAATAAGTGTTGGAAAACTCAAACGTCATAGATCCATAGAGCCCCAAAAGTAATGTAAACCAAAATAGGAATGTATAACTCAGATCTAGGCACACTGTATCTGCATATTTTCCCCCGACAAATATTTTTACTGCTTCAAGGAAATACGTTTCTTATTATTCTCTTTGTAACTGTGAGAGTTTCATTTGATCTATTTTTCTTTTTACCATTTTTGATATTGACCTCTGCATAAACAGAACAAAACAAAAACAGAATGGCTCTTAACAAGAAAGCAATGATTCAATCTTGATTATAAGTGACACAGCTATTTGGATTCAGATTCAGAAAAATAATAGAGAGTGGTTGCAGAGAAGTTGATTGAAGAATGTGTGCTCTGTTTCAAGAAAGCTATTCCTGCTGGCAATGCCATGTACAGACCCTGTATGAACATATCTTCCTATTTTCATGTTCAGGGTGGAAATCAAGATTTTTACATGACATCTTCACATGTATAAATACTGCCTCAACTGGATATACCAAACAAAAAATGTTGGCAGGGTTTACAGGCTGCCAAAGTTTGGATTTTTTCAAAGACATGATTTCATTTCCCTTTAGTTTCATGGATTAATAAACTTTGCATTTGAATCATCTCTATTATCACTCATTGGGAGCAGGAGGCGGGGCAGAGGACACTTGACAAACTCTGAGTGTTAGAAAGTATCAAAACATCTAGCTGAATGAATTTTGGTAACTTATTGAAAACTTTCATTTATGTGAAATTCACTAAAATCAGCAAACCAGACTCTGAATATAATGTGTGATATGTGAATCACATGGTAATTTTACTGCTAATGCCAGTTAGATTCGGTATAGAGTATTATATAAAGGATCATCTTATCCACTAGCTGGAGCAGTATCTAGTGGCTAATTTGATCCCTGACTTAAGAATTTAATAGCAGCTTAGCACTTATTAATTAATGGAGAGTATCTTATATCCCTTTGTTTAGAAGCTTTACTTGAGGAAAGCATTTTTAGGGTATGGAATGGGAATGCATTTTGCAATTTAAAAAAATCAAATAGAATATCAAATAGTTCAGTGATAAGAGTTAGTAAAGGTTCTTGAGGAAGTTAAAAAGCAACCCCATGATAACCTTGTTTCATTTGGATGCTCGTGTTGTCTAAGAACAGCGTCCCCAAGTATTATATGTCTATAGCTCAAATGTCAACTTTCAAGGATGGTTCTCTCCATATAGTCATTTGCTTACTGTTTTGCTCTCTTTCACACATTCGGATAATTTAATGAACTGAAATACAGTTGCTTTTAGAAGCTCAATACTTCATTATACTTTTGTTTTGAAAACAGTTTTTGAGTTGAGAGTGTGTCAGCAAAACCAACCAAAAGAATGTGGATGTTGTTACAAGGTCAGCTTTTCAGAAACGGGAAGCCGTGTTATTGGCATCCTGTCAAAAAATCACTATGGGCAGCAGGGCCATTCATGGGCAATGAGTCAGCAGCTCTGACACCACTAAATAGGGTAACTCATTAATGTGCAAGATAATAGGTGCACATGCTCCTTCAGAAAGCACTGGCAAGAGGAAGTATCTTATTTCTCAGGTTTATTTAGAAGGAAGTGCAAATAGCTAATTAATGCCCAAATGCTAGCTTGTATATATGTTCATACATGTATCTGTGTCAGAACTTCTATTAAAATATTTATACATAGGAATTTCTTCTGTAAAGAGAAACATATTCAGGTTGAGAGCTGAAATATCAGAAATGAAGCATTTTAAATGGGATTTTGTGGTGCTGAGAGTCATATTTAAGACCTGGACTATCCAACCCAATAAGCACTGATCACACATGACTGTAAGACAGTTGAAATATACCTAATCCAAATTAAAATGTGTTATAAGTGTAATACACACGTCGAATTTCAGATATAGCACAAAAAGAATAATCACTCATTAATAACTTTTATTGAATACATGTTGAGATAATAATCTTAATATATTGGGTCAAAGTAGAATACTTTTAATTTAATTTCATTTTTTAATGTGTGTATTAGAAAAGTTTGAATTTTGTATGTGGTCAAATTATATTTCAATTGGACAGTATTACTTATAGTCTCAATCTCCCTCTGTCCCTCTCTCTCTAATGTATGCACACACACACACATACACAGAATGGGAGCCATATTCATGGATATTTTAAAAATACAGGCTTCAAAATTCCATTTAAGGTGATGATTTGGAGAGCACATCAAAGAATGGCACATCCTAAGCCATGCATTAAAGACATCCTATTTGGGGTCTGGGGTAAAAGGGCATTAACCATAGTTCATTTAATTTTGGCCTCTTTACCAAGAATGAAAGCACATTGCCAGAGATGCTGAAAAATGCTCCCCACTTACCATTCCTCTAGAACAAAATGAGCTCTGTAGAAGTGAATTACATAGCTTCCTGAACTTCCCAGTTGTTTTAGACTTGCTCTCAAGAACATTTTGCCTAAAGTCGACAAGGCTGTAGTGTAACAGGTTGGGCTTAAACTGTAACTTGATAAAAGCAAAATCTAGTTACTAA